>NC_136059.1:1130972337-1131667337 GCF_964261635.1 Lissotriton helveticus | reverse complement strand
AGGGGTAGCAGCTTCAACCCCTGGCTTGTCCTCTAGTATCTATGGTTTTTCAGTTGCTAACCACGGTCTTAGAGGTAACGAAGACAGAACAGGAACAGAAAACAAAGCTCCACAAGACCCATTTAATTTAGGCAGTTTACTTAGCCTTAGTTTAATTAGCATGTGTCTGTGAGAGTCAAAGTAAAGGTTCCACACTACCCCTGGCATTTTGGTAAACTGACGCTCATATGCGGCCGTAGTGCCATCTGCCAGCCTGACGGACAGAGTACTGTCTGCTAAAGCATAAATCAGGCCCTAAGTATGGGACTGTGGGCTACCTTCTGATCTCATTGGGCATATAAGGGTGCCCATCGGCACTTACCTGGCAATTTGGTGAATTGCCATACATGCCTGAATTTCTTCTTTTCTATCCTATTTTTTTCAAATGAAAAAGTAAGGTTGTTGTGTACATTAACAGAGCATTTATCATGTTATATTTCCTTAAGCAAATAGGGATGCCTTCCCTCTTCTCAAATGTACTACAGTAATGGCCTGGATGCTCTGGGTTATATTGCTTCTTCTGTGGTCCACACAGGTGTGGTGAATGCAGAGACTGCTATAATTTCAATTTCTTCATCATGCCTCATGCAATTTGAAGTGCTAACCAGGTTCCTCCAGTGGATACTTAACTAACCCTTTGGCAAAAATCCAAGTGTTAGAGGTGCATAGTTTTTGCTATCGGAGGAAGGGATTTATAATCAGCTATTTGATAGTTTCCTGTCAAGCCCCGATTACGTGCAGCATCGGGATTGGCTGGTGGAGTGGAGGAGTGCAGGATGCACTGTGCCGCAGAGAGTTCGGCTTTGTGGCCTTGCGGCTTAACATCGGCTGGCACGGGTCTGGTGACTGGTGTACGGAAGCCGTCGGCTTAGGTGCCTAGGCAGCTTGTACTCCTGGTGTTCCTCCTCGTCTTATATTATAGGCAAGCTGCCACCCTGCTTGTCAGACCAAAAAAGATCCCTGCTTCCTATACACTGAATGGTATGCATGGAAAGATTCCTGTCTGCTTCTTCAACTAAAGGTTACCCATAAAGTTCGTAAGATATTCAGAGACAGTTTAATTGCTTTCTAAAGATTCCGCGTCGGCATGGTCAACCAGTCCCTCAAAGAAGGCTACACTCTTAAAAGGAGATAAAAATCCCTAGCAAATTAGATTTTGAGAGAATAAAAATTAACATACATTTGGCAAGAGACTTCTCAGAGGAAAAGTCTTCCGTAAAACCTTTTTATGCAGGAAATTTCACGTGCACGCAAAAACCCCGAACGTATCCCCAATCCTGAACCTGAATCTATTCATGAACAACACGTTGGAGCTCACCCTAACCCTAGCCCTGAGCGTAGCCTAGCTTTGAACCTAACTTCAGCATTTATCTTAATCCTAGCTCTGAACCGAAACCTAGCTCTTAACCTAACCTAGGGCCTGAACCAGACACTAGCACTAAACCTATCCATAGCCCTGAACCAAACCATAGCCCACAGACTATTTCTAGCCCTCAGCCTAACCCTAACCTTTAATTTAAACCTATCCATGATCTTAACTCTAGGCCTTAAACTGTCCCTAGCCCTGAACCTAAACTCAGCTCTTCACCGACCCCTAGACATGATCCCAAAACTGGCCCTGAACCTAACCACAGCCTAATTTTAACTAATGCTTACCTAACTAGTTGCCTAGCAGCATTATTTCACGTGGTATTGTTTCTCTTGATGTCTTTATCCTCACAGTACTGTGCCTAGAATATTTTTGTAGAACTATATCAGACTGTCAATATTTTGGTGAGACACCATCCTAGTGCTGCAATGGCTTCATGTAGAAGGTTGACGTTTAGTCTTCAGGATGGTGTAGAGGGAGCGTTCGGAACAATGTAAAGACAAAAGCATTCACATCTAGTGAGAGGACCCTCTTGAGGGTAGTCTGTATTAACAGAAGCACTTTAGGAGGGAGGATGACTCAAGTGGAGGATGCTAGGTTATGGAGCAAACTCCCTAAAGAGATGAGAAAATCTGAAGATTTGCAGTTTTGAAAATGGACGTGAAGGCTTATTTACTTCTCATCTTCCAGCGAAGAACTGTGAGGTCTCATGGTCAATAAAGTGGAATCACGAAAATAAGGGAAAGAAAATAATGGGAAGGGTACAACGTATAATCTTGTTAAGGGTACTATTTAGAGAAGGTACAATGTAAGGGAAGGGATAGAGTTAAAAAAGAAAAAGATTTCAATAATATTCACACTGGGATTAATTACTTCTAATTAATGTGAAAGTCGTTAATGAACTTAAGAAAAACACGTGGGACAAGACACGGAAATTATTGCACCTTGATGCCTACTCCAGAGTGAATAAAGGAGCAAGAATATAGATTATGGGAAATATTCATCATACTATTACACACCGCAAAGCAGCAAGCCACCGTGCTGCACTGAGCTGTGTGAAAGGGAAAGGGCAGGAATGTGCCGTATTTACCATCATACGGTGCGTTCCTGTCCTTTCCTTGCGCTGGTGCACTTCTGGCTGCCTAGTACCAACTCAGGCATCATTGCACCATGGTGAATGGGATACATTATTGTAAGCAGGATTGTTGTTGTGCAGGAAGGGACACCTTCCTGCACTGCAGCACACAGAAAGAAGAAAAAAGAGGAGGAGAATTAAAGATATTTCTCCTAATTACGCCTCCCCTGGAAAGGTGTAGCATTTTGATGCATTCCCAGGTCCACCAGTAATGGTAAATCTGGGAATGCACCAAAATCCATGGGTGAATGCGTGGGAACACCCACCCCCCACCCATGGAATACCTCCATGGGGCAGAGTAACGCAAGGCCACAGAAGGTTTGCTTGAATGGCTTGATAAATCTGACTTTTGTGCTGCCTCAGCATTGTGCCTCCTCACGTGGCACAAGGGCAATGCAACACTGTGATAAATAAGGGCCCAGGAGAGCAGGTAGAAGAATAGAATTTAACGTTTCCTCAGTAACTTTTTTGTTGCAACACCTCCTCAGGAAGGAGCTACCCTTGCTGCTTGCAATTTGCTGGACATATTATTTTGAAGCGTCTCTTGAAAGTAATGTATTAAAAATTCAACAACTGTTGTACTAATTGTGTATGTTTGCCTGGATTTGAATGGCGCAAACCTAGCTTAGAAGCAATGTCAGGAACAAATGTGGCGCGTCTGCAGCATTGAGAGCGGGCTGTCAAATGAACTGAGCTGGATGGAGGTCACTGACAGAATAATTGAAGCCAGCCCATGAAATGTGACCTTCCACTCAAGACTTTCGGATGTTTTTTCTTCTAGTGACCTCCAAAAGAAAAAAAATGCCTGAGGAAGGAAACAGGCATTTAAGTACTCCAAGGCATCCCATACGGAATTACGTTATGGTTGATATCTCCTCGTACAATCATCAACCACAGCTCTGAACCATTTTTTAATACTTGAAAAAAAGCGGATAGTTCTATTTACAGTCATAAACTGAAATAATTTGGAGTAAACACCTTCTTAAAGAAGCCTGTGCCCAATTAAAAGAAGTGTCACTTCTGTGTCCTGGTCGAAAATAACATTGCTGACAAATTAGGTAGGGCATCTGGTGGTCTTTACCAAATTGCAAAAATTAGCAAGGATCACGTTTAGTAAGGACTTTGTACTTAACCCCAGCTGCACAAACTTAGCCAAATTAAAAACTTACTATGTTGCATCAGGTGTGAGCATAAGCACTGAGGGGCACAGCAGGGGGTGGAAGAGTGCAGGAAGTAAGCAAGTGGTGTAAGTGCTCCAGGAAGACCCCACCATCCTCTGTTTAAGTATAGCTTTCCCAAAGGCCAGCATGGGGCTTCCATCTACGTGATTTACAAATTTTAAACATTTTATCATGCTGGTAGTTTACCGCTGACGTGGAGCGCATGAGCGTCTAGGCTCTGCGCGGTGCTCAGTGTCGCGAGGCGCATCAGCGGTGTTGTACGCAAAAGAACGCTCCAACTCCAGTGCTCATTTCTAAGACTAGAAAAGTGCATTACTTGAATTTGAAGTGTAATTGGAGGTAGCAAGCGACCTTTCTATGACATTACAATGCTAACAATGTTACTTTCACAGCCCATTTGGTTTTACATTGTAAACTGCTATTTCACGTTTTGCTTCTGTGATCAAAAGCTGGGTAGATCCACTCAGGCAAGTGACCATAAAGAAAGAGGGGAAGCATCTGCCTGCAAGTCAAAACACTGAGCAGTGCTGTTTTAATTTCTAGCTTCGGTTCAGCAGTAGTAATTAGATACGCTGGTGAACTGTCTGCTATGATTTCCACTCTAAGGCTTCAGGCTCGCATTGCCTGTTTGCTCATTCAAGGTTTGGTAAATGATTGTGACTTGAGTTACCACTAAAAGCTCCATCTGTGGTGTAGGACAGATTCACCGTGCGCCCAGGCACAAGAGCGGGGTAGGAAATGTAGGAAGAGAAGAGCAGACCTGGCTGGGACCTCTGTCTTTGCTCTTCTGGGGTTGGCCTCAAGGCGGGACATGATGACTAGGGAATCTCATTGGGGTGCATCAAATTCCTCCTTACTCGTGTAAACTTGTTCACTTTTGAGCCTCATGTCAACTGGACGGGCCTTAACTCCATACCAACCCAGTCCTCCTGATTCGCCGCACCCCATGCAGGCTGCCCTTTGCAGGCCCTCACTCAATCCCTAGTTAGGGGCTTATCCTGACTTCAGGCTACCATCTCAAATTTTCCTCAAGTAAAGGGCACAAGTGGGTTCCTTTCTTCTGCTCCTTTAAGCTTTTGCTGATTACCCATATGTAGGATAGACCCATTCGCACCATATATCGAGGCCTAGGCAAGACTAGAAATCTGCATTCACTTTTGCCAAAAGATGGCATTTCTGGACTACATTTTGCCCTTTTTCAGTTGCCAACCCTTATCCTCTGAATTCCATGACCTTATAAAGGAACTTGCAATATCGTTATTATGTAAGTCAGGGAATACTTTATGCCATATGTATCTGTTGCGGGAAACAGCATTTACAATGCGGCTTGAACCATGCTGTGCCTAAACAATGCGGTCCGGACCACGAATGCATATTTACAACGCATTATTTTGCCACGCAACTCATTACAACGACTTGCCTTAAGAAAAGCATTGTTGGACTGATGCTGGACTTTAAGTCCAATACTTCTCTACTGTTGCACAGACTGGGGTTGGAACAGTAAATTATACTATTCAAGCTCCAGTGCTTTCCCTGAGGCAAGTTGTTGTAATGACTAAAAGTAGTAAAGGAATGCGTTGTAAAGACTTGTTAGTTGTTCGGACCACGTTTTTAAGGCAGGAGTGATAAATGCCTGAGTGGTTCTGGCATATAACCATCTCTTAGTATATTGATTGAAAAGTAACTTGTACCATATGTACAACATGATATACAAGGATCTACCTAAAATGATTAATTGGAATTAAACAGAATTATTAATGTTTCAAGAGACGGGCAGGACACAATGTACCTATACACTATAAACAGATGACTAAGACCCTCATTACCATCGCAGGGAAAATATCTGGCCTGCCAGTATGCTGTGTGATAAATCTAATACTGCACTTAATTTGTAAAATAATGAGTGCCGGTGCCCAAAGTGCTGCCCAGAAGCCTGGCCGGTGCTATTAAATGTTACTGAACTAAATACAAAGCATGCATTGTCTGAAACTACCTCAGGCATCTTTAATCCACTATCAGACCCTTTACCTCACTCTTATAGGTTCCTGCTTTCTCCCTGGGTGACAGTTTTTCTGTCTTTCTCCTTCTCTTCTTTCCTATTTGTGTGTTTTGCTCTCTCTTGCTCTTAGGAAAAGTCTGATGAGGGAAAATAAGTGTTGGTCCCCATAAATGAGTGCCGGGGGCCTCCATCGGCAGCCACGGGCTGAAATTAAGCACCGTCATCTCATTGTTTGCAGGTTTGCTGCACCTGCAGTATTGTATACTTTTATATTACCATAAATTGTATATATTTAAATAATGCTCATGTTATTTTTTATTTTGACATATATAGTAATGTAAATTCATACACAATGGTCCTGGGCCTCACTAACACTGTAACATTCAGCGGTCGTGTACCCGCTGATTTTTGTTCAAACAGGCTTATAGTGCTTGGCCCTCTCGCACTGTCACCTAGTTCTGTACCAACTCACAGCAACAAATTACCCATCATCATTTGAACAGGCATGGAATAACTCAAGAAATCTACCACAAACCACTGGTTGCTGGAGGACTCTAATTTAGCCCACCACTGCAGGTGCCAACTAACTACATACTATGACCGCCACTTGACATCACACAGTGACATTCATCTAACGGACGCTCCCATCAGATTCCAGCAGATCTCTCATCTATCTCTTCCTCCAACCTATTTCTGCTCATGACCATAAACATAAACAAAAATTATCAGATTGGACAACCCTGTGTGGTACCCAGATGAATGGACTGTGACCATAAGAACTACTTTAAAAGACGTGAAGGGATCAAAGCTGCCAGTTTACTGAAAACCAAAAATGTGTGCATGTCTGCACACTTCTTCATCTATCACACTGCTAAATGATGCATTTCATAACAATATAACTGCACCTTGGTGGTCATCACGCATGGCATAGAAACACTTCCCACATAGGCTCAAAACAGACAACAAAAATACAACCAGGCAACATACACAATGTTGCACGCTTCTCATGTGAGAAAGCATGCCATATAGGAGTAGTAAGAACAATATAAATTTTAATATACAATAAGCAGTGTTAAATGCATATCCTAAATGTTATCTAACTTCAAAACATTTTAGAAGTTCATTGTTTTATCGTTTTTCAATTTTACTGGTTCATTAATTGGACTAGGTGTTTGAGCACTCTTGTGTGAGTTTGTTGTGCAGGTCATTACTTTGTACCATAGATTAGCAGAATGATTAGTCCTCTTTTTTTAAACACATCTACAGATGTGAAGGATTTGCCTCTATTTGCCTCTGTGACCGGTTGTTCTCAGTATGAGTGCCTCACATTTCCTATTTAAGCAGTTCAGGCTCACAGCAGTTAACCTGTGTCCTGAAATCCCTGAAGCTTCGAATAGTTGGCCTTTTGGCACAATATGTGATAAATTAGTGATGGGGCACTAATGTAATGAATAAGTGCAAATACATACTGATATTCATAAGGATAATTAATCCAATGTAATTAATTATCTTGGGAGTAAGCAATTCGTAACAGGCGGTTTGGAAGTAAAATATATGAAGCTGTGTGAATTTCAAGACACATTGCGCTAAATTCATGGGAGATTAAAACCATATAAATAGCAATTTACATTCGCTTGGTCTTGTAGTATTACTAAATCCAAAAAGATCATTTTGTATTCATGGCGTAAACCTCGAGTCTGTGATACAGCTATTTATCCAATAGCAAAATTCCTTTAGAGTATCAAATATTTTATGCCATAGGAACATCACGTTGCCAATGTATCAGCCATGCCTACAGATTTAATACATATACAGGTAGATTCATCAAGCATTTTTGCGAGCGCAAACGGTGCGAATCGCAAAATTCGGCCGTTTGCACCTGCAAAAATGGCAATTGAGATTCATCAATGGTTCATGAACTCGCAATTTGAAAAATCGCAAATAATTGCGATTTATCAAATTGCGATCGCATTTAAGGAATCTCAATTTGAGATTCCTTAAATGCTATTCATGAACCTTTAAAAAATTGCGAAATCGCTATTTTTGGCCGCTATTTACCGCGAAGTCTGACTTCGTGGTAAATAGCGAAAACTTAGAAAAATGCACTTTAGCGCATTTTTCTAAGTTGTATGTTACACATACATGTCCTTTGGACATGTGTGTGCGCAACATCAGTCTACATTTACATTTCAGGGGTGCTACAGGGTGTCCTTTGGACACCCCTGGCACCCTTGAAATCGCATCTTTATTTGCGATTAGCAATTTGCTAATCGCAAATAAGGAAGCTGTAGAAATCGCAAATAAAATTGCGATTTCTACATGAATCCCGTTTTGCTAGTCTTTAATAGCGATTACTTAATATTCGCTATTAAGGACTCGCAAAACGGGACAATGATGAATCTGGGGGATAGTCTATACCTCTTGTAATTTCATGGTGCCAAATACCCAGTTGAGTACTGAGTTTCTAGGTCTACTTTGACAGTGAATTTGTGACATATTGTTACCAATTCTTTACAATGCACATAGAGTAGGCTTTGGCTCACCCTGATGATCATTCTTGTCTCACCTCATGCTATTAGCTGTGGGGTGTATCATTCTTCCTCCTAAGGTGCGCTTGCATTGGAAAGCATTAGGGACTATTTTGCATTTGAAAAGAAGACACTGATTATGCATTAAATTCTTTATATTATATTATAGAAGCATTATGTATGAAAAGCAATCCAATTAGTATTTGTTTTATTGCAGGCTTTTTTTGTGTTTTAGCCAGATCTGGCATTTTACTTACTGGAATGCTCAATAGAATGATAAACAAGCATTAGTAAAGTCAATAGGCTTTAATATGCTAACACAGGCATGCACAAAAGATGTTTGCATACTTTCACATATTAAAGTCAGACGTTTTTTTTTTTATAAATCTTTTTATTGTTATAAAAAATGAAAAACAATAAGAGCGTATCAAGTGCAGTGCAGCCCAACACATACAAGGAATCGAACAATTGAAAGGTCGCAATATCGGCAGTCGTTGAAGCAGGACACTGAGATTCTAACACACGTTTGACGAATCAGGATTATAAAACTAGCGAAGTTAGCCAATATCAATGCGGGCCGCCCACAGGCCCAAAAAAAGTCCGACGTTTTTCTCTCCGCCAATACTTGTATTCGTTTGTATTGTATTTCGATTTATATAGAGCTTACTACCCATAATGAAGAATTGAAGCACTTTATGGCGAGTTGCACGCTACTCTGTAACCAAACTTTAGTGATTATAATAGTGGTTATTAGTTATTGTTGTAGATTGTTGGTTACTGGGTTAGTCTTGTGCTCTGTGGAAAATGTTTGCTTCCTGAAGTTTCAGGTGCTGAATTTAGTTAACAGAAGTTAAGTGTGGTTAATAGAGTGTGTTCATGCATGTGTTGGAACGGAATAAGTAAATAGGCTAGAGAAGGTTAGATATTCTGAGATTACAAATCTAGTTACATAGGAGAAGAATTTGGGAAGTATGTAGTTAGCATAGCATACCAATCATCAGTGAAATATAGTGCTCCACACGAGAAAACAGAAGAGATCACTGTTTGGAGAAATCTTTCCTTTGTGATTTTAGCAATGTGTGTGTTCATGATTTTACATGCAGACGAGTCTATAAAAGGTGCACGATTAAAACATAGATCTTTTATTTGATTATCTTGCCAGAAATTAATCCATAACCTAAATAGTTTAAGCTTGATTTCACATAAACTGACCTTCTAATTGATGGGTAAAGTATCTATAAACAGGTTCAGATGTCTTACTCTGCCAATGGAATCAGACACAGGTACATTAAGCCCAGGAAATCATCTGGATGTGTTTCTTGAAAACTAGTTATCTCTAAAGCCTTCAATAAGTTGTACGGTTCCTCATATTTTACATCCTATTATTTCTGAAGTAATCTTGTTCCTAAATGTGCATCCTAACTTGGTTCTAATGGTTCACATTGTGGGACTTATTTATGAAGGCCTTGCGCCGCCGGTGCGTCAATTTTTAAATGAGAAAAAGTGATGTACTGGTCATAAATAAGGCCCTGTGTCTTTATCAGAATTTGATCTCTGTAACTCTTCCTGAACTCTCTCCAAAGAGATTCTGCTTTAGCTGGCAATTATGCAACAAACCTCGGAGAAATACCATGCTGTTTACAATTAGATGAGGGAATCTCTTAGTTGGTTCTACGTGTTGTATATTCGATCCTAAAAAAGTAGACACTTGATTGGAGATCTTGTTAACTGAATGATCCTTGACCTAAATTGAGGTTTACTTTAGCTAAAGTTGGAGGCAGGATTTTCTAAGTGGAGGGCTTGACTTACATAAGAGACTGAAATTGCATGCAGATATTCAGAAGTCAATGAAATCATGTACTCTCTCCGAACTCACTACAGATTATCTCATGACTATTTGGCTCACTGAAATAATAATGGATCTGGTTCCCGCAATGAGGTTCTTTGGGCCTCTTAAGTATAATGTGGCTGAGAGTTTTTGAGACTCTCCACTTGTGGAGCCACATTAAGGCCTAGATGTATCAAGCCGTTTGTGAACCGCAAAGGCCGAAATTCGCAGAATTTCGGCCTTTGCGAATCGCAAACAGTCTATTTGCATGTTTTGGCATGCATCAAATATTCGTAAATTAAGGAATCTCAAAAATTTGCGATTCCTTATTTTGCCATAGCATTTAAGGAATCACAATTTTGCGATTCCTTAAATGCTATGTATGTAGCATTTTTGAATTGCGATTTTTGGTTAAGAAATCGCAAATTACCACCAACTTGTAGTTGATGGTAATTTGCGAATTCTTTAAAAAATGCACAATTTGGCATTTTTTAAGGTGGCATGTGACGCACACACATGCCCATAGGGCATGTTTGTGCGCCATATGCACACACATGTACATTTCAGGGGTGCAGCAGGGTGTCCTTGAGACACACCTGCACCCTTGAAATTATTCTCAATTTGCGATTAGCAAATTGCGAATCGCAAATTGAGATTAATTTCACAATCATTCCTATGGGCCTCCAGGCCCATAGGAATGCATGGGAAATTATTCCTTAATTGCGAATTTGCAATTTGCGAATTTGCAAATAAGGAAGATTAAGAAATCGCTAAAAATTAGCGATTTTCTACATACATTCCATTTTGCGATTTCTAAATAGCGATTCCTTAAAAATCGCTATTTAGAAATCGCAAAATTGAATGTTGATACATCTGCCCCTAAGTAAGTAGCCTTACAGAGCCCAGACCTCTCTGTCACTCCTCAGTCACATTATTCAGGTGGCATCTCTTGAACTTTTTGAGGGCTGGTGACATTTTTGGCAGCATTCATACTCGTGGGTAGCGCTCATGCCCCTCTCACTTTGGATTTGTAGAGGATCCATTATTGCACCTCAACTAGGGCCGTAATTTTAAATTGTCCATTAAATCCTTTTCTCCTGTTTCATGAACTGCCTAGGGTCTGATGACTTAAACAGTGGCAGATCAGGTCTACGAATGGTGCCAACCAGGAGAGAGCACTTTCCTCAGAGCGTATTCCCTAGTGTGGTACATGATAGGAAACCAGTAAATATCTCATTTGTATAGGTATAGTTCCCATGTAACCAAGGGCGCTCACATCTGTGAATGTGCTTTTGGAGACTCTCATCTGCCATATTTGATATTTCTGAAAAAGCGACACACTTGTTCAGTTATAACAAGGGTCTAATTGTGCATTATAAGGTTTGTGCTGTTCTGTGTGCAAGTGCACAATATGGAGTTAGCATCCTTAAGACACTTTAAGACATATAATGTGATTTTGCTGATTTTGTTCTCCATTTATTGGATAGTGGCCACTCAATTAGACATGATAAGAATATTGCAAGTCACTAAGTATTTCTGTGACCATACAGTGGCATAAGGTTGCATGCCACGGCATTTGAGAGGTCACAGAACTCCAAGGCAACTAGCAATATCCTTTGTAATTTCAGTTGGGGGCATTATTCTATTTAAGTCGATCTTCAGATCTCTCCAGCTTTCTCACCAGAGCGTATCATCAAGTTTGTTTTTCTTTCTATTTGTGGCCCTGTAGCTTAGATGCTTCTACTCTAAAAACAAGGATAAATGCAGTGTTGGATTGGCAAAGCAGGCAGTCGGCAGCCGGCCAATGGGCTTGTGCCTCAGAGCGAACTGTGGGCCGATTTCTTAGAGGTCAACTACCGATCATCTTCTATTGGCCGCCCAGACCCCTGCCCAGGACACTGTCATATTGGGCCCATATGGGCAGGCGGACTGCAAGCACACAGTGCTGTGCTTAGAGGCGTGGGGCGGGGGCGCATGAGCTTGGAGGAGCATTACTGGGAGGCCTGTTTTGTGGCTGTAGATGGGGCATTTTCACCTTGGCCCAGACCCCATAGATAGTGGGTTTCCCCACTCCTCCCCCAACATTCCGCCACACTGAGGTCATGATGGATCGGGAGGGAGGTTAGTGCTGCTGCCTCGCCTCGATCTAGGTGTTGCTCAATCTGTTAGGCTATTCACACCTCAGACCCTGGGAAGGAGGGTGTCAATATTGGTAGCCAAGCACTGCCTGCGCCACTACTGCCTCTTCAAGGCTGTAACACTGAGGTCATGGTGGGTGAGGGAGAACTAGGGAGTGTGAAGAGGCTGAGAGGCTTCACTGAGATGCCAGGAGTTGCTCTGGCTTTTGGGCTGTTCATACCCCAACCCCTAAGGAGCTAGCCCAGTCCAGAGCAATGTGTTTCCTCTGACTTCTCATCTGCCAGGTCGTTGCATTCAGGCCATGGTGGGCGTGGGAGGGGCGAGTGCACAAAGGCTCAAGATTCTCAGGTTTGTCACCACTGGACCATTTTCACCTCAACCCAGCCAGACCAAATTTCAATATTTAATTTACCTACTTACCTGCACATGTCCTGTTTTTCAGACTGAGACAAAAGTATTGGCTGGATACATCTGTGCTTTATCTAATAACAGTTTTGACTCATCATAAGTTAGCACAGAGGGTTAATCTACCTGCTGGAAAACACAGTGTGTAACATACAGATTCGAGATTCGTATTTTAAGTAGATAGATCAATGGATTACTGTTTTTGCATAGAGGCTTTTTTTTACTTGCAGTTCATAAGTTACAATCCTTCCACTGTAAAACAGTGAGCTATGAATTAGCATTAAGGCGCTGCATGCAAACTGGTGATTTGCATTGTTCAGCATCCCATCCATCAATTGTTTCTTTTGCATGCAAACTACAAGGAATAGGAATAGAACCTAAAGGTCTCAGCTATGACAGCTCATAGTTGTATCAATGTTTTAGTCATTCCACAGCAGAAGCAACTGCTGTGCTGCATGGTTAACACATTTTTTAAAGCACTGACACAGCCAGCGGTGTCCTCGTAATAGTGCTTTTTTTGTGTAATGGCAGGTGGGGGGGGGGACAAGCAATGACAACTGAGGGTGGGTGGAAAGCACAGACAATAAGAGGGATGGAGAAAGGGATCGATACACTAATTTAAAAAAAAGCTCCATTATGCGGCCAGCGCTGACTGCTTCCTTGCGTTTTTTTTGCTATGGCAGGTGGGTGAGGGGTAAGACGGATAATGGGGGGAGGACGAGAGGGGCAAGCCACAAGACGGAGGATGGAAGGGGGCAAGCAATAATCTGGAGGGTGAGAGGGAGCAAGCAACAACATGGACCACTGACGGGGGCAAGCAACAACAAAAAAAGGGACAAAAGCACACAGGTAAGAGAGAGCGACTAGGAGGCGGAGAGAAGCACAGAAGAGACAGCCTTCACAAACATGCACTTTTATGGAGTGCTTCCACAAAAAGAAACAAATTAGCTCCAAAAGTGCGAGCACTGGAAGGAAACAAGTACTCGGTTATGCTTCAGGAGCGGGGCTAACACAAAAAGAGCAAGGGAAGCAGGCACGTACTGACACAGAAAAGCAAGCAAATGAGAATGTCGATGAAGCCAGCCAAAGGTAAGCAATGGGCAGGCTCTAGGCCCACTGTACGCTAACAACATGTCTCGCAATGTGCTGTCTCATGTAAGACCTAAAAAGGGGCAGAAACGAGGCAGGGCTGCCACTGAAAATGAGAGCTTTTATTCTCTAAAACCCCTCAGGTGTGAAAGAAACATCAAGAGGAGGAATTTCAGAGCCCCCTTTTTTGTCAGTGCGGGATCTTTTTCCAGATATTCTGACCTAGCCCCTCCCCCTTAGCTTTGTGTTCAGTTTGGGATTTATATGATAATCTGGGTCAAAGACACAGTTGATTGGGAGTGGGTATCTCACTACGTGGTACAAGGTGTTGAGGCTGCTATGATTATTTTCTTTTTACATCGCCAGTATTTCCAGGCTTGACCAATGATATGGTGCTACTGATCCTACAAGCTTTAAGATGCTTAATTTACCCCACATTTCTCTAAAAACTTAGATGCCTGATACTAACCAGCCAATGTTTTGTGAAAGGTCGTGCTTCTCGAATCTGGGGCACTTTTTTGGGTTGCCCGGGCCTAATTTTGGTCCCAATCTGCCCCTGAATACGTCAAACAACACAAACAAAGAAGAAGGTGATGGTGTCTTACAGTCACCTATGGATTACTTGTGAACTTTGCCCCTAACTTAAAGTTGTTGCTTCTGAAAGGCCTAACTGCTGCCTTTGTTGCTGCGGCTCCATTGTAGAGTTCAGCCGGCAGCGTCTTCGGGATGTCCGAAGGCATCAGAATGCCAGAAAGGTGGTTCTGCACATAAAATACATCCTGTTGGATCAACTTTGGGGTGATGGTATGAAGCAACAGCCAGCATGAGGGTCTTGGGGGTGCCAGAAACATGCAGAGGCTTTTTGGCCGGTCCAACGACCGTGTCCGCTTTGGCGGGTTGTCCATGTATGGGTGAGTTCGCGGTGGAGGGGTGATCCAGGAGGAAAGGAGCCCTTAAACCCAGCAGAAAAGCACAGGGATGTCACTAGTCATGAGTACACCTAAACACCCTTAGGTTTTAACACAAAGCTTCAACGACCCGTCAGGGTTTGTAAGCGATATCCAAATGCGATTAAAGTTACTGTACACTACAGATCTACAATAGCGAGACTTCTACTGCCAAATGCAACCAGATGCAACCGAACGCCAAGTGAAAAATATCTCCATATTCTCATGTGAACATACGCAAATGCAGAAATACTGAACATATGGTCCTCATTTATGAAAAGTGACGCATCGCTGCGTTAAAACAGCGATGAGTCACTTTTCACTGCGTCCTCCTTGCGACACCAATGATGCGCATTATTAACAGTATGATGCATCATGGTGCAAGGAGTTACATATACGTCAGTGTTTCTGACGTATCTGTAAGGCGCAAAAGTGACGCATTGCTGGAGTGTGTCACAAAAATGACGCAACTCCAGCAATGTATCCTTTCACATGGGGCAAGCCCCATGTGAAAGGGCCTGCATCAGTCTTACGCCTGCTGTGAGGCAGGTGTAAAAAATTGACGCATTTGTGTACTAGAAGTGGCGCAGTGAAATCTCATAGATTTAACGGCGTCACTTCTATGACCCTGTCTTGCGTCAGAACTCCCCCCCTGCATACATTATACCTGGCGTAGGTATAATGTAGTGCAGGGGTTTACAAAGTGACACATCTAGGTAGATGCGTCACTTTGTAAATATGGTGCAACAAGGCACATCCTATACGCTGCTGGTGCGTCACAAAAAGTGACGCACCGGCGGCCTAAAAGTGACGCACGGCCTCATAAATGAGGCCTCATGGTGCGGCTCACCCTTGGGCCTTTGTGTCCTGTTGATTTCTGTTGAACGTGAGCACACATTGGACGCAAGGTTGCGTTGGCTTACCTTTCTGCCAAAGAACAGTGCTTGAGATCATGGTAAAATGGATTTTTATCAGGAGTGTGGCCTTTGACACTATCAGCATATTACTTTTTCTAAACACGGCCATGTACAGTTTCACCCCATTTGCACAATGCAGTCCTGGCGATTTCCAGACAGCACTGTGTTGGCTGTGTGAATGGTAGTTCATCTGGGCTCAGGTGACTTGTAATGTTCTTAATATCCCAGCTGTGTTTCTGAGTGACAGAAGTAGTTATATGTTTTGCAATCTGCTGTTTGCACGCCAAGACAGTGTATGGGTTAGTGCATACCCACTTCCTTCTCACACAGTGCAGGGGCATGGCTATCAAATGTGCAGCAGGTGCAGTGGCACCGGAGCACCGAGAGCTAAAGGGCACAGTAAGTCTTGATTACTGCTACAGTTTGCTACCCAACTAGAATGTGTGGGGGTAGGGCGGGCTTTTCCTTGCTTCTACTGTGTTCCATGGCACCCTTGCTATGCCACTGCACAATATATGGCTTTTACGTCATCAAAACTCCAGGGGCCACGGCAATAACATGGAGGATCATCTGACCACTATCCCTTTCCCCAGAGACATCACAGGAGTGACCCTTTCTCACACTTTTATGTCCTCGACAGACTCCTTGGGGAAATTAAGAAAGACAAAAGAAAACGACTTCTAAAGCTGTTTATTTTCTGTTACCGACCTATGAACATTTTCCTCACTGATGAAAGAGGAATCTAGAAACACGTGTCTGGGGATACACTTGAAAAGAATACTGGTACTGGCACTGGCCAAAAAACTGTGAGAACTGTGTGTGAAGCGAGCAACATTGAACCACATCGACCATGATGCATGAGGTAATTCAGCTGTGACGTGTCAGCAGGGTGCTCCAAATCCCTTTGACTGTTTATTTTCTGTACCTGCTCCTGCCATCAGGCTGCGTGCATGAATTTAGAACAAAGGAAGTGCAAAGGGTACCAAAGGTCATCAGCTGCAGCTCTACACCGGAACCACTAATTGACGTCCCTGCCACGCGGATGTCACTAGTTGCCTGTAATGCTTTTTTACAATCGAATGTGCGTGGTTCGAAACGACAATGGAATATAGACAGATTATAGTCTCCCATATATTATAATCCAAGATTAGTAGACATCATGATAGGACTTGCGTTTTTAGAAACAAGAAAATGTCAGGCAGATAAAGGACCCTCCTGCAGCCCTCTGGCCCTTTTTTATTGCATATTTATGTAGCGCGAACTCGACCCGAAAGTATCGGAGCGCTTTACATGAACACCGGCTACGTTACAAATTCAGGCACGTGGAGATTAAGGGGCCGATTATGATGGCGGACGGACCTGAGTCCGTCTGCCACCATAGAGTAGGAGGGACCGTCCGCAGGGGCTGCGGAGGTCCCTCCGTGCAGATTAGGATGTGACCGCCAGGGTGGCGGTCACATCCTCAATCTTTAACATTGCGGCGGGTGCAGCTTCAAGCTGCACCCGCCGCAATGTTAAAAAAAGCATGCACGGCATTTGCGTGCACAAAGCAGCAGGCACTGCGCGGTGCCCGCCGCTTTGTCCACGCAAATGCAGGGGGGTACCATAGGTACCCCCCATGTGCACCCCCCAGCCCCCCGTCACCAAGGGGGCCCGCAACGGGCCCCCGAAGGCAATCTCCATATGCTTTTCACCGGCGGAAAAGCCGCCGTGGAAAAGCATATGTTTTACGCTATCCTAATATGCCTGGCGGTGTCTGACAGACACCGCCAGCCATGTTAGGGCTTTTCCGCCGCAGTCGGAAGCCGACTGCGGCGGAAAAGCAGCGGACGGATTTTGAGACCCACCGCCATTCTAATTTGGCGGTGGGTCTTTTAGGCATCCGCGGCGGATTTCCCGCATCCTCCGGGCCGGCGGTGGTTTCCGCCGGCCCGGAGGATGCGGGAAATCCGCCGTCCTAATCAGCCCCTAAGTGAAGAATCACAGGAAGCAGACGCAACCCCGAGGCTCGAACCCTGGTTTCCAGCACCAAAATCGGCAATCTAACCGACGGACCACAACATCAATGAGTGCAGTCCGTGATGAGTGGGCTGCACTGGGCCGTGTCTGACAGTAGTCCCTTCTGTGAGGCACCCAAAGGAAACCTTCTCATTGAATCAAGGGAGCTGCGCC
This sequence comes from Lissotriton helveticus, assembly GCF_964261635.1. NCBI lineage: Eukaryota > Metazoa > Chordata > Amphibia > Caudata > Salamandridae > Lissotriton > Lissotriton helveticus. The sequence goes on along the minus strand of NC_136059.1, from coordinate 1,131,649,589 downwards.
TTCACCCCACATGGAGGTTCAGGAATCTAATCCTAGTGCCAAGGGCTCCTGGGAGCTGGCCTCTGGCTAGGCCTCTCAGCGCAGAGGCGATAACAGCCGGATAATGGCTTTAATGGCGGAGCTCAGTGCTTAATTAGTCTGTATATCAGCTGGCTGACGTTTCCAAGGCACTGCGGGGAGGCAGACATATCACTCGGCCTCCAAGGACTTGCCTTGATATTTAAACAATGTTCCACATCTGATGCCAGGGTCTGCCAGGCAATACCTTGTCCCAAGAGATGAGGTTTACGTGGCATCCTTGGGTGCATAGAACACCTCGGTGCACATCTGTCATAAACCACATATGGTTTACAATGCATTAATGACAGTAATCTATGATTTTCCTATTTTGGAAACTAGAAATTATTTGCATTTTTCAAAGACTGGAGGAAAACCGGCTGGCAGAGAAAAGCAAAGGTGTCAATGTGAAATAGCCAATGTGCGCCTGACTCTGTTCCCACACTTTCTATAGCACTTAATACTTAAGGCACACTGTGGGGCATATGTACGAGGAAGTGGCAAATGAGGCGTTAACCATCATGGCTTAACGCCTCACTCCGCCACTTCTGAAATGCAAGGCTGCACCATATTTACAAGGATATTGTGTAGCCTTGCATTTCCCCCTGCGCTGGCACTACACTTAGCAGTGTAGCGCCAACGCAGGCACCCTTGCACTATAGTGCAAGGGTGTCTGCGTGCAGGGGAAGATTGTTTATGTACAGGAAGGTCCCCCTTCCTGTACATAAACAATCCTAAAATGCCATTTTGTCACTTTTATGTGTGCTGCTTCATGCAGCAGACATGAAAGTCACAAAATGCCATTTTCTTTAAAGATTGTTTATATACAGGAAAGGGGACCTTCCTGTACATAAACAATCCATGGCAGTTTGCTTTTTCGATGTGTGCTGCACAAGGCATTTCACATGGAAAAAGCAAAAACGAGGAGAAATAATGCATTTCTCCTCTTTTCGCCTAGTTAAGACCAGGTTTTTCCTTGTTTTAATTTTGACGATTCCTGCTATGTAGCGCTGCCCTTGAACATAGGGGGCAGCGTCAAATACAATAGGTGTTGCGGTGGAACTCCCACCGCAACACCCACTGCCCACCACTTTCACGCTAACCATAGTGTGAAAGGGGGTCTTATTTACAAGGCAGCGTTAAGCCACGTTAAGTGGCTTACTCTGCCTTATAAATAAGGCGAAGCCTCTATCACCACCACAACATTGGAATAAGTGACGTTGTGGTGGCGATAGGGGCTTGTACATATGCCCCTATGTCTGAAGCATGTCTGTGAACCTCAGCAACTCACCTAAAACATCCCTTGTAGTCCAAACTGCATCCAACACAATGTCAGCTAACCACCCTCCAAATAGCGCCAAGAAGTCAATGCAAATAGATTGTTTTATTACCTCAACAGGTGTCTGAAGTGATGTATATAAGGCAACCTACAATCAATTTCAAAACAAGAACTATAATAATCACTCAAAAATGTGCCTTTTTATGAATTTCCTGAAAGCAAGAGTCGTACTCGTTCATTGTAAGCACCATATCACTAAAGAATCATGTAACAAAGACCAATAAAATAAATGCACGCGATCAAGAGAAACAAAATACCAAGACATCTAAATACCAAGTAAAATAAATGGAGTTTTTATAGTGCAGACTTGTCCGCAGGAAAAATAGAGTGATTTACAAATAAAAGAGAAAAACAATTAGCAGCAGCTAATAAATAAGTAATGGTACCCTTTTACAAATTAGTAAATCCAGCAATAAAACAAAAAGCCACATTTGCAGAAGCATAAGTGCAAGCATTGGCTAAGCTAATAGGTCTGGCTTTAATGTACCAATAAATGTAAACATAATTACTTATAAATGCTGTTTCCATGCATTTTATGCACGGGGCATATTATCAACAACTAGCGATATTTATCGCTAAAGAAGCTTAGCGACACTTTTTTTATCGCCAAGCATCGCCGGATTTTATCGCAGAGATAACGTGCTATAAGCAACGTTTATCTCCAATGCGATAAAATAACCGGCGATAGCGGCGAAATGCGTGAATATCGCTGGAAAACCAGCGATATTCATGCATCATCGCCAATAGGGTCTTAGCCAGAATATCCACCTCCCATTGGATTTAATGGCTAAGAACTGGTCTGAGCAGGCGTTAGTTTTTTGGCGATATTCGCGCTTAGCGCACATTTTTTTATCGCTACGCCTGCCTTGCTAATAGGCGATAGCGACATTAGCGACTGCTTTCAGTCGCTAACTGGTTGGGTACGCCCACTTTGCATGTCATTAGCGATAAATATCCCTGACATGCAAAGCGGGCCCCAAACCGCTCGCTATCACCTAAAAGCTGTCGCTAACTGATGTTAGCGACAGCTTGCTAATAGGGCGATGAAATTATCGCCGCTTTGTGGCCGAAAATGGCCGCAAAAGTGGCGATAATTTCATTTCGCCTGCCTTGATAATATGCCCTACACTTGTTTATCACAATAAAGCCTGGCCTACTCACTATGTCAGCGCTGGGAAAAAGTAGCAACATATTGCTTTCTATGTAGAATGCATATAGGAGAAAAAGAACTGAATTTGATAAATAAAATAGTCGAATTTATTTTTCAGATTTATAATAAGTCTAACATGCATTCTAACGGAAGTACATCCTGTAGGGTTGAATGATACATTGCCAACTGATAGAATGAGGTCAGAGGGTAATACACCTCTGGGTGGAGCCAAACTAAAGGCCAATCTATGCATATTTTAAAGAATTGGTAAAAATATGCCATCCAACAGATGTGCTGTTAAGCTGGACATAAAAAGGCGAGTTTTTCATACACACAAGCCATTATTACAGAAAAGGTAGAATAGTCAGACACTAATATTTGAGGTATATTGTCATTCACGGACATATTACTTTGGGCTATTTAGATCTAATGGGAAGCAGTAAAAAATCAAGTGAAATGTGGGGAAATTGGTTTTCAGTGCATTTAACGCTATTTTTGCTTTTGGTCAAAAGTACTGTATTCCGTGCCCCTTAGTATCACAGCACAAGCAAAAATCAAGTTATAATTTTACACAAATAGTTGCAGAAGAAACAGACATACAGTGCTTATATATTCATCTCTAAATGTGTGGTAATGTCATAATTACAGCTTATGGTAACGTTATTGCCAAATTGTGGTATAGCAGCTAAAAATCTGACATTCTGCAAATGACTCCATCAGTACCAAATGGCAATGCAGCCCACCTCCACTTGGGAAACATCACTTACAACAAAACTTTTACAACGCACTACCATTACAACGCGGTCATTACAACGCAAACTATTACAACGCATTGCGCTGGGGGGCGCTCTAGGATAGGGAATAGGTTAATTTACTATCCAATAACCTTCCCTAGTGTCCACGGGGACTGGAGTTGGAATAGTAAATTAAACTATTCACTATCCAACACCCAAAAGCGCTATGCGTTGTAATGGTATGTGATGTAAAAACCGCGTTGTAACAGCATGCGTGATAAAAGCATGTGTTGTAACGTCATACATCCCCTCCACTCTACTTAAACAGCATAATATATGCCACCTGAGTCCTGAAAGTCCTTCTACCGATGCCCTAAAAAACTTTCTTCTGACTCCTATAGAGGTAAGTTTGTTCATGTTGCTTGAAACCACTAAGAGCCTTATAATGATGTCCTTGATATGACATGGTAACTACTCCCTATACTTACCAAAACTGGAGGCATTGATAACTGCAGGGAGGGAGGTGGCACTAGAAATAAAATGGATCACAATTTTTTGAGGATCCTCATAAAAATGAGGAATTACTGGGGGAATCAGCAATTCGGTTCTCGATGTTTCTCAGTAATTCACCCTCAGGCCCCATATGCTTTCAGCAGGCAGAGTCCCTGAGTGAGAGTTAAGGGGCAGTAAGGAGTTTGTAGGGTTTATGAAAGGGTAACTTTCAGGGGTACTAAGGGTTTTTTAATGGTCGGGGAAGGGCAACGTTAACCTGTTTAGCGCAGCGCAAAATCCGCCGCGCTGCGTGCGTTCTATTGCGCGGGTGGGGCCACGTCGGCCAATGGACGTGCGTAGCACTACCGAGTAGTGCTCGCGACGGGCGTTGGCCAACGGGCGCAGTGAAGGGTTTAAGGGGTAGTAAGGAGTTTTTGGGGTTCAGGTAGGGGTAGCGTTAATGGGTAATAAAGGTTTTTGTGGTTCAGGGATGGGTAGTATTCTGGGGTAGCAAGGGTGTTTTATGGTTCAATGAAGAGTAAAGGGTAGTAAGTGTTTTTCAGGTTTCAGGGAAGTGTAACTTTAATTGGCAGTAGGGGTTTTTTAGGATTCAGGGATAGGTAGTATTAAATGGCAGTAATGGTTTTTTTGGTTTCAAGAAAGGGTAGTTTTAAGGAGTAATAATGAACTTTTAGGTTTCAGGAAATGGTACAGCTATGGAATACTGCAGGGCTTTTAGGCATCAGGTAATTGCAGTATTAATGAGTAATATGGGGCTTTTATGGTTCAGGGAGGAGTAATGTTAAGGAGTAGTAAAATGTTTTGAGGTTCAGGGATGGCTAATATTAAAGGACAGTAAAGTTTCAGGTTTAGGAAAGGACAGCATTATAGAAGGTAGTGAGGGGTTTTAAAGCTCAGGCTTTGGTAGCTGTAAGATATAGAAGGAGGTTTTAGCGTTCAGGCATGGTAGTTTTAAAAGATAGTAAAAGGATTTTGGGGTTCATGGAAGAGTAACTTTATGGGGTAGTAAAGAGTTTTTAGTGTTCAAGGAAGTGTAGAAATGGGTAGGGATGTGTTTTTAGTCCTAATGGAAGGGAAATCTTAAACCATAGTAAAAACATTTTTGGGTTCAGGGGGCAGGAATGGGTTTTTAGGAATCATGGATAGGTTACTGTAAGGGGTAGAAAGGGGTTTAAAGGTTCAGTGATTGTTTGAATTAAGTGGCAGTAAAGGGTTTTTGCGGTTCATGGAAGTGTAACTTTAACTGGTATTAAGTGTTTTAGGGTGCAGGGAAGGGTAGTGTTTGAAGGCTGTAAGGAGAATTTAGGCATTAAGGAAGAATAGTGTTACAGAGTCGTAAGGAATTGTTAGGATTCAGCGATGGGTAGCGTTAAGGGGTAGGAAGGATTTTGGGTCCAGGGAAGGGTAGGTTTTGGGGTAGAAGGAGGTTTTAGGGTTCTTTGACGGGCAACTGTGAGGTGTAGTAACAGGTTTTAGGGTTCTGGGATGTATAGATTTAAGGTGTAGTAGGGGGATTTTTGTGCTCAGAGAAGGGTAAAGTTAAGCAGTGGTAAGAGGTTTTTGTAGTTCATGGAAGGGTAGCGTTAAGGGATAGGATAACATTTTTAGTGTTCAGGGAAGGGTAGCTTTAAGCAGTAGTAAGGGGTTTTTAGGGTGCAAGGAATGTAACATTTAGGGGTAAGAAAGTGTGTTTAGGCTTCAGGGACATGTTTAGGGCCCTGTTATGGTTAGCATGAAGGGGTAGTAAGGGTTTTTGGATTTAGAGAAGAATAGAGTTACAGAATAGTAAAGCGATTTTTGGGTTCAGTGAAGGGTAGTGTTGAGGGTTAGTAAGAGATTTTTAGGGTTCTGGACAGCCACGGGCCGCGGCTGGTTCTGGATGAGTGGCATTCAGGGGTCGGAAGGGGAATTTTATGTATAGTGACGTTAGCGTTAGAGTTGTAAGTTGTTTTTAGGGATCAAGGACTGGTAAATTTAAGGGGTATTAAGGGTTTTTATGTTCAAGGAAGTGTAATGTTAAATGATAGTAAGGGGTTTTAAGGATTCATGGAAGGTTAGCGTTAATTGTTAGTAAGGGTTTTTAGTTTTCATAGAAGGTCAGCATAAAGGGGTACTATGGGTCTTTTAATGTTCAGGAAAAGGTTGCGCTAAGGAGTAATAAACATTTTTAGGGATCAGGCATGGGTAGCGTTAAAAGGTACTAAGGTTTGTGGGCTCAGGGAAAGATAGTGTTTAGAGGTAGAAAGGGTTTTTCTGCGTTCATGGACGGGGAACGTTGTGGTTTTAGAGTTAATGGAAGAGTAGCATTAAAAGTGTAGTAAGGATTTTTAAGTTCAGGTATTAGTAGTTTTATGGGGAAGTAGGGGTCTTCAGGGTTGAGGGAAGGATAGAGTTAAGCAGTGGTAAGGCCTATTTTAGAATGCAGAGAATGGTTGCATTCAGGTATTGTGAAAGGCTTTCAGGGTTTAGGGACGGATAACATTATGGAGTAGTAAGGGGTTTTTAGGGTTCAAGGACAGGTAGTTTTAAGAGGTAGTAAAGTTTCCAGGTTCAGAGAAGGCTAGCGCAAGGGATTACAAAGGGTTTTTAGGTCTTGTGAAAGGGCAGCGTTAAAGAATAGTGATGAGTTTTTGGAGCTCAGAAAAGGGAGTATTAAATGGTAAGAAGGGGGTTTGGGGGTTCAGGTAAGGGTAGCCTTAGGTGTAGGAAGGGCTATTTCGGGTACAGGGAAAGAAATGCATTTGTTAGGTTTGGAGATGGGTAGTGTTTAGGGATTTAGGGTTCTGGGAAGAGTATTTTAAAATTAAAGTATATTAAAAAGAATTGTTTCTTTAATATATAAAAATAATTTTTTCAAGCAAAATAAATATGATTTATTTTAATTAAAAAAATAATACATTAAAATGTATATTTAAATTAATTTTTTGAAATTGTAATATATAAAGCTAGAAATAACACTTTCAAACTTACCTGCGATGTAAAGGCGCAAGTGATATAAAAACTGCAATGTGAAAGTACACCAGATGAACTTATCTCGATGTAATGACTCCCGATGCTAAGATTGCTGTAGTAACAACTGACAGGACTGTGGGCAGGAATGTATAGAGAGAAACAATCGAAGGGAGGCAAGCAGCTTAAAAGTATCTACATTCACATCTCTAAAGCCCATACAACTTTGCACCAGTAATTGGAAGAAAAAACACCATTGTCTCAAGAAGTGCATGTTAAGGAATTTTCTGTAGTTGATGGTGGAAAGAGAAGGGGGGTGGGACTGCAATATAACAATGTGTTCTTGACTGCCCTTCTCTCATCTGTGCTGCTGACAGAGAAGTACTACAATGGCATGTCTGTTACCTAAAGGGCTTTAGGTCAAGCTCCTGTTGTAACACAATAGCTTAACTTGATAAAGAGCCTTCACCTACACAGTTTGATAAACAAATGATCACAGCTCCTTTGAAGTTAAGCACTCTATCTGTGGAAGCACACAGTTATGGTCAAATCAAAAGTTGTACTCAGATAAACCAACATCTGGGCGGAGCCAGCACAGTCCCTCTGTGTAGTACTCCTGAAAGCTCCTTTTTTGATCAAATCACATCTAACAACAGCTGTGTGTCAAGCCAGACCTAAAAGAGCATTGATTCATCTGGGAGATATAATCTTGAATAGTCAGTGAGGTGCAGGGTGTAGAGGTTGGTTGTAAGGTCTTTTCTGTAAGCTAAAATATGTGAATTAAGTCCGATGTGCTGTGGGATCAGACTCTACTATGTAAGGCCTAGGGAAGGAAAAGGCTTGATGTAGGAGCAAGTTTTTTTTTTTATTTACAAAAGTATGTGATATTTGTTTCAGGAGGTTTTTTCCCCCTTGCAGTGAGGAATTTGCATTTTAGACTAGACAGAAGCCATTTGTAATAGCTCACTCACTTGTGGGCCCTCTTGATTTTGCCACCTTCAGTTCCCAAATTCTTTCTAAACTAAAAAAAGTGTTGGCATTCATAGTTGGCATAGCTTTGTTTACTTCACATCCTAACACCACGAATTCTAAAGATTGCACATCAATTCTTTTCCCAGTTCTTCATGACTCAACACTGTTATACATCTTATCAGATTTATATTTGCATTGCTCCAGGTTTGCTCAGTTAGTCAACAAAAATCTTCAGTGCTGCATGTGCAATTTCTTGTACAAGACATCACTATACAGCCTATCAGAATTACTTATTTACAAGTGAATGCAATTAAGGAACTTCAATGTACCATCCCTCACTGGGGCATCCGTCGCTGAAACCATCCAAGTCTCAACAACCTGTTCATCCAAGGGTAACCCGGGTGAAGGCTTGAAGGTCTGGCCACCAGCAAGCAAGATGTCCCTCCAGTCAGCCCCGCACTCACCAAAACCTCTCGTAATGGGAGGAGACATCAATAATCCTAACATGCCTTCAGGGGATAATGTTCAATTTTGTCCATTTACTTCCATTGTCCCTCCCATGTGGGGAACATCCATTACGACGCAGTGTTTACACCGCACTACCATTACCACGCTGGTTTTACAGCGCAAGTCGTTACCACGACTTGCGCTGGAGGGCGCTCTAGGCTAAGGAATAGTAGATTTACTATTCCAACACCTTCCCTACTGTGTGTAGGCTGGTGTTGGAATAGTAAATCTTACTATCCCTAAGTCCAGCACCCTACAGCGCAAGTCGTGGTAATGACTTGCGTTGTAAAACCTGCGTTGTAATGGTAGTGAAGTGTAAACACCGCGTTGTATTGACATACAACCCTCCCATATACTGACGTCACCTAGGTAGACTACCCCTGAGGGAGCTGTGCCTACTAGCAAGAGTGGGAAATGTGGCAAAGTAACAGAGAAGAGAGACAGCCCACCAAACCCAGGGTTGATACAGTTGGCCCTCTTGAAATTACTAATGGCGCCCTCCGCTTCTCGCAGGGTGCTGTTTCCAAGATCATTGTGTATTCTGCATGCTTCTGGAGCCAGAGAAGTTTTCCTAAAGTGGGGTCAAAAGATCTGATTTCTTGGTACCGCTGACCAAACGAGAAGCTGTTAAAATTCTTGAATCACAACAAAACAGAAATAACTGTTTTAATAGCCTGCAAAGGACTTTTGATTCTACTTTCATTTATTATTTGGATGTTTTATTTTTGTTGCATCTCCGTGGTTGTGTAGTATGCTGCCATAAATACCCACATTTGTGAGCTCAAATGTCACATTTGAAAACAATATTCAAATGTTATAGTTGTCCTGAATATTTTCGGATGTAGCACAGATTTCCAATGTGTGCTTCGAAGATGTTTGTGAGAAGAAGGTTGGAATTGTTTGTTATAGGTCACTCATGGGACACAATTGAGTAGAGGGAGATTTGATTAATGAAGCAATTTATAATAGCTTGTTCGTTTAGAAGGAGGCAGTGACTCATTTACTAAAGAATTGGATGTATGACATTACAACGCATGCTTTTACATCGCATGCTTTTACAACGCGGTTTTTACAACGCATACCATTACAACGCATAGTGCTTTTAGGCGCGGGATAGTGAATTGTTTAATTTATTATTCCAACTCCAGTCCCCTTGGATAGTAGGGAAGGTGTTGGATAGTACATTAAACCTATTCCCTATCCTAGAGCGCCCCCCAGCGCAATGCGTTGTAATGGTTTGCGTTGTAAAAGTTGCGTTGTAAAGGCACTGCTTGGTAAAAGTTGCGTTGTAAAGGTTGTTTACCTAAAGAATTACGTGGGACACTGAGGGGCATATGTACAAGCCCCTATCTCCACCACAACGTCACTTTTACAGACGTTGTGGTGGTGAAAGGGGCTTTGCCTTATGTGCAAGGCAGAGTTAAGCCACTTAACGTGGCTTAACGCTACCATGTACATAAGGCCACCTTTCATGCTATGGTTAGCGTCAAAAAGGGCCATGCAGTGGGCGTTGTGGTGTGTGTTCCACCGCAACACCTATTGTATTTGTCGCTGCCCCCTATGTACAAGGGTGGCGTACATAGGTGGCAGCGCCAAAATTAAGACCAGGAAAACCCTGGTCTTAAGTTGGCGAAACGAGGAGAAATGCATTATTTCTCCTCGTTATTGCTTTTTCCATGTGTGCTGCCTTGTGCAGCACACGTGGAAAAAGCAAAATGACATGGTTTGTTTATCTGTAGGAAGGTGTCCCTTCATGTACATAAACAAACCTTTAAAAAAATGTCATTTTGTCACTTTCATGTGTGCTGCATGAAGCAGCACACATGAAAGTGACAGAGTGGCATTTTAGTATTATTTATGTGGAGTAAGGGATACCATCCTACACATAAACAATCCTCTCCTGCACGCAGACACCCTTACACTCTGGTGCAAGGGTGCCTGCGTTACTTAGCGCCATCGCAGGGGGAAACGCAAGGCTGCACCACATTCTTGTAAATATGGTGCAGGCTTGCATTTCAGAAGTTGGGGAAAGTGTCGTTGAGCCAAGGAGACTAAGGACATACTCCGCCACTTCCTTGTACATATCCCCCTGAGATTGAATTCCTGTTTTGGGCCTCTCCCTAGTTCTGAACCAAAGCTGGACACCAGAATCTCTGAGTCAGTGCCCCATACTGTAAAGACAGATTGGATTCTCTTTTTGGGACCAGGATTGAAATTTGAATTCAAACATAACACTATATATATATCTATATATATATATATATATATATATATATATATATATATATATATATATACAGAAGTAAAATCATTGTTTGTGACCATTGATATTTTGCTTCACCTACTTACATGATAGACATTTAATAAGAATTCTTTGAAAGAGCTACATGTTTCATACTTTGTAAAAGTGGACCCTTTCACTTTACCACTAAGATAGGAGCAGTATGGTAAAATATTGCATAATTGGTGAGCATCATTACATTGGATAACAACAAACCTGTATGTGCACATAAAGATGAGCCCTATTGTCCCAACCCCAAAGGAAAAGATAAACACCATTCAAAGATGGTGCATTTTATTGTGTACGTAGCACTGAGGACAAACATGCACCATTATCCCAACGATAGGTAATGTAGCAAAAATGTATATTTCTATACCGCTGTGTCTCTAGGGAGATAATGTGCCTGATTTATAGTTTTCCAGACCGGCTACTTTAGTCACAAAAATGTCTGATATTCTATTTGCCTTATAGTTTATTATATTTATGGCATTATATTATTATGGCATATTATGGTATTATATGGCATTATATTTATTAGTGCATTATATTTTATGGAAGTTGTAGTATGGTGCATGGAATATCCATCATATTTGTGATGGACTCGCCCGTCCGTCAAACTATAAATCAAGCGCGTTGTCACTTAAAAACTAAACAATGTCATCCCCTGAGCCTAGTGCACAGATTTCCACCAAACAACTGCACCAACATTTAGACCAACCCGCCGGTTCAAATGTAGTTTTTGCGCTGGTCACTTCGTGCAATTGTCATTCTTGCACTTGTCAGGAGATAGAAAGATTAGTGAAAATTGCACAAGCGGAATTTATCTAATATGGAAATGTTTGTGCAAATCTATGGAATCCAGCCTCTGGTGTCATTGTACTAAACTGACGAAAAGCGGTGGGCCAGATTCACAAAAATAAACTTAGACCAAAAGTCTAAGTTTAGACCTGAAGTTTAAGTTTAGACCTAAAGTCTAACTTTACTACTACTAAAGTTAGACTTTTGGTCTAGGTTTAGACCAAAAGTCTAAGTTTAGACCTGAAGTTTAAGTTTAGACCTAAAGTCTAACTTTACTACTACTAAAGTTAGACTTTTGGTCTAGGTTTAGACCAAAAGTCTAAGTTTAGACCTGAAGTTTAAGTTTAGACCTAAAGTCTAACTTTACTACTACTAAAGTTAGACTTTTGGTCTAGGTTTAGACCAAAAGTCTAAGTTTAGACCTAGGTTTAGACCAAAAGTCTAAGTTTAGACCTAAAGTCTAACTTTACTACTACTAAAGTTAGACTTTTGGTCTAAGTTAGACTTTTGGTCTAAACTTAGACTTCAGGTCTAAGTGTACTTTTATGAATTAGGCCCTCAAAGTGCTCTGTCTCTCCAAGTATTCCATTTCAGTCAATGAGAATTTGGGCTTTGTTTCCTTACACAGAACAGTGCACGTGGGCTTGCTCTGTATATTGCTGATGCGCCTCATCTTCAGGAATGCATATTTTTTTCACATGGAAAATACTTATGCAGCTTGCACAAGGAAAACTGTTACGTTTTGTTTCTAATAAAAGCCTGGGTGAAATGGAACAAGCAGCCCCAATAAACCGCGAGCTAGAAAAGATAGCAGAGAAATGTAGTGAAGATTGCAAATATTTTCCACCGTAAACGTTTGTGAGGTTTTGAAGAAAAATTCTCTCACAAAATATAAAATGCTTCTCTCTGACGTAGAAGTTTCACTTAAAAACCCCCACAACCTATAGAAAATGCAAATTTTGTACATTTTGCGAGAATTCACAAAGAAAGTATTAATTTCGCCAACTCGCGCCACAGAGCTTTTCCAACGTTGTTGAATGACTGTTGTTGTTACCTGTATCTGTGAGCCTCTCTGAAGACTTCCCTTCCCTTTTGCATTTCATTATTGGCAAAACTGTAGCAGATTCCCAACTCCAAACATGTGGGGGAGGCCTGTTCATCACTGCCATCCCAGCAGCATCTTGTTTTTGGGGACCAGGCGCAGCACCTGGAATTCAGCCCCATGTCTCACCAGATCCATGCAAAGAAAAACAAATATGTGAAAGCTGCAGCTCCAGGCCTGACCCTAAACATTAAAAGGTCCACAGCTGTATCATTACCAATTTAGTGGGTGCATAGTGCAGCGCTGTTTGTATTTCTAATGAAACCTGCGTGCCTAATTTACCATGAATCGCAGAGAAAATGTAATTTAAATAAACGTGTTGCTTAATGAAACCCAGATTTTCTGTCAATTTCGGGTTTCAGAATTCCAGAGCTGGTGAGCTGGCTCTTGCAGTGCATTGCAAAGACAGGCACAAGGGGTGCAAGAGAGGTCAGTACCTCAAAAGGGAAAAGTGGAGAGGAGCAGTGGTGTAATGCAAAATGATGGGGCCCCCGCAGATTATGAAGAGGTATCCCTGAGTCTCCCATATCTCACAGATATACATTGGCCTTGGGCTAAATGACCCACCTCCTGTAGAGTTTGGGGGCCCCTGAAGTGTTGAGAGCCACCCTGCCCGAAGTGCTTGAGGGGCCTGCATTACAACCCTAGGGAGGAGCAAGAGCTGCAGGGAAATAAAAACATTTTCAAATACTTTGTTCCGATTCGGGGTTGTGTCAAAAAATATTGCATCGGTGCAAAGTATATAACTTTACTCCTATTTGTAAGACTCTACACTGCCTAAAGCAAAGATACTTAGGGCCATATGTATCAAAAGCAAAATGGGTTTGAAACGCCGAAATTCGCAGAATTCCGGCATTTGCGAACCCATTTTCGCTAAATGGTATGTATGATACATTCTTGGTGCAAAATAAGGAATCGCTAAATTTGCCATTCCTTATTTTGCGATTGCATTTAAGGAATTGCAAATTTTGCGATTCCTTAAATGCAATGTATCAATGAAAAAAAAACACCAAAATGCCATTAAGGAATCGCAAATTACCACCAACTTCTAGTTGGTGGTAAGTTGCGAATTCTTTTCAAAAATCATTTTTTTAAACATCAAAAGGTGCCATGTGACGCTCATACATGCCCTTAGGGCATGTATGTGCGCCATATGCTCACACATGTCATTTTCAGGGGTGCAGCAGGGTGTTCTTGAGACACCCCTGCACCCTTGAAAATATTCACAAGTTGCGATATCGCAATTTAGGAATGTTAAGGAATCGCTAAAAAGAAGCGATTTCCTACAGACATACCATTTTGCGATTTCTAAATAGCGATTCCTTAAAAATCGCTATTTAGGAATCGCAAAACGGAAGGTTGATACATATGGCCCCAAGGCACATATTCACAAGGGAATTGTGCGAATGGAACATCACTTTTACTGACGTTCCGGTGACGCAATGCTCTGTACCATATTTACAAAGTGGCGTTAAGCCACGTTTTGTGACTTAACACCGCTTTGTAAACATGGTACCCTTCGAGCAGTTTTCTGCATGAAATGGGCATGCAATGGGTGTTGCTGTGGGTGTACCACTGTAAAACCTATTGCTTTTAATGGTGCCCCACATTTACAAGAATCTGTAAATCTGAGGCATTGGCAAAAACTAACACCATGCAAAAGCAGGTGTTAGATTGTCACAACAAAGAAAAAGACTTTTATTTCTCCTCGTTTTTGCTTTTTCTGTGTGTGCTGCATAGAAAGAGCAAAACACCATCGATGATTGTTTACCCTTGCACTATGGTGTAAGGGTGTCTGTGTTGGCGCTAGGCAGCTATTTTTTGCGCAAACGCAAAGGAAAACTTAGTTGTGCGCTGTATTCTTGTAAACACAGCGCATCCTTCAGTTTTTATAAATGACCCAGCGCGGCACTGCAAAATTGCTCACAGCGCCGTGCTGCACCAGTTTCTAGTAAATATTTGTCTTAATACTTAAATTCTCTGGGTTAGTGCATTAACCACAAAAATAGACCAGCAACCCTTGCTCCTTATTTTTGAGCTGTGCAGTCTGCAGCTTGTTAGGTTATGTTGTCCTTGAATAAGAGTCACCAGCTCCTGATGCTTGAAGATCCTGATTGGATGTATGACATTACAACGCATGCTTTTACCACGCATGCCTTTACAATGCAGTTTTTACAACGCATACTGTTACAACGCATAGCGCTTAGGGGTGCTGGATAGTGAATAGTTTAATTTACTATTCCAACTCCAGTCCCCGTGGACAGTAGGTAAGGTGTTGGATAGTAAATTAAATCTATTCCCTATCCTAGAGCGCCCCCCAGCGCAATGCGTTGTAATGACATGCGTTGTAATAGTTGCGTCGTAAAGGCACTGCGTGGTAAAAGTTGCGTTGTAAAGGATGTTTCCCTCCTGATTGATAACCTATCCGCACAGCCAAGTTGCCAGTCAGCCCTTGCACCACCAAAAGCAGCTGTCTATATCCTGAAATCATATAATCATATTTTCAGAACCTCCCTCCAAAAATCGAATGCTGCTCCATGACATTTACACGTTTCCTAAAGGAAAAGCATATCCCGCAACATATCTCCCCCAGTAACACATAAAACAAGAAAATGAATTAAAAAAAACATTTAAAACACTCAACAACATATGTGGTACACTGCTCAGTGTGATAAAAGGTCAGTTGGATAAGGAAAAGGTACTGGACCATATACATATTTTCAGAAAAAATAAAAGTAACCTATGGCCTAAATAATGTGTGAAAGTTTCAGACCAGAATGGTTAAAACAATTGTTAAAGAGAATACAGAGGAAAGTGAGCTTCACTCGTCACTTCATCTTAAAATCCTTCTACCAACAGGGTTCTTTCACTTCTCTTTTCTGAGACATTCTTCTTTCGCGGCCCATAGTTTCTCCAACACACCTTCCATCCTCCATACACGCCACAGTAGCAATCAATTTCATGGGTAAAAAAGGTTCTTTTTCCAAGTTAGCTTTATTCAGGAATCTGTGACCTTCAGCTTGCAGTCTGTCCCCTCTCACATGCACACGTCACAATATTACACGTTGCCAGAGTGCATCATCACATTTTCCAAACGCTAGGCTGTAGCTCTACAGGCATTCTTCTTTCATCACCCATAATTTCTCCAGCAAAGCTCCCATCCTCCATATACACCACTCTCTCGCCAACCTCCCTCCTGAGTATTCTCTACATGCACCAAACCTGAACCAAATCCAACACAACCACATTTCCACTTACCTCAACCATTTTGTTTGGGCTTAAAAATGTGGGAACACCCTCCCTCCCTTTCCATGGCACTTTCATCAAGACCCATTCCCCAATAGTCCAGCTTTTCTGCACCACCCCCTTCTTCCAAGCATATCACTGTTTATAGCTTCCTTGATGCGCCTTGCTCTGCTTAGCTACACCTCCCACTATGGATCTCTGCCCCTGGACTCACATTTGAGCCACATGGGATTCAACTCAAACATATAAAAAATTTCACTTGAATAACACTATGGGCCTGATTACAAGTAAACATGCTATTTAATGCCACCTGGTAAATACCAGTACCCTGGTATTTGTTAGTTATTGGGTGCAATTTATAGCACCTCTTATGACTTATTGAAGAGTAACGTGGACCCATTTCCCTTGTTAAATTTTAGCAGGTGTGACCTGCCAAAATGTAATGAAGGTTGAGATATTTAATGCATTCTCTAGTTATCGGATGTGTTAAATACCTTTTAACTCGTAATTCCTACCCGTGCATAAACAGGGATTTACACATGGGTCGGAATATATCGAATAACTAACTATCAGGCCCTTAGAGGCGTGTTCTTGAGTGCCCAAAAAGATTGTTCAAGCACATCTTTGAGGGCATTTACAATTTCCCTGGTAGTCTACATGCATGAATTTACAGGTTTATTCATTTATACTCTCTGCAAAGCTATTTGTCTGCGGAGCATAAAGAGCTGCCATGTGCTGCACAATTGACAACCACTCAAGAAACTTCTGACCCTGATCAGAAATTTTCCCTGGTCTAAATTTCACCTCTCTATGCGTTATTAGGACTTCATGCATCCATCACATGCAAAAACGTGTTGTCAAAATTCCAGCATCACTTTAGTATTGACCTCTCTCACACAGTTCGGAAACCATTTTGAAGGGTAATCTACCGAACAGAGCAACACACTTTTAGGCAACCACCAGCAAATTGAATACACAATAATAATACAAACACTTCAACCAGAGCCAATGGGGAGCTCTAACTACACTAGATTTATCACAGCTGGCACACAAAAATGGTACTTTACAGTATCCTCCCCTTGTCGAGCCATCTGTGGCCACCAAAACTGCTCTCTAGCCCTGGTCTTAGTCATATTCCCACCTATATGCCCCTCTCATGCGAGATTCACTACCTCGTCTCACTCCTGACAGAAATATCCATTTCTCTTCCCTGCGTAACTTACCATCAAAGCTGCAAAATTCTAGGAAACAATTCATCCTCAGAACACTTATACCTAAGAGCCCAACCTCCTTATTCTCTTCAAAATCCTATATTCCTCATCAGCCTTTTGCAATTCCTCTAATTCCAAACTGTCTTTTTAACCCAAAAAAAACCCACTAAATGTCTTGCTCAAGTTTTTTATGAATATTGCTCCGGTCATCCAACATATAAGGTTGTTGATAAAGAAAGGTATCACATTTGATTGGAAAGAGAACTGTAATGAAGCTTTTCAGAAAGTTACGAAAGAAATGATTTACACTTCACTTACATCCCCTTCTACAGGAAACCTTAACATACAGCCTGCCGCACTGTCCTTGCAAATATTCCAAACAGAAACTGTACTTTCTCAACCCTTTAATTCACATACTAATGCATGGAGTAGCTCTCTCAGCCCCATTGCTGGAAAAAATCTGCAGAAAAGGACAGGTATGTGTCCTCACCATGAAGGGTAAGCATCAAAGATAATACTTAAAATGCTGTATTTTTCAAAAACAGGCCAAAGTTTCACATTAAAATACCGAATAATGTTCCTCTGCCCCTTTCAAAGAGCGAGATGCAAATGTCACTACCTTCTGGTCCCCTTCGGACACCCAAGACAACTTGACCCCAAGGCATGGGTGGCCAATATCGTTTTCTTCTTCTCATCAAATACTCCATGGGTAGGCATCTTACTCACCTCCTTCATACCTTTCTGAAAACGCTTCATTACAGTTCTCTTTCCAATCAATTTTGGTACCTTTCCTCAGCAACAACCTTACATATTGGATAACAGGAGCACCATAATAACTCCAAAAGTGATCCTTAGCAGTGGGAAGAGGAGCTCTGACTATAGATCTTGTTAACTCTATCTTGGGTTTAATTAAATCCCTTTGGTTGCATATATGGATATTGTGCTAGGTAACTGGGTGTGTGAATGTAGTCTGCAAATCTAAAGTGACAAATCACTAAGGTGTACGAAAAGCCTGTAGAAGTTGTTAGTGGTAGAGTTTGGAATTTGTTGAGGGTTTGAGTGTTCTGAGGTGGCAACACAGTTGATGGTCCTTTAGCTGGAATGATTGAGCTGCTTCCAAATAGTCAGCCGCCAAATAGTGAGCTGCTACCAAATAGTGAGCTAATGCCAAATAGTCAGCTGCTGCTAAATAGTGAGCTAATGCCAAATAGTAAGCCGCCAAATAGTGAGCTGCTCCCAAATACTGAGCCGTCAAATAGGGAGCCGTCAAATAGGGATCCACCAAATAGTGAGCTTTTGCCAAATAGTGAGCTTTTGCCAAATAATGAGCTGCCAAATAGTGAGCTGTTGCCAAATAGTGAGCTGCTGCCAAATAGTGAGCCACCAAATAGTGAGCCTCCGCCAAATAGTGAGCTGCCTAAATAGTTAGCCACCAAATAGTGAGCTGCTGCCAAATAGTGAGCTACTGTCAAATAGTGAGCCATCAAATAGGGAGTCACCAAATAGTGAGCCACAAAATAGTGATCTGCTGCCAAATAGTGAGCTGCTGCCAAATAGTGAGCTGCCTCCAAATGGTTAGCCACCAAATAGTGAGCCACCACCAAATAGAGAGTTGTCGTCAAATAGTGAGCTCCTGTCAAATAGTGAGCCACCAAATAGTGAGCTGCCAAATAGTGAGCCGCCACCTAATAGTGAGCTTCTGCTAAATAGTGAGCTATTAAATAAGGAGCCGTCAAATAGTGAGCTCCTGCCAAATAGTGAGCTGTCAAATAGGGAGCTGCCACATAGTGAGCTAATGCCAAATAGTGAGCTGCTGCCAAATAGTGAGCCACCAAATAGTGAGCTGCTGTCAAATACTGAGCCGTCAAATAGGGAGCCGGCAGATAGTGAGCTACAGTCAAATAGGGAGTCGCCAAATAGTGAGCTTTTGCCAAATAATGAGCTGCCAAATAGTGAGCTGCTGCCAGATAGTGAGCTGCTGCCAAATAGTGAGCTGCCACCAAATAGTTAGGCACCCTCAAATAGTGAGCCATTAAATAGGGAGCCGCAAAATAGTGAGCTAATGCCAAAAAGTGAGCTTCTGCCAAATAGTGAGCCACCAAATAGTGAGCTGCTGTCAAATACTGAGCCGTCAAATAAGGAGCCACCAAATAGTGAGCTGCCGCCAAATAGTGACCTACTGCCAAATAATGTGCTGCCAAATAGTGAGCTGCTGCAAAATACTGAGGCGTCAAGTATGGAGCCACCAATTAGTGAGCTGCCAAATAGTGAGCTAATGTCAAATAGTGAGCCGGCCAAATAGTGAGCCACCAAATAGTGAGCTAGAGTCAAATAGGGAGCCACAAAATAGTGATCTTTTGCCAAATAATGAGCTGCGGCCAAATAGTGACTTACTGCCAAATAGTGTGCTGCCAAATAGTGAGCTGCTGCAAAATACTGAGGCGTCAAGTATGGAGCCCCAATTAGTGAGCTGCAAAATAGTGAGTTAATGCCAAATAGTGAGCCGGCCAAATAGTGAGCCACCAAATAGTGAGCCGCCACCACCAAATAGTGAGCTGCTGCCAAATAGTGAGCTTTTGCCAAATAGTTAGCCACCTAATAGTGAGCTGCTGCCAAATAGTGAGCTATTGCCAAATTCTGAACCGTCAAATAGGGAGCCCCCAAATAGTGAGCTGCTGTCAAATAGGGATCCACTAAATAGTGAGCTTTTGCCAAATAATGAGCCACCAAATTGTGAGGTACTGCAAGATAGTGAGGCGCTGCCAACAAATAGGCTGCCAAATAGTGAGCTCCCACCATATAGTGAGCTGCTTTCAAATTCTGAGCCGTCAAATAAACAACTGCCAAATAGTGAGCTGCTGCCAAATAGTGAGATTTTGCCAAATAGTGAGCTTTTGCCAAATAGTGAGTTGCTGCAAAATAGGTTGCTGCCAAATAGTGAGCTACTGCCAAATAGTGAGCTACTGCCAAATAGTGAGCTCCCAATTAGTGAGCCACTGCATAATAGGGAGCTGCCAAAGAGTGAGCAGCCAAATAGTGAACTGCTGCCAAATAATGAGCTACTGCCAAATAGGGAAATGGCACATAGTGAGTTGCTGCCAAATAGTGAGCTTCTGCCAAATAGTGAGCTGTTGTCAAGTAGTGAGCTTCCAAATAGTGAGCTGCTGCCAAATACTGAGCCGTCAGATAGAGAGCCGCCAAGTAGTGAGCTACCGCCAAATACTGAGCTACTGTCAAATAGGGAGCTGGTGCTAAATAGTGAGTAACCAAATAGGAAGCAGCTAAATAGTGAGCCGCTAAATAGTGAACTGCCAAATAGTGAGTTGCTGCCAAATAGTGAGCTGCTGTCAAATACTGAGCCGACAGATAGAGAGCTGCCAAATACTGAGCCGCTAAATAGTGAGCCACCAAATTGTGAGCCACCAAATAGTGAGCTGCCAAATAGTGAGCTACTGCCACACAATGAGCCGGCCAAATAGTGAGCCGCTGCCAAATAGTTAGACATCAAATAGGAAGCTGCTAAATAGTGAGCCGCTGCAAAATCAATCAATCAATCAATCAACACATTTATATAGCGCGCTACTCATTCGTGAGGGTCTCAAGGAGCTGAGAGTTCCCTGTTTTGGCTGCCAGGTAGGAGAACGATCTTCCTCCGGCGGTGGTTCTTCGAATCCGTGGGACGGTGGCGACGGCGAGGTTGGCTGAGCGGAGCTGGCGGGTGGGAGTGTAGAACGAGAGGCGGTTGTTGAGGTATTCGGGGCCCATGTCGTGGAGCGCTTTGTGTGCGTGGGTGAGGAGCCTGAACGTGATCCTCTTGTTGATGGGGAGCCAGTGCAGGTTTTTCAGGTGGGCGGATATTTGGCTATGGCAAGGGATGTCGAGGATGAGTCGTGCGGAGGCGTTCTGTATGCGTTGTAGTCGTTTCTGATGTTTGGCGTGGTTCCTGCGTATAGGGTGTTTCCGTAATCCAGGCGGCTGGTGACGAGGGCCTGGGTGACCGTCTTTCTGGTTTCGGTGGGGATCCACCGGAAGATCTTTCGGAGCATGCGCAGGGTGTTGAAACATGCTAACGAGACGGTGTTGACTTGCATGGTCATCGTGAGGGAGGAGTCCAGGATGAATCCTAGGTTGCGTGTGTGGTCCGAGGGTGTTGGCGCAGAGCCCAGAGCTGAGGGCCACCAGGAGTCGTCCCAGGCGGATGGGGATTGTCCAAGGATGAGGACCTCCATTTTGTCTGAGTTCAACTTCAGGCGGCTGACCTTCATCCATTCTGCGACTTCTTTCATTCTTTCCTGTAGGTTGGTTTTGGCGGTGGCTGGGTCTTTGGTGAGAGAGAGTATCAGCTGTGTCGTCGGCGTAGGAGATGATGTTGATGTTGTGTTGGCGTGCGATGGTGGCGAGGGGACTCATGTAGATATTGAAGAGGGTTGGGCTGAGCGAGGAGCCTTGGGGTACGCCGCAGATGATCTCGGTGGCCTCCGAGCGGAAGGGAGGGAGGCGGACTCTCTGGGTTCTGTTGGAGAGAAATGAGGTGATCCAGTCCAGGGCCTTTCCTTGGATCCCAGTGTTGAAGAGGCGGGTTATTAGGGTGCGATGGCATACGGTATCGAAGGCTGCCGAGAGGTCTAGGAGGATGAGGGCGGTTGTTTCTCCATTGTCCATCAGGGTCCTGATGTCGTCGGTGGCTGCGATGAGGGCAGTCTCGGTGCTGTGGTTGGCTCGGAATCCGGACTGGGATGGGTCGAGCAAGTTGTTTGCCTCGAGGAAAGCAGTCAGCTGTTTATTGACGGTCTTCTCGATGACTTTGGCCGGGAAGGGAAGAAGTGAGATGGGGCGGAAGTTCTTGAGGTCTTTGGGGTCCGCTGTGAGTTTCTTCAGAAGGGCGTTGATTTCTGCGTGCTTCCAGCTTTCGGGGAAGTATGCTGACGCGAATGAGATGTTTATGACGTTCCGGAGATGGGGTGCGATGATGGTGTCGGCTTTGTTGAAGATATGATGGGGGCAAGGGTCCGAGGGGGAGCCGGAGTGGATGGAGTTCATGACTTTGGTGGTGTCTTCAGTGCTGGTGGGGGTCCAGGCGTTGAGGGTGGTGGTGGGGGTCGCTGGTTTGGTGACCGGAGGCGGAGTCTGGGCTCCGAAGCTGTCGTGTATATCTGCGATCTTTCGGTGGAAGAACGTGGCGAGGGAGTTGCAGAGTTCTTGTGACAGTGTGATGTCGTTGTTGCTGGCGCTGGGGTTGGAGAGCTCTTTGACGATGTTGAAGAGTCCTTTGCTGTTGTGGGTGTTGTTGTCTAGTCGCTCTTTGAATGATGTTCTTTTGGTGGTGCGGATCAGCTGGTGGTGTTTGCGGGTGGCGGTCTTGAGGGCTGTTCTGTTTTCTGTGGTTCGTTTGTGGCGCCAGGTTTTTTCAAGGGTTCGGCAGGTTTTCTTTGATTCTTTGAGGGCGTCTGTGAACCATGAAGTTTTCCTGTTGCCGGTTGTGCCTGGGGGGTTCTTCAGTGGTGCGAGGTCGTCGGCGCAGTTGGTGATCCACTGTGCGAGGTTGTGGGCTGTGTCGTTGGTGTCGGCGGTGTCGGCTGGCGGGTTCTGGTTCAGCGATGAGTGGAGATGGTCTGTGGTGATTTTGCTCCAGCATCTGCGGGGGATTTGTTGTGTGACGTGGTGGGATGTAGTCTTTTTGAAGGTGAAGTGGATGCATCTGTGGTCGGTCCAGTGTAGTCCGGAGGAGTGGCTGAAGGAGACGTGGCTGCTGGCAGAGAAGATGGGGTCAAGCGTGTGGCCCGCGATGTGGGTCGGGGTGTTCACCAGTTTCTTGAGTCCGAGGTAGTTACCAAATAGTGAGCAGCCAAATAGTGAGCTGCCAAATAGTGAGTTGCTGCCAAATAGTTAGTCATCAAATAGGGAGCTGCCAAATAGTGAGTCGCTGCATAATAGGTAGTTGCCAAATAGTCAGCAGCCAAATAGTGAGCTGCCAAATAGTGAGTTGCTGCCAAATAGTGAGCTGCTGCTAAATAGTGAGCCGTTGTCAAACAGCGAGCTGCCAAATAGTAAGTCATCAAATAGGGAGCTGTTAAATAGGGAGATACCAAATAGTGAGCCACTGCAAAATAGAGATGCCAAATAGTGTGTTGCTGCCAAATAGTGATCTGCTGCCAAATACTGAGCCGTCAGATAGAGACCCGCCAAATAGTGACCTGCCGCCAAATACTGAGCTGCTGTCATATATTGAGCTGCTGCCAAATAGTGAGTCACCAAATAGGAGGCCGCTAAATAGTGAGCCGCAAATAGTGAGCCGCCAAATGAATGGCTGGAACAGGATTCCAAGGAGGATGGACAGAAACTTAGGGTCCCTATGTTAAAAGGCCCGCTGCTCCAGACAGATCAGTGCATAGAGCAGCAGGATGTAGAAATATAATGTTACTTATGGAGCCCAAAAACAAGCTGAAGAGCCATATTGTTAATTTGCTGCAGTTTTCCATGTGGTCCTATGTGTATTGAATTGCCATAGTCTAGTTGAGTAAACATCAACTCTGGCATGCTTCTCCTAGGGAAGCATAAGCAATATCTTCTTCAAACTACGTAGATGTGTCTGTCAGATGTTTCATGCTTTTTGGATCTGATAATCAAAGGTCAGATCTTGGTCAAACCGGACCCCAAAGTTCTTGACATTGGTTGCCAGGGTCAGGAAAGTCCCCTAAGTTGTGTGGCCATTGCCTCTTAGACCAGACCAGTCACCACCCATTACCAGGATCTTTCTGATTATTGTAGGCATTACATTATAGGAAATTGGAAGACATTGAGGGCTTCATTTAAATCTTGATGGAGAGGGAACTCTGTAACAGTGATGTAGTTCCCTCCCTGCCAACACTAAATTCGGGTGGACCATAGTTTGACCACAGCAAAAACTGCTCTGTCTCAGCCATGGTCAAACTCCTCCGCTGCCTTACACAGTAAGGGCCATCAGAGGTTTGGCTATATATCTGCCCACCTAATTAGATGCAAAAAGAACAATTGATGAACAGAATGCAGAACAATGTCATACATTCACCCCAGTACAGAGATCTGGGTTTAAATCCATCGTTTTTTTGCTCACCATGCCACCTAATCAGATGAGCGGATATACAGCTGTTTTTCAATGCCCCGCACCACCAGGAAAAATCTGGTGATAAGGTGCACATAACCCCCCCCCCTCCCGCCCACCCTAATACCCCCCCCCCCTCACCCCCACCCCCTGGCCATGGGAAACTCCCCCGGTGAGGGGACATTATTTATTTTAATAAATAAAATGCTGTTTTGGAATTTTCTTTTTGGGAAAAAAAAGTTGTAAGGCAGAAGAAAATCACAGGATTTGATCAATGCTCAAAGCGGCTGAACAGAGATGTTGAACAAGATGGGGTAACCAAAGTCTGCATCGTAGGCTATTTTACTGTGATTTGGCATTCTATATTTTTGTGCATAGTTAACAAAGTGCAGAATATGGACTTACACTCAAATTTACATGTGTACACTGGCATTAGGCTATTGCCTTTGATACTATTTTAAGATGACTTGTTTAAGTGCATTTTCTTCAGTTAGGCCTTGACACAATCTTGTTCAAAATGGATGTCTCACCATGCACATTCACTGTTTATTTTTTCTGCGGCACACAGTAAAGCAGAGTCATGTTTGTTTATTTCCTATTGATGCTGTTCTTGAGGGAATCTCTCTAACATGGACTCAGTAATGAATCTTTCTCAAGGCTTCTTCTGCTTGCATTTATTCACAAAAACTCACAGTTGTTTTTGTAATTAGTTTGTTCTGGCACCTCCATATGACAATAGGTCAAAAAGGGTCTGAACTAATATACAATAGTGGTACCGTGCTTAGATTGTAAGGCTCTGTGTCACTGTATGATGCTCAATATTTCTGTGGTTTGGTTTACTGAAATTGTATTCTTTGCTCAAACCATGATGAATTGAAACTCAAAATGTATTCAAATGAAAAGATTTCCTATATAAACCACCTGATATAAACCCTCAAATTTGGGGACTGAACCATATCTCCTATGAGACTTTGTGATTCTACTCGGGATGCTGTCTGATTTCTTACTGATTTTGCTGCTCATTGGGATATTGAATATTTCTTTCTTTTGCCTGTTATTCTATAATGATCTTACACATCAGCATTCTAATTATTCTGTAAAGTACCCTTTGCATTTTCATATCTTTTTTAACTTTTCCAATGCCACCCTAGAACTCACTGATTGTGTCTGTTCTTTCTAAATGTACTGTATTTGTGTGATTTTGGTTTATACCTTATCTTAGGACGCGTTGCCTCATGAAATTGAGGTTTAATACCACCCCGACCCACCAACTTGTGAGTGTGCTGTTGAGGTTTCTTTTTGTGATATAAACTTTTGGGGTAAGTCCTTGCCCACGCCTTCATTTTGAACTCTTTGCCTTTCAAACATAAGACAAGTATCTTTTGAAGCACATTTGCTTCAGGCCAAAAAAGAGGTGAGAAGTATTATAGGTATTCACAAAAGCGTGTGACACATGGTAATGAAGCCACAAAGAATATAGTATCACAAATCAATTGGCATTGGCTATATTTGGAGCATGTCATAAGCAGCTTTGCTTTAAATGTCACGGTTGTCACAGACGTACATTGGCTTAAACAGAAGAATGCTGGAGCAATTCGAGTAATTTCAGGCAGAAACCCGAGCTGCCAATTAGGGCTGGGTGTGGAAGCACTAACACACTGTAAGGTGATATAGAGGTGGTATGTTGACAGTGATGTTAAGTAAGAAATTAAAACATGTCGCCCTTTACCAATTTATATAACTTTGTCCTGTTTCTCTCTAATCTTCCTGTCTGTATCTACAGCGTCTGTGTCTCCTTGTCACTGTCTGTGAGCCATTGTTACCATGTCCCTTTCTCACAATGTTTCTGTATTTTGGTGGTGAAATGTATTGTAGGTGGTGTAGTATATCTGGTGTAACATGGTATATTGCATAATGTTATGTGTGGTATAGTTTAGTATAATGTGGAATGATGTAGTTTGGAATGACATTGTGATGCAATGTGCTAGGGTGTAGATGGGTAAGGAGAATGACAAGCTATGTTGTAATATGAGGCGATGTAGTAAAGGATGTTGTGATGTAGTATTATGTGGTGTGGTGTGGTGTGAGGTATGTGTGGTATGGCAGTATGTAATGTGATATGGTATGATGAGGCGTGCTATATGTTGTACTTTGTTACAGCAGAGTGTGATATGATGTGAAGTGCTAGGGGTGTTGTTTTATAGTGTTAACAACTGTAGTGTTGGATGTGTGGTGTGGAGTGGCATGGAGTGGCAAGATGTGGATAAGTGTGGTATTGGATGGTGTGATGTGGTGTAGCCTGGTGGGAGGGGAGTGGTGTTGTGTTATGTGTCATTATGCAATGTGATATAGCCTAATGTGGTGTGTATTGTGAGGATAAACAGTTCCAGGAATCGAAGTAGGTGAAAGTCAATTCAATTTATTGAAAGAGAAGTAAGTTCAGGGTATCCTGCCTCAGCAACCGCCCCATCGGAATGATCGGAACCTGGAATCAAGTGGATGTAATACATGATTCCAGATTCCGCATTCCACAGCTCGAGGCAGGAGTAGAAGCACGTACAACATATCTTCTTTTCTTAATGGATAAAACAGAGTATGATACTACAGAACAATAAAATGAAATAACAGCAAATAAAACATGTCAATTAAGAACATTGAATGAGAGGACTGTAATCATGAGAACTCAGAATAAATTAACATCAGTATAGGAAAGAAATAAAGGTAGACATTTTGAAGTTGAAGCATGTAAAAATTCTGAGCACTTATAGTTAAATTAAGAAAACAAGAGGACTTAACTAATACATAATAAAATCATCATACTTCTTGGGAGTATTATGCCGTCTTATAGAACGAGGATCTTCTTGTACCTGCTTATTTACTTGCACAAACTCACCAGGGATGATTTTAGAATTGACTATAACTTCAGAACCAGAAGCACCCTTAGAACTAGAAACATCTTTGACAACACCACTACTCCCTTTCGAAAACAAAGCAATCCTTCTGAAATTCCAATTCTGACCATTCTCTAAAACCACATGCCACTTATGTACCTCCTTCACTTTAAGAGGATCCAAAAACTTATTCACTCCAAACTCCTTCCTACCTAACTTGATCTTGACATAGTCACCAACATCAACTCTACCAACTTTCCCTTTGAAACTACTACTAGAATTCACAGAGCTAGCACTAGGACTCTCAACACCTTGAAACTTTATTTCGGATAACCACTGAGGGACCAACTTGGTTTTGGGAACTCTACCCCGCATGCTTTCAAAGGGAATTTTATTGGTGACACTATGAACAGTGGTATTATAAGACCAAACAGCTTCCTCTACAGCATTACGAACATTATGTTGACTCTGGACAGCCAATTGAATGACACCTTTGATCAACCTATTCATGCGCTCCACAATACCGTTGCCCTGTGGATTGTATAAAGAAGTATACATATGCCTAACGCCATGATTAGATAGAAACATCCGCATAGAAGAGGAGGTCAGTTGGGTCCCATTATCTGTCACTAATATACCAGGAAAACTTTCTTTCATAAAGATAGATTTAAGTTGACCAATTACGCTTTCAGTAGTTCTATTTTTCATTAACTCAACATACAACCATCGCGAACAAACGTCTACTAAAACAGTTCCAGGAATCGAAGTAGGTGAAAGTCAGGGTGAGTGCGCGCGGCGTCAGGGTGAGTGCGCGCGGCGTGCAGTTGTTCCACGACGCATCTGCGTGGGGTTTAGGATGGGGCAGGGGGCAGGGCTGGGGGCCAATGCCCTATGTCCTGATTGAATCCTTCGTCATGCGCATTGAGCGTGCGAGGTGTGGCATCCGAGGACCCAGCCACGCTCCTACGCCGTCGATACTAAGAACTGATCGACGTCCCTGGCCATAATTGAAATTAATTATTAGTAGCCCCCCCTCCTCCCCCCGCCTGGGGAGCCTTGCCCTGCCTTCTACAGCAGAAAATCGGCGAGCGGTGAGTGTGGGGTGAGTGAGAGGGTTGCGGGGACGACCGACGATCTGCCTCTGGTTCCCCGGGCCTGGGTCAGCTGAGGAGGCAAGTTTCTTTGTGGTCTGATTGTCTTACACCCTGGGGATGTCAGCACACCAAAGACGACATCTGAGTGACATTGAGCAATAATTCAGCAGACATAGTTGGTGGACATATTAAGGGTGACCTACTGTATGTATGGTGGTTCACTCGGTGAAGAAGTACGTCTGGAATTTGATCTATCTTCGTTTTGTAATGTGACCTAATTCAAAACTTTATATAGTGCCCTTCTCCGAGACTCTTTTGGAAGCGCTAGATCTGCCACGGGTGAGCTGGCCTTGTAAAGAGAGTTAACAAGCAGTAAGTGCCCCTGTAGGCCGGTAGGGCTGGGAGAGTGCCCGCCACTTGTCAGACTGGTATTTTATGCAGGTCCCTCAGAGAGCTCTGAGGCATCACTATGTCAACAAGAGAAGGTGCTGGTCGGAAAAATTGTAACAAATGTTGGCGTAATATATTAACATTCATTGCCAAACAAGTGACGAAAGTGACATTTCTTACTTTTCTTCACACACAAATGGCGATTATCTGCACAGGAATGACACACTATATATTGATGTACCCTACAAATCTTCATATATATATAAACATACGAGATCTCAAGGTGTGGGGTGCGATGCTCTAACTTTGGGGTTTTAGATGCACACCTCTTATTTCAAAATATTTCAGAGTACTAGGTTCACAGTATATGACGATAATAAAACATAGATGGCAGCCATTGTGGTTGAGTCAGCTTCCCCAGTGCTTCGGCTTCAATACACTTTTGATCAGGGCTCTCTTGTTCTGGGTATAGGTTCCATTGATTAAGCAGGTGCAGTGACACCGGGGCGCAGAGGCGAGGGGCCCATTGAACCCTGATTATTGCTATATTTAATTTTCACAGGTGGTGTGTTTCACAGCTTTTCCTTCCTTTCACTACTAGCCTATGACACACTGGCTACGCGCAACTCTCTCTTCCCTGAGATAGCGCCTTCCTTGAATATTCCCAGGCAGCCACGCTTTGGGAGCTAGAGCCTCGGAGCTGGGCCTGTCACTCAGCAGCACTTAAGGGCATGCAAAGTGCTGTTTATTTCTCAGCACAGCCTCTGATTCCTAGGGTCCCCAGAGGCCACGCCCTTCAGCTCTCCAGGGGAGGAATGTGGCAGAAAATTCTAATCACTACAGAGACATGGGAAAGGTATGCAAAGCAAGACAGATTTGTGTGTTTAAAGCTTTGTGAGATGAGCATTGACGAGCCATTAAAGTAAACACTGGCGATGAGTTATATTCTCATTTCATGCTGCCATCTTGTGCAATTAGAGGTTTAGCTGAATGCATATGTGAGTGTGTGAGTGAGTGTGTGGGTGAGTGTGTGCATGCGCATAGGCAGGGAGCGTGCATAATATACAGGTAACAGTGTTATGAAGCTTATTTATTTCAATCAAGGGCCCTTGTTGGTATAAAGTGTGAAAACAACAAAGTAGAGTCCCTAAAGGCCAAGCATGCATTGTAGCCTTCTACTGGTGTTTTTTTTAAGGCAGAGTTTTTATGCAACTCAGTGGAATTCTGCTTAGTGCAACTTCACAAACTCCGCCCACCCATCCTTCTCTAGTGGTTTCTGTAGGCGGCCTGCCACATAATTGCTGACCTTGGCTGATCGGAACCAATCTGAGATATAATCCGACTGGACGGCTGAGGATGTGTCATGGAAAGGATCAGGCGGGGGTGCCAAGACCTGGACGGGCCTGCCTCACCATTGGAATCTCCATGGGAGTCTTTGTCCTCCCCTAGAGGCAGTGGAAGAGAGTAGGGTATGTCACGCGGCTCTCCAAGGGTGTCCTATGCTCCCTCTTCAGAAGAGTCAGCCATCGAAGGCGCTTAGATCCATGGTGGGGTCCCCTTTGCGCTTGTGGGGTTGTAGCCCCATCTGCTGTGTCTCCGGTAGCACACCAGAGGGGGAAGCTTCAGCTCGGGACAGGTCTAAGGGGCTTGCATAAGAGTGGACTAACTGCATCAGGCACCTTTCGAAGGGCCCAGTGGCGGCTGCTACTGCCTGGTGTTTGGCAGTGCCCAGAGCCTCACATAATTCATCATCTAGAGGCAGGACCATGATGGCCTTCTCCTCCTGGTAATCTTGCATAGTAATATGTAATTAAAACGCATTTCAAGTAAGTCAGAAGTCAGGTGCAAGTGCACAGATCGCTTCAGAAGGTGCGATTCCTGATGAAACGCAGCCCAGAGGGACTAGCCTTGTGACAATGTCAGGTGCTGTAGATTAACTGGCATAACAAAGGTGAAATTTGTGAATTGCAAAAATACAAAAACGTACGCATGTGGAAACTTACTAGTGTAGATTTCCGGGTGTTTATAGTCAACTGGTAGGTGCAGGACCCTTTTTGCCCCCCCCAAAATATTCATCTGAGCAGCGCTTTTTCCAAAACTACATTTTAAGTTTTTCTGAAAGTATATTTTAAGTTACAGTATATCTAGCCTTGCCATCAATATCGGATTTAACAAACAAGTTGCTATAAAATAAATCAAAACCCATGCATTTTTCGTAAAACACCATTTGCTAGAAATATTTTTTACTAAAGAACAACAGGGAGAACATAGATGTACTTGGTAGTAAATTACAAGAGTATAAATTAACCATCACCCTAGGCCCCACCGCAAAACCGTCAGGAAAAGCAGTGTTATTTATGACGTGTTTTGATTGTGAAAGCGTGTCATCAAAGTCAATGTGTTCTTCATAGTGTTATTGTTTGTCAAGTCTTAGATCAAATGGATATTGTTAAGAGATTTTTGCGACTGAAATTAGTTTGTACGTTTGTAGATCTCAAACCTATAAACACAAAGTAAGCAAAATAGTTGTAAAATCAAAGTCTGGGATTTTTGCACTGTATTGAAGAAAACCATGGTATCGCCTTTTATTTAAATTTAGCGAATGGGGGAGGTCCCTAAAATCCCCCCTGGCCTATTCCAAACCCCTTGTGCAGTTGAAGAGTGTTCTGGGTGCTTAATTGCACTCAGGTTTGCTCCTAGTGAGATCTACCCTGCCCATTTATTATTGTAAGATGCCAATGCCTCTGACCTCACTGCCCCTTGTAATAGCCATTGCCACTCCTGATTTCCTGCCCCTGTCGACTACCATTTCCCACTCGAGCCCTTTCTCAGTTTATGTTCTAAATTTATAACTCTTGTAATTTGCCTTTTCTGCAGCTTATAAGAGTCTACTCAGTTTTATGCCTTCTGTCCATTCCATTGCCTGCTCTCATCACGTGCTCTACTCGATCCTGAGAAGTTATGATTGAAATATAACAAGGTTATAAAAGCAGAAATGTCAGAGTTTTTTTCAAGATTATTGGTTTTCAGATGCATGGCTGCCCACTTTTTCTGTTGTTCTGACTGAATGGTGAAGAAAGCATTATTTTCAACTTGGCCCTTTGACGACAATCTTGCATGCCTTACCATTTGTTATACACATGTTTAAAATATTTGAGTTGTCTGAAACCCTTATTTGGCATATTGGTTTCAGCAAGACCAAGCTATACTGAAGGCATCAGAATTTAGTTTGGAGAGGACATCAATGGTGACATTGCATATTACCATTAACTCCAATGACTAGCTCATGAAAACAATTGTTGCTACCTTTATTTGCTGGAGGTGGATGATGCCTAGAGTGGCTGAAGGTGATGCTCTATGGGGTCCAGTGGCAGTAAAAGTTAGTTTAGGGTGTGGCTAAATGCCACACTGCACAAGGGCTGTCCAGATGCCATGGCCACAAGCTCTGAGGGCACTTGGCAGTGAGTGTAGAAGGTGACCACAGGCTAGACACTGCATTTAGTAGGCTCTCTCGATAGTGGGACATAATTAGGAGGGGGCTCTATACCCATATTGATAGGGAGCTAGGAAATTGGTTGCAGGGTGTGCCTGAAGATTGTGTCATTCAACAATGGCCTTGTGGACTCTGGGTGCAAAGAACTTGGGCAAAGGCTGGCCCAAAACTAGTGGCTACATTGAAAAATGACCAAAGTAGTTAAACCATTACTGAACAAACTTTATGGGAAGTTGTAATTATTTACTCATATAAAAAAGTATTATGAAATAATCATTGTCCAGAAAGATCGTAAGTTAGATAGTTGTTATTCCTTTGAAATGATCTGTGTAGAACCTGTAAACCCATAAAATGTGCTAGTTCTAGTAGGGCTTACGCATTCTGAGGAGTGCTGTGTTCATTATGTCACCACTGCATCCAGTGTTGATGTTGAGTAGTGAGAGGCCTCTCCTCCTGCATCACAGGACACGGGGGCGGGTGTAGAGTCCAAGGAAGTAATACTAAGGCCTAAGAATAAGCAGAGATCAGCGGCGGGCTGGCCTGTCTCAAAACTGGGACATTTTCTGTAAAGATCAGTGTCTCTGAAAGCTTGTGAGGGTCGGGACAGAGTCAGTCGTTTCTCAGGCAAACATGCTTAATTTGTGCTGGTGGATGCATGTTGTAGACTTGGGCGTTCAATATTTGGGCATCCAGAATTATTTTTCATTCCCAAAGATTGACCCAGTGCAATTGAGAGAAAGGCAGACAACTACAAAGAAAGAAGCAGGAAGAGAAGGATACGACAGCAGCAGTGATAAAAGCAGGAATCGTATTAAAACAATCCCAGCTGTGAGCTAAGAGGCAGGGAGTGTGCAGTGGAAGAATCAGGCATAGGTGGAATAAAAACTAGGCTGCTCTGAAAATCTCCCAGTTTTCTATTGTGCCTGCTAAAGGCTTATCCTTTGCTCACAGCTTATATCTAGAGAGATGGGTGGGTAGATGAGTGAATTAATGGATGGTATGGACAGATGGTCTTGGTTTGGTGTGTGTTTCTATGCAAGAGTTTAGATGGATGGGTGGGGATGGGTGAACAGTTGGGTTATTGTGTTCGGTTGGCTTAATGGCTGGGTGTGTGAATAGATGGATGGGTTTTGCTAGTTTGATGGATAAAGGGTTTGGATGCATGAATAGATGGGGTTGGATAAGTGGGTGGGTGGATGGTTCATTTGGGGGTTTATTTGGATGGGTAAGGATGGATGGGTTACGACTTGTGGATGGCTATGGGTGAATAAAAATACTAAAGACAAATGTGTAGTATTTGACTCGAAAATGGTCACACAAAAGTTTCAGATAGTGGCACAGCAATGACGTTGTTATTAAAAATACTCCCGTCCTCGCTAGCATAATTGTGAGCATCCTCATAATGCGACCATATTGCTCGCACTGGCTGTTGCTCACCCATATCCATTATTGATTGTTGCCAGGACAAATTTGTCTGCAAGTGTGTCGTTTTTACAGAAGTTCCTTGGAATTAGTATTGGGCTGTTCCCTATTAAGCTTCTATTGCCAGACCTCTCTATTCGAGTAGCATGTGGGTTGGTGGGATTTAAATGTCCCCCATTGCATTACGCTTCCCTCTTCTCACAACGGGCGTGCAGATGTTAAGTGTCTTGCTGCATCTTCCATGGCATGTGCGAGCTATATTAAAAATGTGTGCAGTCACCTCGGTCCTACAAGTTTCCTCAGTGGGTTTCGCTTTTGAATCCAGTCCTGTATTTGCTCTGATAAGCTCTGGGTCAGCATAGGCCCTTGACCATGAGGGATCACCCACCTTGTCCCACCCCTAAGGACCGTCGGAGTCTCAGTGGGTGGCGGGTAGTAATCGGATAATTTGGAATCAGGGAGGGCATAATGGTGGGGCGGCTGGGGCCCGGCCGGCAATAAAAGTAAAACATAGTGTAGGGCGGTACATACCCACTCTCCATCTGATGCCTGTCATACACCTGAAGGAAATTTGCCCGAATTTAATATCAAATTAATAGATCAATCTACAAGCAAAGTGAAAGCCTTTCCAAACTATATCTATATTTTACTATTTCTACTTGTGGTTGTCTAATCTCACATCGGGGCTCTAACGGAGTCAGTATATATTGATGAACATCATGATCCCTGTAATAGGCAATGTTTCCTTAATTTGCTTATCGCTTAAACTTGTTTATCTACTTTAGTTGATCATTGTCATACTAAATCCTATTTTACGTCATCGGTGACATACTAAAGTCTTTAATGTGGCTTTAAGTTTGGCTGATATAATGTTTGCTGTGCTCTCATTTCTCACGTATGTCTCAGCCATGTATTAGTTATTCCTGAAAGACATTCCGGCTGTTTGTCCAGTCACCCCCCCAAAACTTAGAGCTGCCTTTATCAAATGCCTCAGAGCATTTTAAGAGGAGCAATGTGTCTATATACCTATCTGTGATAAACTCGGTAATTCTACCACTTGTGAGTTTAACCTGAGGAATTGCTGGACTGAGATGTCAAGATGATACACTGTAGGTGGTGAGCCGGGCCACCAGTGAGGGGCCCCCGCCATGTGCTTTGCAAGGGGCCCCCTCAAGTTTCGTTACGCCACTGGCGCTTACTGGAGATACCTGTTGGACTAGTTGCCCCCTAGGGGACCTCTGGATTGAACAGGAATTAACTCCCCAACTTAAAATGCACCTCAGGGCATGTTTGCACTCACATCCCCTCAAGCCCCGCCCCCTAATTTCACCACTGTGCTAACGCGCCTTGTAGAGTGTTATAAGTTGGAGATTAAGTCCCCTTACATACTGGGGGTCCCTGGGGGCCAACTAGCCCACCGCGAACCTCTAGTATACGCCAGGAGGGTACGTTGCAGAGAGGTGTAATGAGGCCATGCCCCTTTTTACACCTCTCTGCAACGCAGCCCCCGGGCGCGTTTGCAGAGGGGGAACTAATTCCCCTTGCATACTGGGGGTCCCTGGGGGCCAACTAGCCCACCAGGAATCTCCAGTATGCGCCAGGGGACTGCATTACAGAGAGGTGTAATGAGGCCACGCCCATTTTTACACCTCTCTGCAACGCAGCCCCCGGGCACGTTTGCATAGGGGGAACTAATTCTCCTTGCATACTGGGGGTCCATGGGGGCCAACTAGCCCACCAGGAACCTCCAGTATGTGCCAGGGGACTACATTGCAGAGAGGTGTAATGAGGCCACGCCCCTTTTTACACCTCTCTGCAATGCAGCCCCTGGCGCGTTTGCAGAGGGGGAACCAATTCCCCCTGGAACCTCCAGTATGCGCCAGGGGGCTGCGTTGCATTGCCCCGGGGGGTGGCGGTCCCCGGGGCAGTGTGGGGGGGTTGGGCCCCCCCCACACTTCTTTTTCACTATGCCCCTGGGATTTGGTCCCCCCGGGGGGTAATTTGAAAAAAAGCAGACCAGGTTTTTTGAAAAAAAAATTGGGGCCTTGGGGGCCCGTGTGGGACCACCTGAGCAGGCCTAGGGGGTCAGGGTGTTTCTACCCTGCCCCCTTTTTGCATTCTACACGTTTGTTTTTCTGCTTTCTTGTGCCTTGGTCTACCGAGCACAAGATGGCTGCCAACACTTCCTGGTTTGGAGTGTTGAAAGCCAATGAGCATGCAGCTCGTGCTCGGAAAGGTACGCGTACGGTACTCGTTCGGTACTTGTACGGTATTCGTACCCCGCGATTTTTGTCAAAAAATAAAATACATTTTGGTGCCTTGGGGGAGGGTCCTTGTGGGACCCCCTGAGCAGGCCTAGGGGAGCAGGGTGCTTCTACCCTGCCCCCTTTTTGAGTTCTAAACGTTTGTTTTTCTGCTTTCTTGTGCCTCAGTCTACCGAGGCACAAGATGGCTGCCGACAATTTCTGGTTAGGAGTGTTGACAGACAGTTGACAGCCAATCAGCATGCAGCTCGTGCACGGGAAGGTACGCGTACCGTACTCTTATCGTACGCGTACGGTAAGAGTACGGTACGTGCGCCTAGATATATATTTTTTTTACGTTTGATTTTCTCAGGAACTACTGGAGGGATTTACACCATTTGAGCAAAAGCGTGATCTGCAAATCAGACTCTACCATTTTGCCAAATTTCTTGTAATTCTGTTCAGCCGTTCGGGCTGTAGCCGTGTCTATTCGCCCTATGGAAAATAACATGGGGAAAACACGTTTTGGGACCCACGGATGGTCAGAGCGACGTCGTGTGCTTTGGCAATGCAAAGGGCAATTTGTTGGACGATATATATATATATATATATATATATATATATATATATATATATATATATATATATATATATATATACATGTGTGTGTGTGTATATATATAATGAAAGCAACATTAACTTAATACATATTAAACATCATAAAACAAACATTAATAAGCGTTCATCATAAAAGGACATAACTGAAAGAAAATTCAAACTTAAAGAAAGCTAACCAGAAAAAATCAGCTCTGAAACTTAATCAAATCACAAACAATTAAACCAACAACATATAGGGCACACACATTTTAAGAACTTACTACTCGAAAAACTACAAAAGCTACACGAACAGGAGACTCTGCCTCATTTAGGAACTAGAACCTAAAAACAGAAGTTGAGAAAGAGAGAGAGAGATAGAGAGAGAGATAGTTAGACATAGATAGATAGATGGAGATAGATATAGATAGATAGATAGATAGATAGATAGATTGAAAAGTAAGTAAAACATATATATAAGCTAAAACAGAAAAATGGGTAGAGTTAATAATGTAAAATAACAAATAATTAACAAAACACTGTTAGTTCCATTTTTTTCCATTTAGTTACTATAAAGAAATTCCTAAAGCATCATTGCTAATCTACCGAAATACAAAACCAGTCACATACTTGCAAAAAGACAAACCAAAAGTAAGTGAAGTAAAATTATTAATAAACAGGAACTCACCCTAAAACAGTTGAAAAAAGAAACCTAAGTCAGCACCCACCATCAATCAACAAATAAACATTAAAAATAAAAGTAATGCACTTTTTTTTAAACCAACAGAAAATAAAACACCTGTTCTACATTACAACACCCTCAATAGAAATACTGCAAAAAAAGTGTGCAACCTCTAGCAGGAAAATTAATAGAAACAATTATGCATAATTTGGTATGTGAATAACAAACATATTATGCATGTTAATACATCACATGGGCTACACTTACAGACAAGAAAGTACAGCACTGGAAAATGTACTAAATGTTACTTTAATTCTTGCTATGGGACGGCAACTACAAACAATGATGTTGTAATTATTGTTAGGGAACACAATCACCCACTAAATGTGACAGAAATAGAAGTAAGACATGTATTGAAAGATATAAGAAAAGAAAGCACTAGCTCTCAAGAGCCCACAACTAAAACCCTAAAAAATATACTCCCCCAAATCTCCAAACACGTCACAAGCCAACTATCAGCTATGCCCACCTTAAAACACATAATTGCACAAACAAAAATAACCACCAGCAATACCCCTCCTCCCCCTTGAAGCTGCCAAGATATCCAAATGCCTGAACTCTTACCAACCATATATAATAAGGAACCCTTCCTCTTACATGATAACCTAAACAATGATAAAAATTCCTAATCTTTTCTACAATAGATAACTTACTAAAAGAAAGTCATTGTTTTTTTTATAATTCTTTTTATTAAAACAAGGCATTCATTAAAGACACAGTACAGTAAATTCACATCACATTTAGCAGTATTCTGAGAGAGGAGGTGGGGTGAAGAACAAAAGTACATATTCATCAAATGACTTCATGGGGATGAGGGAACATCAATAACAGAATCTCTAGGTGGTACACAAATCCCTCCCCTGTGCTCATTCCACTGGCCCCAGATTAATGCCCATTTCTGGGGACGTCCCCTCGCTAAATATACTGTTTTTTCCCGAAACATGCTCCAGTTCATGTCTTTTTCCCATTCTCTAAGGGTGGGCGGTGTATCTGAGCCCCACTTTTGAGTAATATTTCTTTTGGCTACCATATAGCCCAGTGTGACCCACCGTGTGCAGCCGTAAGATCAGTGGGTCCCAATATGTTAAGGAGACATATATGCGCCTCCGGCTGCAAGGACACACCCGTAACTTCATGCATAATGGTGTGGATCCCCTTCCAATACTGGGCAATATCTCGACACTCCCAGATAATATGAGAGAATGTACCCAAGAGACCACATTTGCGTCTACACAGTCCCTCTACCGCCAACCCCATCTGAACCAATCGGGGGCCTGTGATATAGATCCTATGTAGGATCTTCAACTGTACTAGTCGTAACCAAGCAGGAATAGCGACCACCTTCGGGAAAGAGACAGCTGCCTGCCAGTCCTCATCGTCTAATTCTATTCCATCTCCTGTCCACTTATCTCTCAAGTCTCCGAGCAGATCTGCCCTATTGTTAATTAGTTTTTTTATAAATCAGGGAAATCGTTTTGTCGGGGAGATGACCGTCTAGAAGTCTATCTTCAAGGGGAGATGCCTCCGGCAATTCTACATCTATAGAGAGGGCCGCTTGTAACGAATGTCGGACTTGTGCATAGCGGAAATATTCAGAACTGGATAATTCAAATTCTTCCTGCATTTCCTTGAAGGCTTTAATCCGCCCCTTACTCCATACGTCCTTGACAGTTGAGATTCCTATCAGCTCCCATTTGTCAAAGCCCTTTGTGTTCCACAGGTTACCTAGCTTTCGGAGTCAAAAAGGGGGGTAGCCAGCGTCAGCCTACCTTTCCACCCCAGAGAACTTGTAGCATCATGCCAGATCTTCACCGCATGTTTGGTTGGGCCCGTTAAATTCAGCCTTGTTGGCCTCGAGTACAGCGCTCTGTTGTAACTGCCCCCTGGAAAAAGCCACCTATCCATCGCGTACCCCGGATCCGTAACGGACCAATATGTTGCATGGTTAATGGCAGCAAGTTGGGAAGACCAATAATACCTTTTGATATCCGGTAGGGCAATACCTCCGTCATACCATGGGAGTGTCAGCTTAGTTAAAGCAATACGAGGCTTTCCTTCCCACAAAAGACTACACTGTAGCCCTTCTATCTCGCAAAAATAACTGGCGGGCACTACATCTAGGGTATTTTGGAGAGCATAAAGGAAACTGGGCAGAGCCATAATTTTAAAGAGAGCCGCTCGTCCTAACAAGGAGGTCGGGAGTTTATGCCAGTGGGCCGAGTCACTCCTGAGCCTCTGCAATGGGGGTAGTAGATTTTCACTATATCGAACTGCTGGGTCGAGTGTTACAAAGATACCCAAATACCTAAATTCAGTCGTAGTAATCTGGATGGGGCAATTGTTAGGGGGGACCGGAGTTTCCCCTTTAAGAACATATAACAGAGATTTCCCCCAGTTAATGGAAAGCCCATAATTTTTCCGAAGGAGGCCAAGACATCACACACCACCATAAGGGACTTCCATGGAGCGGTCAGGTAGAGCAAGATATCATCTGCATACAAGGAGATCCTGTCTTCCCAGTCAGGGGACCACCTTATACCTCGGATCGATGGTTCCCATCGAATCCAAGCCGCCAGGGGTTCCAGCGACAATGAAAAAAGAAGAGGGGAGAGGGGGCAGCCCTGTCGAGTACCCTGACAGAAACAAAACTGTGCAGAGACCCTACCATTAACCACTACCTGGGCGAGCGGCTCAGCGTACAATAAACGCACCCATCTGATAACATGTTATGTTATGTTATGTTATGTTATTTATTCTTTTATATAGCGCACGGCTACTCAAAAAGAGTGTCCCGGCGCTTTTATTGGAGAAGGAAGGCTGCCACACAATAACATAACACCGATAAAAGAAAGAACAGAAATACAGAACAAGTACAAACAGGAAACCGGCTACTGAGTGAACAACCAGGTTTTCAAACCTTTTCTAA
Source organism: Lissotriton helveticus (assembly GCF_964261635.1). NCBI lineage: Eukaryota > Metazoa > Chordata > Amphibia > Caudata > Salamandridae > Lissotriton > Lissotriton helveticus. Next base: position 1,131,609,854 of record NC_136059.1, on the reverse strand, counting down.
AAGCAAGGAGACTAGAAGCTCCCCGGAGGGCAAGCGGCAAAGAATTCCACAACTGTGGTGCCAGCAAACCAAAGGAGCGGCCTCCCAGGCGCGCTCTCTGCACACGCGGGACGACCGCCAAAAACAGAGATTCTGACCTCAAGGACCTAGTCGGTTGATAAAAGACCAGTCTCTTTTGAAGGTATTTAGCTCCCACCATGTGGAGAGCTTTGTAGGCCAGAGTCAAAGCCTTGAAGGCAATCCGTTTCCGGATGGGAAGCCAGTGCAGAATTATCAACAGGCCAGATGCACTGGCCTGTTGATCAGAACCGAATCCGAATTTGGCCAAGACCGCCCATAAATAGGACCATTCAACGGTATCAAAGGCCATGGTCGCGTCAAGGGAGGTGAAGAAAGCCATTGTTAAACATGGATGATGGATGGAACCTTCAAGGGGAGATGTGGCGCAATGGTCAGAGTGGCTGAATCCGGAGCGTGGGGCTCATGGTTCGATCCCCGGTGCCGGTGGCAGCTCACCTCAGCACTATGTGACTATGGGCAATAGTTTACTTACTCTCCTTGACGGCCCCCAGCGCCTTGACACCCTTAGGGGTGATTAGTTTGCGCTTTACAAATACCAGATTGATTGATTGATGTGCCCCAAACCATTCACTCAGATATACATCGTGCATGGTGAATATAAAAACACAATTATACTATGCATATATGTTCTACTACCTAATAACAAAGTAGCACTTACTACAAACTATTAAAATTAAAACAAACACTGCCCACATAAAATAATAATTGATTTTGATCAAGCCAGGATTCAAACCATTTTAATATTTTACCCTCAAAATAGCCATACAAGGTTGTTACTACCACTTCAATCATAGCATATGGAGGCAGCTCCAACAATCTGAACTAAGTGACAAATATGCTCCAATAGTCAATTTGCATTTGAAATTAAATAAATGATTGCACTAGCCTATGTCCCTGTCACAGAGATAACTAAACACTATAATGTACTTATAGAAAGTCATTTCTATCAACAAAATGAACATAAACTAAGCCCCCTAATGGATTATTTTAAAGACACTTAGGTTGGCAGACAGCGCCACTTTGGACACAGACACCAACCTAAATTCCATATAACATGGTGGAATGTCTATGGCAGAATAATGGCACAAGAAGGCAAAACAACCAACAAACTAAAATGATGGCACAATGCCTTTCAATCCACACTAAGAAGAACCCAATCTACACTCTATAAATGTATAGAAGCCCTACAAAAAGAAGATAGCTATCAACAACTACAAATGGCACAATCAGTAATACAAACTAAACCAAAATTTCACAAACAAACCACTAGAATGTATAACATGCTGTGATGTAAAGTAAAATTCTTTATAAACAGCAAAGAAGTACACTACTTAGAATCAAAAGTCAAAACCCTATTATAAATAAATAATAACCTAAAAAAAAAAAACAATTTGAAAGAAGATCCAAACAAACAGAACTAAATTATTTTTAAAGAAATAATATACATATTATTTGTAACATCAGCCGGAAAAAATGTAAAAAACTATAATTTGAAATAAAAACGGACAAATAAAAATATAATGTATATTGTTTATATAAAAAATAAGAATCTCAATAACCACAAACCTCAAATAAAATGTATCATAAAAACAAATAACAACGCATAAAATATATTTTACCAACTATCATTCACATAAAACTGTCATAATTCACAAAATATAACATTTTCACCTAGAAAAAAACGACTTAAATGTTACTTAGTGTTCTGTAGCTGCCAAATCCTTCTCCGTATCTGTGTAGTAGAAAAGTATAATACACCAAAAATGAAAAAAGAAACTCCAAGAATCCCACATAAAATGCAAAAATAAACTAGTCCAATAGAGATACCTCAAAGCAGTCCAAAATCTTGATAAACCAAAAAAAAAAGTTTTTAAAAAAAAAGAAACACTCCCGGAAAACCAAACAAAGAAAGGAAATCAAAGTAAAAAAATTGGTTAACTACAATCCAAAATTGATTACCTTTAAAATAAAGAAAAAAAATGCTAACTTCAAATGTCCATAACAGACATTGACAATTGAAATCCTGCAAAGTAAAACACCCACCAGCAGAAAACAATAACTTCAAACATAACATGTACATCACACTTAATCATCATAAAGCACATATCATGGTATAACTTAGCATAATAATATATTACTAACAAAGTCTACCTACACCTAGACCAACACACTAATGAACAACACTGCAACATAGACAAGTAAATCTGGGGAAAAAACAAAAACAATGGTACAACTAAAGTTTACAGCTACCCCTTATACCCACTCTAACCTCAAAACCCTACCTGTTCCAATGAGCATCAGCACCTTCCTGTTACTTCCTTCCAGGATAACAGACTAAAAATAAGACAAATAGACTACAAAATACAAGGCAGTGGGACACAAAAAAATGGGTCAAACTAAAAAAAGACTACCTCCCCATAGAAAACAATGGAAAGATGTGCAACAAATGTTTAGATAAGTAAAAATGCTTTGTAAAAATATGTGAAAGGACTGTAAAGCATAAATTAAATATTAGTATATAAAATATACAATTATTAAATATATACTAAATAAATTATGCTTTGGAAATAGTAAATCTTCATCTAGACAAAGCTGCAGGCTGTAGTGGAAGAGGACTGCACGAGGCCAGATACTTTTGCAGGGAGGTCCAGCTGAACAGGATTTGCTGCTGTGGAGAATAACACGGAGGGAGTTAGTGCAAAGTCAGGCCAACCGGAAATGCACCTTGGGCAGCACTTTGTAGCTGGAAGGTAGATACTGGTCTTCAGTCGGTGCTCCGGGAAGTTCTTTTAGAATAACTTTCTGAGAGCTAGTTTTGGAGAAGTACACCCCTACCAAGGGTTCAGAACCTGGGGGCGCCACGTGGGTGGTTAGATTTCACTCCAGCAGAAACCAGCAGCAGAGTTCAGTGCCTCAGGAGCTTGCTATGTCCCTGAAGCTCACACGAGGTAAGACAGCTAACCATTGGAGTCACTTCTGGCAGTCCTTAGTTCAAGGAGATTGTCCGGTTATCCTTCAAGTAGCAAGGCAGTCCTTCAACGGCAGGGCAGTCCTCGGGTAGCAGCAGGGCAGTCTCTGGTGGCAGGGCAGTCCTTCTGAAGTCTTTCACATGTTCAGGTGTGTGCTGAAGATATGTTCTGAGGATCTCATATTTCTACCTGATACCAGCTTCTGTGTGAGGGGGGAACATCCTGTTCTACCCCCATATCTGGTTCTGGAAAGTTCTTCCTCTGTCCAGGCTCCAAGAAGCCTGGCAGGGGGACAAAAGAATGGTGGGAAATGGCCGCCTACTGTCCTGTTTTTTAATAGGGGCTACCTCGGGAGACCTAGGGTCCCCGCGACTGTGCCAGCTCCCTGCAAGCTGCTCCATTTCATGGGGCCACACAGGACCCAGCAATTTGTTATCTATGGGATGCCCTGGTACCAATCTAGGGCACACCACGCCATTGCTATTTTGGGGGGCCATGGTGGGTGAGCCCCAAAGCACCCACAGCCCCTTGGCATTTTCTTTTCTTTTAAATAATAAAGTGGTGTTTCCACTCAGGGCACACCACAATTTCTCTCAGCATTTTTTTATGTGTGGTGTCTTGGTGCCTTGCTGCGGCACCCCTCAGCTAACTCCTCATTGGGGGATGCTGGGGAAGTCCCAGGGCTCCCAGAGCCCTGCAGTTTCCTAGCTTGCACCCATCATGGGTGAAGCAGGAGCCAGCATTGCTCTCAGGAGTAGTTTTATTTTTCTCCCATGAAGTGGGAGCAGTCAAAGCATTTCTTTGACCAAGGGCAAAGGAAGGGAATTGTTTTGTTCTCCCATCGGATGAGAGGAGGTTTGAGCTACCTCCTGGTGGCAGAACAGTAGCACTTTTCCTGCACAGGGAGGGGAGCAGCGCCTCACCTCCTTAATGAAATAATGTGGCCATAGGCCACGATTTTGTTTCAGTGATGTCATCAATTATTTCATTTGAGAATTCTCTTTCAAGTCTGCCTTGAACCAGCGCCACCGCTTCCGGAAAGAACTTAAACGAAAAACGCCCTAGCAGACATCATCAAACCACAGCAAAGATCTCTTCGCCATTGTGAAGTTGTTCACCAATCCCGTTGCCACCAAGAATGACATCACTCCCGCCCAGGACCTGTGCGACAACCTTGCAGACTTCTTCCATGACAAGATCTCGGCCATCTATGAAAACTTTGTATGCCAACTCTCCGTCGCTGGCAGAAACACCCAGCTCACACCCCAATTGCCCTCTTACCCACTGGAAACTCCTCATCACGCAATACGCTTCCTCCATAATCATTTCTGTGCACTCTGGAGTACCCAAGGACCCATGCCCCCACCACATCTTCAACCTCGGAAGCATGACAATCAGCGACACGTTCAGGAAGGTCCTGAACACATCCATTACCTCAGCCTCTTTCCCTGAGGCCTGGAAACACGCTAAGTGAGGCGTCCTCCTGAAAAAAACATCCACCGACACACCTAGAAGACCACATCCTCCTGATTCCCTACCGAGCCAGATTTAGAGCTAACCACAGCACCGAGACAGCCCTGATCACAGCCACAGATGACATCAGAGTCCTCCTGGACAGCAAGGAAATAGCAACCCTCATCCTCCTGACCTGTCCTCAGCGTTTAACACAGTCTCACACCACATCCTGATCAACAGACTCCCCCGCAATAGGATTCAAGGAAATGCCCTCAAATGGATCCGCCTCTCACCGTTCACTTCAGCGCCCAAGAAGATCATCTGTGGTAAATCAAGAATTACTGAGCTGTTCCTGGAGAGAAGGGGAATATGTGTATGATTTTATTCTGGCGGTCCGCTGCTTTAGTTAGCGAGAAACATGTTGACCGGACATTAGCACACTCTGGAAGATCTCTGGAACCATAATACTCCAGACTTACCTTCTGGATTCTCTCTTTTTAACTAAAGCAGCGGACCGCCAGAATAAAATCATTCCATGGCACCCCTAGCTTTATTTTAATCACCTCATAACGTCTACATCCTTTACTGGCCCAACACCCGCACTTCACCTATATGGCCGTTGGAAAAAGATCTCCGCTAAAGAGCCCCTCTTTGAGGTGTTGCCCGTTGGGTATTGCACTGCCGACCCAACGAGGAGCAGGCCCAAATGATGAAGCATGACACCTGCAAAGGTGCGTGAGGGCATTAAATCCAACAAAATGGATACCCAGGGGTAATTCTTCTTTACCCCTACAACATCCACCGCATCACTTGGTACACATATTCCCCTTCTCTCCAGGAACAGCTCAGTAATTCTTGATTTACCTTGATCTTGTGGGCACTAGCTGCAGCTGGACCTTCTACTTATCTTTAAGTAGTAATAGCCCTTGTCTCCTCTCTTTGTAGCTACATCTGTGGAGTCCCCCATAAAATCGTCCATCAGCTCTACCCTTTTCAACAACTGCATGATGATGGGTGTGCTTGGTAGGGTGTCGGGAGGGACTGGGGCTCTCCTTTCTGATCTCTTGCTCAGATGACAGGTGTGCATAGTGGAGTGTAGGAAGAAACTGGCCTTTCTGCTGAGACCCCTCTCTGTAATGATGGGTGTGTGTAGTAGGGTGTAGAGGAGGACTGGGTTCTACTTTCAGAACTCTCTCTCAGATGACTGTATGAGTAGTAAGATGTTTTGATGGACTGGCCTCTCCTTTGAGACCTCTCTCTCAGATAACAGGTGTGCGTAGGAGGTTGTATGGATGTAATAGCCTCTCCTTTGGTAGCTCTCTTTCAGATGACTGGTGTGCATTGTAGGGTGTGTGGAGAACTGGCCTCTCCTTTCAGAACCTCTGTCAGATGACAGGTATGTGTAGTAGGGTGTCAGAAGAGGCTGACCTCTCCTTTCAGACCTCTCTTTCAGATGACGTGTATGGGTAGTAGGATGTGTGGAGGGAATGCCCTCTTTGAAGCGACCTCTCTCTGTAATAATGAGCATGCTTAGTAGGGTGTGCGGAGGGACTGGTCTCTCTTTTCAGATGTCTCTCTCTGTTGGCAGATGTGCATAGTAGGGTGTGGGGAAGGACTGCCCTCTCCTTTCGGACCTCTCTCTCAGATTATGGGTGTGCATAGTAGGGTGTGGGGAAGGACTGGTCTCTTCGTTTAGACCTCTTTCTCAGATGACAGGTGTGCATAGTAGGGTGTGGGGGCGGGCCCTCTCCTTTTAGACCTCTCTTTTAGATGATGGGTGTGCTTAGTAGGGTGTGTGGCGGGACTTTCCCAGGGACTAGCCTCTCTGCTGAGACTTTACTCTGTCATGATGTATGTGTAGTACTGTGTGGGGAGTGACTGGGCACTCCTTTTCAGATCTCATATGATAGGTGCACATAGTAGGGTGTTTGAATAAGCCCTAACTCTACCCACAACTCATATCAAACCAAGCAAAAAATAGTAGAGTCTGATAAGCACCATCTCCAGTAAGACTCCTTCATGCAGTAACAAGTGTGCATAGAAGAGTGTATTCAAGCATCACCTACTCCTTTTCACAATCCTGCAAGAGTCTTGTGAGATTGTAACTTAAACAAAAAAAATGTATTTAACCTTCTAAACATCACAGTACTTATCTCTTGCACACTTCCTATCAAAAACAAGGACCACAGTATGCATTCCTACTAATATAGTGTATTGAGAATACATCTACTACTTTTTACTATTCACGATCCACCGAGAGTCCCACAGGGTCATAACAAATTAGATACAAATGATAATTCATTATCTTTATGATAGTTATCCCATAGACACCTCCTCTCTAAAGCTAGGGGGGCAGCATATCTTTCTGCTGCCCCATTATATAGTGTTTTTACTTAATTTCCACAACACCTCTAATTTTCCACAGTAAACAGTAATGGTGGCCATTTTAATTCTAACATTTCAACAGCGAGCCATTCAGAGCACTCATTCTTGAGAGTCTCACAGGAGACTCTTGCTCCTGTGACAGCTTGAAGGCCAATGGAAAAAATTGACCTCTCGACCAATCACAAGCCTCCATTTTCAATTTTGAACCCAACTGCCAAAAAATAAAAATAAAAATGTTAACCTTAATATCTCAATAACTACTAAACGGATTTACACCAAATTATAAAAAGCACAATCTGTGGACCATGATCTAGCTTCCTAACAAATTTGGGGTAACTCGGTTCAGCAGGTTTTGCTACAACCTGTCTAAGAGTAGTCTATAGAAAATGCATTGAGATTTTACGTTTCAGGACCCCCTGATGAATCACCCCAAGACTTTCCAGGACAGAGCTGAGGTGGATGAACTTTTGGTTGGGAATGTTTCGTAATGATTTATCAAACGGGGCCAAAGTTATTAGCAAATCAGTTAAAGCTCAGTCAATGGAAAAGCAGACCTAACTATCTATATATTACCTACTGACGTCGTGGGCAATTTGTGACTGCTAAAAAGGGTTTAGCATGTACCAACCCTATTTTGCGAGTTGGTAAATAATTACAGAATCGCAAAATAGGGTATGAGAGTCAGTATTAGGAATGGGCATGCCAAGGACGCCCCTTCCTAATAGCGAGTCACAGGGGCATGTATGAATATTTTCAGACTGGAATGCAGTCCCAAAACATTCATATTTGACTGCCTACAGGATGGAGTTGGTAACCCATTCACAAACTGGACTTTGTGAATATGGGCACCAGTTATAGTTACCTCAGCTAACTATAGCTGCTGAATTTCACTGGTTTTGTACGAGTGAAACCTAAGCCTAACTATAACATCCCTTTAGTTCTTTCAGTGACTTTTTTAAATTCCATTTCCTAACTATAATGTCCCTGTAACGTTTTTTTTTCCAGTGAGTTTCTTTGTCTTTTTTAAAGTAGTAATAGCATTTGATGAGTGGTGGAGAAAGGGAATAGGGCCTCTGACCAGTTCTCAGGAATCCGGCTGTGTAGGACTTATAGAAAGTACTGGGGGTTCTTCTTGGCCCACAGGTTCCTCAGCATCCAAGAGTATTTAATTTCCCAACCAGTAGTGCACCAAGAGACATGTTTGCAAAGTGGTGGAGACCTCTTAGCAATCTTGCTGTGTGGAACTTCGTGAAGGTAACAGGAGGGGTTGTCCCACCCCAAGGACCCTCAGCAGCCAAGGGGGTTCATCCCCCAACTAATAGTGCACATGGAGGCATGTTTGCAGAGTGATAGAGAAAGGGAGGGTGAAGACCTCTCAGCAATCCCGCAGTGTGTGACTTACTGAAGGTAAAAGGATGGGTAGTTGGCCAACAAGGACGTCCGTGGGTGCCAACAACTCCTGTTACCTAATTTAAACAATGAAAAATCCCCAAAGATATCAGATTGCGAAAACAGGTTTTGTGACACTCCCCCTTTTTTCTTGGCCCAGCTTGACGGATCATCCCAAAACACTCATCAAAAGCAGCTGAACCAAAAAGGGGACGCTTTAAAAAAATATTGTGAAGATTCGTCAAGCTGCGCAAAAGTTATTGGCAAAACAAAAAAGGCTTTTCCTATGGAAACTTTGGTCCTAACTAAACTAAAACTACCTACTTGTAACCACCAGTATGATATAAATATATATATATATATATATATATATATATATATATATATATATATATATATATATATATATTTATATATATATATATATATATCAAAGAAAAGAGGTTGCCCATGTGAGGAGTCACTCACATCAGGATTACACACCAAACCGCAGGCAGCAGTGTGGACAGCATGCATCACGCGTTTCAAAAGCCATACGCGTTTCGAGCAATTTGGACGCTCTTGATCACTGGCAAACACAGGCAGGAAGCGGTTTGTAAAGAACGCTGCTTTTATTGAAGATAAATAGCCCCACCCATGTGGGCGTACCTATTAGCATGCTGGTAGTTGTAGTCCAAAATTTTGCTAATATCAAACTCCATCAGTTCTCTTGCCGAGTGGCCACAAACCGCTTCCTGCCTGTGTTTGCCAGTGATCAAGAGCGTCCAAATTGCTCGAAACGCGTATGGCTTTTGAAACGCGTGATGCATGCTGTCCACACTGCTGCCTGCGGTTTGGTGTGTAATCCTGATGTGAGTGACTCCTCACATGGGCAACCTTTTTTCTTTGATATATATATATATATATATATATATATATATATATAGATATATAGATATATAGATATATAGATATATATATATAGATATATAGATATATAGATATATATATATATAGATATATAGATATATAGATATAGATATATATAGATATATGTAGACACATATATATATATATATATATATATATATATATATATATATATATATATATATATATGAACAATTTCACCTAGTTTCAGTAAAAGATGATAGCGGCACTCCTGTAACTCTTTCACTGTTGTTTATTTAACTATGAGCGACTCAAACATCCACGCGTTTCGGCTGCCAGGCGCAGCCTTGTTGACCATGGTGAGCATCGAACATTTTTGCATTTAAATGCGTGTTTACATTTAGACATAGAAAGAGGACAGCTTTTGTGAATTGCACGCATATTGTTAAATAAACATGGATGCCATCTTAGAACATGCTTAAAACACATTTTCCAAGCTTCCATCCTTTAAAAAAAACATTATATCTGTTTAATTAAAAGTCTCTACATAAAAGTTTTAAGAACCTTTGAATTCCTGTATTGAGTTTTATGTTGTTTAATATATGTGTGACGGTCAAGAGCCCAACATCTTCTGGCAGCCTCTTGTTTAGAAACTTCTTTTTCACTATGAAACGATTTGTTCAACATCATTTACATATTGTGCAAAATCTTGCTTTTCTACACTTTTCTGTTATTCTAAAGTGACTCATGCTAAGGTACGTAAAAGATTTTTTAAATTTATATACATTTTTCAAATATTTTGAATTTTCCAAATTTTTAAGGTTTTGATTCAACCTATATCCTTTGCCCTTCGTAAGCAAAGATTCCAAGGCAATCGCCTCATAATCCCTGACTGTAAATTTCTGTATGCTTCCTTTTTTCTGGGAAAACTTAAGAGTATTACTTACTCGTTTCCCTATAAACAAGATCCTGCTAAAATGCAAGTGATTTTGTGCTGCTATAAAGTGCATGAGTTTTATTAAAATGCTTCCTAATCCCAGATGACAGCCTCATATTACTCTATAATCTGGTGGGATCTCCTTAAAGTAATGGTTGGAATATATATATATCCAAACCTCGGTCAGCCGACCGTGAAAACAATGGGCACTTCCGGTAGCAGGTTCAAGTAAGTCTTTATTTTGCCAACATTAATGCACTTGACCAAAGGTTACAGGGACGTTATAGTTAGGCTCAGATTATATATGTACAAAACCATAGAAATTCAGCAGTTATATTTAGCTGAGCCAATTATAACTTATGCCCACGCAGTGCACTGCTTATGACTTCATATATTACATCACTCATGACATCACTAATGACATCTCAAATGACATCACTGATGACATCATCCACAGAACCACTCACACACTCACTTCCACTCCACACAACCTCTTATATATACATTAATCTACCCATTTAAGCACTCACACACACAGCTACTCATCCGCAGATCCACTCATGCATCCACTAACACACAAACACAGCCAATCACACAGCCACTCACTTACCCATACACATAGTCATACAACCACCTGCAAACTCATACATTCGCCCACACAGTGATTCACCTATTCAGCCACTCACAATTATTCACCCATGCAGCAACTCACACACCCAATTACTCACCCATCCAGCCTCTGAACAGAGCCACTCACACACCCAAACAACCACTTACAAACCCTCTCACACATCCATAGAAGTACTCACACACCTGCACACTCATCTATACAGTCACTAATACAGACACTGACTTTGCAATACAGCTACTCATATACCTACTCACCTACCCGCATACCCACTTAATCAACCACTCACTCATCTATACACCTATTGACACACCCAGTCACTCACCCTTAGAGTCACTTACACAGCAACAGAGGCACTGATACAGCTGCTCACACACCCACTTACAGACCCATACAATCACTCACATACCACTCACCCACCTATACAGCTACTCACACACCCGCTCACTTGCCAATGCAACCACTCACACATGCACTCACTCACCCTACAACCACTCACACACCCACTTATTTACCCATACAGCCACGCATGCACCCATTCACCTAACCATAAGCCCAACTATATACCTACTCACTCACCAATGCAGTCACTCACACAGCCACTCAGTCACCCATACATCTAATCAAACACCCATTTATTGACTAATATAAGCACACACACCCACTCACATACCCATACAACTGCTCACACACCCACACACACACAGATATAAAGTCACACAGCCACTCACATGATCTATATAACAAAATAGAATCACTCATTAGTAGAACGCACACACTATACTAATTTTACTTTTGTTCATGTTTTATTTCATGTGGGATTAGAACTAATTCTAACTTGTTGTGGACTGCTCTAGCTGGCATTTGATTGTCCTCCAACTTATCACAGCAGTACTTACATATAATTTATCGTGTGGCACAGGCACTGTGTTCCTCTACAAATAAATAAGCTGCAAATTGAATCCACTTATCTCTGTTGTCTTCTTCAGTTTTTGAAGCCACAACATAACGAGTCTGAATATTGTAATGAGTTCATCGACAACATATACAAACTGAGTTTGATTTCTTTGAACAAACTGTGTTAAACTTTTTAATCTCTTCTAGAAAGTTACCAACAGTTATACTTGTGTCCTGTTCCACTACACTTGCAGATACTAAGTCCTCATTTTCCCTACACTCCTGTTCAGGATCAAATAAACAAAACTGAACATCATCACAAACATTTTCTACCTCTGTTTCTGTACCATGCAGAAGAGCTCGATTCATTTCTCCTAGACATAGAACAGGAGTTTTCGATTTCTTTATGAAAAACAGAACTTAGTCAATCATTATAACAACAGGTTGTTGTCATAAGAGAAGTGAAAAGGAAGTGCTCAAGTGTAATATCCTATTTCATATATACAACACTGGTTGAATAGGTTATTTAGTCAACCGAACCAATGTTTGGCCTATTAATCCACTTTCCTATCCCTTGGACGGCCTCTGGATATTACACCAGGTTCAAAAAGATAGTAATGCAGGCCAAAGAAATAGAATGTAGATGTTTCGACCTGTCTTCAGAGATAGGGGTAATTTCTACCTCCACATGCGGGTCTTCATCAGGAAAAAAGGACACTCGTTAAGTGAGCCTGGACATATCCATAATCTATATGTTGTCCAAGTCGGAGAGTTCTTTATTTGTAGAATAGCTGAAAGGGTGGTCCCCATAACAGGAGTGAAAGGGCCCCCTGTGATGCCTCCAAAAATTATATACCTCAAGATAAGTAGCTCAATCGTCTCTCGTTGTACAGTCAACTCGTCAGATAGTTCTTTGTATATGCCTCCAAGGGGTCTTATTTCCAAAAATGAGCAGAGGAAAGCAATCCTTCTAAAAAGGGGCTAAATCCCCAACACTGTCAAGATCCCCACTTTGCTGCGTTAGCAGATGGATGCTGAAAATCTGGTCCGCATCGGAATGGAGCCAGCTTTAGGGAAGTGCAGCCGCACCTGGCCATAATCTCCGGAGGAGCGCTGTGATAGCAAATGGATGCTGAAAATCTGCTCCACATCGGAATGGAGCCAGCTTTGGGGACGTGCAGCGCACCTGGCCATGATCTCCGGATGGGCGCTATGTTTAGAATACCTTACGGTTTTAAAAGCACCCGTTGCAGACTTCCTTGTGCGTCTAGCAGTTTTCAGGTAGGAATAAAAATGTCAAGATAACTCTAGTGATTAATGTTCCTGCTGGAGAGAGATTGGTGTTTTGTCTAGTGGCAATTTTGACTCATCATACAGTACCGTAAAAGCATAATATGCCTATGCCTTCTCCGAGGGAACGTAAGTGATGCAGATCATGGGACTGTATTTTATGTTTATAGATCAGTGGGTTACTGCTTTTGTTCGAGGGATTCTTGTGTCACAGCAGTTCATAAGTTACTGTCCTATTATAGAACGATATCGCCTTTTGATCCCTTATCTATCTCCATGCCCCAGTTGCCCGTTTCACTCTTTGTCTACGAATTGTTGACTATTGCTATAATAGCCTAAGGCAGTGATGTACTTTGTCTTGTTCTGTTTGGATGAATGAATGCTTTGTGGAAAGACAGTGATTTTGTGATATGATTGTGGCCATGAATGTATAATGAAAGTTATATGTATGGGACTATTTCTTTATTTCTGAACATCAAATGTTATTAAATACATTTGGGTTTTAATATTTGTAAATGCATTTGCATCAATTTAAAGGAATGTTGAAAATATGAATAATGAAAATAAAAATAGCCAAAAATGAAAAAATCATTGTGTCCATGTGCTAAATACATTATGTGGGTTTGACTGTACTAGATGTTGCTCATTTGAAAACTATAGGATCCTACAGTAGGACCTTCGCTATATAGTACCGGCAGGGTTCTGTTTCTATTTCTATGTTATTTGTCCCCTTTCCTGCCGCCCATCTTTACCACTTGGGAAACCCCATTCTATACAACTATTATAGAACAGTGACTTATGGATAGAGCTCCCGGTTTTATGGTATTTAGTTTTTTTAACATTTCGGTCTGCATTTATCAATATTAATTTTTTGGCCATCTTATTGGTATTTGTCCATATCTATTTTGTGTTTTTGGAACAGGTGAGGTGATAACTCATATATTTCTGCACCAATAATCCCAAAGCAAGAGTAGTTCTGGCTAAAGATAGCTGCACAGGTGCTAGTTCCACAAGGCAGTAGTGGTCTGCATTCACCCTAAAATGGTCAAACTACTCCAAAACCATAAATACATTAAACCAGAAAAACACATTAAAGGGAGTGCCTCGAAAATCCAACAATTGTATTGTCGAGTTTGTTCTCTTTGGGCCCGATTCACAGAATGAACTTAAGACTAAATCCTAAACTTACTACTATTTGGTATTCACAGAATGCACTTACTACTTTCGGGATTCACAGAGTGAACTTACTACTTTCGGGATTCACAGAATAAACGTACTACTTTCGGTATTCACAGAATTGATTTAAGACTACTAACTCTAATGCCTAGATGCATCAAACAGAATTGCATTCGCAAACGGTGCGAATCGCAAAATTTGGCCGTTTGCGAATGCAATTCATAGATTTGGGATGCATTAACCTTTTTTGCATTTTTCGCAATTTAAGAAATCGCTATTTATTTGTGATTTCTTAAATTGCGATTGCATTTAAGAAATTGCAATTTTGCGATTTCTTAAATGCAATGCATGATTTTTTTAAGGTAAAAAATCGCAATTTGGAAGTGGTAAATTAACATGAAGTTAAACTTCATGCTAATTTACAAAAACTTTCAAAAATGCACAAAAGTGCATTTTTGAAAGTTTCAATTTAAACACAAACATGCCCTTTGGGCATGTGTGTGTGAAAAATGTACTTAAAGTTTAATTTCAGGGGTGCAGGGGGAGTTCCTTTGGACCCCCCCTGCACCCTTGAAAATGCATTCTCATTTTGTGTTTCCTTAATTGCGAATCGCAAAATGAAAATGCCTTCCAATTGATTCCTATGGACCACTAGGCCCATAGGAATCAATGTAAAGGGATTCCTTATTTGCGATTCGCAAAATTGGGAATCGCAAATAAGGAAAAATAAGGAATCGCAAAATAAATTGCGAATTTTTGATGCATTGACGTTTGCGATTCCTTAATTGCGATTCCTTAATTTTCGCAATTAAGGAATCGCAAACGGCAACAATGATGCATCTACCCATAAGTCCGAACTCGGGCTGGAAATTCCGGCTCGGAGGCGGAGCTTCCGGCGTGGGGGCGAAGCTTCCGGCCCAGAGGCGGAGCTTCCGGCCCGGAGTCGGAGCTTGCGGCCCAGAGGTGGAGATTCCAGCCATGGCTAAAATCCCCACCTCCGAGCCGGAAGCTCCGCCTCCAAGCCGCAGGCTCCACCTCTGGGCCGGAAGGTCCACCCCCAAGCCGGAAGCTCCGCCTCCGGGCCGAAATTTCCGGCCGAGTTCGGACTTAGAGTTAGTAGTCTTAAATCAATTTTGTGAATCCCGAAAGTAGTAAGTTCACTCTGTGAATCCCGAAAGTAGTAAGTGCATTCTGTGAATACCAAATAGTAGTAATTTTAGGATTTAGTCTTAAGTTCATTCTGTGAATCGGGCCCTTTGTTTCTTCTCTCCTCCTGTCATGAAGTACACATAGTTCAATGGTGTCAATCTCAATGTACTCTTCTCCAATATCAGACTAACATGGGAGCCATGGTATGACGTCTCAAAACAATTCTCTTTATTATTCTTCAGTGCATCAAAGAAACAGCCCGGCCAACGCGTTTTGGCCTCTGAGAGGACTTCAACTGGGTTAATGTATTTATTGACAGCAATGTCACATCGAAGTCTAAGTGTAAAAAGGATCAGTTCTCCATGAAATTCTCAGAACACAAGTACTGCTCTTTTATTGTTGAAGGGAAATACCAGGTGACCAGATATAAATATCACAGCTTAATATCCACACCCGGTTAGGTTGTGGAAGCTCTGACCGGATAATACGACACACCAAGACCATCACTGACCTTCTTCTGACAATGTATTCTGTCTGTATTTATCTGTAAAGGTTTGTAAAGGCTGAAAACAGGAGGTCCTACTTATGAACTGGCATCAAAGAACTGTATGCAAAATGCATAATATAGGCAGGGCCACTGGAATTATCTAGATTTTCCCATAATTATGGATTTACCGCATTTGCCACATAATCCATCTTTTTCCACATAACCTGCAGAGTTTCACAAAAAAAATTGTTTCTAGCTCAAACGTTTCAAAAGTTTAAACAAATATGGTGACTCTGGTTCCTGCACACCTGAAGGCTCTTTCGCAACAGTTAGCTGGTCATCTTCCAGTTGCTAATCGCTGTACTTGGGTGTTAAATTTGTACTAATTAAGGTGAACTATTTTCTCTGACACTGTAAAAATTACAACATAATGAAGTAATACCATCACAAAACAAGCCGCATTATGTCGCATAATTTGTCTTTTCTTGGTGAATAATTTAGTCAAGAC
This sequence comes from Lissotriton helveticus, assembly GCF_964261635.1. Taxonomy (NCBI): domain Eukaryota; kingdom Metazoa; phylum Chordata; class Amphibia; order Caudata; family Salamandridae; genus Lissotriton; species Lissotriton helveticus. Next base: position 1,131,593,633 of record NC_136059.1, on the reverse strand, counting down.
TGCTACATAATTTGGTCGCCCTCTGCTGCATAATTCAAGTGGCCCTCACTATAAGGTAGGACGTTATTTTTTTTTCCACGCATTTTTCATTATCTATTCCTGATGTTGCTAAAAAAAAGGTTATTTTGGGTAGATATAAATTCTTATAAGCAAACCCAACCCCAACCAGATCTCTAAAACAAATTAAACATATGTGAGAGAGTGGCAATGGAAAAATGAGCAGCACTGTTGGAGGGTGGATATCTGCGGAGAAGGTCATTGGATGGGGGGGGGGACACAAACCATTTTCGCACCAGGTGCCACCAGTGCTAAAGCCGTACAAAAGGGGGTGGTGATGGACGGAGCATCTGAACCAATCAAACACTCACACCCAGTGAAGCTTGTTTCCGGTCCAGGGAAGGCATGGCTTGGCAGTTCGGGCTGGACTGTTCCCATGAGGCACAGGGTCAGACTGATTTGCATATAGCCATGTCTGAACTGGGGTGGCAGAGTGGGCTAAAGAACGGTGATGGATTAAACCCAGATCTTTTGACTGGGTGTGAGTGTTTGATTGGTTCAGATGCTCCGTCCATCACCACCCCCTTTGTACCGCTTTGGCCGCCATAAGTGTGGCAGGGTATGCTCAGACGTGATTCCCTTGTTCACTTTGCCACTGGATTCAAGCAAGCCGGGCTGAAGAAGGCTGTAATGCCAGAAACCGGTCCTCGGAAGCTTGTTTCCGGTCCAGGGAAGGCATGGCTTGGCAGTTCGGGCTGGACTGTTCCCATGAGGCACAGGGTCAGACTAATTTGCATATAGCCATGTCTGAACTGGGGTGGCAGAGTGGGCTAAAGAACGGTGATGGATTAAACCCAGATCTTTTGACTGGGTGTGAGTGTTTGATTGGTTCAGATGCTCCGTCCATCACCACCCCCTTTTGTACCACCAGTGCTAAAGCCGGCCCAGCATTCCCTCATGACAGAGACCACCTCTGCATCCGCTGTGGCTTCTACTTAGATCGCAAACCACATTGACTTCCTTTTGCTACATCAGTCACTTCAACAGCTGCCTTAAGCATATATAGCAACCAGAGACCTCCATGAGACACGTTCATGTTCCCAATCACTCAGCTCAATGACTACTACACTGGTATACTTTAATAGAACCGCCCTGAAAAACCTAAAACGGTATGCTGGAATCACATAATAAATGAACAACTTAATTACAAACTATCTGGGGTAAGCATTCATCCTATTAAAGTACACACTTAAACTTCATGCAAACTTCGCAGCCATCATCCATCAAAAGCATTAATTCACCATCTTAGAAAGGGTCAGCCTTCCTTGTGTCGATAGTCTCATACTACAATTCACCTCCCCTAAGTTCGCCTTTATTTGTGCCCTCTTTTATCGACTCCCTGATCATATGCCCTAATTTCCTCAGCTCTTTGGAGAACTGATCTCTCAACTTGCTATCAATCATGCCAGAATCATCGTTATCGGTGATTTTAACTACTGGCCTTTAGACCCTCGTGAAAGCAACCTATCGGTTGAATTCTCGGATCTACTGACCAGCTTAAATTTCGCCCAAAATATTAATAGAGCTACCCACATCAAGGGGCACATCCTGGATCAAGCTTGGACTTCTAATATTACAATCACTCCCCCTATTATTTCCCCGTGCCCTTGGTCTGACCACCTTTTCATTTCCTTCGTCATTACTCAGACCCCTTATGTCCCTCCAACCCCTGTTAATAATTTTTTAGCCCGAAACTGGATACGAGCTGACCAGAGCGAATTTCATAGTCTCTTGATCTCCTCCGCCCCTAATGAACTGCCTTCTACCTCTGCCCAAGCATCTAGTATTGCTAACTGGTTGGAATCAGCTTGCGATAAAGTTGCTCCAATGAAAAGAATTAAAACCAAGCGCCCTCATGACGCTCAGCGTTGGTTTTCAGAGGATTTAAAAAAGGAGAAATTGGCCTTGCGGCAGGCCGAACGCCGCTGGCGGCGTCATTACACCTCTGAGGAGAAAACCATTTATACCACTCTACTAAAACATTATAAAAATTCTATTTTACAAACTAAAATTACATATTTTTCTCAAAAGATTATTAACTCCTCGTCCAAATCCAAAGATGTCTTCTCCATCGTTAATGAGCTTACTCAACCAAACCGGGTAATGGCCAAACCGGCCCCCTCACAGGCTCTGTGTGACTCATTACACGCTTTTTTTCATTGAAAAAATTGCTGTCATTAAAAATAATATTCCGTCTTCTATTCCACCTTCGGTCCCCGTTATCACTTGCAGAAATCCACTGGTGTTAGATCATATTCCCTTGATCTCTAAGTCAGAGTTCTTGGCCCTCTTGAATAGAGTAAGCTCTGGCTCCCCGAATGACTGTTGCCCCCCTCATATTCTAAAAGAAGCTTTTTGAGGATGTCCCGATCCTCCACTTTCACTACTCAACAGTTCCTTGACCACAGGTATTGTTCCTGACTCTTTCAAGTGTGCCGCAGTGGTGCCCATTCTCGAAAAGCCCAATGCTGACCCCCTAGTATTGAGTAACTTCCGCCCCATCTCCCTGCTCCCTTTCCTCAGTAAAATCTTAGAGGCCCATGTGACCAACTGTCTCAGTTCTTTTATTGAGTCCTCCCAATTCCTGGATCCCCAGCAGGCGGGTTTTCGGCCGGGACACTCTACTGAGGCTCTTATTGTGGCTGTGATGGACGAGCTCAGGAGGGGAGCTGATAACAACATACCCCAGGCCCTTGTGCTCCTGGGTTTGTCGGCTGCTTTCGACGCGGTCGATCATGATCTTCTGATCGACCGTGTCAGCGGCGCCGGCATCCAGGGCGTGGCCCAGGAGTGGATCAGATCCTTTTAATCCCATCGCTCCCAGGCTGTCCACCTATCCACCTTCTCAGCCACTCCCGAGAAACTAACTTGTGGAATCCCACAGGGGTCTGCTTTATCACCACTCTTATTTAATCTGTATATGCAACCCCTGATTCGATCCCTACGTAATAACTCAGCCACTATCCTTAATTACGCTGATGACATTCAAATGGTTTTCAATCTTAATTCCTCATCCACATCCATCGCCGACTTTCCGTCTACTATGACTTTTATTGGCGAATGGATGTGCCAAAGCCAATTGAAACTTAACCCCGACAAAACAGAGCTGGTCTTAACCGGAGGCTCTCTTAATCCTTGGAACCCCAACTTTTGGCCACCTTCTTGGGGCTCCGCTCCCTCCCCTGCCGACTCCGTAAAGAGTTTAGGGGTAATCATCAGCAAGGACCTCTCTCTTACACCTCAGATCAATGCAGTCACTACGTCGTGCTTTTTCCATCTACGGAGAATTCGAAAAATCTCCAGGTTTTTGACCACTGAGGCCCTTGTATTAGTCATCATGGCATTGGTCACCTCCCGCCTTGACTATGCCAACGCTCTTTACGTTGGCATTCCAGCTTACCAGCTCCGCAAATTACAACTGGGGCAGAAACAAGCGGTGAGACTTGTTTTCCGTCAACCTCAACACCAACACGTCTCCCCTTGATGAAAAAGCTTCATTGGCTCCCGGTGGCAAAACGCAGTATTTTTAAACTTGGCTGCACTGTCTTTAAATCATTGACCGGCATTGGCCCTGCCTTCGTAACATCTAGGATTCATCGTTATGTCCCTTCTCGTAACCTCCGCTCCCTGCACCATAACCTTCTTTCCATTCCCTCTTTCAAGCGGAAGAAACATGGCGGCCTTGGGTTTTCTTTTTTTGGCACCCAAGCTTTGGAACTCCCTTCCGTATACACTCCGGTCCACCTCTTGTTATACATCCTTCAGGAAACTGTTAAAAACTCACTTGTTCCGGCAAGCGTATGATGACTAAACACCTGCACCTTGTTTCCCACCTGTGCTTATCCGTTCCATAGCACCATGAAACCAGTGGTGTCCGAGCGCTTTATAAATAATTTTTACATTACATTACAAACCTATGAAACTGCAAACTATTTTAACCTTAGAAACCCAAATATGTAGCAATGCTTCTGAAAATTCTAAGCCAAATACTCCCTGAAATAAACTCCTAATAAAGCCGGAGAAGGGTTAAAATCAAGGTACTTATAGGAGGAAGAGCATCTTCAAAGGAAAGGGGATGTAGAGGTGTTCAGAGTTATACCAGCCGATGTGATGTTCTAAATTCTTTTACCAAGATACTGTTGATGCTCTTAAAGATCTGATATTGTGGGTTAATTAAACAGCCAGGAATAATTCTAGACCCTGGTCTGATGATAACATTCTGTATCAGATAGAATAAAATCAGCCGAGAGCAGAACAGGGTGTAGGAAAGATCTTAGAGAGATTTGACTCTTTACTGAGCAAAATCTAGTAGGTGCACAGTCCATTCCTAACTTTGCAACTGCCTTCCAAGAACACTCACATCCTAAATCCTCAATTCAAATGTAGAATATCACAACACAAAACTAACACAAGAGACAAAGACAAACAATGAAGTTTGTAAAGCTTTGTGAGTGGAGTGTGTCAAGTTTCTACATGTGGTAACAATCCAGTTTATGCCAGTCCTTAATCTGTGCAGGCATTTATGGGTGGAAGGGAAACATATGTACAGCCAGAAAAGCAATTCTTTGCTTATGGCATGACTGCAATGAGAAATTTGATGAGTAATTTTAACAATATAGTATTTAGTTTACAGAGAAACTCCAGTTAATAAACACCAACAATTTCCTTAGGATTTGTTGCAGCCATTTAGCATAAGTGACCACAAAGGGGATCCAGGCACAGCTGACACTGAGCTCAGGCACAACTAGCCAGTAGCATTCTGCATTTCATTAAGAATGTTCCACTTAACTAGGCCTGCTAAGGGACACACCCGCCCAGTCCGAATCCCACACTTATTTTCACATTTTCTTTATTTAGTTGGAAGTTAGGTGGTTTGCTCGTCCTGTTGTGTGATGGGTAAATTGCTCGTCCTGTTGTGTGATGGGTAAATTGAATAATTACTTGGATCATCTGTATATTTCATTGTTTAATTAATTTGACATTCTTATTGATATTTACATGGAAGTTTGATTGCAAAGAAGTGCAATGCTACAATGAGCTCTGAGTGGCTAATATCTTAATATTACTATTTTGTCTTAAATTACAAATAAAGCAATTAAATGAGAAAACCATTAATTGTGATGCACTTGTAGGGCCCAATTCACAGAACTAACTTAAGACAACATCCTAAACTTACTGCCATTTTTGTATTCACAGAAGGCACTTACTCATTTTGATATTCACAGAAGGGACTTATTCATTTTGGTATTCACAGAAGGCACTTACTCATTTTGGTATTCACAGAAGGCACTTACTCATCAATGAGTAAGTGCCTTCTGTGAATAGTTACTCAAAATGAGTAAGTTACTCATTTTGGTATTCACAGGAGGCACTTACTCATCAATGAGTAAGTGCCTTCTGTGAATACCAAAATGAGCAAGTGCCTTCTGTGAATACCAAAATGAGTAAGTGCCTTCTGTGAATACCAAAATGAGCAAGTGCCTTCTGTGAATACCAAAATGAGTAAGTGCCTTCTGTGAATACCAAATGGGAGTCAGTTCAGGATTTTGTCTTAAGTTAGTTCTGTGAATCGGGCCCGTAGTGTCTGTGACCCTATAAGGGTGTCTGTGCTGCTCAGATATCACCGCACGTGTTGAAGAAGTTGGAGTTGCAGAAAAGCCTTCAGAAACGGGAGAGACATCTTCAGAATCACCTGCAGCATTGGTGTGAATGCCATGGTGACCACTCCCCACTTTCACTTAAGGTCTTCCGGGGCCATCGTGGCAGGGGTGGGTCTTAGGTATGGAAATGGTATAAAATGAAGGAATAGGAAGGTGAGTGTTGGTAAACCCTCTGGCACTTTCAAAGTAGGGCGAGGAAAGAGACGAATACATTCATACAAATATCTGTAGATTAACTTACAAATGACAGCATAACTAGATGAAAGAAAAGTTACAAAAATAAAAATATTTCTCTGTGATAGGTGCCGTGCCCCTGATGCGGGGTTTCTACACCTGGCTTGGCAGTGCCCTGGGGTGTGTGCTTTCTGGAATAAGATCTTTCTTGAAATTAGCACTGCGGTAGAATCGGACATAGCTCCGGACCCGGGGATGGCCCTGTTGGGATACAAAAAGCAGCTGCCGGTGTCTGTACGTAGACTAGTGGGCATGGGACTGTTAATAGCGCGTAAAGTAGTGGCGTGCTCCTGGATGAGAGGACCTGCTCCAACCCTTGCGCGATGGGCACGTGAGATGGTATACTGCTGTACGCAATCTGAAAATTACTGTGAACTCCTTCCCCCTACGAGCAGGCCCAAGAACTACTGGGGACTCTACCAAACGTATCTTGCACGCAAAGGAAAGGGGGCTGCGGCCGCTGAGGCTCAGGAGGGCTAGATTTGGCTAGTGCTCTGGGTGCTACCCTTGAGTCGCTCTGTGATTTGCGGTCCTGCCTTGGGGACGCTATGGGGAATGGAGATGTTTCCGACAATTTTATGTTGCATTTGCTGTAAGTGCTGAGCTGTGGGATTTATGCGCCGCCTGCCCTGCTTTTTGGGTTGTTGGCTAAATGGCTGTGTACCACCTGTCCTGTAGTAGGAAAAAAGATGACGGTTACATGGATGTATCTATGCCTTGAGGGGCGGGAGGGGGGCTTTGGTGTTTATTTCTGGGGCTACTGTTTGTTGCCTTTCTGAAACTTGCAAAATAAATCAATAAAAAAAAAATATATATATATATTTCTCTGTGACCCTAGTGTCCGACAGTGCCCCTAGTGACCGAGAAAATGAAATGCATTATATTAAGAAAGAAGTATTAGAGATTTTCTGTGCCTCAACACACTATCGCAATTACTATGTGAATAAAATACATTTGAGAATCGTAGTGTAATTGACAGGTTTATAATGAGGCATTTTGATATGTTCAATCTTATTAGATGAAAAAAATTGCAATTATTTTTATTTCAGTCAGTTGACATTTTTGTTGCTAAACAAAAGTGGACATTTCACAAATGTAACAGCAAAACGGCACTATTGTTTGATCCTATAACAAGAAACATAGTCACCGCAGAGTGGTGTAGGATTAGTACTTAAAAACAACAGGGGGTGAATTCCCAGTGTAAGATGCTGAGAAGGTAAAAATAGAAAGGGCATTAGTGCACCCACACTGCACTCCACACAAAGGGCATCCAGGGCTGGTGTCTGCGGTGCCCTTCCACGCACCCTGCATTATATTTAGGGATAATGGCCAGAGCTAAATTGATCTAACAACACAAGCTTCCTCTTCTGGGTCAGTGATCCCAAGGGTCTGCTCCTCCGATGCATGCTGTACATTCAACTTTGTGGTGCTTCTTAGAGGTGATGTTTTTCCTTAAGGGATTCACAACCATACCTGAAAATGAATGAAGAGGAAATGACACATGTCTTGACTGACGTAGAACATGCTGTCTCTTCCTATATCCACAGTAGTAATATTAACTACAACTTTTAGATGTGCATGTGGGTAGAAGTCTTCTTGTCTGTCTACACATAACTAAATATCTAGTCAACATCCTGTGTGGAGGCCCTCCTGCCATGATACTCACGTGCATCATACGCATACTCATGTATGTGTAATATATGTGTACTCAAAGGTAATTAAATCGGAGTCTTTAATATTCATGTTTTGCGCCCAGTACTTCTGTTAGTCTTTACTAAGTGCAATGCTTAATTTGTGCCGGTGGTTTCCAGTGCTCAGCACAGACACTTAATTATCAACACTGGCATTTATGACTGTCTGCCACATGGTGTGTGTTAGAGATGACCACAACAACAGTTGTTTATTAATTCAAAAGACATGGCAAATGACTAATACCTTGTGTCCCAGCTATTCGTGTACCTTTAGGGCCTGGAAGAGTGTAATCATTTTTTCTAGATAATCTATCCAGGAATATCCTGAACATTTCTATAGAAATCTATAAACTAACGTTGACATATATAGATTTTCTGTCAGGGGCTTAAGTGGGTGCATATTTAGGGATTGGCTTTAATTTTTATTTTAAAAATATCTGCTTTTGAGGGACGTGGCTGACACTGACTTGTACAATGAGCATTAAAGGGACTTCCTCCTTGCCTAGCCAACATAGCCCACTAACATGCCCATAACCAACTGAACCGTATGTACATATTTCTGATAGGTCTCGCACTTAAGCCTGGCCTAAAGCATGTGCCAGCGTCTTGCGCATGTTCCCTAGGGGGGCAGATTGCTGGGTGTGGGCTTCCTTCTTTTTTGCCTTAAGCACTGACACCATGGTGCCTGTCAATGCTGAGGACCTGGAGTAAGCTGTGGGAGAGTGGAGCCCAAGAGGACCAATGAGGCTTCTGTCCACAAGTGTTCAGCGGCTGGACTCCATTGGGGCTTACCAAGCTGGGCCAACAAACCTACTTTGAGGACCAACAAAAAATAGCGGCGAGACAGCTGATCCCAGCGGCAGGATCTATATGAAGGCATCATTCGGGTGAGTGTTGCTAACCTCTTTTGCACCCTGATTGGTCAGGCAGAATTGGACCCCTTCAATGTAGGGCCATAGAGAGGCCCATGGATTTCTCTGCATGATCAGAGGTGCTGTTTTGTCCACCATCGTTTTTACCTACATACCAGGATCGCCTTGTGAACTGATAGGGTGGAGGATGCACGCTCCTCTCAATGTAAAAGCATACCAGTAGGTGGTACCTCTCTTGATCGCTGAGGTAGGGTGATCCCTGGGACATACTGCAGGTGCCACAAATCACTGCAAGTCTATGCCACCTAACACAAGCATTTGCAATGCAATAGGTCTCGCATTTATGGGAGTTTGAGCTATTGACATTGCAAATAACAATGCCTTTTATTTTTGTTTTCATTATTAAAATATAAATACGAAAACAAAACTAAAAGCCATTGTAATTTACAATGCCAATAGCACAAACTCGCATAAATGCGAGACCAATTGGCTATGCCAATGCTTGTTTTTTAAGTGTGGAGGAAGCAACACAGGAGGGTGCAGGTGGACAAGAGTAACAGAGGGCACACATGGTGAAAGCAAGACAGTGGTGTGGGTGGGAGCAGGGCTTTAAGTGGGATTAAAAAACTGGATGGTCTCTCAAAGAAGCGTGTCCGATGTAATTAAGAGCGTGGCTTAAAAGCACAGTAAACTGAAAATCTATGCTTAACATAGTGTGCCGCCCCACTGGTATTTTGCTACTTCTGTCGTCAAATCCAAATATATAATACAGCTAGTAACATTACACTTATAACAAGCCAGGACTATTTGCTTTGTCAATGGTTGTTAGTTGCATAAGATAAATAAGAAAAAACATGCCTTCGCAGGATAGCATACTGAAAATGCTTTAGTTCTGAAATGGTGGGACTGAGAAAGAAATATAACGAGTCTCTTTGAAGTTACAGCAAAGGCAGTGAAGGGTGATACTGCTGAAGAGTTAAGATTTATTTTTTTCATGGTGAGGGCAAAAAAAGGAGAGCCCGACAGGGACCCGTTTCGGCACCTGCATTGAAGAACGGCCGGTGCCCGGCCCACTTAAAGCCCTGGGTGGGAGTGAGCAACATGGAGGGCATGGGAAGGGGAGAGAAAAGCAAAGGGGAGAGAAACCAAGATAGCGCGGGGGCAGAAAAGCAAATTCATGACACAGCAACGTGGAGGAGCTTGGAGAAAGAAGCACACAAGAGAGAAAGCAAAACAGGGGAGAAGTACACGAGAGCGAGCGCATCACGGAGGGGTTGGAGGGAAGCACATAAATGAGAGAGAGGGAGTAATATGGAGTGCAGAAGGCAAGCGAAGCTAACTAGGGAGGAAGCTGGAAAACACATGCATTCATACGGAGTGCTAAAACAGAAAGAAAAAAATATTTCCCTAAAAGTGAGCATTGGCGGGGCTCGAGCACATTGGCAATGGTCCAGGGGAGGGACAGACACAAGATTAACAAGGCAAGCCAATCGATTAATAAGCAGGCAAATGAGTGACAGTAAAGTCAACTAAAAGTAAGCAATGGACAGGCTGCAAGTCCCTCTATATTCTTGGTAAACTCACACTACGCCTTTAGCAATCAGCTGTGCAGTCTGGTAGGCTGGACCTCAAAGATACAAATATACCGGAATATTTACTGCTAGATGGGGGACCCCTAGATACAAGACAGACTGAAAAAGTAATAGCCTTCACTTATAGAACATTAGTGAATAACACTCAAAACATAAAAGAATATCCTATAGGCACGATGACGGGTAGAGACGGGCATAATGGAGGCTTGAGCATGGAAAGAGACACTGATGTTCCCCAAGGAGGTACCTGGGAGTTCTGGATTTTGCCGGACACTGCTTGGAATTTTTCACAGAAAATATGATACCAAGATCTAGATACATGGGCTCAGATGGGCGGAAGGAGACTCGTGTTTGAGAGGATGTGGGAATCTCGCCACCTTTATAAATACACTGTCGACCTGCCCCGTCATCGGGAAATTCTGAGTACCAGATCAAAAGGAAATGCATGCTGGGTTGGGGGTGAACCAGGAGTTGGACTCAGAAACAGCATGCCTAGGAATATTGGGGTGGGGAGGGGTGGCAGAACTATGAAAAGATAAGAATATATATTTGTTAACCAGGGCCTTGTTGTAGCACAAAATGGAATAGCAGAACGATGGGGCAGTACAGCCACTCCAGCGACTGCGGACTGCAAGCAGGGCATGAGCTGTTACATGGTGAGACAAAGGATGGAATGTGCGAGCGAGGAGAGGGTGCCCGAGAGAGTCTGAAAAACTATGGCTGGGAAAGGGCGTGGATGAAGTATCATGGGTTGGTATTACGATGCTAATGTGAGTAGGAGAACAGACAAATCGCATGCTAAAGTAAAACAAGCTGTCTCCGTGGAGCCGACGGGGAACGGAAAGTGAAAGCGCGCGATGCGCGTTTGAGCGCACGGTGGGAGCCAGAGAGGAGAAGCCATGCAGGCGTGCCGGTGGGAGCATGTGAAGCAGAGGATACTCCATGCGCGTGCACATTGGATGTCCGTGCACACACATGGTTTGTCTCCCTTTGGTAGCAAAAACCACAACAGTAGAGGGTCGCCAAGGCGATGTAGCGCATGCGCTGCATTCGCTAGGCGAGACCTAAAAAGGTTGCAGATAAGGCTGACTTTATGTTCCTCAAAGGCAGGGGCTTGATTGGACGTGTCCCTTATTGGGGGACCAACCATGGACAAGGCTGGTCTAGCGGCACTTACGAAAGAAGACTTGATGGCTGATCTACAGTATTTCAAGTTGGAACTAGCTGTGGCTATTCAAATGGGAATAGGAACGAGCATTGAGGTCCTGGACTCAGAACTGGGCTCCAAGATGCACAATGTTAGATCTGATATAGATTCAATAGGCACTAGACTACTTGATGTGGAAAGAAAAGTTGAAGGTACTGAAAACACTAGGGCCTGATACAAATTAACACTTTAGAGCTTCCAAGCCCAGGTTGGTTCACCCCTACTAAAATATAAAGATTTAGAAAACCACTACCGGTGGGATAACATTTGGATCAAACGCTTGCATGAAGAGTGGCAAGCCTGGACTCCTTTCTGATATGGATTTTCTCTTCTCTCTTGAGAGTCAAATACTAAGAGGTCCAGTGGGAGAGTTTACATAGGGGTGGCGTGATTGCCTAAGAATCAAAATTGAAACAGAGGGACATTCTAGTGAAATTCCAAAGCTTCAAAATAAAAGAAGAGGTGCTCAATGCAGCCAGATCGAGAGATGCCATTGCATTTTAGGGCTTTGAGGGTACACTCTTTCAAGGCATTTCTCCCAACCTTCTTCTAGATTCCAGAGCTTTAGGCCTATTACTAACCAATAGACATTTCCACTTGGCATCACATTTGACTTTCAGAATACAATACGTCACTTTGCAACTATAAGGGGGGCAGCAACCGTGCTGGACAACCGCAAAGATGAGTCTACAACAATTGAGTTTCACTTTAGGTAGGGACTGCTGCCTCCTCTTATTGTCCGACCTAAGATAAGGTCAGCCAAAGAGAGGAAGCGGTAGTAGCAACCCTCCTGGAACATCCGAGGCTTGACTCCTGAGACTCTTTTTAAGGTAGATGTTAAGTGTTTATTTAATGTTTGGTTTGTGCATGAGTGTATGTATGAATGTATGTGTATATGTGAGTGTGTGATGTGAATTGGTGTGTGTGTGTGAGTGTGAATGCATGGGTGTGAGTGAATGTGCATGTGTGCGTGTGTGTGTCCAATACCCTCCCCCTATGCTTTAATTGCCAGCCGCAACTGGATTTTCTATTGTGATGATACGCTGGGTTCACAGATACATTTCTTGAATTTAAGGAACTGTTGTTGGAGTGGGCTTCCGTTCTAACTTGGACTCTCCAGCTAGACAGAGGTCTCCAATCCACGGGGTGGCTTAGGATCCCACATTCATAACCCCTTAGAGTCCCTTTGCCTATTATGTAGAGGTGTGGAAGTATTGGCTTATAATAGAATATTGGCTAGACTCTGGTCCATGGGACCGGGGAGAATGTATCTCTCAATTACCGCTATTTTCCTGGGTTGAAGATGTTCATGTCATAGCTATATAGGAGCAGGGGCTCCTTGCCTGTAAGTGGTCAACCCCATAAGAGAGAAACTATTATGCTGAGTGGTTACTCGCTCAGACTACTGTTACCTTGTTTCTTGTAGTTCCTGAGTTTACCATTAGGGTATGTGCGAACAGTTTCACGGGTTTTCCTCCACACCGTGGTTATTATCAATCACTTTTGTGCGGTAACTTGGGATCGAAGACAGTTAGGATTGTTATTCATCAAGTTCATCATTTGCATTCAAAAACCTGCCTAGTTATTTCTGTGTGGGAATGCTGAATATAATTTCGTTAACTAGGAAAGGTGTGAAGGCACCAGGCAAAAGGGTAAAGATCTAGGGTGTCATGCCGAAGGGTTGGTACAACATCACTCTACTTCAGGAGACTCACTTCATGGCTAATCACCAAAACTGCCTTAGAACTGAGCTATACCGAGTGGTTCTATACTCACCCATTGCAAATAAACATAATGGAGTGGCCCTGTTTTTTTTTTTACCATAAATCTCCTTTGGTTGGCATCCTGAAGAGTAAGAGGGAAAAAGAGGGTAGATTTATAATGGTCACAGATTTGTTGCTGAATAGATAGCTGACAGTAAGGCACGTAATAGGCCCTGAACACTGGTAAGTCCTTTTTTATACAAGGTGTTTTACTTATGTAGTAGTAGCAGGGGATTCCAATTCGCTTTAGAATGCTGACCTGGACCGGTCAGGTGTCCCTTTTGCAAAAGCACTGAGAGACACAGGAAAAAAAATAGGCTTACACGAAACATGGATTGTCCTAAATTGCAATGATAGGGACTTCACCTTTGTCTCTCTTGCACAGAAAACCTACTAAAGAATTAATTACACACTTATTAGCGGTGGAGTGTAAGTACATTTGATCACCATATCTGATCACACACAGTTCAAAGCTTCTCTCTCTAAACCTGGATCGGTTGACACCTTGGGGCAGTGGGGGTTGGGGGAGGAGGATGCACTCAGGTTTACTGAGAAATGCTGCCCTCTGGGATGAATTACAACACCAAATTAAAGTGTATTTCAGTCATAATGATAAAGGGCAGGTTGATCTGCTCACACTCTGAATGCCTTTAAGCCAGTCTTGAGGTGAAAATGCCTGGGATTATTGATGGGTTTAAAAAAAGTGAGAGTCAAAAGTTGGAAACTCTGAAATTGGCCGTAAGACAGGTTGAATGGAAATATAAATGTAACCCACCACTGGCCTTTCCGCGCAAAGTGGTAACTGCTATCACTACTTACAAGACTGAGAAGATCTTACTTAAGCTGAAGAAGAGCAACTGTAATCAGGACAAGGTAGGCCATCTTTTGACCGAAGTTCTGAGACAAAAGTTAGAAAATAGCTAAGTCTTGGAGCTACTCTCCGCTCAGGCAGCTGTGCTAGCCACTGAGGAAGACAAAATAAAGGAATTTTGTTGCTACTACTTTACCCTTTCATGTTCCTTGGATAGTACCTGTAGGAAGGTAGAATCTTTCTGCATGGTTATCCCCACTTTTTGCCTGGGGCTGTGATGGTTTCTGACTAATCTGAGGGGATACTGCTAATCAGGACCCCAGTCTCTGTGCTTCCTCCATTAAATTGGTATGGTAAGTACTTAGGTACATCCCACATTGGATACTGATGTACCCTTGTCAGTCCCTAGTATATGGTACTAAGGTACCCAGGGCACACCAGGGGTCCCCCATGGGCGAAGCATTCATTCCATGCACTGTAAAGCTCCTCAGGAAAGCCCTCAGTGCTCCCGGTACCAGTCTTCTAGTCCCGGACAGCACAACAAGGCTGCTGTCAACCAGAGACATGATTCTGCCCTCCTGCTGCTGAGCCAAGCTCGAGCAGGAGAAGGCAGAACAAAAAGCATTCTATCACAAGGGAGGTGTGACCACCTTCCAGACAGGGTTTAGTGCATTGGGCTAGGGTGGATGCCTTCCTTGCATACTCCAGTTCAAACAAGCTCAGAGAGCCGTTGGCTCCCGCTCTGGTGAAAAACTGTACAAAGGGCATGGGAGTATCTTCCCCACTGTCCGACCTGTCCCCTGGGAGGGAACCATGAATCGTCCCAGCCTTTCCCTTAGGGTACTTAAAGGCTTACCTCAGGGTTGGTCCCTAGAATTGTTGTGGTACAAGGTTAATTTTCAAGACACCATTTCTTCAACCATCTGGGCACTCTGGACTTCGCTGGACTTTGCTTTGGGCATCACGGCTGCAACCCGGAAGACTCCTGCTGCTCCTGATCTCCTCGCCCTGCTTATCAGCTGCAACATACATGCCTGTGCAACATGCAGGAACCTTCCAAGGCCTTTGGGCATCCAAGACACCTGATGAAATCTCCCTTGAAGTGAAGGAGGCACTTCCCTGCATCTGCAAGCACCACAACTACGCTGACCAGTCTGCTTCGCGACCTGTGGTTCGTTAGAGGCAGAGAGAAGACTGGAGCACTGACCTCCTCCCCCATGTTGGGTGTCGGTTGTGTCAGGGCGCATGTGCGGTGTTTCCAGCCCATGAAAAAATATCTCATGAAGATCACGCACATAGTAAATGGAGCGTACCTCAGAGCACCTATCCGGCGTGCCCGTGTTACATAGTATTCCTCATACCTGGTGCATGTATTCAAATGACTACCTCGCCTGGAAGTGGGAAATAAAAAGATATGATACATATTTCCTAAAATAACGAGTTTCCAGCACCAAAACTAGAATTAAAGTAGCCACCAAAGACAAGTTAAGATTGGCAACCAAACCGGCAGCGGCACGTATTGCATATAGGGTAGTGTCTGTCTACACATACAATGGCCAATACTGGGTATGTGTATGCTTCTAGATGTAACAAGAGTCCCAAACACTAATTGGGCCCGGCTCAATCGTGGTCCAAAGAGGTAAAATGATGTGGGGGACAGGGGGCCGTATTTGACTCCACATAAATGAGGTGATCCCAGATCCCTATACATACATATATTGGATGTCATACTTAGGCCCACACACTCAATGCTGGGCAGGGAGGGACAAAAGGTGGCCCGAAGACGTCTCATAAATTATTCAATGCATTCCAGGGAATGTAATCGTTCAGGCCCTTAATGTGGCTGCGGACACTGTATATCCATCTTTGCTCCCTAATAAAAAGAGCTTTTTTTGCTGGGTTACGGGCAGTGGCAGTGATATTGGGCTTATCCAGTAATGTCCAGAAAAGGTCCACTGCCGTGTGTTTTTTCTTCTTATAGTGAATCATCAGGCGGGTAGTTGTCCTTTGGCATCTGATAGTGGATCTGTGTTCCATTATCCTGCCTTTAACCCTGAGGGTGGTCATCCTGATGTAGATAGGACTCCAAGGGCATTTGAGCAAGTAAATGACATTGGTCGAGTTGCAGTTGGTATTTGCTGTCCCTCACCATATAGGGTGAGCACAGATCTGTCCACATCTCAAACTTTACTCCCTTAATGGCAACATAGCTGCCAGGTGGATGATATTCCTTCAATCCACCTGAAGCCGTTTGTATACTGATGTTCATGCATACTACCAAGACTTCATCCTTGTCTTCATCATTGTTTCTGTTCTTACTATTCTACATTCTAGTTACATTATTCTTAACATTTTTACACACGCTTGAAAAGTGACAATTTTTCTGGGCAAGCCAGCTCTAGTTCATGTGTCAACACTGTTGTTAACAAAAAGGTCTTGGCCCCTGAACATTGCTAACTATTTGTTGGCCTGCGTGGCACACTTCTTTACGGCCTCATAATTCATCCAGGCAAGCCTAACATCATTTCCATGCCTCTGTGTGGAGCAGGGACCAAGCACTGATTGATTAAACTTAATCAGTGCCCGGCCGCTGCTTCCAACGTGATTGAGGTACTATTGGTTCTTTATAACTTCTTGTGACCTGCAAACAGAAGGCATATGGCCAGCAAAAACTTGCCCAGCAGGACAAATAAAATTGCAATGTTTTATTTTCTATAGTTAACTTTCTTTTATTTTGCCAAGTCTTATTTTCTCATTTTGCACTCATGTTTTATTTTGTTTTTGCTTGTGGGCACTGTCCTCAAAAGATGAGAATTATCTTATTTCAAAGCAACATTGATTTACACTAATGTGTAGTTTCTGAAATGATTCTTTGACACATAGTCATGCAGTACACCCAAATAAGCCCCACTCCAATCCACCCCACTCCAGTCCTCCGCACTCCAATACTTACCACTCCAATCCACGCCAATCCACCCCACCTCACCCCACACCAATGCACCGCAATCGATCCAATCCACCCCAGACCAATAAAATCCACCCCTTACTCCAATCCAAACCACTCTCCCCAGTTTAATCCACTGAAATTCTCCCAAGCCACCCCACTACAATCTGCCCCACTCCAATTTGCACCACTCCAGTCCAAAACAATCTGCCCCACTCCAACCCAAAACAATCTGCCCCATGCCAATCCAAAACAGTCTGCCCCACTCCAATCCAAAACAATCTGTCCCACTCCAATCTGCCCTTGTCCAATTCAAAACAGTCTGCCCCACTCCAGTATAAAACAATCTGCCCTACTCCAATCCAAAACAATCTGTCCCACTCCAATCTGCCCTTGTCCAATTCAAAACTGTCTGCCCCACTCCAATCTGCACCACTCCAATCTAAAACAATCTGCCCTACTCCAATCCAAAACAATCTGCCTCACTCCAAACTGCTCCACTCCAATCCACCACACTCCAATCTGCCCCACTCTAATCAAAAGCAATCTGCCCACTGCAATCTGCCCCTCTCTAATCCAAAACAATCTGCCCTCTCAAATCTACCCCACTCCAATCTGCTCCTCTCCAATCCAAAACAATCTTCCCCACTCCAATCCAAAACATTTCTCCCCACTCCAGTCTGCCTTTGACCATATATAATTCACTAGGTTATCAGTAGTTTTTTCTTTTTCTCTGTTTTAATTCATTGAGATGCATTGATGTACTTTCCATTCTCTAAACTATATGAATAGCTTTTTCTAATGAAGTTTCATGCACATTCCGTGTTTTTTCTTGACTATTCCAGCTACTTGTGCTATTTATCACCTGGTCCCTTATATTTTTTTCAGTTAGATCTCTAAATTAGTGCTAGGCCGCCAATGTTCTTAACTCAGACTGTACTATTCTTTAGACTCACCTGGGAATTAT
This sequence comes from Lissotriton helveticus, assembly GCF_964261635.1. Lineage (NCBI taxonomy): Eukaryota > Metazoa > Chordata > Amphibia > Caudata > Salamandridae > Lissotriton > Lissotriton helveticus. The sequence continues at coordinate 1,131,575,835 of NC_136059.1, read as the reverse complement.
GTCCAGGAGAAAAACTGATGCCTTTCTACAACTACATTCCCCTTAGCTTTGTAGTTATTTTCTAAAGCTTGCATGCCAACCAGCATACATATTCGTGTCATTTCATCCCCTTTACCCTCCCTCCTATGCATTGGTAATTCCTTTAACACCTTTCTCCTTTCAACACCTAAATTATGTCTAAGGAGGGCTCATCTACAATAGGAAACAGACATTTCTCTAACTCCAGCTTCTAAGTCAGTCTTGATGCATATCTTATCTCCCCACTTCATTGCAGAATCACTTAGAGATTAAGAGATTGAAGGAATGTAGGAGGTTGAACAACAGTCTCCATTGTGTTTAATGTTGCATACCAGGTAGCAGCTATGTATAAGTGGCAATGCTAAAATATAGTTAGCCACATCAAATAAAATAATGAGAGTAGTCACTCTCCTGGTTCACACTAAGGGCCCGATTACGAGTTTGGCGGTCCGAGGACCGCGAGACTCATTGTTGCATGGCAGTGGCAGTCTTAGGACCGCCACATTACGACCCTAGTGGTCGTACGGCCATGGGACCGTCAACTCCGCCAGGGAACCACTGTTCCCTGGTGGCGTTGCGGGTGTCAAGAGGTATCTATATCCTTGGCGAGCTGGAATTTCCTTTGCTTTTCCCATGGTGGTGCCCATTTTACGCACCGCCATGGGAACGGCAAAGGAAATGCCCACCAATGACTTAAAAAGTTATCATTGGGCGGACGGTCCTCACTTGGCTTTGGGTCAGCCGCGCTGGAATTTCCTTTGCTTTTCCCATGGTGGTGCCCATTTTACGCACCGCCATGGGGATGGTAAAGGAAATGCCCGCCAATGACTTAAAAAGTTATCATTGGGCGGACGGTCCTCACTTGGCTTTGGATCAGCCGCGCTGGCGGAATGCTGACGCAACTGCACCGAAGTCGTGGTGCACAAGTGGCGTGTGCGCTGAAGTTGATTTTTACTTTCCCCTTTGTTGCTGTCATTCAAATAATCATCAATATAGCTGGTAAGGAGTTGTTAGAACTGGGTGTCTCTAGTTGGCTGAGTTAGGTACATTAGTCCAAATAGGGACCCTTGCTTCTAAATCAGGGAAAGGAAGGACACTTTGTCAGATAGCCCCTGCTCACCCCCTCAGTAGCTTGGCACGAGCAGCCAGACTTATCTCCAAGGCAAATGTGTAAAGTATTTGCAACCACGCTCTCAGTAACCCAGTGATAACACCACAAATGGACTCCACACGAGTTTTATAAAAAAACAATTATATGTTTATAAAAAAAAGATGTACGATGAGACCACATGATCAAAATCCAACCTATGCGTATTTGTAATATTTCACCTTGCCGGTTATTAGGCCAGCAAGCCCTCTAGGTTCTTGCAGTAATTCAAGATGATCCAATGCAGTCCTAATGCAATGCTATGCAGTTCGTAATGCAAGAATCAGGCACTTCGTAATGCAAAAATAATGCAATACGTAATGCAACAATCAGGCAATTCGTAATGCAAAAATAATGCAATTCGTAATGCAACAATCAGGCAGTTCGTAATGCAAAAATAATGCAATTCGTAATACAACAATCAGGCAATTCGTGCTGCAAAAATAATACAATTCGTAATGCAAAAATAATACATTTCGTAATGCAACAATCAGGCAGTTCGTAATGCAAAAATAATGCAATTCGTAATACAACAATCAGGCAATTCGTGCTGCAAAAATAATACAATTCGTAATGCAACAATCAGGCAGTTTGTAATGCCAAAATGATGTACTCTGGCACCGATCGTGGTGCTCTATACGGTCTCTATGCCACTCTGACTGACTCGCTTACTGACAGCTGATGAAAAACAAAGTTCAGCTCCACACTCCGGCCCCGGTACTGCCACTCCTCGGCAAGTACGGGCCGCGATACGGACTTGAGCGGAGTCCCGCGCTGCAAAGATGGGAAAGGCCAAGAGAGTTTCTCTCGTAGCACGCGCCCCGCCCCAGCCGGCGACACATGCACGCTCACTGAGCGTTACCTGGGAGGAAGGATCATACTCTCCTCTCCTCTCCTTGCCGCTTGGGCCTCCAATGTGACTTCGTTGATCTTGGGCAGTGGAACTCAGACCCTGACGGTGATGGTTCGAGGTCTCTCTTTAGCAAAGGCAGGCTCGGGCCGGCGGCAGTAAATTCTCACAGCTCCTCTGGGTAGTCCGGGCCAATGGCAATGACAATCACAGCACTTCTGGTCACGCTGTCGATCGAAGCAGAGAACAAGACTGCTCCAGGACACACAGTCACAGGGCAATTTCTCACGAAGGTCTCAGGCTGCACCAGGGCACACGCACACATTCGTCGCTGAGACTCACTTGGGCTCCGGGTGCACATGATTACAGGACAATCCTCATGAAGGTCTCAGGCTGCAAGCAGCTCACGCACACAGCGTCGCTGAAACTCACTTGGACTCTGGGTGCACACGATCACAGGGCAATCCGCACAAAGGTCTCAGGCTGCACGAATCACACAGCGGTGCAGAGACTCACTTAGACTCTGGGTGCACATGATCACAGGACAATCCTCACAAAGGCCTTAGGCTGCACGAAGCACACGCACACAGCGTCGCTGAGACTCACTTGGACTCCGGGTGCACACAATCACAGGGCAGTTCTTATGAAGGACTCAGCTGCAAAAAGCACATGCACACAGCGTCGCTGAGACACACTTGGAAACTTTTATGTTCCTGAATTTCCACAACAGGGAACCAGCCCTCCTCGGGCCCATGGAGACACGTTGCTTCGGGACACAGCACACAGCAAAGTCCTTTCAAGCAGGGGGACACAGCACACAGCAAAGTCCGTTAGCCTCTCCTTAGTTAAATCAACAAACTGCAGGCCAGCCCCAGAACACACAGCAAGGGTCAGTCCTTCTCTTCAGTCTCTTCAGATGTTCTTCCTTTGGCAGAGGTTCCTCTTGACCGCGAAGTTGTTTCAATCCTTTTCAGTCTTGATCAGTCCAACGTTCAGGGGTTTCAGCTCTCACAGTTACACCCCTAAATGTCTTTGAAGTCTTTATATTCAGGGGCACTGACCCCTGTCCAAACCAGTTCTGGGTGTCTCCCCGCCAGTGACAAATTCTTCTTTTGATAGTGGGGGTCTGGATCCTCAATCACTCAGCATGAGATGGAGCCATTGTTTTATGGTGCCAGCCCAGGCCTCTTCACCTCCCCCCTACACTCCAGATGCAGGTCAGCCCGTTGCTGTCTCACCTCCTCCCCTGGGTCAAGATATTTCCCAGATCCTATCACATTCAAATCCAGACAGTCAATCCAAAACCAAGCAGAGACACACAGAATTGTTAGAACAAAGAAACCAGCCACTTCTAAAAGCCTGGTTTCTAAATACACAATTCAAAAACCACCTTCAGAAAAAGATGCGTTATTAAATTGTGAGTTCAGGCACACTAAACTTCATCTCTCCATCTTAAGCCTATGAGAAGATCGTCTGGAAACATATTACATAGCCTTCCCCATTCTGTCCTATGGGCAAGATGGCCTTGCAACAGTGAAAAACGAACTGGAGAGTATTACACTGTTAGGACATGGTACACATCTCAGTACATGTCCTACCTTTCACAGACACTGCAACCTGCCCAGGGGAATACCTTGGGCCTACCATAGGGGTGTCCAATGTGCATAAAAAGGGAAGGTTAAGGACTGGACAACAAGGCAGTTTAACAAACTGCGTGCAGGCACTGCAGTGGCAGGCCTGAGTTCTCTCTTTAGGGCTACTTGTGTGGGTGGCTCAATTAGTGCTGCAGGCCCACTAGTAGCATTTGCATTACCAGCCCTGGCACACATAGTGCACTTTACTAGGGCTTTACTAGTAAGGCAAAAATGCCAATTATGGACAACCAATTACCAAAACACTTTATACAGGGAGCACTTGCACTTTGAGACTGATCAGCAGTGGCAAAGTCCCCAATGCATCTAAGTCGTCAACATAATGTCAGAAAAAGGTCTAGGAGGAAGGCAAAAAGTTTAAGGAACTTTAGCCACAAAGGGCCAAGTCCAACAAGAGTTATGTACCAATGTTCACCTTTCCTTACTAACCTTTATTGCTGATGCTCCTGTGCTTGTCATTCAATTCCAACACAAGCAATTTGGTGTACTTTCCTCTTTTTTTTCCAAGCTACATATTTACATAACATGCAACTGTTTGCAGATTATATGAAATATGTTCTTCCCATGACAGTGTCACATACCGCATGGTGTGTACATCACAGTACAATCTATAACATCTCACTTTATTGCAGAATGCATCTCTTCAGAAACACTTCGTGCTGCCGCTTCACAGGATACTTTAGCAGCTGCACATAATGTTCACACCTCACAACAGTAGTGTGTCAACACTAGCAAAGGCTCCTCTGCGTCATGTGGGCATCCGTAGGACTTATGAAGGGAAACACTCCATGCTGTAAGAAAATAACCACTTGACTGACTTTCTCCGCCACTTGTCTGTGACTTCAACCTTCACAGTGCTTTGGACCAGCATTCAATTTTGGAAAGTGCCGACTTCTCCATATTAAAAAGTGCAGCTTACAGCTTTACACCAGTACACACCCTCTTCTGACACCCGATAGTGACTGCAGTCAATGTAGGTAAGACATGGGGTCATCCAGTGCATAATTCGTGAAATAAAATATATGCCAGGACCCTCATCAGGAGACAACTGCAGCTTGCAGCATCTATTGCCCCTACCAGCCCTATCAATTACAATACCAACACAACTATTAACCATCACACTCCAACAAGTGTGACAGTTCAGACTATTCCTTGACCCCAATGGTATAAGAATGGCGTGGGTAGCAGGTATTAGTCATTTTACTGTATATTGAAGGAATAAACAATTGTTGTTGTCCTCATCTCTAAATTAGATATACAGTACCACCATGTGGCAGACTGTCAGAAGTCCTGGTTTTGACAATTAAGTGCCGGTGCTGAGCACTGGAAACCACCGGCTCAAATTAAGCACTGGGTCGATCGCATACTTCGTCTATCCTTAGCCTTTCCTCCAGTTCTTCTGGTACTTGGTGGTTGTGAGGAACTTGTCACCACTGCTAAAAGCAATGCACGATGAACCATAAGATGTGTATATGCTGGACGGGGGGCTGTAGGGGGGTTTTAACAGGAGGGGAAGTGGGACACAACTTTGAGACCGGAGGGGTATACATTAGGGTTCCGACTAATAATGCTACTCCCATGGGGAGACATGAGCCACCGGTTGTTGCGGTCCTTGAACAAATGAGTGTCCTTGGCTGGTACTGGGGAGGATGAAGAGGAACAACGAAGCGTAGCTGATGCATTTTTCATATACGCACTCTTTGAATGATCTTAACTTGGGTTTTCTATTGTTCGCCTAGGGGGGATGGGGGGGGGGGGGGGTTGTTTGAGTTTTTAGAATAAAAAATGCAGACACTTGGATCGCCCATGAAAGTTTGCAGCTGGGTAATTCTTGGTAAATATACCACACTGAACATGCTCGCCGCCCAACCTCCGGGGTGTGGGCTAAATGGCTGTGTATCCCTTCCTGGCAGTGAGTAGCACCAACTATGATGCATTACTGTAATCTCCGACAGATTGTTTATCGGCTCCTTGTGTATCTGCAATAAAAATATTAAAAAATAAAAAAAAAGATGTGTTTATGCTTGTGTATGTGCACAGTATAGCAATACAAACCACCAGGTCCCTAGACAGGCAGCAGCTTCTTCTCCAGGAACATCCATCTCTCAACAATCTCTATTACATAGTGTTCAGTCCACCATAAAGTTACTGTACTCAGTGCAACAAGAACAGCACAGCTTCCGGTGGGGTGCTGACCCACATACTGAACCTGAAGATGAGCTTGTGTGGACATCGGTCCTCCTAATTCTTTATGTACATTCCAAATGGGGCACACCAAGACGGGGAAGTGATGAGCATAACAGAAAGGAAAATGATTGGTCAAACAGGAGCCTGGACCGGAAGAACACAATCAGAATGATGATTGTGGGTAAAGACTGGCCGCCTGCTCCACCCCTGTCAGTGTCTCTGCACCAGGGCGAAGCTGGTGCCATCTCTATGCCAGTTCCAGGTTTATGAAAGAAAGATGCTGGTTTCTGCGGCACGTTGTTCGGTGCCTGGAAGCCCGGCACCCTACTTGGCTAAGTGCACATAAGGATGACACCCTTTTATGCACTGGGAAACAGCAGTGATATCAAAATCATCTGTTTGTGATTTGACAGCAATTCAGAGTTCTTCTCAGTTCTTTATTGCCTTGTTTGAAAGTCGAACTTGCTTGTTTGTTATGAGTTCCCACATAATTACTGAGCAGCCGTCCTGCGGGTGCTGGTGTGGATAATGTTTTATACCACAGATGGGCTTGCGATATGCGATACTTTCAAGGGAAAGAGTTCAGTGACTTTATAACATACAAGTAGCCAATATAAATAAAGTGAATACTTTATGTACTTGTGTCCTGGTGTGAGATATATTGCGAGTAAGTTTTTTTATTATACAAGACATATCACAGTAGTATTCCCATTATGACATTTTTTTACTAGGTTTTACCTTGTCTCTCGCTGGTTATCTACTAGTCGTTGCAGGCTGTTCAACAGAGCTGTCGCATCAGTTACCAAATGTACCTTTGTTCTCTTCGGCTCTTTGTTTTTGTATTCTGTTTTTCTAGGTTCCAAGAGGAAGCATATACTAATCCTTTACGTGGAGAAGCGTGGCTCAGTGGTTAGAGGCGGCAGACCCGGAAGCTGAGATCAGCCATGGACCAGGGTTCGATTCCCCGCCTCGGCGGGTCTCGGGCTCAAAAATTCCACGGACTCGATAATTCTCGTTCCGGTGCCTACTCAACTCACGGGGTCACACTCTGCGACTCTGGGCAATAGCTTGCTTAATCTCCACTACGGCCCCTCGCGGCGGGATGCCTGGCTTTCACCTTGTGGACACCCTGCCAGGGTATCTCACAGGGGAATACCAGGACGGGTTCCCTAAGCAAGCGCCGAGATGCCTACGGGTAGTCGTGCGCTATACAAGAGCGTAATCATTTCATTTCATCATTTCATGGGTTCCATAGGAGCGTGCTACGCACCGAAAATGTGCTTCAACGCCCATCAGGGGTAACAGGCGCAATATATATTCATACCATTTTCCCTTCTCTAACCCTCCACTTTCCTTCTCAATCCAAATAATTGACTAACAAATCCACCACTCAAATTACTTTCATATTTTCACTATACTAATTCACCACTAATAATTTCTGGGTTCCGAAGCAGCGTGCTACTCGTCGAAAAAATGCTTCGACACCCCATCAAGGGCAGCAAGCACTATATACATGCAAACCATTTTCCCTCTTCCATCCCTCCAATATCCTTCTCAATCCAAATAACTAACTAACATATCCACCACTCAAATTACTTTCATATTTTCACTATACTAATTCACCACTAATCCTTTATGGAGGAAACAACATGTACAATGCATCGTTTACAACCGCATGTGTTTACAATGCTAGTCATTACAACAATGCGTTGTTACGTCGCATGCCATTACAACGCAAGTTGTTACAACAACTTGCAGTAGGGGGAGGAAGGTGTTGGATTTTCAATCCAGTTCCTTCCCTACTGTTGCACACACTGGAGTTGGAATAGTAAATTATACTATTCCAAACTCCAGCTCCCCCCCACAGCAAGACGTTGTAACAACTTGCGTTGTAATGGCATGTGATGTAACATCATGTCGTTGTAACGACTTGCATTGTAAACGCAAGCATTGTAAAGAGTACTATTCGCTTTATGGGTTCGGAAGTAGCGTGCTAGTCGCCGAAAAAGCACCTTTGATGCCTCGTCAGGGGTAGAAAGCGCTATATAAATGCAATTAAAATACAATTTAGGGTAGCTGACATTTTGAACCTTTGACCTCTAGGCTTGTGATTCAAGGGTGGTTTAGGTTAGCACAGGCCGCAAATCCAGTACAATGGCTGATCTGTTTGGTTATCCTTTGTGAAATTAATTGGCATTGGTGGTAAACTGGGTGCAGTCTAGGAGTTGGGATCAGGTCATGCAGGGATGATGATGTGCTAGAACAGTTTTACTGTTGTGATAGGCTTAGAATGTATTTACCCTTGTTCTTCCAGTTGCTGTCCATGCAGAAAAAAGCACCCTTAAAAGGACAGACAGGCATCTTTCTGCATCTAGAGCTCCCTTGAAGGTCCAAGACTATTTCCTAGTGGGGAACCCTCCCTATCACTATCATTGGATATGCAGGCAACTACTCTTCCAGCCTCTTTCACTTTTACCAACTAGCAGCAGGTTTACCAATTTCGGTAAATCTGGGAATGCATCAAAAACCATGGGAGTTTGCGTGAGAACACCCACACAACACCCATGAAACGCCTCCCTGATGCAAACTAATGCAACACATCGATTTGCGCTACGTTGCATGACTCCATGTTTTTTAAGCCATTGAAAGCCACACAAAGTACCTTGGTGGCTTAATAAATATGACTTACGGTTTGTGTCGCTCTTGCACCATGTTGCGTGGTGAAAGAGCAACGCAAACCAGGTCAAAAATATGGCCCTAAATTTTAAAAACTGTCCAGTGGTTCCATAGCAAAACCTTGCCATTATGAGTCTTTTTTGTCTGAAATGGTAAATGACTGCTTGGACCAGCCTTTACTAGGTGCTCGACTGTCAGTATTACACCATTCTGACAAAAAAAACAAAGGGCCTAATTATGACTTTGGCGGTCTTGGAGCGTGGCCGCCACCCACTCCATGGCCACCAAAGTCATACTGACACCGCCTGCCAGATTATGACTTTTTTAGTCTCTGGTGGGTGGTTCTTTGGTGGTCCCATGGCAGTGCCTTTGAAAAAGGCACCTCAATAGGAGCGTCAAAGGCAGTTCCTGCAAGGTGTGGGCTGGTGCGGTCCATGCCATGAGAGTCCTGGGGTGTGTATTCACACAGGGGGCACAGCATGCCCCTCCCTGCATGCACACCATAGCCCAGAGGCAACAGGGGGCCCTGTAGGGCCCCATTTGTTTCCTCGCAACCACAAAACCATGGCAGAGAGAAAACTCGCCAAGCATATCGTGGCATCAAGACTGCCGAAACACTGCCATGGATCTCTAACCCCTTGCGGCTGCAGTGGTCCCATGGCAGCCGGCCCGCACAATTTGTAATAGGGCGTTCGGACATAATTGGGCCCAAGATCAGCAGAAAGTGTCTTTTATAGATGCAGGTGGGGGTACCTATCTGTGGGGGGATGGCGGAGGATTTTATCTTCTCCGCCTAGACAGCAGGAGGGGGCAGATGGGGCAGGACATTGCTGCTGCACTCAGCCCCTGCCCTTCTTCAAGTATTACAGGTCTGGAGTCGCCTGGCCTGGAAATACAGAATTTTTTGACCTGATAATTCTGGTTGTGGACACACGTGCAAGGGGATCAAGGAGCACCCCCTTCCCCCCTCCAGCATTGCAGCCTACATGGAGAACATGCAATCCCCTACAGCCCCTGCCTGGGCAGCGTCCCAACCAATCACAACGCTCCACTGGAGCTTTGTGATTGGCTTAAGGAAGCTGCCTGCTTCCTGTTCCTACCGCAGGCAGGAGAGCAGGAGCAGACTGAGCAGTGCAGACGCAGGAACGGGCCGGCAGAAGGGTAGGTTTTAATTTTTTTATTTCTTATTATTGAAACCCCCTCCCCTCGAGCCATGCCAGCTGCGACTGTTCTGAAATTACTTTTCAAACCTCCTCAGTCGGGGATTTAAATTGGATAAAAAAACGGGGGGGGGCAACGGGGCGTGGCCTATTTAATTAAGTGCGTAGCTTAAATACACATAAGCTAAAAAACCTGTGCTTAGCTTAGCGCTCCACCCAACTGGTATTTTCTTGCTTCTGTCATTGCATCCAGATATATAATACAACAAGTAACATTGCACCTACAACAAGCCAGGGCTACTGGCTTTGTCAATGGTTGTTAGTTGCATAAGAAAAATAAGAAACAACTGCGCAACTACGGCTTGTTGTTACAACATTGAAAATGCTTCAGTTCTTAAATGAAACTGTGAAAGAACTATAACGAGTCTCTTTGAAGTCACATCAGAGCCAGTGAAAGGTGGTGTTGTTGCAGAGGTAAGATTTTTAGAACTGCCGGTGCTGAGCACCGGCAGGACCCGCACCACTTAAAGCCCTTTTAGTAGTGTTAAAACAGGGAGCAGAACTGCCCCTCGGAGTTTACAATCATCAGGAAGAAGTTAATCCAGTTGTCTGATTTGAAAGCGATTAATGTAACAAATGCAATTAAAACAAACCTTCTCTTACATGTGTCTCCTCTGCTTCTTAAATACATTAATATTGTGCATCACAAAGCTGCGTTTGTTCTTGCTGCCTTGTGGAATTTCCAATATGTGATGGCATAGCAGCACCAGCGTCCACCAAGACATACAAGTTACCTATCAGAAACATTAAGGTATTCTGTGAGCCCTGGAAGCATGATCCTTTATGCGTTGACTCCCACTATTGACGATTTTTCGAGAAATATTTTTCCACTCTTTGCTCTTTGTCTAGGTTCATGGCGCTTTCTTGTTTTCAGCTGACCTGCCACGCAATCCTAATTTCTTATCCTTATAATAATGCAGCCTTATCACCAAACATGTCTAAATAATAAGAACCATTGTTGGAACCTAACCCAAAAGCAGCTCAAATGTCCATTGTAGGCCGAACAGCCTATATTTTGTTAAATGTCAACAAACATGTTTTTGGAGTAGCGGTCGAGTGACCTTTCTTTCCATTTGTTATGCTATAAAATGACAGGGTGGCGCCTTTCTTGGAAATGCGTCCCTCGTCTGTGTTCCAAGTTAGGAAGTTCACACAGAGAGATTACAGGAACTTTTAAGGTGTGGTGTACCAAACTTTAGCAGCTTTTGTTCCAAAAAACCTTGGTGTTGTAATACTCTTTTAACGTGGTTTTAGAATATGCTGCAGCGTGGTATCAGAGATTCGTGTAATGTAGTTGGTAAATTAATGCATTGTGGAGTCAAAAAACAGCGGCCATCTTGACCTTTACATGCCGCCCCCCTGGTGAACAGTAGCATGAGATGCTGTTTACTTGCTGAGCACTAATATTCAGAAACAATGTTAACCCGTTGGCTGCTGCTGTCGGCCCCGCCCCTTTCTTAGAACGTTCCACACTGGCGCGGGACGTTCAGTGCAGCCAACGGGTTAAAGCAAACGGGCAAGCTTTTATTTGCAGGTTAAATGAAGTAACAACTGTGGTGCCCAGTTTACTTATCATTTTTTTAGACCTCTTTACACAATCCCTGAACCAGCCAGGACACCCTACCGACACAGTGCGGCCCTCGATCACACCACAGGCCATACTTTGTGGCCCCTGGTCGGATGATTACTAGTACCCATGCAATAAAGTGTGATTTGTAAAGTCAAACAACGGGGTATTAGAAGATCAATGCAGTTTGTACATTTTACACATGTTTGCAGCATTGTATCAGAAACTGATGCACTATGGTTTGTATATTCTTGTGGCGTGGTATCAGAGACTACTCCTGCAGTATAATAACAGCTTTTCAAGAATCAGAGCACTGTGGCATTCATGTAAAAACTACATTGTGAATTTTGTAAAGTCAAGTAGAGTGGCATTTCAAACTCATTGTGGTTTGTAAATGTGTGCATTATGCTGCCAGAAATCCATACAGTATGGTTCATAAACTCTTGAATGATGGATTTAACCCAGATCTCTTGACTGGGGGTGAATGTTTTGATTGGTTCTGCATTCCGTCCATCAATTGTGTGTCTTTTGCTCATATACTCTTGCACCGTGTTATCGGGTATAAGAAACTCATGTAGTGTAATATCAGAAACTTGCATATGGTGGCATGATGAACCAGTGCATTGTGACTTTGGAAATGTATGTGGTGTGATTTGTATGGCCAAGCAGAGTGGCATTGCAAAAACAATTTCATGTGTATATTTCTGGAGTATGGTACCAGAAAGTCAAGAAGTATGTCTCGTATACTCTGTCCATCATTGTTGTTTTTGCAGTAACCGTTTCTGTCCATCATTGTTGTTTTTGCAGTAACCGCTTCTGTCCATCATTGTTGTTTTTGCAGTAACCGCTTCTGTCCATCATTGTTGTTTTTGCAGTAATCGTATACTCATGCAGCGTGGTATCCGGTATCAGAAAATCATGCAGTGTAATATATCAGCAACTTGGTAGAGTAGTATCAAGAACCAATGCATTCTGGTATCAGAAATGTATGCACTGTGGTGTGTAAACTCAACCATTGGGATTTTATCAACTAACACAGTGTGATATTAGAATGTATAGGGCATGTTATTGGAAATGTAATGTGAATTGTAAGTTTGTGTAATAAGGTATGAGAGATGCATCTGGTATGATTTGTATACCCATGCGGCGTCGTATCTGAAAGTCATGTGGGGTAATATTCGCAAGCTGTGCAGGGTGGCATCAGGAACCTACACACCATAGTAGCAGACATTCACGCGGTATTAAGTTAGTAGATATATACGGTTTGTTACTAGAAACTCAGTGCCATTTGTATGGCATGCACTATGGGTTTCGGGAGCTCATGCACAATATAAGAAAATCCTGCCATATTGTCGATAGGTTTAAGCAAAGCATTCAAAGAAAGCCATTCAATGTATTTGGGAAATTCGTCCAATATGGTCCCTTATAGCTGGAAAAACTCATACAGTGTGTCACAAAGTCAGACAATGCCAGAGCAGAACCTGGTTCACAGTGTCACCAGGAACCTATGCATTGTTATAATAGAAACGTATGCACTATGGCTGGATACACTCACATGCATAGATCCACCAGAAACTAATGCATTGTTGTAGAACAAACTCAAGTTTTTGAACGCTCAAATGATTTCCACAAGTGCCAATCACTGTTTGCAGATGTTTTATTTATGCTTCCTCTCTGTTCACATGACGTCATGTGTCACTTTGATTCATTTGCAGGTCATTTTAGTGCAGATTTTTCAGATGCATTTTTATCACTGTTCTCTATTTTCTTCCTATGCCACTGTAGCCAAAGCGGTACAAAAGGGGGTGGTGATGGACGGAGCATCTGAACCAATCAAACACTCACACCCAGTCAAAAGATCTGGGTTGAATCCATCACTGTTCTTTAGCCCACTCTGCCACCCCAGTTCAGACATGGCTATATGCAAATCAGTCTGACCCTGTGCCTCATGGGAACAGTCCAGCCCGAACTGCCAAGCCATGCCTTCCCCGGACCGTAAACAAGCTTCCGAGGACTGGTTTCTGGCATTACAGCCGTCTTTAGCCCGGCTTGCTTGAATCCAGTGGCAAAGTGAGCAAGGGACTCACGTCTGAGCATACCCTGCCACACTTATGGCGGCCAAAGTGGTACAAAAGGGGGTGGTGATGGACGTAGCCAAAGGGCATACATGCACTGGATGACCATCAGTATAGTTACCATGTCTGGATACTAAGGACCTCATTAAGATGTCGGTGAGACAGGGTCAAGACTGATTTGCATATGGCTGGGTTCAAATTGGAATTGCACGGTGAGCAAAAAAACGATGAATTTAGTCCCAGATCTCTGTACTGGGGTGAATGTATGACATTGTTCTGCATTCTGTCCACCAACTGTTGGTTTTGCAACTGTAGCCAAAGGGCATACATGCACTGGATGCCCATCAGTATAGTTACCATGTCTGTATACTAAGGGCCTCATTAAGATGTCGGTGGGACCACAACCCACAGGCCATTAGTGGCGGTCGCACTGACATACAGGTCATCGGTCCGACTCCCAACATTACAATGCCGACGGTCGGACAGCAGAGGTCAGGGTGGGGTGAGACCGCCAATTCCAACAGGATCCGAGTTCCCATGGGGTGGCAGTCGGAATCCTATCCCTTCCATGGGGGCAGTACCTGCACAGTCACCACCGTAGAGATTAGGATATCCCTTTACGACTGCCTTTTCATGGTGGTCCGATTGCCATGAAAAGGCAGACGGAAACTGACTTTGGAGGTCCCATACAGGGCCCAGTCCCCTACGGACACTGCTAAGTGGCCCTGGCAGCACATGAGGTGTCCCTCCCACACATCCATGCATCGTGTGGCAGGCACCACATGGTGCCTGGCACACGGTGCATGGATGTACACTCTGGGACAGATGTACGACTCACCATTTTGTGACTCGCAAAGTGCATCGCATTTGCGACTCGCAATTTGAGAGTCACAAATTGAGATCTATAACAGTGTCTCACACACTGTTAGCGATTCCTAATGGGGTCGCACATTGCATGCCTCATGAATATTAATGAGGCTGTCACAATTTGCGACCCCATTAGGAATTGCTAGCAGTCCCAGGGATGGTGACCTGCTGGGGTAAGCAGACCACCGTGTCTGGGACTGCTTCTAAATAAAGCAGTCTTGTACATGGCAAAAAACTTGTACATGGTATTGTGACTCGATATTAGGAAGAGACGCCCCTTCCTAATAACGGGAGTCGCACATGCTATTTTGCGAGTCAGTGACTCGCAAAATAGCATTTGTACATGCCAGTACCCTTTTTAGCGTTCGCAAATGGAAGGATCTCCTGTTTGTTGCCGGAAAAAAGGGTCGTACATCTTGTCCAAATTGCTTTATTCCACTGCGGCTTGTGCCCTGCCCTTTTCCTTGGCTGCAGCACAAGTCACATTGAAACAACGCACTGTCTGTCTGTAGATCGGTCTCCTGACCAACCTGATGACGGGCAATGGTCCGACCGTCTGGTGTTACATGTGTGACAGTTGGAGTGAGATGGGGAACAGGTTTAACCATTCTATAACCTGACTGTGATATAGCACAAGGTGTTGATGTTGTTGTACTGTGGGCGTTTGTCTGCTGTATGTCTAACTGAATTAAATGTTCCCTATAGAATCACAAAGAGAGAAATAGGATTTGTATCTGACTATGGAATTACCTAAATTTGTCTAGATTCCAGCCTGTTCTTTGAAAAACAAACTATTTAAAAAGTATGGCTGCCATTGGCAGCATTAGTAAATTACAAGTCCACAATATACACATACTTTTGAGTAATGCATGTAAATGTTGTCTTCTCTTGATCATGATTACAGCAACCAAACATAAACTAATCGGGCATTTATAATTCACAAGTGTCAATGCCTAAACACGTAAATCTATGGAACCATTCTGAAATTATTGTGGCCCATGAACGGAGAGAATGCCTGCAACAGAAATCCAAAATAAAATCTCTCAAAATAAACAATGTGTGTCTAGATAGATATCCAATAATGTTTACATATTTTTTTTATTGCTAACACACTAACACCAATCCTGTCTGCAACATTACCTTTGAAGTCTGACCCAAGCTGCAGCACAACACTCACATAAATTCACATTGCTTAAAATTAAATTCTAGGTACAGTGTAATTGATACTATGCAAAGAAAGACCTTAATATGGCCACGGCCTCCGAGATCTCCTTGCCTTAAGGTACACGCCTCTCACAGTGTCTATTCAATATTGAAGATTTAACACTAGGCATAGCTGTGTAACTAGCACATTTGTGTAGAGCTTTGCATCAAATAGTGTTGCA
Source organism: Lissotriton helveticus (assembly GCF_964261635.1). NCBI lineage: Eukaryota > Metazoa > Chordata > Amphibia > Caudata > Salamandridae > Lissotriton > Lissotriton helveticus. The sequence continues at coordinate 1,131,560,191 of NC_136059.1, read as the reverse complement.
GGAGGTGTGCGAGGAACATGCAGAGAGCACTGAGGAATTTAACAAATCAGCTTTTTTAAGGAAAAAGGAGATGTACCATGCATTGAACGATGAAGGGTACAAAGGGTTTTGGCAAAAACCTGAGTGTGGACTGGAAGCCTCTTCACATGTCGATGGATGGGGATACTAGGACAATTCTCTGCACTCCTGCCAGCGGTCAAGCTGTAGTCGCAAGTCGTTTTTGTACTCAAAAATATTAAAAAATCATAGCCAAAGTAAACTTTCATTCCTTCCCCAATCTTCCCAGGACTGCCTATTCCAGATTCATTCTTATCTCTCTTTCAACTAGGGACGTGTAAAGTTTAAATTCCACTAAGAGAATTAGAGGATTTTTTTTTTAAATCACACATTTTATTAGCACATTTTCTAAACTTCAACCAGTTCCACCTTCACTTGAATTTCTTCATTTTTTCAGAAATAATCTCACACTTCCAAAAAGTTTATCTCCATAACTTATCTCCTTTATGCCCTATTATTATAGATTTAATCTCTTTTAAAAAAGACAAGAAATGTCACAGCTGTGTGAGTTCCCTTTCTTAAACTTCATGAAGCAAAGTACCACAACTTCGTACACCTCTTCTGGAATAAAAGGTTGTGAATAAATTGGGATAACTAGGAGAAAAAATGAGTTTTCAATTTGAAGGTGGAGCTGAACTCAACCACACCACTCATAGAATCCCCTCGTTCATAAGGTGAAAAATGTCTTACATGCATCACTATGTAGGGGCATTGTCCTCAACACTTGAGGCATGCCTTTATCATCCCAGACAGAAGAACTCCTGCAGAAGATCGTAAAAAACCACAAAGACCCCAGCCCAGAAAAGTCCTAGTAAGGTGAAGTAATCACACAACTGCAATAGGATGTAAGACTCCACAGTTAATTGCATAAAATGGAATCAATTTTCAGACCTTAAAAGGGAACTTAAGTGGCACATGTTAACAATAGAGATGCACCCCATAGACCAGGGTTCAAGTCGATCCTGGAAGGCCGTATCCATGCCAGATCTTTTGCATATCCCCATTTAGATAAATGTACTTATCTTAAAAATAGGGCATGGATCCGGCCCTCCTTGACCCACATGGGAGGACCCTTCCCTAGACTAAAACCTTCACGCAGCACTAATTCTTTTTGTCTTCTCTTCTGGGTAAAACACTTGACTGTGAGTCTACTCGATCAGCCATGATCGTATTTAGCGGCTGTCATAGAATGGATCCAGTAATGCTCTAACAGTACACAAACTGGAACTGGATTTGCAGGCTCTAACACGATAACATTGGAATACATCATTCTCACCACTGTTCAACACCTGTCTGCACCCACTGACATAGTCATCACAAAAGCACCAACACTATTCTAGGTGTATGCGCCTGGCATGGCGATGTACCTCTGCTTGGAAAAGGAAAATGGGAGTCAGGCCAAAAGGGCGGATTGATAGGATTATGTATACAACAATTTTAATTGCAAGTACCTCTACCATAACAATGCCAAAACTGATATTCTGGCTGTAGATCACAGTGCAGTCTAATTTTTGTGGCGCACAAGCTGTGAAACAGCCCTAGTATAGATACAAAAGTAAATAACCCTGGCATAATCTTCAAATCATCTCAAATAAAAGGAATAGTATAATAGAGAGATTGGGTCCCATGAAAAACATTGAGCTCGTTGCTCTTGCTTCACTTAGGATTATTTCTTTCAATTTACAGACGTGCACACTAGTCAATGTGTCACAGATGTGGCTCTGAATTGTCACCAGTAGATACGTCCACCATCCAGAGAACTGGAAATGTCACATAATAGCAATCTGAAGATGTAGGAGCTACGAATTTAATAATTTACTGTGGCAATGCTGTGACTGGCAGACAGCTCAAAGTCAGATCTCTCCTTCTTCTTTCCTCCTCGTACACCACTGATCCCCGCAGATAGGCTACTGCCCTGCTCTGCCCTTATCCTTGCAGCATTAATGTAGAGCACCACTGCAGATAGGGCAATCCACTGGAGAAATCAATCAGCCAGGGTCACCACTGGCCAGGATGGCAGTGGAGGACCTCACAGTACTGTTACTCAACCTTCGCGGTGCGAACGCTCCCCTGCACGCAAAACATACGCCTGGATCTAGCCTGTGCCGCTCATCAGTGATACGCTAACCTATTGGTATGCTGAGAGTCCGATCGCTGGGCGGGCAGGTGCAAGGGCTTGCATGGATCAAAGTCACCACGCCATTGAAAATTCTGGGATACCCCTTCCAATATTTCTAGGCTGGCCTCTGCAATGCATGCCAAACATCATTTAACTTCTGTGAAAGAAGTTGGCTGGCCCGGCATGTGTCACTCCTTAGTTTCACAGTGCAGGTTACAACAGTCAGTAGACTGTAACACACACTGTGAAACATGCATCGCTCGCGCTGTTTGCTACCCGGCGCCCGCCCCGGTAGGGTGACCAACCGTCCGTAAATTTCACGGACAGTCCGTAATTTTGGCTGTCTGTCCTTTGTCCGTGAAGGATTCTTTAACGGACGCCATTTGTCCGTAATTTTAACCCGGCACAGCTTCCACCCACCTCCCTTCTTGACTCTGATGCTGTTCCAAAGCTCAGACACCCGGCAGCATTGGAGAGGCACAGCGGGATGGCAACCCTCACACCTTCAGCCCTTGAGGTGCTGTTAAGAGGTGCTTCGAAGGTGACTGAGAGGGAGGGGCTGCAGCTTCAGGAGCAGCGACATCTATTCAGATGCAAACAGCCCTGAATGCGTCATGTCTCAGCAATTTAGAGGGGGGCTCACACATTCCATTTCTACCCAGGGCCCAAACATCCTAGAACCACCGCGATTACACCAAGGCAGAGCTTAATTACTGTCACTAAATTGTAAGCAAACCTCGGTTCTTCAAACATGCAGTCTATAATGTAATACAATAAAGAAATGGCACAATCGCACCCACACTGATTAACAAAATATGGAGGACAATCAGTTAAACCAGTTCTCTTAGAATATCTCCTGTAAGTACTGTACATCACAGTGGGGGATGGCATTTTGGACAGAGAGCCTCTTGTGCAGGAGGGGGCAAGAAGCCTAAGATGATACTAGAATACTGCATGCCCACCCCTGTGCCCACCCTGGTGGATCCTGTTCCCTCTCCTGTGATGGCTCCTGCCCTCCCCTCAGTGATGGCTCCTGTCCCCCCATGTGGTGGCTCCAGTCCACCCCCCCCCTCCCGCCTGTGATGGCTCCTGTCCCCCCATGTTGTGGCTCCAGTCCACCCCCGCCTGTGATGGCTCTTGTCCCCCCCTGTGGTGGATCCTGTCTCCGCCCTGGGTGGCTTCTGTCCCAGTCCTACAATGGCTCCTGCAGCGAGGGTGACGTTCTTGATGGGCCTCTTCTCAAAAGGGCTCAGCTCAAATTAATATGGAAAGGTGGGCGAGTAAGTAAGTGAATGGGATGGGTGGATGGCTGGATGAATTAGTGAAAGGGTTAATGGATGAATGAGAGAGGATGGATGGATTCATGAGTGAGGGGAAGGATGGATGAGAGAAAATGTAAATAGCTGGATGTATGGGTGGAAGGGTAGATGGATGAGGGGAAAGGTGGATGAGGGGAAGGATGGATGGATGAGGGGAAGGATGGATGGATGGATGGATGGATGGAGGGGAAGGATGAGGGGAAGGATAAATGGATGGGTGAGGGGAAGGATGGATGATGGATGAAAGGAAGGATGGATGAGGGGAAGGATGGATGGATGAGGGGGAGGAAGGATGGATGAGGGGAAGGAAGGAAGGATGGATGGATGAGGGGAAGGATGGATGAGGGGAAGGATGGAAGGATGGATGGATGAGGGGATGGATGGATGGATGAGGGGAAGGATGGATGGATGGGTGAGGGGAAGGATGGATGATGGATGAAAGGAAGGATGGATGAGGGGAAGGAAGGAAGGATGGATGAGGGGAAGGATGGATGGATGAGGGGAAGGATGAATGGATGAGGGGAAGGATGGATGGATGAGGGGAAGGGAGGATGGATGAGGGGAAGGATGGATGAGGGGAGGGAAGGATGGATGAGGGGAGGGAAGGATGGATGAGGGGAAGGATGGATGGATGAGGGGAAGGATGGATGGATGAGGGGAAGGGTGGATGGATGAGGGGAAGGAAGGATGGATGGATGAGGGGAAGGATGGATGAGGGGAAGGATGGATGAGGGGAAGGATGGATGCATGAGGGGATGGATGTAGGGGAAGGATGGATGGATGGATGGGTGGGTGAAAGGATGGATGGGTGGATGGGTGGGTGAAAGGATGGATGGATGATGAGGGGGAGGATGGATGGATAATGAGGGGAAGGATGGGTGGATGAATGATGAGGGGTGGGTGAAAGGATGGATGATGATGAGGGGAAGGGTGGATGGATGGATAATGATGAGGGGAAGGGTGGATGGATGGATGATGGGGGGTGGGTGAAAGGATGGATGCTGAGGGGATGGATGGATGATGAGGGGGTGGGTGAAAGGATGGATGGATGGATGATGAGGGGAAGGATGGATGATGAGGGGAAGGATGGATGGATGGATGATGAGTGGGTGGCTAGAAGGATGGATGGATGGATGGATGATGAGGGGAAGGATGGATGGATGATGAGGGGAAGGATGGATGGATGATGAGGGGAAGGATGGATGGATAGATGGATGGATGGATTATGAGTGGGTGGGTGAAAGGATGGGTGGGTGGGTGGATGGTGGGTGGGTGAAAGGATGGATGAGTGGATTGGATGATGGGTGGGTGGGTGAAAAGATGGATGAGTGGGTGGGTGGATGGTGGGTGGGTGGGTGGATGGTTGGGTGGATGGTGGGTGGGTGGGTGGATGGATGAGTGAAATGATGGATGGATTGATGGATTGATAAGTGCAAGGGTGAATGAATGAACGTATGAGTGAAAGGGTGGATGTAAGTATGGATGTGTGAGTAAAAGGGAGGGTAGATGGACAAAAGGATGAATAGATGTGTGAAGTAGTGAAATGATAGATGGATGAGTGATAGGGTCAATGGATGGATTCATGAGTGAATGAGTAGATGGATGGGTGGGTGGGTGGATGGATGGATGGATGGATGGATGGATGGATGGATGGAAGGAAGGATGGCTAAGTGAAAGGGTCGATGGAGAGAGAAAGGGAGGATGGAGGATGACTAAAAAGAGTGGATGGGTGGAAGGATTAGTAAGTGAAAGGATGGCTGGATTGGATGAGTGAATGGATGGATGGGATAAAGAGTGGATGGATAAGTGTACAGATGGATAGGGTGAAAGGGTGGATGGATGGATAATGGATGGATGAGTGAAATGATAGATGAAGGGATGGATGAGTGAAATGATAGATGGAAGGATACATGATGGATAGGTTTGTAAATGGTTGAATATGTTTGGAAATGGCTGGGCTTAATTATATACTATTGCGCGACCTCTGATGTGTCTGTAAAACGTACCTATTGTCCTGAAGTTTTGTCCTGAATTTTGACCTCCTGTCCTGAATTTGTGTCCTGAATTTGGACCCTTTGTCCTGAATTTTAACCCTCACCGTCCTGAATTTGCACCAATGCCAGTTGGTCACCCTACGCCCGCCTCCTAGCCCAGATGACATGGCAGCTTCTCTCTCTATATGCCAGCTGCCACTAATGAGGCACAGTGGGCGGAACACGCGGAGATACATGAAAACTCTGCGAGATTCCGCGGAGTTTAGCGAACAGGCGGAAATCGGCACGTTGAGCTGCTCACCCTTTTTTTTAGCCCAGGAAGCATGGGGCGCTAATGGCTCCACGTGGCACGTCAGAGAGCACTGCTTCTTTGCTGCAGCTCAAGTTGATTTTCGAATCAAGCAGCAGCTTTCTCACCCCGAACAGTTACAACTGACCGAGACTGACCGTATTGGGAAAATCTCACTGGGTGCCCTCCTAGAGTCCGAAAATCGCGCTAGGGGATGCCAATTCTCACTCGTGTTCGCCCACTTACTGTTGGTGACCCACATGTGGCGGTTAGCAGAATTTGGCCGGCCAAAAGTCTGCCAACTCCACCAGCGGAGTAGAATTTATTGCCCACCCCTAATTACAATTGAGGTAATTGCCCCTCCTACCTACCCCCTCCCTCAGAACACCACTGAAAGCATGGGCAGAGCTATTGGTTCTGCCTTTGAACTCAAAATGCAGGAAAGACCTACTGGCTTTGCCAGCTCTTGCTGAACTTGAGTTGAAATTTCGAATTTTCGAAAATGCAAATATGACAAACAATCCTCATGTTTCCCAGGTTTTGGGTTCAGTACTGCAGAAGATAAACTTTTCATGAACATTATAAAAGCTAAATTAAGAAGAGTAGACGACGTTTGTTGGAAAACCACATGCCCAGTCAGTTTAACATTCATACATGCTGGGTCATTCTCAACAGTATGTTTATGTTCCAAAAGCCATTCATTTATCCTCAAAAATGCAATCAATTTAACTTCATTCTTTTTTCGCATTATTTCGATGAAGGACAGAAATCGGTAAGGCTTATGAGGCGGATGTAGGAATTACAAGTTTTTAAAAGTAACTTTGTTGCATGTGTCAATGCTTCTACAGTGATGTTATCCAAACCTCTATTTACCAACTTGGGGTTCGATCTTTCCCTGGGGCAGTTTTGTTTGGCATCATCCCCGCCGAGTCTCATTCAACTAGCAGATTTGTTAAGGGGATGTACCTTTGTTTGCCTGACGAAATACCTGCAATCTGCCACTGAGGGAAATCGGATTTTGGGGCCCAGGACCACCAGCAGTGCCCGCACGGCTGACCACAGTCCCGCTAACGGTCTCCTCCCGCCGCCGCAGCTCACCAACACCTGAGCCCGGCCGCAGTGGGGGGGGAGACCATAAGGAGGACTACATTACCCAGGAGCCTTAGCGGCCGGAAGCCGCAAATACCTGCGCCAGGAGGCACATAAATTACAGCGAAGCCCCGGTGGAGCGGGGGATGTACCTTTGTTTGCCTGACGAAATACCTGCAATCTGCCACTGAGGGAAATCGGATTTTGGGGCCAAGGACCACCAGCAGTGCCCGCACGGCCGACCACAGTCCCGCTAACGGTCTCCTCCCGCCGCCGCAGCTCACCAACACCCGAGCGCGGCCACAGTGGGGGGGAGACCATAAGGAGGACTACAATACCCAGGAGCCTTAGCGGCCGGAAGCCACGAATACCTGCGCCAGGAGGCGCATAAATTACAGCGAAGCCCCGGCGTCGCGGGAACGCCCGCGGGCGTGCGCCGGGATAAGCCCGGGCAAAGGGTGGGCCCTCTGAGGCCCTCAGAGGCACGACGAGGCCGAACTGGGCCTATATTCTAACGTGTCGTGTAGGACTATCTGTAATTACTTTTGTTTGCCTCTTTACTATGGCTGAGATACGAGATAAACCCATTTCTGGAGGCATTGTTGGGAATACCAAGGGTACCTTGGAAAACGACTTCTTCAAAACTGTCACTGATTCTGATAGGGAGAGGGCTTTGGCTGAACGCAGGGCGGAGCGGCGCCGCTCTATTGAGTGCCTGAAAAGTAGACCCCTTTTGGATAGCCTGCCCTGTACTACATCACTTGGTGCTAGTATCCATATAGATAATGAGGACACTCTTTCTACTGACAACGTTCCTATACTTTTACGTGATACGCCTCTCCCACCTGATTTCCCCAACAGCTTATCTACCAATATTGTATCTCCTCCCGGCGATCCCATCGCATGTACAGATGTGATAGTTGAGCAGCCTGTGCCTGTATCTGAGACCGCTAGGAAAAAAAAGGCTAGGAAACCAGCCGTGCCTAAAGTTTATGGCCCGCCACCTAACAAGAGAAGGAAAAGGGGTGATGAGCCGCTTAGAAGCAGGATTCACCACTCTGACTTTGGCAAAACCACTAAGGTGAACGCAATACTTACATCTACCCTGAAGACCACTGTACCAAATGCCCAAATCTCTATGGCCCCTACGCACACTGTACTAACCCCAAAATCCCCTACACTGATTGTATCAACACCATCAGGTCCCCTGAACTGTCCGTCTAAAACAACAGTGCCGGCTGTTCCCCTTGAAGGTTTTGAACACTTAATTAGGTCCTTTGTTTTACCCATAATAGAGAGGTTGAAGAGGGTGGAAGAAAGGTTGGGAGCTCTAGAATTGGCTGTTAACAAAAATGTTGCACCATCTAAGGGTCCTGTGAAGTTAGCCCCACCCCCTGTAACAGCACTGCCATCTTTCACTCCTGCTGCTGAGACGGGTGCAAATAAAACTAGTAAGTCCACTAACACAAAAAAACTGAGGGCAATACCCCCTAAACTGGTCCAACAATCACTACCTCGCACAGTTAGTGAAGTTCCCAAGGCAGGGAACAAACCTCTTATGGGAAGCAAGCGAGAGGAGAGGGGAACAACTAGTCCACATAGGACAGAGAAGTCTAGGGGGCGCCATGTCGAATTACCCCCCGAAGCGGTCCCTTTCGTGGTTGTCCTGATGGGGGTTCCGACACTAGAGGATGGTAAGAAGGAAGGGTTTTTCCAGTTAAAAAATAAAACCATGCACTGGCTTAACCAAAATCGACCACTTCCCTTTAACGTCAATGGTGAAATCTTGCATGTTCGCCGACTCCCTTGGTTGGGAAACAGAGTGAAAAACATAAAGGGGGATCTAATTGTCATCAATTTTAGAGATCCTGGGGCTGTAAGATATATTCTAGAATGGATCCCAGGGAGCATTGGTAATTCCATTGTTCCCTGTGATCTGACTTACTTTTACCCAAGATCTCTAGTGAACCCTGTATCCCATCTCGGGGCACTAGCATGTCCGCAGATCATACCATCTATACCATTCAACAACCGGTATATGATGCAGGCACCTGACCCCATGATCGCTGAAAATGCACCTAGGTGGGAAACTGTACCTTTCAGGCGCCGTATAAATGGAAATAAGAGGTTTGATCACTTTGTAGGAAATGGGAGGATGGATCACCTGTTACCCTTCACCCCGTTGGAAGTCGCAAATAGGTTCGATGCCTTCTCAGGCTTTGATGATTGCGATTGACAAGAGGGACCTCTCACTAACAAGCGATCTGTAAATGTAAACCAACATGCTAATGTCACATCTAGTCCTCTATTACAAGCCCTGACATTAGAACAAACTATCCAACCCCCTATTGGTAGCTCATTTGATGACCAATCCTCACTGAATTGTGAGTTTGAGTTGGGGCCACCCCCTAGCGCATCCAGTATCAATGACCCTCCTGGTATACTGGATTGTAAAGCAACTAATCAAGGTCTCCCGGTTTCCCAGGTTAAAATCCTTTCCTGGAATGTGGCGGGTCTTAAAAACAAACTGCCCATCCCTGAGTGGGGCACTTTTATGGCCTCGCATGATATATGTATGCTGCAAGAAACCTGGGCCTTAAAAGAAAGTGGGGTCCAGGGGTTTGCAACATACGATATCCTGGCGGGCATGGGGGAGAGGGGCAGGCCTTCGGGTGGGCTGTCCATATGGGTTGGTACACATCTTGGTGTAAAGGCTTCTCAAATTCCAATCAACTCAATGAACGTACAGTGCGTGATGTTGACTACATTAAATGGGCCGGATATTGCCTTGATTAATGTATATTCAAGGCCAGTTAGGCGGGGTCTTGAGTCAGAGGCCATCGAGACCTTGTTATCCTTTACCCAATCGATCGATCCTTTCACTGTATTAATACTGGGTGGAGATTTTAACTGCCATTTTGAGCCAGTCATGGATTCGAATTTGAGTAACTCAGATGAGGTTGACTTGCTGTGGGCTGTTCCTGACCCACTGATTACTAGAGTGAAAGTATGGACCCCTTTGGTTCTACAGTTGCAGGCATTCTCGTTAGCGACTTCATTGCAAGCCTGTAATGGGAGGGTTGAGCCTGATAGACCAGGGAAAAATATGTTTAATCGATTAAAAACTAGCACTTCAATAATCGATTATATTTTCATCGAGGCCAGGCACTGGGACAGGCTACACGAGTTTAGGGTTGTTGAAAGGTCAGACAGTGATCATAACGCATTGGTCCTGTCACTTAAACCGGGGAGCTTTGGGCTGAAATGTCAAACTTCGGCTGAAGACTCCACCACCGTGCCTTTAATAATAACAAATTGCAGGCGCAGGGTTAAATGGCCAGATTTTCAGATGTCCACTAGCAAACTTGCCGAACTATATGAGTCTGTTATTCCATTCATTGAAGACATGGGGAAGTTCGGGCATTTAGGCAGGACATCTGAAATACACACTCAACTGGTAGCCGAACTCAAAGATATTCTGTATCCGGTGAGAAAACCAAAACACCCTCGAGCATTAATATCTAGATGGTATAACGCCTCCTGTAGGAAAGCCAAAAAGGCCCTTCTTAGAGCAATAAAAACTAATAATGGGGAAGAAATTAGAGCCCATCGCATCGTGTACAAAAGGACACTTTGCGATGCCAAGAAGGAATGGGAGGCCTCCATGTGGGATGAATTGGGATCCGCCCTCAATATTAATGATTTTAAATCATTTTGGTCCATAGTCGCAACAAGACTTAGTGGGCATACCCCTGCACTCGCCCCGAATATTGCTCCTGCAATTTGGGAAAGCTATTTCTGTGATCTTTATGGCATCCCTGAGCCCGATGAAAAGCTTGCTACTATTCTGGAATCCCAGCAGCCTGCAAGTACTAGCGGGATCGAGCGGGGACGGTCAATCACAGCTTCTTTATGCCCCACCCCAGTTGAATTTTTCACCCTGGCTGAGGTAGAGATGGCCCTAGGTAAGTTGGTTCCTAACAAAGCTCTGGGCTTGGACAAATTGCCAGGGGATTTGTTTAGGACGCAACCGAAAATCTGGGCCCCTTATCTGGTTGTTTTGTTTAATGGTATCCTACAGGGAGAGGACCCCCCACCTACATGGTTAGGGGCTGAAATCGTGCCAATTTTAAAAAAGGGCTGTCCCTTAGCCCCTTCTAATTATAGGCCGATCAGGCTAATCGATACATCTCAAAAGTTGATGGGGGGATTATCCTTGATAGGATTCTAGGTTGGATTGAGGATGAAAGGGTACTGTCCATACTCCAGGCAGGCTTTAGGTCTGGTACCTCCACTCTAGATCAAATATTTCGCCTGCAGGTCCTATATTGGAAGACTGCCAAGGTGGAGGGTGGCAGCCTCTACCTTGTGTTTGTCGACTTGCGGGCAGCATTTGATCTAGTTCCACGGGAAAAACTTTGGAGAGTACTAGCAGACTTGGGCCTCCCGCCCTACTTGTTAGCCATCCTTTCTAAGCTCCATGATAAAAATTTCGCCCAGGTGAGGTGTGGCATGCATGGCGAACTCACAGAGCAATTCCCTGTCCAAAAAGGAGTTTGCCAAGGGTGCGTACTGGCGCCAACGCTATTTAGCCTTTACATAAATGGCCTTGTGGAATACCTGAATGATGTAGAAAACAATGATGCCCCTAAACTAGCCACAGGTAGAGTGCCCGCTCTGATGTTCGCAGACGACACCCTGTTGTTGTCTAGAACATCATCGGGCATTCAAAGAATACTTGATGGGTTTGTGGAATTTTGCGACCTTCGGGGGCTGTAAATCAACTTAAGTAAAACCAAATTTATGATTTTTAACCCGCCGAAGTGTGTACGCCCAAATCCTGTTTTACACGGCACTCACCTTGAAAGGGTTAAAACATTTGTTTATTTGGGTGTCACGTTAACTGAGAACTTTGGTTGGGATATGCAGATCGCTAAATCCACACTTAAGTTATCCCAGTTAGCGGGGGGCATAGGTAAAGTTTCCAGGGCGTCTACTTTCAGGCCGGCATCTCCAGCCCTTGAGATATACTGCCGGCAGGCTAGACCGGCAGCGACCTATGGGGCTGAACTTTGGGGGCACAAGCAGATTATGAGTCTCAAAAGGGTGGAGCACTCCTTTGTTTGAAACTTAGTTGGGTTACCACCTAGCACGCCTTTGATCCCCCTCAGATTTCACCTTGGCATGTTGCCAATAGAGGAGGTCACTACTGCTAGACCTATAATGTACTGGAAGAGGTTATGGTCAGTCCCTGAATTGGATGCGTATAGAATGGAACTTTCTGAGATTTTGCCTCTTCTAAAGAACAAAAAGATCCCCTGGCTCCAGCATATTCGTGCTGTTAGTACCCGTTTAGGTTTTCCTGAACTGTGGGAAACTCCTGAGATCTTTTGCCCGGGGATATCCAAGAAAGAACTCCTCTCTCAGATACATACGTTAAATTACCAACTATTAATGAGCTCTGCATCATTGGGTAAGCTGACATCTGAATTCCTCTTAGTCAAATCAGAACCTAAACTAGAGGAATTTATGGACTTAATCGAACCCCCAGCTGCCCGAAAGCTTTACTTACAGTTAAGACATGGCACCCTTCCAGTTAGGTCCTTTACATCCAAATGGTTAAACTCTAATAGTGAAGCTTGCCCAGCTTGCAGCCACAAAACCGAGAACGTAATCCACGTATTGTTTTTTTGCCCCGCTTATTCCGCAATCAGAAAACGTTGGTTAATACCCATTTGTAAGAACTTGGGTCTTTTGCACTTTACACAGGCATGTAGGATAATGATATATGATACACATCCACCCATTGTGTTCGCAGTCTCCCGTTATTTGTTTAATATGTGGCGTAGGAGATATACCTTTTTAACTTGATTGTTGAACATACAATTCTGCCTAAATGCGTTGTCTTATGATAACTTCTAGTTTAATTCTCTTTTTAAGATTTTATGAAAATTTATTGTTTTATCGTCTGTGCTGATGTATTATTATGTGCACTTTTTAAGGTCTTTCGATCGAAATAAAAGTTATCAAGCGTTAAGTTTCTGGGTGTACTTTTAAAATCTCTCAATTAGTGTGTTTAAATAGCACTGTATCTGGTTTATTTATATGCATTATTTTAACTAATCCTTACATTTAGGTTGAATGTTTTCATGAGCACTTTCCTGTGATTAAGGACTTTTTAGATTCGATTGTTAGGTGGCCAACTTGTGTTTTCATTTGACTCATTGGAGAAATGTATTATAATGTTTTGTAAAAATCATGAAAATACAGAATAAAACATGTAATTGAAGCTTTTATGGCCTTTTAATGATTTTTGGTCTGTCTGCCTTATTGGAAAACATTACAAGATACACACTGTACATTGTAGTGGTCAGATGCAAAAGTTTACATGTTGCCTGTACATTTAGCTATCAGAACTAGTTCCCAGAACATGAGGCCCTGCTAGACGTGGTCCAATAGGAATTGTGGGTAAAATCCCAAGGCTTCTATTGAAATCTTGATGGTCTGACCTAGGAATGAAACTAGGCGATGGGGAGCGATTTAAATTTGCTTTAATGTGAGTTGCCTGATTTTGGCCTAAACTCCTTGCCTCACTGCCGATGCTTCACCGATGAAACACCAATGCATGAGAGGCCCACCTCCAGTGATCAAATCTTGAATTGCGAAACCAAAATAGCCTCTAATTTAACTTGAGTGGAAATATTGTTTTACATTTACCATGACACAACATGTGCATTTGTAAAGCGCACGTTCACCCAGAGGTCTCTTGGCGCTGAATAACAGATGTTCATTGTTACCCAATGGTACTCATTTTATCGACCTCAGAGGAATGAATGGCTGAGTGGACCCGCCAGGATTTTAACCTGTGGCCATGAGGACAAAATCAGGCCCCTGCAATGGACGCATTAGTCCACTGAGCCACCAGAACAGACAATTGTGCTTGTGTGTTTGGGGTGAATACTGCAGATTTGCACAAACCTCTGAAGATGCTTAACTTGCATGACACATCCAGTGCCATGTAATGGTCACTCAGTGCTTAATTTGAGCCAGTGGTTTCCGGTACTCGGCACCAGGCACCTAATTGTCAAGACCGTCTGCCACAAGGTCGCGCTGTCTGGCTAATTTACAGATGACCACAACAACAGGTAATTATTAATTCAATTTACATTAGAAATTACTATTACCTTCTGGCAAAGCCATTCTTACAGCTTCGGAGGCTTGAAATAGTCTGAATTGTCATGTGTAATGGGTAGTAGTTGTGTTGTTACTATCATTAGCAGAACTGGCATGGCCAATGGGTGATGTAAACTGCAGTGGCCTCCTGGCACTTATTTTTCTACAAATTAAGCACTGTCAGGTCACTGTAGTTGCTGTCCAGACCCCTAGGACAGAAAGCAACGAGGTGTGCACTGTCTTAGTCTTTTCACTGCTGTGGGCCCCACTTCAGTTTGGGAGTGGTCCTCCACATCTCCTTTTCATGTTGCAAATGGTTACCACCTTGCCTGTAATGAATGTTTTGCATTACACTAGTAGCAGTAAAATATTACCACATGCACATTACAAAATACAAGCAATGGGTGGGGGTGTAATTGTTCAAATATCTGTGATTGGCAGTTGACAACAATGGAATTTGCAAAGTCAGAGAGGGCGAAACCATTTGTCGCAAATTACGAAGATGGTGTTTCTGTCTAGTACTGGTGTTCCACCTGCAAACACTCATGATACACACAATTCGACAAAATGGCAACTATTGTTAGCAAAAAACTATCTGAAAGTAGCACCACATCTGCCAGAAAGTGATTAAACAGCAGGCCAGTTGCTGATCATAGCAGTGGCCGCTTGCATCTACGGGGAGGGGGGTGGGCGGGCGCTCGTGTGAACTTTCAATTTTATATATATACATGTATAGATATATATACATATATTTTTAATGGAAGCCTGATGCACAGTGTGGTGGTGGTCAGTGCCGTAGTGAAACTTGAGTCCCTCGGGACTCAATCAGGAGCTCTCCTGCCAGGGTACTGTGGTGGGCTGCAGGGTTTGTTTTACACCCTTGATGGTTGTATTTGCAAACCAACGCAAATCACGATTTGCGTTGGATTGTAACTAAAAGTAATGCAAAGCTATTCAGTGTGCTGTCATGCGTTATTTACGTTAAGGGGCATTCCATTGGTGGGGCATAGGCATTCCCATGCCACCATCCATGGCTTGTGATGCAAATCTCTCTCTACAAAGAATTGTTTTCATTTCTCCTTGTTTTATCTTCTCTGCATGTGTGTTGCATTCTGCATCACACATTCGAAGTGTGAAACACCTTAAAGCAGCATAGTTTTTGTATTGAAAGGGACCTCTTCCTGTACAAAATCTATGCTTACCACAATGCAGACATCCTTGCATCCGTGCACCATGATGAAAGGGTGTCTGTGTTGGCACCTGAAAGCCAAATGGATTGCAGCTCAGGGAGATAGCAGAAAAGCACCACATCTTACTAGATCATTGGAATGTCGAGCGCTCCATTTAAGACAATGCAGTACCCTGGGATTCTAATGGCTGGTAGAGGCCGGGAGCATCAACATTCCAATGTTTGTTCACTGCTGTCACTGTGAAAAAAAGCCTAAGCGGATCCCGAGGGGCTCCATGAGGCATTTGCTTTACAAATTAGACCAATCTATCTTCTGGGAGCAGAATCTTCTCACAGCTTTAGAGCCCACTCTACTGGCCGATAAAGGCCTGTTCCCTTGTTAAAGGCTGTCGCCTTCGGCTCGGGCTTTTAACGCTGGAGTGGGCCTTTAATGGCCGTTAGAGCCCGCTAGGTCGGGCTGTAAGGCTTTAGTAGATGTAGAACTATTCTGGTCACTCCTGTTCATGCAACACAGCAATGTTTCTTGTCGTCAGCATGATTTTTAGAAAATATGAGCCGGATTTCTTGGAGGGGTAAATGGGGGGTGTTCGGGAAGTGTAGTTGGGTTGTGTTTGCATGTATTCCCAAACAGTTTCTTCCTCCAGGTTTATGGTTGTTGTCATCACCGTTCCCTTTCAACATGTCTCTCCACATTTAAAAGAACTCCACTCGCTACCCGTGGCTAAAAGTATCGATTTTAAATCGCTGACGTTGGCTTTCCGAGCCACCCATGGCAAATGCCCCACCTACTTGAAACTAAGACTACGTGGTTATAAGCAGACGAGAGCTCTAAGGTCTAACTCACAAAGGCTGCGCTGCACACCCCGCTTCAACAAGGCCCGCCTAGGAGGTAGATCCTTCACTGTTGGTGCAGCTAAGTTGTGGAACTCCTTGCCAGACGACCTGCCTTTTAGGGCAGATTAATGGTTCCGTCGCTTTGCTTCTTGGCTCTCCATTTGCATACTGTTGATCGCTTAGCGCCGGGACACCTCTGTTTGAGGTAGCTGTAACGCTTTACAAGTGTCTGTTTTATTAATATTAATATTATTATTATTATTATTATTATTATTATTATTATTATGATTACTTCCTCCATCAGCTGCAGTCTGTTTGCCCATGGATCCTTACCCATGCTACTTGTCGCTATCGAGCACGTGCCACTCTTCTATCAAGGCACTCACTGTGGCTCTGTTTGGGGCATTGCTTAACTTTAGAGTTTACATTCAGGGCCCACACAGCCATCTATGAAAACAAACCACTGTTCCTTCACCTCAAAATGAAACCACTTAATAAAAAATTGCCTTACTCGGCCAGCTAACAAAAATGTGCTTGTAAATCCTTAAATCTGCTCTGTCAGTTTTGGATCCAAGACTTTTTCAGCTAAAGTTGCGCTTTAGAGGATTCCTTGGTCTCACTGGTCACATCCACTGCAAACTTTCCCCAGTTCAGTGAGGAATTCAGAAATTATTTGTTTTCTTATTTTCATATTCATTTGGCTCATAGGAAGAACTAGTGTTGTTGTTGGACCGGTTTTTTGGCTCTTCTTCATTACCTATATTTTCTTTTAGATACATTGTGATGATTTAATGCGTACATGTGATTACCCTATATGGTACGACGCTTGCTTTACATTTCTGTGGTGCTCAGATGGCGCTGCTGTGGTAAAGATCACACTAACAATGTACTTACACAGTGTTAAAGCAAATAAATGAAAATAACTACTTTTTACTCATGGAAAACGGCACTGGAGTTATTTGACAATCGGTGACTAAGTTATGTGGCAGGTTTGACAAGATTGTAAAGCATCAAATTTTGTGGCATAGTATGCGATCAAATGCAAATTATATGGCACATTCTGTGGTTTTATTATCTTTCCTTACTATCATGAAGCCATCTCAAAATAGCAAAGGCCTGTTTTGGACTTCGGCGGACTGGTTACTCCGTCATAAACATGACGGACAGCCCGTCCACCATAATACAAGTGCGATAGGATATAATAAGAGTCACTGGAATTATGCAATTGTGCGGCTGCAGCGTTTTTCGCATACATATAGATTTGCCGTATTTTGCCACATAATCCATCATCTGTTGCAGAATCTGCAGATTTTAACAAAAAATGTTTTTTCTTGCTCAAGCGGTTAAAATGTTACTAAAGCTGTAGTGACACGTGTTGCTGCAGAGTGGTAATAATGAGGTGCAACCAATACCCAGACAGTGTAAAAATGTCAAAATAATGAAATAGTACTATCACATAATGTGCCAGATCACGCCGCATAATGTGCCTTGACATCAATGAACCCTTAATATGGCAGACGGTACACCCGCCCAACTATAAAAAAGGGGGCTTATTTATGAGCCCTTGCAACACTCTGATGCTGCTGGTGCGGGGCGTAAAAAAGGCGCCCGTTGCGCCCTATTTACAATGTGATGCATCTAGGCAGATGTGTCACTTAGTAAACCCCTGCGCCACATTATACCTGCGCCAGGTATAATGTATGCAGGGTGGGCATTCCCCCGCATAAAAACCTTGTAGAAGCGGTACATAGAAATCTATAAGATTTCAGTGCACCATTTCTAGAACGCCATCATCGCAAGCAGCCTAGACTACTGCAAAGCATTCTATGCTAGAATCTCCAACCACCTCCTCCACCAACTCCAGACCATCCAGAAGCCCACAGCATGACTCATACTAGACTTCCTAAGATGCAACCACATCACACCACATCTTAGAGAGCTCCACTGATTCCACATACATAAACAGTCCCAAATCAAACTCCTTAAGCATGCATACAAGGCTCTGAACAATAAAGGACCAACATACCTTAACAACCAACTTCACTTCCACCCACCTACCACACATCTGCGCTCAGCCTCACTCTCACCCGTACACACTCCGCAAAAGCAGAGCAGGAGATTTAACATTCTCCC
Organism: Lissotriton helveticus; assembly: GCF_964261635.1. Classification (NCBI taxonomy): domain Eukaryota; kingdom Metazoa; phylum Chordata; class Amphibia; order Caudata; family Salamandridae; genus Lissotriton; species Lissotriton helveticus. The sequence goes on along the minus strand of NC_136059.1, from coordinate 1,131,541,995 downwards.
ACATCGCACCCAAAACCTACAATGGCCTCCCTCTACACATCAGGGCCTCCTACTTCGAATCCGCAAAAAGCTGAAGACCTAGCTCTTTAACTAATTCTTGAGGCTGACTCACTTCACCCTGAGCCTCACGCCTGTACACCTGCTTCAGCACTTCTACCGGGTGGTAAACAGCACAATACAAATCTATATAACATAACATGAAGTAACATTTGCACAATATGATTTCTTCGCACCGTGGGTCTATTAGTGCATGTGCATGTGTGTTAGAGAGAAAGTGTGTGTCAGCATGAGTGTGGTGTGTATACACCTGTATACGTTTGCGAGAGATAGAGCGTTGAGGAAGGCTGAGTGAAATATTGGGATAGTTTGTTATGCCACATTATCCAATATTAAAAGGTGATGTGAAAAGTAAGCAGCAGAATCACTCATAGGATTATTTTACCCTCTTATGCTTTACTACACTTTTAGTTGAAAAAACAGAACTTCAAGCAATCTTTGTGGGAACTGGATTGGGACCTGGAGACACAAGGAAGCAGAGATTACAGGGTACCAATTATATCAACTGGCTCCATTTTACCTCTGCTGTCATGTAGCCTTGCTTCATTTTCTCCCAGAACTGAACACCAAATGCACCCCTTTGGCTCTTGACCCTCAAGATAGCAATGCAGAACATCAAATGCTTTGTCAAGAAGGTGATGAGACCTAGACACACAGAACTCAATGATTCACGGAATAAATCTTAATAAATCAAGGTCTGAGCAGTGCCTTATCCTTCACATGCAACGTAGAAATATGACAGAGCTAACTGCTACCTTTATATGAACAGGGGAATAGCATGCCATGTTTCATAGTGAATCACACAAAAGGTAATGAGAAGAACACTTGCAATTTGTCTGACCACTGGCAATAACTCAGGATAGAATCCCACACCATCGTTCTTTTGCCCACCATGCCACCTCAGTTTGGATCCAGCCATATGCAAATGAGCCTTTACCGTACTTCCGTACTTCCCAGGGGAACAGTCCAGCCCAAACTGTCAGGCCAGATCCTTGTCGTACCAGAACACAAGCAACCTAGGACCGGGTTTGTCCTGATGTTAAATTGTTTGTTTTTTGGATCAGGATCTTAAATATAAACAGTGAATGGTTTACACAAAAAGTAGTAATCTACACCCATAGAAGTACTCCATGAATGGGTACCAATTTACTATTTAGTAGTATTCACAAACGTTGGCAGTATTACTCTTGGAAAGCTGTACCAGTCTCAGGTTTCCAGGCATACTACTGCCAAGCAAGCACCTAAAAGGTGATGGGAAGAATGCATGCAAATAGTCTAACCCGTGACAATTGCTCGGGTTAGTATTCCAACCTTTCATTTTAAGCCCACTGTGCCACTCTAGACAGAGGCCCACCTAATAAAAATCAGGACTGCCCCTGTTTCTCATGGAACAGTCCATCCCCAAACTTGGTCATCTCACCCCTCCACCTTGCAGCCTGCTACTTTTTTAGTTGGGATATTTGAGATTACGCCCCTAAATCTCACTGACTGATATATGCCCCTGGCAATCTTCCATCCTCATGTCCTTTGGAATTGATTATTGGACAAATACATTGTTTTACTCTATGTTTAGTTTCACAAAAATCAAAATGAGGGTAATGATTCCTTGCAAATACCATTTATTCCTCACATTAATGTCTCATAAATATACAATGTCGAGCAGTAAAGTGTATTTATAATTTTTTTTTTAGAATTGTAATAGTATATTAGCCATCATCATGGGGGCGTGGCTTAGCAAGCCACGATGGCGGCTGTGTTTTGCTGAGGCTCCGCGATCGGGCTAGCATCCTGCCCAGTTCCTGAGATCGCCGGGAGCCTCAACCTTCCACAAAAGCACCTGTGATGCCCCCACTCACTGAGGCATCCTCCAGGTGAGCCGAGAGGACTGCTGGTGCGCGGCACCCGCCGACACATCTCCTGCCGGAGCCGTGCGCCGAGTTCCCAAGATGGCGGGCGCGGCTCCGCTCCACAGATGCCTGCATCGCCGGGAGCCCGTTCATTGAGCGGAGGCCCTCGGAGGGGCGGCCAACCAACGACTACGGAGATCCCTGGAGTGCGGTGGGATCAGCCCTTGGAGGTGTACCCCGGACCGAGCTTTCCCCTGCGATCACAGTCCAGCACACAAGATGGCGGCCGCCACCCTGGAGCTTCCCTATACCGGCGCTCCTGAGCAACCGGGAGCCTGATCTAACTCCAGCGCCGGCCCAGCATACCGCCGCAGATCGAGGAGCACCTGTAGACACGCGGCCTGTGTGGCGCTGTGCCCTCCGGACGTCCGCGACCTCCACCGGGGGACGTGAGTGCCTGTCTTTCCCCCCCTCCTCCGGGGATCCCGGCGCTGGCACCCGGGCGGCCTCCTGCCCCCTCCGGGACTCATAGGAGGACACAGGCCGCACCGTCCCCTGACCAGGGGGGCCGAGACGCTCCTGCCCCCACGGGCGGCTATGCGGACCCGAGCGCCTGACCTTAAAATGGCGCCCACGGAGACCCGGACACAGTGACCAGCACAAACCCCATTTTGGGAGCAGACGCGCTCCCCCGAGTCTGCAGCGCCCGCGCGCCACAACAGAGACGACCTACCACCGCCCCCGGACCCCCAAGGTCCCTATCACGTGATCCTCGACCCCAACCGCCGGAGGAGGGGGAGGGGGTGAGCGCCATTCTCGGGGTGCCCCGTCTTCTAGAGGATTTGGACAACGGAGGAGGGGAGAGCCCCCCTGATGGCGCGCGCCCGTGGACACCCGCGCGGCCTCCTGCCGCGCCACTGAACTCACCGGCGGCTGTGGGCCGCCGGAACGCTCCAGAACTGAGGAGCCCCCGGGATGAGCCCGTAATTACCTCGACGCCAACAAGAACTGGGTAACCTACCCCCACTGGGTTGCCATCCACCCCACAGCACTGGTGGTCAGCGGCCCACTGCCCCCGGAACCTACAGGAGCGCGGCGCCATCTTCCCCGGACCCATGGGGAAAACAAGGGGCTCACAGGTGACTGCTGTCCCTGAAACAGCCATTGAGAAGATGCCACACGCGAGGACCTGGACGCAAGCCAACACGCCGCTTACTGACCCCACATTATCGGCGAAACTGGACCAGGTACTAGCGGCTATTGAACTGTCCCGACTCTCAATGGAGGATCGGTTGGGTGTCCTGACGACGGACATCAGCCTGATTCGCGACGACCATCGTAAGTTGGCGGACAGAGTGAAGGAAGGAGAACGGGCCGTGGCCACGCTGCAACCCACGGTGAAAGCGCAGGAGGCGGACATGAAGGAGGTCATACGCCGCATGGCGGCCCTCGAGGAACGCACAATTGATTTGGAGGGACGCTCGAGACGGTGTAACATCTGCGTCCTGGGTCTGCCGGAGGGGATTGAGAACTCGGACCCTCTGACCTACATGGAATCATGGACCAGATCGTTCACCCCCGAGTCGGAACGCTCAGCATTCTTCTCTATTGAGAGAGCCCACAGGGTCCCTGCTCGGAAACCCCAGTCAGGCCTCCCTCCACGCCCCATGCTCGCCAAATTCCTGCACTTCCGAGACCGCGATGCGGTGCTCCGAGCAGCCCGGACGGCGGGCCCCCTGCAGGTGGAGGACCAACAGGTCATGGTGTTCCCAGATTATGCCCGAGAAGTCCAGCAGCAACGATCTACCTTTCTGGAGGTTAAAAGACGCCTCCGCGCAAATGATCTCCAGTACTCATTGTTGTTCCCGGCCCGCCTCAAAGTGCTACACAAAGGGAAGGCCATATTCTCCACCACGGCGGAGGAGGCACGGGATTGGGCTGAGTTTCATTGCCCGCTGATCCCTAAACCCGGACCCCAGCGGACGCACAACAACGAATCGCGACGATCCAGAAGACGGGGCACGAACCGTACCCAGACAGGCCCCTCCAAAAACCAGCCATCCTCCCCCTCGGGCTCACCCGACCTCACGCAAATCATGCAGGAGAGGCGAGACGCCCTACGAGCGGTGACCGAACTACATACATCACCCCTCGCATCGGACATGGAATGCCAACCGCACCTATTCACACCTGAGAAAGACCGGGACAGTGATGGCACAATGTCAGGGTTTGGCCCAATCTCTTCCCCCCTCATTGCAACACACACATTGGACGCTACCCTGGCTGGACACCCTGACGCCTCTTCGTGATGGGCGGAAGACAGCTGCTGTATCCTCTTTTCTTGGTTACCTAATGTACTATGCGATGTTTGTGAGCCAAGACTGCATAACCAGATAACTGTATGCGCTTGCGTGCGATAGTCATATCTCCTACAAAAGCCCGATCCGCGCACAAGCCTGGCAGTAACACACGCTGCCACCCCCACAGGATTCTGTTGTAACTCTCCCCTCGTGAGACACTAGTTTGGATATGCCACCTCCGGTGACATATCCCCAGCATTGGGACTGTTGCCCACCCATGGTTCTCCCTGTTGTTATCCCCGTTAGTCCCCCCCTACGCTTAAGGAAGCATGGCGAGCAGGAGCACACACGAATCACAAGACCCTGGTGGCCTCGGGAAATGCAAGGGAGCCCCACCCACAAGCACGACACCCTAGTAATGGCGATCTCACGGCCGGATGTTAACGTTCTCACACTGAATGTACGGGGTCTACACACACCCAGCAAACGCTACTCTGTTTACTCCTACATTAAGCGTATGTCAGCCAGTATTGCACTTCTGCAGGAGACACATATTAACGCTACCGAACTAGGCCGGTTACAGACCAAGTGGCGGGGGACCTTTTGTGCCACGCAATACTCAGCATTTGCGCGCTGCACCTTAATTTGGGTTAGACCAGGCACCCCCTTCCGAGTGCTCAGGCGGGTGGTAGACAGAGAGGGCAGATATGCATTTCTGGAGGGAATTTTAGACGGACAGGGGATCCTCCTGGGCAGCATTTACGCCCCTAACACAGAGCAGGACAAATTCTGGGACCACCTCACAGGAGTCTTAGCCCAATTCACCACGGTCCCATGGGTGTTGGGGGGTGACTACAATTGCACACTGGACCCCACTCTGGACCGCATCTACTCATTCCACTCGATACCTCACAACCTTCGGGTCCGCCTAGACAGATTCTTATGCTCCGCACCAATCCTCCCTAAGGTCACATCTTCGGACTACCTAGGCCGGATCCTCTCGGATCATGACGCTCACATCTTGCGCTTGACCTGGCGCCCCCCACACCCACCAGTCCCCACTTGGCGTCTCCCCAGAGACTGCCTGTCAGACCTGGTCTTTAGGGACACACACAAAACCAGCATACAAGATTACTTTTCACACAACACGAACACGGCATCGTCGGCACTGGTGGAGTGGGATGCATTTAAAGTAGTGGCATGGGGGGAATGCATTAAACAGATTGCAGGGGCTCGCCGCACATTGGAACAGACACTCCTAACCTCGGAACGACGTTTAGCTGCACTCACTAAACGAACCGATGACTCGGAGGAACACACTGTACTCACGGCCGAGGCGAAGGCAATCTATCAGACCGCCTGTGCTGATCTTTGGAAATACAATTTCAGGGCCTATGCCTCCAGAGTTCACAAGGACAGGGACAAAACGGGAGCGATGCTCGCCTGGATGGCGAAGCAGGACACCGAAATCAAACCAATCACGGATATTATCAACCCGGAGGGTGTGCTGGTGCGATCTCAAGTCGAGATCCTCCGGGCGTTCCAATGCTATTACGCACAGGTATACGGAGCCCCGACCCGATACTCTCCATCATTCGTGGATCACTTCCTAGACCCACTGAAGTTACCCACGATATCGGATGCGGATAAGCGTACGCTCGACGCTAAGATAGTACCCTCAGATATCACCCAAGCGATGCGTGCCCTGTCTCGGAATAAAGCACCGGGACTCGACGGCTTCCCACTAGAATACTACTCGACGTTTTCTCCCCTGGTGGTCCCCCGATTGGCTCGGATGTTTGAGGCGTCCCTTCATTTGGGACGGCTACCCCAGTCACTACGAGAATCCGTGATTGTTACCTTTCCCAAACCCCACAGGGACCCACTCCACATGGGATCGTACCGCCCTATCACTCTCCTGTCAGCAGGCTGTAAGATTCTCGGGAAGATCCTAGCTGACAGATATGCCCAGGTCATACGCCCACTGGTCCACCCGGACCAATGTGGCTTTGTTCCGGGGCGGAACACCTCACAAAACCTCCGCCGAGTCTTCCATATCCAGGATCAGGTACGCGACAGATTCCCCCGCGCCGCCTGCCTCATTATGGATCTGGAAAAGGCGTTCGACACTATCACCTGGCCATTCCTCTTCTCGGTCCTGCGTCTCCTCAACGTAGGCCTGACACTCATGGCATACACACGCCTTCTGTACACCGATCTGACAACGCGAGTACGGATCGGGAAACACATCTCATCTGCATTTGAGGTTCAACGAGGCACGAGACAGGGGTGCCCCCTATCACCTCTTTTATTTGCCCTGGCCGTCGAACCGCTGGCGGTTAGACTACGCCAGGAAGGAATATATTGGGGCATCCCGCTCGTGGACGGTACTCATTGCGTCTCTATGTACGCAGATGACCTCCTCATATACGCCCAGGACATCGAGACTGACCTAACCCCCATAGGGGTGGCGCTCGCTGAGTTCGCGGACGCCTCGGGACTCCAGGTGAACTGGGACAAGTCCACGATTTATCCCTTGCACCAGTACCACTCTCCAGCAGACATCTTTGAGGGTAATCACCGTAGAACACTCGCTAGCCTACGCCCGACTGTTACCTTCTGGAATAAACTCCCGCTAGCCCCAATAGGGCGGATAGCCCGGGCGAAAATGGTGATGCTTCCCCGACTCCTCTACCACTTCACTAACTTACCGGTGGTGCCACCCAGGTCCTTTTTCCGGGACCTCGACTCCCTCCTGGGTACCCTTATTTGGGGCGCCGGCCGACATAGGGTGGCCCTGAAAACCCTCCAACTTCCCACAACACAAGGTGGGCTCGGAACTCCCTCCTTTGAATCCTATTTCCTGGCGGCGCAGCTCCAATGGCTATCGTATTGGACGGCCGACCGTCACACCCAGGAGACGTTTACTCCGACTGGCAGAGTCACAACCCCGGAATTCACCCGACTTCTCCTCCCGGGCACCAAGCCCCGGCGAACATACCCCCTGCAAGTCACAATAGCGCGCCAGTGTATGATACGGATCCACCGGATGTCCCCAGGTAGACCCCCATACTCCCCGCTACTGCCATTGATAGGCTGCCCTAGACAGGACTCTTATTTCACGGCTTCAATGCTAGCTGAATGGACGCAATGTGCCATCCCGGACATGGAGTCGCTCTTTGAGGAGGGTCAGCTGAAACCAATCGACCGACTGGTCGCTGAGTACGAACTCCCCCGGGGTCAATTCCTTCGATACCGACAGTTGCTCGAGGAACTCCGTCCCTACTATAATCTCCAGGCCGGCGAGCCTGACACGCATCCAGTAATACACACTATCCTACATATGGGAGTGGGACGCCACTTGGTCACCTGGCTGTATAAAGCGATCCGGGAACTCTCGCACGCCCCCCTGACAACCCTACGGGCCACATGGGAGGGAGACATCGGTCGTGCACTACACGACTCGGAGTGGACCAGAGCGCTTGAAGCCCCAAAACGCGTCTCCAGGAATGCCTGCTTCAAAAACATTCAATACTATATTCTACACAGGGCATACCTCACCCCAGCACGCCTGCAAAGGTTCTACCCATCAACACAATTCCTATGCCCCAGATGTCGCTCCCCCGACGCAAATTTTCGTCACATGTTTTGGAGCTGTCCCGACCTACACTCCCTATGGCAAACGGTGCCCGACACACTGACAGATATCACAGGCCTCACAACACTAGCCTCCTGGGAATCAAGCGCGCTAGGCATTTTTCACGTCCCTAAGCGAGCACCGGTGCACAGACGCTTTGTGTCCTTAGGGCTGCTGCTGGCGAAAAGATGCATAGCCATGCACTGGTGGTCCCCGGAGGGTCCCCCATAGCGACATGGACAGGGGCGGTCTGTAAGTGGGCAGCGGCGGAGGAGGATGCCCTTAGAGAGGAGGAGGCTAGAGGTGCGCGAAAAAATCCCATCTCTATGGAATGGGCCATGCTCCTTCATAGCTTCCGGCAGTCCTTGCACACAGTAGACCAACCTACACCCCCCCTCCCCCATCCGAGAGAGCCCATAGTCCTTGACTGCTGCCCACCATCCCAGTATCGAATCCCGGCGCTTCACACTTCCTCGTCAACGCCCCGCTGCCATGTCACCCGTCCTGCTACTCACATGAGTGGGAGGCCCCCACCTCCCGATCGCCCAACCTCACTGTGAGTACATACTGGGGAACCCCTTGCCTCCCGACACCTGACGCCCGTTCTCTTTCACTATGATCTTGCTAGCGCCTATATGCTTCCCCCCCCCACAGTTCCGTCCCCCGTTACCTGGTAACGCCGCTGTGCGAACTGTACAGACCCCGATCCTATGCCCTCGAGGCGGGAATTCACACACCCACTGTTATTCTTCGTACCCCCCTACGGAGCACGTTCACTGTATCCCTGCCTGAAATCATATGTGATTGATCTGTACTGTTTAATGGAGGAAGAACCTGATTACACCAGTTTATATACAGAAATGTTGCGCGCATGGCTGACCGTGGTTGAATGTTGACGCCACGCCAGCAGATGATCCACCTTGTGCCCATGTTCTATGATGCAACAATAAAAACAATTTACAACAAAAAAAATATTAGCCATCATCATTTAAAATTCTCAGCTTAGTAACCCATGCGTTCCTTCTATAAACATTCAATAGGTTGGTGCTTGAAATGCCTGTGACAGACATCCCTCTTGCAGACCACCTAACTCGTTGGTTGCGATTCCATGTTCGCTTACAGCAACAGATAACCCTTCCGCTTTAGATGGCCGGACAAACTGACATGCACACTTAAAAGTGCACACTTACCACTCCTCCTCCCTCCTCCCATGGCCCAGCCCTGCCTTGCCCCGGAAACAAGCTAACTCAGCCAGCAGCTGAAAAATAAAATGATATTAAAATATTGTTTTATTTTTCATCTGCTGGCTCCGAGCCAGTGGGGGGGCGTACCTCCACCATCACGGAGGAGCTGACCCTGATCCTCATTTACCAGTGCCATGGCTCACACATCGGTGTGGCTGAGAAATACTTGGCTCCAGAGCCAGGATCGCTGATTGTTAGATTCCTTAGTATGGACACCCTGGACAAGTCACCTTCAAAGAGAAGCCGAATTGTCTGCTTGAGAAAGGGGATTACTGGACTGCATCCTTCAGCAGAAAACCTGAGGCCTTTTTAAAAGATTGAAAATAATAAAGGATTTTTTCAAAATACGACAGCCTACCCAGACTGCTAATTCTGGTGCACCATCCTTTCTTATAGAATTCGGTATCTGTCCTGACAATGGAGCTTTTTGTGGCCAGCCCCGGGTGTTGTTGTGCACAATGTCATATTGACTATCCGACATTGAAATTTAAGTGCGAAACCTTGGTCAGCCACAGTCGTGTTGTTAACATTCAGCAGAAAACCTGCCTTGTGGACTTACTAGTCGAGCTGTCTGTTGACTAAAATATAGTGCAAGAGACATGGGTCCTAACCCTGCTGGAGGTGCTGCATCTGCCTTGAGGGAAGAGGCTAATTCACTGTGTGAAGGGTGCTGGAAGGGTGCTCCAATTGGAGCACGTTCTCTAGGAAAGGGATCACAATCATGCAGGAAGGCCAAAATACGTTGACCATGTACAGTGGCTCCTAAGTGAGTGGCTGCTCTGCTGTGTGAAGCAGCCAAATTGCATGGAAAACAGTGGACTGCTTGAACAAGAAAATTGTAAATATCAGGCCACAGGTGAAAGTGAGGGACTAGGGCACTCACACTAAGCGACTGGCAACAGAAATAAAAGCAGTGGCCAGCTCCAGAAAGCCCTCAGTTCAGTGAGAAAGTCAGTGATTAACTTGAGCCGGTGGTTTCTGGTACTCAACACCGGCTCTTAATTGTCAACACCAGCTCTTGTGACAGTCTACCACAAGGTGGCGCTGTCTGGCTAATTTAGACATTACCACAACAACAGGTAATTATTAATTCAATATACATTAAAAATTACTATTACTTGCCGTCCAAGCCATTCTTATAGCTTTGGAGGCCTGAAATAGTCCAAATTGACACAGAGTGTGCCGTTAGTAGTTGTGTTGTAACTATCATTTGCTGCATGGCAGTGGCAATGTGTGGTGCGAGCTGCAGTGGCCTCCTGGCGAGACATCTGGCACATGTTTATTTTCAAAATAAGCACTGGAGAAAGTGTGCCACTAAGTCTCCCACAAGGTAGAATGCAGATATTCAGAACCAGAAAGACACCTCCTTGACGTGAAACAGATATCTGGAGTGATACTTAAGGAATTCTCTTCGTCCTACACTAAACCTACTTCACTGGCTCTTAAGATCTACGAGGCCAAAGCCCTGGGTTCAGCGTTATATGGGGCAGAACTGTGGGGCTTTTCCAAACATGAGGATCTAACCAGAACAGTTAGTCGAAATCTTGCCTGTCTTCCTTCTACCACTCCGGGAAACAACCTTTACAACACAACTTTTACAACGCACTACCATTACAACAAAACTTTTACAACGCAACATCCATTACATCCCATGCCATTACAACGCAACCATTACAACGCATGACACTACAACGCATACCACTACAATGCATGTCATTACAACGCATAACATTACAACGCATAGTACCCTTACACTATCCAACACTTACCCTACTGTTGCACCCCCTGGAGTTAGAATAGTAATTTTTACCCCTACACTATCCAACACTTATCCTACTGTTGCCCCGCCTGGAGTTAGAATAGTAATTTTTACCCCTACACCATCCAACACTTACCCTACTGTTGCACCCCCTGGAGTTAGAATAGTAATTTTTACCCCTACACTATCCAACACTTACCCTACTGTTGCACCCCCTGGAGTTAGAATAGTAATTTTTACCCCTACACTATCCAACGCTTACCCTACTGTTGCACCCCCCTGGAGTTAGAATAGTAATTTTTACCCCTACACTATCCAATACTTACCATACATGCAATGTAATGTTATGCGTTGTAATGGTATGCGTTGTAAAGGTAGTATGCGCTGTAATGGAATGCGTTGTAAAGGTAGTTTTTAAAAATTCGTTGTAATGGCATGCGTTGTAATGGAATGTGTTGTAATGGATGTTGCGTTGTAAAAAATGCGTTGTAAAGGTATGCGTTGTAAAAGTATGCTTTGTAACGTCATACATTCACCACTCCGCTGTATCCACTGCACATGGATCTGGGGGTAACAGGGGTGACGGGTAAAATCTGACTCCGTCCCATATTGTATTGGAGTTGTCTATGGACTATCCGTGAACTCACCCACTATCTTGGAAGTCTTAAGTACGCCATGAAGGCTGTCCAATTCAGTAAGATTTCCTGGCTACTGAGCTTCCTCCCAGAGCTTGACAATTGTCAAGGCCTTGGGCAGAGGACACCTGCGACTGTTGTGGGCTCCTGAAGGGTTTCTAGTGAACTGGCAAACGAAGTAGGAGTCTTCAAGGAAGTACATTGAAGTCTAGCTATAATTATGTTTTGTCTCTCAAGGACGATCTTGTTTGTTAATGTACCCATGTATAGTGGTCTGTTCACAAGACTGTTAGAGTTTGTTGTTTGGGGATCTTATGTTATGTTTTATGGGATGTTCAAATCCCCTACATCTAACCTATTTGAAGATGGCACGCCTTCGACCCCCACATATAAAAAAGCATTAAAAGTATTTGCTGCCTCTTAGCGCTGTAAAGAAAAGTTGCAACTATTTGTCAACATAAGAGAATTCATATTGTCCACCTTTGAAGGATGAATGATTCAGTTGGCCATGTATGGATTCAAACATGTAACCTTCAGATTACACGCATAACTCTTTGGTGCTGTACATTACCTTATTGGGGTATTATCACCAAAGTGTTGAAAAGAGGGCATTTAAGATGGCAAAGGCTGCACACGTAGCATATCCTTCTTTAATTCAGGGAGCATCAGTCATCTACTTTACAACATAGAATCAGCTGTCTCTTCCCCCTTCTGTATTGTCTCAACTCGTCCTGGTACCTAAAATCAAAACAAACATTGACAAAGTCAGTAGGTCTGGCCTTGGCACGGCTGACTTTTCTTATTTCTGCAAACATATGCAAAACAACTGCTCTCTAAAGGTGACTTGCATATGGATGCAATAAAAGGGAAATGGCTCATCTCAATAAAGTAAATAAAAACATGAAATGGAAGCATAGATTAGCCTATCAGCTCTGACAATGACATGAACTTCTTTTTAGGCGGAAGTCTTCATGCGAAACAGTAAAATGCAATCGCTCACAGTGAAGAGAGCCAATGGCTGAACTGGGCTGACCCACTACCTCATGCTGTAGGCCAGAGGCCTTCAACTCGTTTTGCTGTGAACCCCTCTACCTAAAATGCTTTGAAGTATGGCCTTCTCCAAAACATTAATGGAAAACCTGGGGAGGACTGGAGGGACATTGATGATAACAAAGTATGGGGTTTATGAGATCAATTCAGGGGTACTTTTTAGGTCCTCATAATCCACACTAAGGCCCTCATTAGGATAGCGGTTTTTCCGCATCCTCCGGGCCGGCGGAAGAGTCCGCCGGCCCGGAGGATGCGGAAAAACCGCTGCGGAGCCTTCACAGACCCCCCCGCCAGATTAGGATGGCTGGGGGGTCAGGAAGACCGTCCGCAGCTTTTCCGCCGCGGTCGCTTTCCGACCGCGGCGGAAAAGCTCTAACATGTCTGGCGGTGTCTATCAGACACCGCCAGGCATATTAGGATGTCAGCATTTCTATGCCTTTCCACGGCGGCAGTTCCGCCGTGAAAAGGCATACGGACTTTTGTTTGGGGGCCCATTGCGGGTCCCACAGGGGTGAAGGGGGGGTGGGGGGTGCACATGGGGGGTACCTATGGTACCCCCCTGCATTTGCGTGCACAAAGCGGCAGGCACCTCGAGGTGCCTGCCGCTTTGTGCATGCAAATGCACTGCTTTCATTTTTAACCTTGCGGCGGGTGCTGCTTGAAGCAGCACCCGCCGCAATGTTAAAAATACAGGATGTGACCGCCACCCTGGCGGTCACATCCTAATTGCACAGGAGGGACCGCCGCTGCCCCTGCGGACGGTCCCTCCTACTCTGGGGTGGCGGACGGACACAGGTCCGTCCGCCATCCTAATCGACCCCATAATGTGAGACTTTTAAAATAGCAAATACTAAAAAAACGGAAATAGAAAAATAACATTACTCCCTTTAATTGGGGTCTTGTGAGTCCCTCACACTCCTGGGCCGCAGTGCACATGCAGTTTCTGAACTAATGATAGCTGTGGCCCTGACTAGCAGGCTATCCCCTCTTCCTCTTTCACCCCTTCCCCACCAAGTCTGGCCATCACTCCGGGCCCGATTCACAGAACTAACTTAAGACAAAATCCTAAACTTACTACCATTTTGGTATTCACAGAAGGCACTTATCCATTTCGGTATTCACAGAAGGCACTTACTCATTTCTGTAAAAGTCCTAAAGTTAGGAGTCCTAACTTTACTACTACTAAACTGAGAAAAATCCTAACTTTAAGACTTTTGGTATTCACAGAAGGCATTTAGGAGTCCTAAAGTTAGGACTCCTAACTTCTGTGAATACCGAAATGAGTAATTGCCTTTTGTGAATACCAAAATGGTAGTAAGTTTAGGATTTTGTCTTGTTAGTTCTGTGAATCGGGCCCTCTAATCTTAAAACAGACTCTTTGGGCCTGATTATGAGTTGAGGCATTATTTATCACCCCTGATGAAGAAGGATACCACAAATTCGTTCTTTATCAGGTGCAATAAATAACACCTATTATAAGTATGTGAGGAGTACCACACAGATTTTGGTGTTTAACGCACCAAAATCCGCATGATACAGTTAATACCGTATTTATTTCTCCTGTTAAATTTTGGCACGTTTGGCCGGCTGAAATTTAACGTAACTTGAGGTATTTGACACATCCGATAATTACTGGATGTTTTAAATACCTTACAACTCATAATTCCCACCCATGTGTAAATAGGGGTTTACGCACAGATCGGAATATGAGTTACTCATAATCAAGGACTCAGTTCCTTTCAGCAAAAAATTGCTCCTTCATTTTGACCGCAGCTTTGCAACATGGATACCCTTAGAACTAATGCTCAACTCCATGCCTCTGTTGTAAAGTAAGACAGCCATGATTATGATGCAGTGGGCCTTTCAAACTCCTAGATCTCAGAATTACTACACCTGCCTTACTAATGTGAGTCAACTACCATGTGAAGTGGGTAGCCTCCTCTACTTCTTGTTACCCTCCCCACCCACATCTTTCTTTACGCCACCTCCAAGAGGCCTAACCTAAGGTGTCTCCTCTGTTTCAATTTTCCCCTCCCTTGGGCCATTGGTCCGATACCCAAAGCAACATTGGCATAGCAAGCACGCACTGAGCCCTAATGCAAGAAATGAATTATAGTAAAACAGCTATAATAAGGATTTAGTTGGGTTCTCAAAACGCTTGGGCCTCAATACTACTGTTCCTGTAGCTTCAATGATACCTACTCCTCTGCACACTCCGATGAGTCATCCCTCCTGTGTCTAAGAGTCAAAGAAGACTGCCTGCCCCTTTATGTAAAAAAAGGAAAAATACCCCCTTCTCTCCACTTTGTTACTCGGGATCTGTTCTGATTAGCAATCGTGATCTGGGACCCACGGCTAACAAGGAAAATGGATACCCAACCACTTTGTGCTAATATCACATCAGTAATAGAAGTAAAGTGGCCCTCGCATCATTGCCCCATTCCCAATTTATTTATTTATTTATTATTTATTTATTTAATGGTTTTGTAAAGCGCGTAGTAACTCAAAGAGCATCCCAGCGCTGACCTGTTCTCCAAGGGTTTCAGCTGTCAGATGAAATTATGTCTGCGGGAAAAGGAGGGTCTTTAGGGTTTTTCTAAACTGGAGGTAGTTCGGTTCTGTCCTGAGTTTTCGTGGTAGATGGTTCCAATGTTTTGCCGTGTGAACCGAGAAGCGACGGCCACCGGTCTTGGCTTTTCTAACTCTCGGGACTGCGATAAGGTTTTCTGCACCGGACCGGAGGTCTCTCTCCGCTTTGTATGGGATTAGGAGTTCTTTGAGAAGGGGGGGACCGTTATTGTTGAGGGTTTTATGGGCCAGGCAAAGGGCCTTGAAGACGACCCTTTCTCTGACTGGGAGCCAGTGGAGGGATTTAAGAGCCGGCCTGGCGGAAGATCTTCAATGAACCTGTTGCACTAAGGTAGCGATGACCCTTTAACAACAACAAAATATGTGCCCGCATTTTTGAACACCTTCTTCATGGCATCTCTCTGTGAAAGTTCAGAACTGTCTCTTTCCATTTGTAAACTAAAAAATTAGACCCACACAAAGCACCCCTTCTCTAGGCCATCTCTGTGACGCTATCCATAGATTTTGCTCCTTTCCGCTTACTCCTGGGTCATGACTTTGACACCCCAGGACGGACGATTGGGCTCTTATAGCCTCTTCTCTGCCCCTCCTTGACTCACCTGAAAGGACATCTGCATGTACACAGAGGTCAGAGTTGGCTGGGTGGATGTTGACCATGGTGTCCATGTGTTTTTAATTTTACAAAAACAGTTCCAATCATTTTCGTTAAAAACAACCATCACTGAATTGTTAATGGGGTTCTAAAGGTACCTCTGTGTGAGAGTGAACGGGGGGTTGAGCTAAAGTGTTTTCATTTGAAGACTCACTTGAAGAATCAAGATGACAAAGATGATTTTTGAGAGATATTACAAGGATGCTGAGTTTTGGAAAGTGCCCTTTTCATGGACTTATATAAATGTCTGCACTAGATACAGTCTGGTTAGCTATTACTGAAAAGCCTTCTTTCTAAGCACTTGTTTTATCATACACACTAAGGGCCATATTTATCATTCTCTCATGCAACGCAGCAGGACACCCTGCTGTGCTGAGTTGCGTGAAAGGGAGAGGGCAGGCATGCACCATATCTACGAAGATATGGCGCATTCCTGCTCTCTCCCTGTGCTGGCTCATAATGTGCTGCCTAGCACTATTGTAGGCACCCTTGCACCATCGTGTCTGCGTTGCAGACAGGATTGTTTTTGTACAGGAAGGGAGACATTCCTACATGAAAGCAACCCTTTGAGACTTTTTCTTCTTTCTATGTGTGCTGCAGAATGCCGTTTATGTAGAAAGGCGAAAAAAACGAGGAAAATATAAAGATATTTCTCCTTGTTGCACCTCCCCCATGAGGCGTAGCATTTTGACGCATTTCCTGGCCTGCCACTTATGGTAAATCTGGGAATTTGCCAAAATCCATGAGTGGACGCGTGGTAACACCCATGCTCCACCAATGGAACGCCTCCCTGGGGCAGAGTAAAGCAAGGTAGTGACTTGCGCTGTCTTATTTTACCCCAGATTAACGAAGCACCGTAGGGCCGCGCAAGGTGGCTCTGCATGGCTTGGTAAATCTCATCTACGTTTTGCATCGCCCTTCATTAACGGAGGCATTTGCTCTCCCTGAGAACTCTGCCACAGACACCCAGGACCCCACTATTTTGCCGACCTCTGCTGCAGGCTGTTGTGGGTGGAAGCAAAGTGTGACTGACAGTTACACAGACAAATGGATGAAGAGGGATGAGTGACAACCCGTGTATGTATAAATAGACATGTAGGGGCATATTTACAAGCCCCTTGCTTTTACACCGCCGTTGCGTCACTTTTGTGACGCAGCGGCGGCGCAAAAGATGCACCAAGGTGCGGGGTATTTACAACGTGACGCATCTGGGAGATGCGTCACGTTGTAAAGCTCTGCACCAGAAGGAGGCGTTCCTGCGCGGGGGGGGGGGGGCGTTCCGGCGCAGGAACGCCTCCTGAAATTGGCTGAGTGAAATCTACAAGATTTCACTCAGTCATTTTGGTGCCCATGCTGCGTCAAAACCCTGCGCCTGCTTGAAGCAGGCGTAAGGATTGACGCAGCATTGGAATAATAGGGCCCCCCGAGCATTGCTGGAGCTGCGTCGTGCTTGCGGCGCAACTCCAGCAATGCAACACTTTTACGTCACAGATGCGTGACGTATCTGTGCCGTTTTTTCCCCATGGTGCGCCGCATTGTAAATGCAGCGCAACCATGTTGGCGTAGGCATGGCGTGCAATAAGTGACGCATCCCTGCTGATATGCAGGGATGCGCCACTTATTGTAAATATGCCCGTATTTTTTAAAAACATGAGGCTGAAGAAGGTCTCAATGCCAAACCTAAAAAGATAATGAGTTGTAGTTATATGGTAGTGATAAACATAGCTAAGAGGTCATTTGTGGACGCCTGTTTCAATCACTTGTGTGTGTCCGTTATTCAGAGCAGTTCTCTCATCTGTTCCTTATGCACGCAAAAAAGGTGGGGTGAAAAAACACGGGTCAATAATAATCCTCCTAACAGGCATGCAGAATGTTCCAGTGCTGCTAATAGTACAAAAAACGAGGTTTGCGTCTAACAAGAGACAGGTGGTCTCAAATTGGTAACTGTAAGTCGAATTCTTAAGGGAGATTGCCTCAAAAGTTCACCTCATTCTTTCCGGCCACAACACAGAATCATGTCGACAGCCACCCCCCAAGCGGGCTGGCGCGTTAAGAACAAAGCGTTGTTAGTGCTGAACGAATACCAGGGTACCTCAGAGCAGCCAGGGGCGTTTCTCACATTGAAACAGTCGCACAGGTGTGTAGCCTTTTGCTAACAGCGATGCCGGGGGGGGGGGTTTTGGAAGTGCTTTAAACAGGCAGTGACTACAAAGCACTTGCTGGTGCCGTTAACGTCTGTTTTAGTTGCGTCCAAAGTAGTTCCAGAGAGGCTCGAGCCATGCAAGATGTTCAGAATAGGCCAGATTTACGTGTATTTTGTGCTGGTTTTGCCTCACTTAACTGATGTAAACATGCACAAACGTGTTTCTTTTTTATTTCCATTCCAGCGCAAAACTTGTAGCTTCTTTGCTTTGGGAAGTTACCTGAAAGTAACACATCGCTTCTTTCAGGGCCGGACTGGCCGTAGCAGACACTAGTGTTTTCAAGATGGGCCAGAGGGAAGGGTCCGGTTTTCGAGTGGGGGGGCTGGTTTTGTTCCTAGGGGCCGGTTTTGCAGCAGTGCTGCAATATCGGCCTCTTGTAACAAAAGCAGCAGCAGTGCTAAAGCGGACGGCAGCAATGCTAAGTAAGGCTGGGCGTAGTTTGCGAAATAGCACTTTGCGAAGCTGCGCGCAGTGCACTTCGCACTACGCGAGCTACGCGTAGCACTACGCGAACTGCGTAGTAGCACGTTCGCACTGTGCAAAATGCCATTTTCAATGATTGCTCGCGAACGAGGAAAAAGTCTTGCCACGATGTCATTTTGCTTGCTCGCGGTCGCCAACTTGACGTTGAGGACCGCGAGCAAGCAAAAAATCACCACTACGCTACGTGTGTTCGCACTGTGCTAAGTGCAGTTCGCGTAGTGCGAAGTTGCTCAAACTATGCGAGTGTAGCGTAGTGATTCGCCCAGGCCTAGTGCTAAGGCTGCGGCTTTGCTTCTCACTAGCACCCAGTAGTGGCTCCTGGAGGGAGTGCTGTGGGGCAGTGGGGTGGGGTAGGGGAGGGGCAGGGTGGTGGGTAGTAAACTCCGGCTTACGGCCGATCGGAGTTAGGTAAAGAAATAAAGAAATAAAACAAATTAAATTGTGCGCACTTCAATGCCAAATGCGTTGAAGCACGCACAATTTAATTAATTTTATTTATAATTTCTTTACCTAACTCCGATCGGCTGTATGCCGGAGTTTACTACCCACCACCCTGCCTCTCCACGTCTCCGCCCCGCCCTACCGCCCCGCAGCACTCCCTCCAGGAGCCAATACTGTTTGCACCCTTTCCCTCTCCCCCTCCCCCCGGCTGGTCCAGCTGAATTGCCTGGGTTGGTTTGTGTTCCTAGTCCGGCCCTGATTTTGTTGCGCTACTCAGTGTTAATGGGGCATTCCATGGGTGGTACATGGGTATTCACGTGCAACCACCCATGTTTTTTCACGTAAAGCGCTATCTACTAACAACACAAGTCAGGATATTGCACCAAAACACAACTCCACTTGAAAGCAAAGGCACTAGTAGGAAGAAATGCTTTTATTTCTCCTAACATTTTCCACTTTGGATATGTGCAACACTTTACAGCTGACACCCAAAAAGTTTCAAAGCTTGTCTGAACAAATTATTTTGTACCATAAGAGTATCATTTCAGTACAAAACCTATGCTACACTCATGCAGATACTTTTGCACTGTGGCACAAAGGTGTGAGCAGGCTGATTGAGTGTGCCAGCACTGGTGAGCGAGCAGGGTAGTGTCATTTCTTAGTAGATAGGGCACTTTCCTGCTTTCTCCCTGTCTCGCAACGCAGCCAGAAGCTTAGGGGGTGCGCTACGATGTGTGGCCGTTTTGTAAATGCGGGTCTTTGCATATAATTAAGTGTGGATGACATTATCTGGAAGTGAATTATCATCTTTAATGTCTATCCTGACAATCTGGCACGGATCTGGCCCTCCTGATTTCACATTGGACATCCTTGCTCCATGTCATAACAAGTATCAGCACAGGTCACATAACTGTGGCTGCTTTTTTATTTTCATGGTAAAGTGAACACTTGAGGGCAAGTTAAGCAAGATGCATGCATGCTCAGTGTCACAGAAGTTGGCATCAGCATTTTGGGGAGTGCTTTAAAGGGTGGTGGTTAAGAAGTAATGTGCATTTTGGTCAGAGGTGCTACAACGCCCATGAGGAATAGTACTTCTACAAGTGCAAATTTACAAATCCCTTTGCGAATGAGACCCAGATATAGATTACAGTTGTCACAGGGAAGGATTTAGCTAAAGTGTCCATTCAGGCCAAACTAGACATGTGTGAAGTGGAGTTATGTCTCTGGTAGGATGGGCAATAAGGAGCCAGGTGCCAGTTATGCGGCTATGGGCCTAACACCAAAAACGAATCTAAACCTGCACTTGTAGAGTTATGATTTTCCTTTTTCGCAAAAGTCAGTTTTAGAGAGCTGAACTAAGTACAGCTTTGTAGTAGGTCTGGGCGAACTATAAAATTTGCTGGCATAATTCATGTCGTTAAAGAAATGTCATATTATGCTTGTTAAGCGAAATTCCCGAAATGACACCACTTTGCATATTGACAAAAAAGGTTATTCCCTTTGTAGAATGATTTTTACCCTATATTGTCTCACTTACTTCACACTCAAACAACAGAATCCTTGTCACATAGGATAAAAACCACAGTTTCTTTCCTCGTATAGCCCAAAGTTCAGAAAGTAGAACCACAAAAAGCAATATACTATAATTATTACAAGAGTAAACAATAACTCATCAATAATTGGCTTTGATAATGTAATTCACAATTTCCCTCAAATGTATTAAAATCATTTATCAATCTACATCATAGTGTTAAAAACAATACTTTCACAATTTGCAAAGTATAATGTCATATTTCAATTAAAAAGACCACTTTGCATAATTACACGCCATTCGTAGAAAAATTTACCACAAATGTCGGGCCATATTAGTGGTAAAAATGTAGAACGAACACACAGGAACAACAAAACATGAATAGCTGTTTGCGGTGCTTTGTTTAAATTTGTCCTCGCCCCACACATTATCACGAGGATGCATTTTGTGCTAAAGCAGAAAATAATCGGTTTGCAATTGTCTTAATGATGTGTAATTTCTCGTAATTAAGCGAAAGTAAATTAATCAGATTTTCCACACTCCAACTTTATAGATGTAGAACTAAGTAACTGTTTACATTTTTAAAAAGATTCAGAAAAGGGGGTGGTGATGAACAGAGTGCCTGAATTAAGCAGACCACTCTTACCCAGTCCAAAGATCAGGGCTTGATCCATCACCGTTTTTTAGCTCACTGCACCATCCCAGCTCAGAACTTGGCTATATGCAAATTAGTCTGTTCCTGTCCCAGTGCATGATGGGAACAGGGCAAACCAAACTACCAAGCCAATTCTTATACTGGGAAGGAAACAAGCTTCCGGGGACCGGTTTCTGCCATTTCAGGCGTCGTCGGCCCGGCTTGCTTGAATCCTGATGGTGCAATGAGCAAGGGACTCACATCTGAGTATACCCTTCTCCTTTCTGGTGAAGAATTGGCTTGGTAGTTTGGTCTGCCCTGTTCCCATGATGCACTGGGCCAGGGACAGACTAATTTGCATATAGCCAGGTTCTGAGCTGGGATGGGGCAGTGAGCTAAATAACGGTGATGGATCAAGCCCTGATCTTTGGACTGGGTAAGAGTGGTCTGCTTAATTCAGACACTCTGTTCATCACCACCCCCTTTTCTGAATCATTTTGTCCACCATAAGCGTGGAAGGGTATACTCAGACATGAGTCCCTTGCTCACTGCTCCATCAAGATTCAAGCAAGCCGGGCCGACGACGCCTGAAATGGCAGAAACCGGTCCCCAGAAGCTTGTCTCCTTTCTGGTGAAGAATTGGCTTGGTAGTTTGGTCTGCC
The DNA here is from genome assembly GCF_964261635.1 of Lissotriton helveticus. NCBI lineage: Eukaryota > Metazoa > Chordata > Amphibia > Caudata > Salamandridae > Lissotriton > Lissotriton helveticus. The sequence goes on along the minus strand of NC_136059.1, from coordinate 1,131,520,270 downwards.
CTGTTCCCATGATGCACTGGGCCAGGGACAGACTAATTTGCATATAGCCAGGTTCTGAGCTGGGATGGGGCAGTGAGCTAAATAACGGTGATGGATCAAGCCCTGATCTTTGGACTGGGTAAGAGTGGTCTGCTTAATTCAGACACTCTGTTCATCACCACCCCCTTTTCTGAATCATTTTGTCCGAATCTATGACATAATATCGACAGACAGAATATCTACATACAAAAATATCGACACAAAAATATCGAAATCAAAAATATCGGAGTCCTATCTTCATAAAGGTAAGTACAAAAATATCGAAAAATTAATATCGTAGTACAAAAATATCGAAAATAAAAATATCGTTTTTTAAAATATATTAATAACAATGTAAAAATTATTTTAAAATACATATAAATTTACAAATATTAAATAAAAACATTAAAACATAATTAAAAAATTAAAACTAATACATATACATTTAAAATAAATTAAAAACGTAATAATTTAATGTAATTTTATTTTTTTTTAATTTCATTTAATTGATTTAATTTAAATATAAATTTATTTAATTTTTACCCTGCACGCCTGTACCTCAAAAACCCAAAACTGACCCTGAACCCTAAAAATACCCCTTTACCCAAAAACCCAAAACTGACCCTGAACCCTAAAAATACCCTTTTACCCAAAAACCCAAAACTGACCCTGAACCCTAAAAATACCCCTTTACCCAAAAACCCAAAACTGACCCTGAACCCTAAAAATACCCCTTTACCCAAAAACCCAAAACTGACCCTGAACCCTAAAAATACCCTTTTACCCAAAAACCCAAAACTGACCCTGAACCCTAAAAATACCCCTTTACCCAAAAACCCAAAACTGACCCTGAACCCTAAAAATACCCCTTTACCCAAGAACTAAAAACTGACCCTGAACCCTAAAAATACCCCTTTACCCAAAAACTGAAAACTGACCCTGAACCCTAAAAATACCCCTTTACCCAAAAACTGAAAACTGACCCTGAACCCAAAAAATACCCCTTTACCCAAAAACTGAAAACTGACCCTGAACCCTAAAAATACCCCTTTACCCAAAAACTGAAAACTGACCCTGAACCCTAAAAATACCCCTTTACCCAAAAACTGAAAACTGACCCTGAACCCAAAATATACCCCTTTACCCAAAAACTGAAAACTGACCCTGAACCCTAAAAATACCCCTTTACCCAAAAACTGAAAACTGACCCTGAACCCAAAAAATACCCCTTTACCCAAGAACTGAAAACTGACCCTGAACCCTAAAAATACTCCTTTACCCAAAAACTGAAAACTGACCCTGAACCCTAAAAATACCCCTTTACCCAAAAACTGAAAACTGACCCTGAACACTAAAAATACCCTTTTACCCAAAAACTGAAAACTGACCCTGAACCCTAAAAATACCCCTTAAAAAAACTAAAACATATAAAATGTAAAATATTATTATATACTTACCTATACTTACGTTGTAAAGGTACCTGCGTTGTAAAAACATGCGTTGTAAACACATGCTTTGTAATGGTTTTTGCGTTGTAAAAATATCGTTGTAATGGTAGTGCGCTGTAAAAGTTGCGTTGTAAAGGTTGTTTCCCCGGTGGATAGCGTAGGGGTAAAAATTACTATTGACACTCCAGAGGGTGCAACAGTAGGGAAAGCGTTGGATAGCATGGGGGTAAAAATTAATTCCCACACTACTCCCACTTTAACACACAACACACTACACATATAAAAAAGACAATTAATATAAATTTCAATTAATCAATTAATAATATTTAATATTACTAAATCGATGTAATTATAAATGAACTAATTAACACATATTAATTACTAATTAATTAACAATAAATACCAACAAATAAATACAATCGCTTTAATGTATTAAATTTAATTATATCACACCCTATCCACCTATAAACACACAACCCACTACACATAAATAAATCACATCATTTAATCACTTAATAATTATTAATTACCAATTAATTATTAATTAACAATAACAAAAACAATAAATATATTAGCACATTAACTCTAATTAATTTAATTAAATAATTAATAATATTTAATTACCAATTAATTATTAATCAACAATAACAATAAACTAAATATATTAGCACATTAACTCTAATTAATTTATTGTACTAATTAATATTATTTAATTACCAATTAATTAATTAACAATAACAAAAATGTATATATATTAAAACATTAACTCTAATTAATGTAATTAACTAATTAATATACATTAAATACCAATTAATTATTAATTATTAATATTTACAAAAATATATTAATTAATTAATTATTATTAAATTACTTCCCACCCTATTCCCCTATAAACCCACAACCCGCTCTGATACTAAAACGCAAAATGTAAACAAATTTACTAATTTTCAAACATGCATTACAAAACATATTTAACAAACATATAAACAAAATAATAAAATACATAACACTAAACAAATTTTAGATCTTACTAAATTTCGATATTTTCGATATTATTAACATACATACCTTAAAAAAACGATATTCTGTCTGTCGATATTTTGGACATCGATATTCTATACCATCGAAATTAAAACATCGATATTATTGTATATCGATATTTTAATTTCGATATTTTGTCTCACTACCATTTTGTCCACCATAAGCGTGGAAGGGTATACTCAGACATGAGTCCCTTGCTCACTGCTCCATCAGGATTCAAGCAAGCCGGGCCGACGACGCCTGAAATGGCAGAAACCGGTCCCCGGAAGCTTGTCTCCTTTCTGGTGAAGAATTGGCTTGGTAGTTTGGTCTGCCCTGTTCCCATGATGCACTGGGCCAGGGACAGACTAATTTGCATATAGCCAGGTTCTGAGCTGGGATGGGGCAGTGAGCTAAATAACGGTGATGGATCAAGCCCTGATCTTTGGACTGGGTAAGAGTGGTCTGCTTAATTCAAACACTCTGTTCATCACCACCCCCTTTTCTGAATCATTTTGTCCACCATAAGCGTGGAAGGGTATACTCAGACATGAGTCCCTTGCTCACTGCTCCATCAGGATTCAAGCAAGCCGGGCCGACGACGCCTGAAATGGCAGAAACCGGTCCCCGGAAGCTTGTCTCCTTTCTGGTGAAGAATTGGCTTGGTAGTTTGGTCTGCCCTGTTCCCATGATGCACTGGGCCAGGGACAGACTAATTTGCATATAGCCAGGTTCTGAGCTGGGATGGGGCAGTGAGCTAAATAACGGTGATGGATCAAGCCCTGATCTTTGGACTGGGTAAGAGTGGTCTGCTTAATTCAGACACTCTGTTCATCACCACCCCCTTTTCTGAATCATTTTGTCCACCATAAGCGTGGAAGGGTATACTCAGACATGAGTCCCTTGCTCACTGCTCCATCAGGATTCAAGCAAGCCGGGCCGACGACGCCTGAAATGGCAGAAACCGGTCCCCGGAAGCTTGTCTCCTTTCTGGTGAAGAATTGGCTTGGTAGTTTGGTCTGCCCTGTTCCCATGATGCACTGGGCCAGGGACAGACTAATTTGCATATAGCCAGGTTCTGAGCTGGGATGGGGCAGTGAGCTAAATAACGGTGATGGATCAAGCCCTGATCTTTGGACTGGGTAAGAGTGGTCTGCTTAATTCAGACACTCTGTTCATCACCACCCCCTTTTCTGAATCATTTTGTCCACCATAAGCGTGGAAGGGTATACTCAGACATGAGTCCCTTGCTCACTGCTCCATCAGGATTCAAGCAAGCCGGGCCGACGACGCCTGAAATGGCAGAAACCGGTCCCCGGAAGCTTGTCTCCTTTCTGGTGAAGAATTGGCTTGGTAGTTTGGTCTGCCCTGTTCCCATGATGCACTGGGCCAGGGACAGACTAATTTGCATATAGCCAGGTTCTGAGCTGGGATGGGGCAGTGAGCTAAATAACGGTGATGGATCAAGCCCTGATCTTTGGACTGGGTAAGAGTGGTCTGCTTAATTCAGACACTCTGTTCATCACCACCCCCTTTTCTGAATCATTTTGTCCACCATAAGCGTGGAAGGGTATACTCAGACATGAGTCCCTTGCTCCCTGCTCCATCAGATTCAAGCAAGCCGGGCCGACGACGCCTGAAATGGCAGAAACCGGTCCCCGGAAGCTTGTCTCCTTTCTGGTGAAGAATTGGCTTGGTAGTTTGGTCTGCCCTGTTCCCATGATGCACTGGGCCAGGGACAGACTAATTTGCATATAGCCAGGTTCTGAGCTGGGATGGGGCAGTGAGCTAAATAACGGTGATGGATCAAGCCCTGATCTTTGGACTGGGTAAGAGTGGTCTGCTTAATTCAGACACTCTGTTCATCACCACCCCCTTTTCTGATACATTTTTAAAAAGGCTGCTACTTCCCAATGCGTAATTGTACATAGTACACAATGCAGCCCGTTGTGCAAATGCACATTGTTTTTCGTTTTTCCCCATAGAGAATCCCTTCTCCTGCGCTCCAACTAAGTCCGAAGTGATCCATTCCCAGGCCCACTCTGGTAACGAGTTACTCTAGTCCTTTGCTGGAGTTTACTTTACCAGTTCCAGGATAGGACAAGGTCCTATCAGACTTTGTGAAAGGCAACAAACTCACAAGTCTCCAGAGGGCAGAATGTTCTAATTTGTAAAACAAAGGCCTCACGGAGCTCGAGGGGGTTGAAATCCCCTCGGGCTCCATGAGGCGTTTGTTCACAGCTGTTGCTGTGAATAAACATTTGAATGTAGATGCTCCAGGCTTCTACCAGCCATTAGAAACCCGGACCACTCCATTGTCTTCAATGGAGCGCTCAACATTCCGGCTAATTCGAATAGGGACATATGGCCCTAAATACGAGAGGCACTTGGACTCTTCTGCAGCTGGTAACAGGAGTTACAGCAGGATTACATCAGATAAGGTGAAACTGTAGGAATGCATGACTTTTGGCTTGCTAATTTCACCTGCTCAAAGCAGACGAATGGGGAGTAACATACAGAATTTGACGCGAAAACACAAGCTCATGTTATTCCCATTCCAAAGTGATCCATAGGGGATGCACTCATGATCCCACTGGAGTTCCAGGACACTGCGTTACTGGTACCCCAGTAGATGCAACACTGGGTGCAAAATTAGATCACCATAACATCAGGTATTTCGCAATGAGGTACGAAGTTTGGAGATGATGTCCACATCCTATATTTACCCTTAATGAATAGACACTGTACCTTGCCTGACAGCTACAGTCAGTCTGTGGAGCCACACATTGAGCAGCTGATCACAATGCTGCATGACAAATCTGATCAAGTTACCATCTTCTCATCAGTGAAATTTGTCTTCCACTTCATGTCTTTGGGCTGTAGCCTTGGACATGGTGATGGTCATTTTCAGTCTAGAATAAGAAGGCCCTGTCATTGGCCAATTGCTATTTCTGCTCCTTGACGGAGTGCACATTATTGCGTTATTTCCAAGTTTGCTGAAGTTCGGCGATATGCTCAACGATATTTATGTGTATTTTTTCCACTTATTCCGACTCTATGATGCATTAGACTGCATTGAGGCATGTCCGACAAATCTCTGTATATAAAGTGCCACTGGACATACCAAATATTAGATGGAGGGGGAAGGATTGCTGCAGCCTGCCAGGAGGTTCTTCTACAAACAATGCCAATAGGGAATGCCTGCTGTGATGAGAAGGATTACGATCCTATCTGCAGTGAGTCCTTGTGCCTATTTGTGCATGACTGATGGACACTGACTAGTATGTATGCCTCGTGCCCACCCTGATGGACACTGACTAGTATATAAGCCTCTTTTGCAAGCCTGATGGGTTATATGCATCTGGGCATACCAGATGAAAACTGACCAGAATATTTGTTTGAGGGCATGCCTGATGGATACTAGCCAGTGTACATGCCTCTTGGACACGGATATAGTGATGTAATATCAAATATAGAATGTAGTATGTGGTCATAACCACATATAGAATGTTACCGCTTGAATTCATGTACAGTTGGAGGAACAGAGCTGAGGACAAGGAGTGAGGAAGTTGTTTTACCATACAAATAAATATATTTGGTAAACCATGGGTGGTACATGGGCGTTCACGTGCAACCACCCATGTTTTTTCACGTAAAGCGCTATCTACTAACAACAGAAGTCAGGATATTGCACCAAAACACAACTCCACTTGAAAGCAAAGGCACTAGTAGGAAGAAATGCTTTTATTTCTCCTAACATTTTCCACTTTGGATATGTGCAGCACTGTACAGCTGACACCCAAAAAGTTTCAAAGCTTGTCTGAGCAAAGTATTTTGTACCATAAGAGTATCCTTTCACTACAAAACCTATGCTACACTCATGCAGATACTTTTGCACTGTGGCAAAAAGGTGTGAGTGGGGCACTCAGCAGGCTGATTGAGTGTGCCAGCACTGGTGAGCGAGCAGGGTAGAGTATGATAGGGCACTTTCCTGCTCTCTCCCTGTCATGCAACGCAGCCAGAAGCTTTGGGTGGTGCGCTGCGTTGCATGGCAGTTTTGTAAATATGGGCCTTTGAATATAATTAAGTGTGGGTGACATTATCTGGAAGTGAAGTATCATCTTTAATGTATATCCTGACAATCTGGCATGGATCTGGCCCTCCTGATTTCACATTGGACACCCTTGCTCCATGTCATAACAAATAGCAGCACAGGTCACATTACTGTGGCTGCTTTTTTATTTTCATGGTAAAGTGAACACTTGAGGGCAAGTTAAGCAAGATGCATGCATGCTCATTGTCACAGAAGTTGCCACCAGCATTTTGAGAAGTGCTTTAAAGGGTGATGGTTAAGAAGTAATGTGCATTTTGGCTAGAGTTGCTACTGCGCCTATGAGGAATAGTACTTCTACAAGTGCAAATTTACAAATCCCTTTGCGAATGAGACCCAGATTTACAGCCTGATTCATCATTCTCCCGTTTTGCGAGCCCCTAATAGCGATTCATAAGGAATCGCTATTAAGGACTTGCAAAGCGGGATTCATGTAGAAATTGCATAAAGAATTGCGATTCCTACACATTCCTTATTTGCGATTAGCAAATTGCTAATCGCAAATAAGGAATAACTCCCCATTCATTCCTATGGGCCAAAAGGCCCATAGGAATGAATGGGGAGTATTCCTTATTTGCGATTAGCAATTAGCTAATCGCAAATAAGATAGCGATTTAAAGGGTGACAGGGGTGCCCAAAGGACACCCTGTAGCACCCCTTAAATGCAAATTGTAACAGGTGTTGCGCACACACATGTCCAAAGGACATGTGTGTGTGCAACATGCAACTTAGAAAAATGCTTTTAAAAGCATTTTTCTAAGTTTTCGCTATTTACCACGAGGTTTGACCTCGCGGTAAATAGCGGGCCGAAATTGCGAATTCGCAATTTTTAAATGGATGATGAATTGCATTTAAGGAATCTCAAATAGAGATTCCTTAAATGTAATTGCTCGCAAAATAGCGAAATCGCTATTACCGATTTTTGCATTTGGGATGATGAATCCTAAATGCAAAAATAGCGCTTGCAAAGGGCCAGATTCTCAGAATCTGGCCCTTTGCGAGCCGATTTCGGCTTGATGAATCAGGCTGATAGATTACAGCTGTCACAGGGAAGGATTTAGCTAAAGTGTCCATTCAGGCCAAACTAGACACGTGTGAAGTGGAGTTATGTCTCTGGTAGGATGGGCAATAAGGAGCCAGGTGCCAGTGATGCGGCTATGGGCCTAACACCAAAAACTAATCTAAACCTGCACTTGTAGAAGTCCTCTGCACCCTCATGGGTGCAGAGTTATGATTTTCCTTTTTCGCAAAAGTCAGTTTTAGAGAGCTGAACTAAGTACAGCTTTGTAGTAAGTCTGGGGGAACTATAAAATTTGCTGGCATAAATCATGTCATTAAAGAAATTTCATGTTATGCTTGTTAAGCGAAATTCCCTAAATTACACCATTTTGCATAATGACAAAAAAGGTTATTCCCTTTGTAGAAGGATGTTTACCCTATATTGTCTCACTTACTTCACACTCAAACAACAGAATCCTAGTCACATAGGAGAAAACCACAGTTTCTTTCCTCGTATAGCCCAAAGTTCAGAAAGTAGAACCACAAAAAGCATTATACTATAATTATTACACGAGTAAACAATAATTCATCAATAATTGGCCTTGATAATGTAATTCACAATTTCCCTCAAATTTATTAAAATCATTTATCAATCTACATCATAGTGTTAAAAACAATACATTCACAATTTGCAATGTAGAATGTCATATTTCAATTAAAAAGACCACTTTGCATAATTCCACGCCATTCGTAGAAAAATTTACCGCAAATGTCGTGCCCTATTAGTGGTAAAAATGTAGAACGAACCCATAGGAACAACAAAACATGAATAGCTGTTTGCGGTGCTTTGTTTAAATTTGTCCTCGCCCCACACATTATCACAAGGATGCATTTTGTGCTAAAGCAGAAAATAATCGGTTTGCAATTGTCTTAATGATGTGTAATTTCTCGTAATTAAGCGAAAGCAAATTAATCAGATTTCCCACACTCCAACTTTATAGATGTAGAACTAAGTAACTGTTTACATTTTAATAAAGGCTGCTACTTCCCAATGCATAATTGTACATAGTACACAATGCAGCCCGTTGTGCAAATGCACATTCTTTTTCGTTTTTCCCCATAGAGAATCCCTTCTCCTGCACTTCAACTAAGTCCGAAGTGATCCATTCCCAGGCCCACTCTGGAAAGGAGTTACTCTAGTCCTTTGCTGGAGTTTACTTTACCAGTTCCAGGATAGGACAAGGTCCTATCAGACTTTGTGAAAGGCAACAAACTCACAAGTCTCTAGAGGGCAGAATGTTCTAATTTGTAAAACAAAGGCCTCACGGAGCTCGAGGGGGTTGAAATCCCCTCGGGCTCCGTGAGGCGTTTGTTCACAGCTGTTGCTGTGAATAAACATTTGAATGTAGATGCTCCGGGCTTCTATCAGCCATTAGAAACCCGGACCACTCCATTGTCTTCAATGCAGCGCTCAACATTCCGGCTAATTAGAATAGGGACATATGGTCCTAAATACGAGAGGCCCTTTGACTCTTCTGCAGCTGGTAACAGGAGTTACAGCAGGATTACATCAGATAGGGTGAAACTGCAGGAATGCATGACTTTTGGATTGCTAATTTCACCTGCTCAAAGCAGACGAATGGGGAGTAACATACAGAATTTGACGCGAAAACACAAGCTCGTGTTATTCCCATTCCAAAGCAGTCCATAGGGGATGCACTCATGATCCCACTGCAGTTCCAGGGCACTGTGTTACTGGTATCTCAGTAGATGCAACACTGGGTGCAAAATTAGATCACCATAACATCAGGTATTTCGCAATGAGGTACGAAGTTTAGAGATGATGTCCACCTCCTATATTTACGCTTAATGAATAGACACCGTACCTTGCCAGACAGCTACAGTCAGTCTGTGGAGCCACACATTGAGCAGCTAATCACAATGCTGCATGATAAATCTGATCAAGTTACCATCTTCTCATCAGTGAAATTTGTCTTCCACTTCATGACTTTGGGAGGTAGCCTTGGACGTGGTGATGGTCTTTTGCAGTCTAGAATAAGAAGACCTTGTAATTGGCCAATTGCTATTTCTGCTCCTTGACGGATTGCACATTATTGCATTATTTCCAAGTTTGCTGAAGTTAGGCGATGTGTTCAATGATATTTATGTGTATTTTTCCACTTGTTCCGACTCTATCATTCATTAGACTGCATTCAGCATGCCCGACAAAACTCTGTATATAATGTGCCACTGCACATACCAAATATTAGATGGAGGGGGGAGGATTGTTGCAGCCTGCCAAGAGGATCTTCTACATACAATGCCAATAGGGAATGCCTGTTGTGTTGAGGAGGATTACGATTCTATCTCCAGTGAGTCCTTGTGCCTATTTGTGCATGACTGATGGACACTGACTAGTATAAGCCTTGTGCCCACCCTGATGGACACTAACTAGTATATAAGCCTCTTTTGCAAGCCTGATGGGGTATATGCCTCTGGGCAAACCAGATGAAAACTGACCAGAATATTTGTTTGTGGGCACGCTTCATGGATACTAACCAGTGTATATGCCTCTTGGACATGGATATAGTGATGTAATATAGAATATAGAATGTGGTGTGTGGTCATAACCACATATAGAATGCTACAGCTTGAATTCATGTTCAGTTGGAGGAACAGAGCTGAGGACAAGGAGTGAGGAAGTTGTTTTACCATACAAATAAATATATTTGGTAAACCAAGATCTGCCTGCGCTTCATTACAGATTGGGGACAAGTGTCGGTTGAACCTCCGATGAGCACATTTTAACAAAACTAGTGAGCGCTAAGACTGTCGGTACAGGAGACCGTCAGCACTAAATCTAGCTGCTGTCAGCTAAATGTGCTGTTGTGTCATGTCATGTCAAGCAGTGAAGCAGTTATGTGGTGAGTGCTTTTGTTTAGGTCTCGCCTGAGCCAGTGCATCTGGCGATACATTTAGTCAGTGGGCTTTAGAAATTCTACTATGGCCTAAAGCTTGCGGTTACGCGCTCGGTGACGCGCACAGGCACCATCTGGCTTACGCAAGCACTTTCATTTTCGCGCGCACCACTCGCGTTTTTTTATTTTATTTTAGCGCACGCGCACACAACTCCCGGTCGCAGCTGCACGTCTTGCTTGTTGCGCTGCCAATGCTTGTTCTCTCTACTCCCTAGTTCTCTCTCATCCCCCTAACCCCTGCCATCACCCTGTCTAACACTGGCTTTAAATCCCAAACACCTCACTCCTCCTTTCCAGACATACCACAATCCCCTTTCCCAACTCTCATTTCTGCCTTTTCCTCTCCCCCCTCGCCCTGTCTTTTTGCCCTCTGCCACACTCCTCGCCTCCCTCAAATTCCCCGCCGCTGGCGGCTGTGCAAACCCGCCTCGCCTCCCATTATCCCGCGTGCTGATCCATGGATGACGGCTGTGTCAGGTCTCACAACAGCACCAGCTCTCCCATTATGGCACGCTGGCTGTTTAATATGACAATTAAAAATGATTTACAAATAGCAGTCTCTGTGCCTCGCCTCAAAGCACGAGAAGCCGAGAAAGTGGGGGAGAGGCTCCGTGCGGGAGAGCCAGCCCGGTGTCAGCCCGCTCTGATTCGGGGACAGGTCCTCTTTGCAGGCTTTAATCGCGACAGTACATGTCACTTCAGGCAGCTGTACACCCTTCGCTATTTCATCTCTGGGGCAGACAGCATCAGTGCTGCATGAACACACTACCTCAATTCAGGTTTCCCCTGCTTAAATGGATATATTTATATACAAATCTCTAAGATTCTCTCACTTAGTTTTATTGTCTGATGGGCCTTTCTTCCTCACTTTCTCTTCTCACCCATCAAGCCTCTGCCAGTCCCCCTCTCTCTGCTGGTACTGCCTGCTATCTTTACTATCTCTCTCATACCCTTCCCCGCTCGTTCCTCAGCTACCCTTCAGTCTCTCGGTAGTCGCGGCTCCCCCCAAACACCAGGAATCAGCTAGCTGGAGGACCGTATGTCACAGAGCGATATCCCACTACAGCTTATTGCATTCCCTTTCTGTCTCCCTGTCCTCTCCTTGCTCTCTGTTGCCCAGCCCTCTCTCTCTCTGTTCTGCTCTCTTGACTTACCCTGCATGGGCGAGGATGCACGCTGTGGGGGGCACTTTCACAGTTGTGCTGTCTCTTCTTATCTTTGTTTTAATCTGTCCCTTCCTCTCGTCTCCCTCTATTACCCCACCCCCATCCACTCTCAGAGATTATCTTGGGTGCCACTGCCACAGAAGTCTTACGGCAGCTCCAGACATGTGCAGTAGTTATTTGAACCTGGGCTGGATACATTGCACTAGAGTTGTGTGTACATCCCTAATGCAGCACACTAAACTAAGAACTGCACCCAAGATGCAGAGCACTATAGAAGTGTGCACAACCCACTGTACCAAACGTCTGTTTGCAGATTATGGACCTACTAAAGCACCCTCAAGTGTGCATGTTTATGACCTAATTAACTGAGCCACTTCGGGTTGTCACAACACTCGACTTGTGTGCACTCTTACCACACAGTAACTAGTTTATACAGCTCCAGATGAGGTTGATAGTGAAACGGCTTCCTAATGTATGCATACAAGTGTGTAAAATTACTATGGTACCAGGTCCAATTCTAATACTAGGAAAGTATCTGAAAAAGCAAGATGCTTTAAAAAGCTGTGGAGAAACACAGCATGATGGATGCACTGTGTAATTTCAATGTGTTCATTCAGAACGTGTTATGTCAAGAGCTGCATGATCTACAAACAAAGGGTTTTTTCCTGGCTAAGAACATGACGGATTATGTTCATGGCATGCTCATTGCTTGTGTAAGCCTTACCACAAAGGTGGATACCAGCAAAAGCACGAGTGCTTGAAAAGAGCTGACCGATTTCTAAAGGTCATCTCCTAGAGCACCGCATGCGCGCTGCCTAGGCGAGACCTAAAAATCTATTCAAAGACCCACCTTTTCTCAAATTTCTATAATCAAGCTCTCTGTCATGTTTTACGTAATTATTGAGACACACCTCATGGATCAACAGGAAAATGTCCAGCGGCGGCTCCTTCACTAAGGCAGAGGAGCATCGCCTCACTGCTATGAGCAGCTTAAAAAGGAAAAATGATAATAACACAATGTTATTATCATTATCTTTTTCCATTCCTGCATGGGTGCAGGGCGGAGCGGGGTGGTGCAGGGCTGGGTTGGGGGGAGGAGTGGCAAGCACACACTAAGTGTGCATGACAGTTTGGCCGGCCGTCTTGGGCCGACCAAACAGTCATGCACACTTTTCATGTTCTCCACCAGCTGCACATCCTGGGTGGAGAACATGCACAGCCTCCCAGTCCCTCTCTGAGCGCCGAACTACGGTGCTCAAACCAGTCACAGCGCTGCTGAAAGGCAGAGTTGTGATTGACTAGGGTAGTCTGGGAGCCTATGTGCCACCGGATTCCTGCTCCTGGAGTCGATGAGGAGTCGAAGAGGACCGAGAGGTGGCGACCAGCCTGCAGGCAAGTGTTTTTTTTATTTTTTTTCATTCATTTACCCCCACCCCCACCTCCTCCCCACCACCCCTGTAAATTAGTGGCCGCCACTGAAAATGTCCTTCAGAGTGGTTGTCTGGGCAGGCCAGGCAAACACGTTTGCTGCAGGTGCTGTTAAAACCCCCTAGAGAACATGATCACATTGTAAAGAAAGTTGAAATTATGAAAGGAAAAAGGAAACAGTATGCAGATCAAAGGCAAAACTTTCAAAACACAAGTTATCAGATTGGAGATCTTGTATTAGTAAAGCAAAACCAAGTAAGGAAATCTGTGAGTAGATTTCATCCATCGCCATTGGAAATAACAAAAATATAAGGGGGTCGGCAATTACTGCACAAAAAGAAAACTAAACAATAGTGAGAAGCAAAGCACATTTCGAAAAGATTATTACCCCAGTTCAAGAACAACAAAGTACAAAATAAAGTGATTGCAACTCTTTCACAAGAGCAAGAACCCTCAAAAACCCACAAAGATTTATTGAATAACAATGTTAATTTATTTTATTAACTTGAAAGTTTGCATGATGTTTATTTTCTTGCTCATTTGTTAGAGAAGGGGAAAGGTGTACTGATTTAATATAGAATATAGAATGAGGTCATAACCACATATAAAATGTTACTGCTAGAATTCATGTTCAGTTGGAGGAACAGAGCTGGGGACAAGGAGTGAGGAAGTTGTTTCAGCAAGCTAATAAATATCTTTGGAAAAACCAAGATCTACCTGCCCGTCATTACAATGCCTGATGGACACCGACAAGTATATATGCCTCTTGTGCACATCAGATGGGCCCTGACCAGTACACATGCCTTCTTGGCACACTTACAGAACCATGACCAGTGCATATGCCTCCTCGGCACGCCTGGTGGACACCAACCAGTAAAAATGCTTCTTGCATAACAGATGGACACTAACCAGTATATGTGCCTCCTAGAGCATGCCTGAAGGGCACTGGCCGGTATATATGCTTTTTGGGCATGACTGTTGGACACTGACCTGTGTATATTCCTCTTGTGCGTGCCTGATGGACACTGACTAGAATATATGCCTCTTGTGCACGTCTGATGAACACTGACTAGTAGATATGCCTCTTGTGCATGCCTGATCGATACTGACTAGTATATATGCCTCTTGTGCACGCCTGATGGAGACTGACTAGTATATATGCCTCTTGTGCACGCCTGATGGAGACTGGCTAGTATATATGCCTCTTGTGCACGCCTGATGGACACTGACTAGTATATATGCCTCTAGTGCACGCCTGATTGATACTGACTAGTATATATGCCTCTAGTGCACGCCTGATGGAGACTGACTAGTATATATGCCTCTTGTGCATGCCTGGTGGACACTGACTAGTATATATGTCTCTTGTGCATGCCTGATGGACACTGACTAGTATATATGCCTCTAGTGCTCGCCTGATGGAGACTGACTAGTATATATGCCTCTTGTGCGTGCCTGATGGACACTGACTAGTATATATGCCTCTTGTGCACGTCTGATGAACACTGACTAGTATATATGCCTCTTGTGCACGCCTGATCGATACTGACTAGTATATATGCCTCTTGTGCACGCCTGATGGAGACTGACTAGTATATATGCCTCTTGTGCACGCCTGATGGAGACTGACTAGTATATATGCCTCTTGTGCACGCCTGATGGACACTGACTAGTATATATGCCTCTTGTGCACGCCTGATCGATACTGACTAGTATATGTGCCTCTAGTGCACGCCTGATGGAGACTGACTAGTATATATGCCTCTTGTGCACGCCTGATGGAGACTGACTAGTATATATGCCTCTTGTGCACGCTTGATGGAGACTGACTAGTATATATGCCTCTTGTGCACGCCTGATGGAGACTGACTAGTATATATGCCTCTTGTGCACGCCTGATGGAGACTGACTAGTATATATGCCTCTTGTGCACGCCTGATGGACACTGACTAGTATATATGCCTCTTGTGCATGCCTGATGGACACTGACTAGTATATATGCCTCTTGTGCATGCCTGATGGAGACTGACTAGTATATATGCCTCTTGTGCACGCCTGATGGAGACTGACTAGTATATATGCCTCTTGTGCACGCCTGATGGAGACTGACTAGTATATATGCCTCTTGTGCATGCCTGATGGACACTGACTAGTATATATGCCTCTTGTGCATGCCTGATGGACACTGACTAGTATATATGCCTCTTGTGCATGCCTGATGGAGACTGACTAGTATATATGCCTCTTGTGCACGCCTGATGGAGACTGACTAGTATATATGCCTCTTGTACATGCCTGATGGAGACTGACTAGTATATATGCCTCTTGTGCATGCCTGATGGAGACTGACTAGTATATATGCCTCTGGTGCATGCCTGATGGACACTGACTAGTATATATGCCTCTTGTGCACGCCTGATGGACACTGACTAGTATATATGCCTCTTGTGCACGCCTGATGGAGACTGACTAGTATATATGCCTCTTGTGCATGCCTGATGGAGACTGACTAGTGTATATGCCTCTGGTGCATGCCTGATGGAGACTGACTAGTATATATGCCTCTTGTGCATGCCTGATGGACACTGACTAGTATATATGCCTCTAGTGCACACCTGATGGACACTGACTAGTATATATGCCTCTTGTGCACGTCTGATGAACACTGATTAGTATATATGTCTCTTGTGCATGCCTGATGGACACTGACTAGTATATATGCCTCTTGTGCACGCCTGATGGAGACTGACTAGTATATATGCCTCTTGTGCATGCCTGATGGACACTGACTAGTATATATGCCTCTTGTGCACGCCTGATGGAAACTGATTAGTATATATGCCTCTAGTGCACGCCTGATGGAGACTGACTAGTATATATGCCTCTAGTGCACGCCTGATGGACACTGACTAGTATATATGCCTCTTGTGCATGCCTGATGGACACTGACTAGTATATATGCCTCTTGTGCACGCCTGATGGAGACTGAGTAGTATATATGCCTCTTGTGCACGCCTGATGGACACTGACTAGTATATATGCCTCTTGTGCGCGCCTGATGGACACTGACTAGTATATATGCCTCTTGTGCACGCCTGATGGAGACTGACTAGTATATGTGCCTCTTGTGCACGCCTGATGGACACTGACTAGTATATATGCCTCTTGTGCACGCCTGATGGACACTGACTAGTATATATGCCTCTAGTGCACACCTGATGGAGACTGGCTAGTATATATGCCTCTTGTGCATGCCTGATGGACACTGACTAGTATATATGCCTCTTGTGCACGCCTGATGGAGACTGACTAGTATATATGCCTCTTGTGCACGCCTGATGGAGACTGACTAGTATATATGCCTCTTGTGCATGCCTGATGGAGACTGACTAGTGTATATGCCTCTGGTGCATGCCTGATGGAGACTGACTAGTATATATGCCTCTTGTGCACGCCTGATGGAGACTGACTAGTATATATGCCTCTTGTGCATGCCTGATGGAGACTGACTAGTGTATATGCCTCTGGTGCATGCCTGATGGAGACTGACTAGTATATATGCCTCTTGTGCACGCCTGATGGAGACTGACTAGTATATATGCCTCTTGTGCATGCCTGATGGAGACTGACTAGTATATATGCCTCTTGTGCATGCCTGATGGACACTGACTAGTATATATGCCTCTTGTGCACGCCTGATGGAGACTGACTAGTATATATGCCTCTTGTGCACGCCTGATGGACACTGACTAGTATATATGCCTCTTGTGCACGCCTGATGGACACTGACTAGTATATATGCCTCTTGTGCATGCCTGATGGAGACTGACTAGTGTATATGCCTCTGGTGCATGCCTGATGGAGACTGACTAGTATATATGCCTCTTGTGCACGCCTGATGGAGACTGACTAGTATATATGCCTCTTGTGCACGCCTGATGGACACTGACTAGTATATATGCCTCTAGTGCACACCTGATGGAGACTGACTAGTATATATGCCTCTTGTGCATGCCTGATGGACACTGACTAGTATATATGCCTCTTGTGCACGCCTGATGGAGACTGACTAGTATATATGCCTCTTGTGCACGCCTGATGGAGACTGACTAGTATATATGCCTCTTGTGCACGCCTGATGGACACTGACTAGTATATATGCCTCTTGTGCATGCCTGATGGACACTGACTAGTATATGTGCCTCTAGTGCACGCCTGATGGAGACTGACTAGTATATATGCCTCTTGTACACGCCTGATGGACACTGATTAGTATATTTGCCTCTTGTGCATACCTGATGGACCCTGAGTAGTACAAATGCCTCTTGGCCATGCTTGATGGACACTGGCCAGAATATATGCCACTTGTGCACGTCTGATGATCACTGTCGAATATATATGCCTCCTGGGCACGTGTGATGATCACTGGTCAGTATATATGCCACATGTGCACGCCTGATATGTATATATACCTCTTTGGGACACCTAACCAGTATAGCATTTGTGTGATACAAATAGCCAAAGTCTTCAGAAGCTGTTCATGAAAAATCTAAACATGGGTGATCTCGAACTTCAGAGGGAGTCTGTTTGCTTAAGTAACCGGATTTTTAACCGAACGCTAGAGAAGCTGTGCACATATTATGGGGTGGTTTGTTCCAGCAAACTGAACCTCATTTCAGAAACGAACAACTGTACAGTTTCAAGGGTCGAGAACCAAGTTGCAAGTTTTTTGCAGCATATAGGGAAATGTGTGAACCGTCGCAAAAAGTGGCAATGTTCACTTTCCTTGTGCATAAGAAAATTCAGCAAATGGCATTGTTACACAGAAACAATATGTAAACCTGTTCTGTTTGACAACGAAAACCTCTTCAAATAGTAATTTTGCAGAGAAATACTCTGCATACATTTTCTGCCTTGGCTGTGATCGATACGAGCAAAAATTATTGCGCTAAATGGTGAAAGTTAAGTCACAATGGAGAAAAAAATCGGCCACCAAAGACAAAGATAAAGCGGAAATGTTTTAAAACTTAGAAAAATGTGGAAACCAGAAACTTCGTCTTCATCGTGGAACCAAAAAAAAAACTTCTCACACCTTAACTTTCAAGCCAGCTCATCACCCAATCCTAATTTAGAAATCTGACACGGCACCTTGTGCCAATTTCAGAATTTGTGGTTGCCCGGTACGACCTGGCTCGTTCCATTCTGCAAACAAGTCCTTGGAAGAGTTTTAAATAAAGACAAAAGGGATGTCATGATAAAGCATCCCATTGCTCCTGATATATACTTTAGGGATTGTATCACTGAATATCGAGCATGGAAATATTGTGAGATAAGAATATCGCTGACAAAATATCAACGAAGGAAGTATCGAAAGGTAAGAACTTACACAAGTAGTATAGACTTACTGATGGAAGATATATATCATCAAGGTACATATATGTGGAGTTAGGTATAGAAAATCTATACTTAATTACCTTTCAATATTTCGGTTTTGATATTTTGCCCGAAATATTTCCATATCACGATATTCTGTCTTCGATACTCAAGGGACACCCTCCCTCCCCCCAGCATCGGCTGGCACAGGTAAGTGCAGTGAGGCAGGGCAGGGTGGAAGTGGGGATAAATCGACAGACGACGGAATAGGTATAATTAAATAAATAAATAATAGCCCCTCCCCCAGTTGGCTCGGTCTGGCTGAAAGGCACTGGCATTTCCTAACACTATCTGCTTCTGTGGACCATATTGTCCTTGTCACAGCAGGTCTGGGCAGACAAGTGCCTGCCCCCCCACTGATTAAAGAGCCATTAACATGTCGCGGTTCTCCGTGTCTGGTCTGCTACTGAGGAAATCGCTTGTAATAAGTCGCTTCAATGCTTTCATGTGCTCCTGCGCTCTTCAGTTGAAGTTCAATCTCTAACTTTTTCACTGATAAGGTAATATAAGTGCCGTGCTTGGCATATTTTTTCCTACTATTTATTTTGTTAAACATGAGCTTACATTCGCATGTTAAATGGGGGTTCGTTTTTATTAATCTTAGATTATATTGTTAGCTTCTAGATATACACATTTTGCTTTTTATTTGCGCTGACTCTGATTCGCTCAGCCTCGCCCTCAAGCTGTTTTATGAGGGCAACATTTTTTTTCCCATCCGTCATCGCTTTCCCTCATGCAGGTAATAAATGTACAACTAAGAGTAGGACGGATATACAGATGTCTGTTTTTGTTGGCGTATCTTGAAGGTGTGACCAAAACCACGGTGTTAAAGCCGAACACTTTCAGGGGCTTAACCCCTGCGCTCGCGCAAAGACACCGGTGGTGGTTGATGGGCGTTTTACGTAATCGCGAGCCTGTAACCGGAAGCTGTCGTGGCCTCTGATGCTTCTAGCATCTGTCAGTCTCTGACAGCCTCAAGAAATGGCGCGGGCCGCCTCGAGGTTTACTAGACGCAGCTCATAAAATGGTTGCCTTTATCGTTATTTGAAGCAGGCGCTTCCCCACTTCTTCAAAGCTGAAGAAGCCATTTACAATAACAACCAGGATGTCTTCTTGTGGGACTGAATAGCAGTGCGAGCTGTTTCCTCACGTTAGCTGCATGGGGGTGATTAATGAGCCCCTTTGTGGGTTTTCGAGAGGTGCTCAGAGCAATTTAATCACCAACCAGCATGTGTTCTTCAGGTTGAGAAAAGGGTCATGCTGGGATGAGGTAAAGAAAAGGACAGTTGGATGAAGCTTTCTATGTGATGTAAACACGTTTGAACTCATTTAGGGATGGCAGGAAAAATGTGTGTTACTGTTACCGACAATCCATTTTTTAAGAGGAACTGGCACTTGGGGCCACTGCTTAATTTGTAAAAATAATACGTGCTAGGGCTCTGAGAAGGAGGCTACTGCAGCTTGCACCACCCATCGCCCTTGTCTTCGCTGCCAAAACAACTACTAACCATCTCTCTCGCATGTAAATGCGACAGTTAAGATTATTTGAGGGCCCCAAAGCTAAAGGAATGGTTGGGGAAGCAGATATTAGCAATTTTTAATGTATATTGTATTCCTAAATTATTATTATTCCTAAACTACAGTTGTTCTGCTCATCTCTAAATTAGATGAGCAGTGCCACCATGTATTGGACTGTTGTAAGTATATTGTTGACAATTAGGTGCCGGGTGCTGAGCACCGGAAACCAATTAAGTGCCGGTGCTTGGCACCGGAAAGCCCTGGCTCAAATTAAGCACTGCTTGGGGCAGAGTTGGCCTGTGTTATTTCACACTTGGAACGAGGAGGATAACACCAATGCACTGGTTATAAGAAGCATGACTTACCTCTGCATTATAGCGGGTTTTACCACAGTTATAATGTAGTTATAGCCCAATATTTTAAATTACACATTTACCATGACTTTTTACCCTTTCCGGACATCTGTATATTGGATCCATCAAGACTCAGCACAAATATGACTTACATTAAAAATGCTTATGAACTGCAGACCTGGGTGGCTTGGCTGGAGAGGACTGGCCAGAGACCTTAGCCTCTGCCAGATTGGTGGCAATTTGAGGACGGTTCAGTCTGATGCAGCTTAAAATACTCCACGGTTTCACAGTGTGGGCAGGAGGGGTCCTTCTTCCATAGCATTTGGGATTGTCCAGCAATCCAGGTCTTTTGGAGATCTGTTGTAGCGTGCATTAACAGTGAATGTGGTGGCGATTTGACACCTTCAGCTACCAAGGGCGAGGCTAGACGAGCCCGCCTTTAGGGCCCGGCCCCCCGGCCCACACCGCGCCGCCATTGGTTCATAGGCCCAGGAGGCTGCCCTATGGGCAGCCATCCTGGGAAGTACTTCCGGGTCAGGGGGCGCGTGACGCACGTCCGGTGGGGGCGTGGGGCAGAGGCCATGACCTATTTAGGTCTGGGTCACGGTCAACTCGGCCTCTTTCCCCGCCTGCGCCGGACCTGATCGCCCACTCCCTGTCCGTTAGTCAGCTAGTTTTAATCTTTTAAGTTAAACTTAGGTGGCCCAGTAGCTTCCCCGCCCCATAGTCTGACCCCCGAGGACATTGACGGAGTGCCGACGAACCTCGACGTGCAGCGGAGGAGAGAGCGCCGACCGGGTCGCCAGGTGAGGTGCCGGGGTTAGCTGAGGCTGGGGGCGGGCGCGGGTCCGGGGCTTGTTTGACGCCTCCTCCTGCTGCAGCCCGGTGAGGTGTTGGGAGCGGAGAGCGTGGTGCGGGCCCGCGTTCGCCTGCAGCGGCCTTAGGAAAGGGCAGCAGAGCTCCGGCGCCGTCGCCTGGCGGCAGGGTGGGTGTGGGGCGAGGGAGAGGGGTAGCGGGACTCAGAGTAGTAGGTAGCGGTGCAAAGAAGGTACCATGGCACCCAGGGGGCAGAGCCATAAGCGCAAGGGCAAAGACCCGGAGATTGCGCAGTTACTGGCCTTGCTCCTCCAGAAGTTTAACGGGGACGACGAGTGCAGTGAAGTAGAGTCTGAGGGGTCCCATTCCGATCCGGAGGGAGAGACCCCGAGCATTGCGGAGCGCCCACGCAGGCGTGGTGTTCCGCCCAAAGCGGCGTTCCCTCCCCTGCCCAAGAAACCGAGGGCACAGAATCCTAGGGGCTCACGTGGGCAGAAGAAGAAAGGGAGCGGTGGGGGAGCGGGGCTGCCCCCCCCTCCGAGGGTTCCTTCGCCGAGTGCCCCCCCATTGGCGCCGCCTGCACCCGTAGCTCCTCTTCCTGCGCCCCAGGCGCCAGTACTCCCGTGGGCGGCGCCTCTAGCTCCAGTAATTCCGGCTTCTGCGCCACAAGCGCCTGTAATTCCTGTTTCTGCGCCACAAGCGCCTGTAATTCCTTCACCCGTAGCGCCTCTTCCCGTGCCCCAGGCGCCAGTAATCCCACTGGCGGCGCCTCTAGCTCCAGTAATTCCTGTTCCTGCGCCACAAGCGCCTGTAATTCCTTCGCCTACACCACTAGCGCCAGGGGCCCCTCTACCCGCGCCTCAAGCGCCTGTTATTCCCCCAGCGGCACCAGGTGCTCCGGCGATACCCCCGGCCCCTGTGCCTACGGGTGACATCTTGAAGGAAATCTTGGGGGCCATAGCGGCGCTGGGATCTCCCCCGGTGCTTCCTGAGAAGGTGGCAGTGTCCCCACCAGTGGTAGTAAGCCCACCCGCCCAGCCCCAACTCGAGGGCGCTGGGACTGGGGGCGCTTTGGGGGAAATCTTAAATGCCCTGAAGGCGCTCACTCGAGCTCCGGGCGCAGCACCCCCTCTTCCTCCGATAGCCGTGGCACCGACCTTGGTCCCGGCAGTCACGCCTTGGGTCCCGGGGAATAAGGATGAGGGCCCACTAGGCGAGATCAAGGAGCAATTGGCGCTGTTAGCCAGGACGCAGGCTCTGAATGCCCCGGTGGCCCCATCGGCGGTGGCGGCCCCCGCTTGTGCCCCCAGTACTCCAGGAGGTAAGCCTGAGATGAAGGGCCCGGAGCCCGGGGCGGGAGCGATGGTGGGGGGTGGCCAGGGTTATGTCTTGTCTAAACCAGGCCGCCTAGCTACACACGTATCTCCCGATATGAAGGAAAAAATTTGGAAGGGGGAATTCGTGGATATATTTGCTTTGATTAGGCCCAAGAGAATGGAGGTGGAGAGTAAGGACAAGGAGGGCAAGGATAACTCCTCCAAGGATAGGAGACCGAGGGTGGAAGAATCTATCACGAACTGGCTATTTGGTTTCCAGGTGTTCATCACAGTAGTTATTGGGAAGAAGCCAGAGTTGGCGGGGCCATTGGTGTACTATATGCACAGGATTTTGAAAGCGCACACGACGCATGGAGGGACAGCCTGGCTGGACTATGATAGGGATTTCAGATGGGAGAAGGTGCAGGACCCAGACATGGGTTGGGACCAGGTGGAGGTCAATGTGTGGTTGGAAAGTGTGAATGCCAAAGCATGTGGGTCGCAAAACAATAGACAGCCCTTTCGGACATCCCAGGGGGGACCTGGGGATAAGCGGGGGACATGTTGGCAATTTAACAGGAAGGTGTGCACCTGGCCGCCAGACAAGTGCAAGTTCAGGCACGCATGCTCCTTTTGCGGGCACCCCTCACATCCCGAATTCAAGTGCATTAAAAAATCCAAGGAACGGGGAGGGGGGGGCAGAGAGGTTAAGCCCTCCCAGCCATAAGCTGCCCACCCCGGTGGACATTGGGAAACTGGTTTTTTGGCTGAATCAGTATCCAGACCGGTCAGCAGCCAAAATCTTGTACTCAGGGTTCTCAGAGGGGTTTCGCATTCCAGCTCTTGGGGTCCCCCCGGTTAGGTTTTGCAATAATCTTTTATCTGCGAGGGCGATGCCTGCGGTGGTTGAGTTGAAGGTGCAGAAGGAGCTTAGTGCGGGGCGTGTAGCTGGCCCGTTCGGGGCCCCCCCGCTCCCAGGCTTTGTCTGCTCACCCCTAGGGGTAGTACCGAAGAAGGAACCGGGGCAATTCAGGATGATCCATAACTTATCTGCCCCCAAGGGAGAGTCTGTGAACGATGCTATCGACCCAACTTTGTGTTCAGTATCTTACTCGTCCTTTGACGTAGCCTTGAATAAAGTGAGGTCACTAGGGCCTGGCGCCATCATGGCCAAGACGGACATAGAATCCGCTTTCCGCCTGTTGCCTGTTCACCCGGAGGATTATCACCTGTTGGGATTCCAACTGAACCAGCAGTTTTACTATGATAAGTGTATGCCCATGGGGTGTGCTGTCTCCTGTAGGTATTTTGAGACCTTTAGTTGCATGCTACAATGGTTGTTCTCTCATAAGACAGGCTGCAGGGAGGTTGTGCATTATTTAGATGACTTCATGGTTATGGGGCCGGCCGCCTCCACAGCTTGTAATCAGGCGTTGGACCAATTGGTGGCCTTATTCAGGGAATTTAATATTCCGCTGGCCCCGGGCAAGACAGTGGGTCCCGATACATGCATGACATTTCTGGGGATTGAAATTGACACGGTGGCGGGGGAATGCAGGTTACCACAAGACAAAGTGAAGTCTTTTTCCCACGCCATTGACGCGGTCTTGGCTTGTACGAAGGTGACTTTACACCAGCTTCAGGTTGTGGTTGGACAGCTAAACTTCGCCCTCAGGATCATCCCCATGGGACGCCCCTTTTCTAGATCTATTGCTAGGGCGATGGTGGGCCTAACACAGAAGCACCACAGAGTGCGCCTACGGGCCGAAGTAAAGGGTGATTTGAGAGTGTGGCGAGATTTCTTAGCGAATTTCAATGGCACGGTTGTCTGGCCGTCCGCCCCGGTGTCCAACTCTGAGTTGGGATTATTTACGGATGCGGCAGGCAGCGTTGGCTTTGGGGCTATCCTCGGGCCTAAGTGGTGCGGGGCGGAGTGGCCGGAAGAGTGGCACAAAACAGGTTTGACAAGAAATGTAGCCTTTTTGGAGTTGTTCCCCATACTGGTGGCGGTGTCTGTTTGGGCAGAGCACTTCAGGAACAGATCAGTGATATTCTGGTCGGACAACATGTCTGTGGTTGAAGCCATTAACCGGCAGGGGGCCACGTGTAAGAATGTGCTGAGATTGTTGAAACGGTTGGTGTTGGCATGTTTGAGGTTGAATTTAACGTTTAAGGCAGCACACATTCCAGGGGTCGACAATCATGCTGCTGATGCTTTGTCTCGTTCCAAGCTGCAGGAGTTTCGGAGGTTCCATCCGGAAGCGGAGGATCAGAGGACGGTGTTCCCACCATCACTGTGGAGGATTGGAGCCCCGCTTTAGCGGGGCTGGTAGGTGCCTCATTGAGTGACCGCACTCGGAAAACGTATCAGCAGTGTTTTTTGTATTACAGGACATTAGTGCAAGAGGCGGGTTTCTCATGTTGGCATTCTGATCAAGCTATGTTTCACTTTCTTCAGCACATCTATGACCAGGGCAAGTCGCTCTCTTATGCCAGGACGCACGTCACTTCTGTGGGTTTCTTTGCTAGATTAGCGGGCTTGTATGATCCAGGGACGTCTTATGTAGTCAAGAGAGCTCTGACTGGGTGGGCCAGGAGGGAAGGCCCTAAGCGGGACAGTAGGAGGCCCCTGGACGTGGGGACTCTGAGGAGGATGCTAGACGCCCTCCCTAGACGGTGCACTTCGGCCTTTGAGAGCACGTTATTCTCTGCAGTCTTCTCGTTAGCCTTTTATGGGGCATTTCGTCTGGGGGAGATAGTGGGGTCCTCTCGCATTGATCATAATGGGGGGCTGCAGTTTGGGGACCTCAATCTTACAGCAGGGACCATGGAGGTATGCCTCAGAAAGTCTAAGACCGACCAGCTGGGTAAAGGTGCCTGGATCCAGTTGGGCTCTGCGCCTGATGCGCCTGTGTGCCCGGTAGCCTGTATGCGGGCATACCTGGCCATCCGCCCTGGGGAGAAGAGTCAGGCCTTGTTCATTCATGAGGGGGGTGAGTGTGTCTCGCAATACCAATTCAAGGCTGTACTACGGGAGGCTCTGGGTGACCTGGGCCTTGGGGATTCGGGCTATTCATCCCATTCATTCAGGATAGGCGCTGCCACATTGGCGGCAGGGGCAGGGTTTTCTTCCAAGGCGGTGAAGAAGGTGGGCCGTTGGTCGTCCGACTGCTTTAAAAGATATGTAAGGCCCGAATTGTTATGACGTCGTGTATTGCCATGCCCATGCCTGACTTTTCTATTTCCTCTCCGATTACTAGTATGCCAGGGAAGGTGGTGTGGGTATTGGGACACTCGTTCGTTCGACGGGCAGCGGTGCGACTGCGGCAACGGCGAGTGCGGAAGCCACCCGGGCTGGCAGGGACGGAGTTTTTGTGGCATGGTGTGGGAGGAATGCGGATTCGGCACCTGCGGCGGTTGGTGGAAGACATCAAGGGGCGCGAGAGGCAGTCTCCCGCATTGGTCATCTTACACTTGGGCGGCAACGACATGGTCGACAGGGGCCGCCTCGCAGTCAAAGAGGCACTACTTACGGAAATTGCTTGGCTGGGGCGAACCTTCCCCCAGGCCAGGATAGCATGGTCATGCATGATCCCACGACGATGGTGGGGCAATGGGATCCGGCCGTACCCGGTGAACGTGTCTGTGAGGCGTCTCAACGGAGAATTGGCAAAGATGTGCTCAGGAAAGGGCCGCTTGCTACATCTCCCGCACAGGATGATCTCGGGATCTGAAATGTTTCACCAGGACGGGGTGCATCTGTCGGACATTGGTATGGATGCTTGGATTCAAGGCATTTGGTCATTTGTGCTGAACTTGGCGGCAGGGGGGAAGGGCGACGGACCTGAGGGCCCTAGTCTCCCTTGTGGCGGAAAAGAGACATTTGAACACTGATAGACTGGAAAAATGGAGTGGAGTCCGCCTTGCGCACTCCCTACGCCAGCACTGAGGGGAGAGAGGGTAAGCTCTCCGCAGGGGGATGGAGACCACCGGCTGGGGAGGCAAGGGCGTCAGGTACGAGCCTCATAGCAGCGTGGTGGATGAGAGGTGGGGCCCTGGAAATGGCGGACAAGGACCCGAGGGCTGGGGCCCATCGCTCGTGGGGCGCAGGTGGGTGGCACCTGGCGCGGGCATCGTACTTGGGGGATGCGAACCTAAGGGCCCCTTGGTGCTGGGGGAAGCAAGAAGTTATGAGCAAATAAATACAAGTTGAAACGTATAATAAAGTTGATGAAGAAGAGTTGATAATAAAGGAAGGAGGTTGCTCATAATTTGAGAAATGTATAAACGATTTACTTGTCATGTTTATGAAGTGTAATTAAACATGGCCTTTTAAACCCACCTGTTCCCAAGTGCTTGTTTTGGTGGGTAGGCGGGTGTGGAGCATGCTGGGGGATCCGGGGCCTATACCAAGGGCGAGGCTAGACGAGCCCGCCTTTAGGGCCCGGCCCCCCGGCCCACACCGCGCCGCCATTGGTTCATAGGCCCAGGAGGCTGCCCTATGGGCAGCCATCCTGGGAAGTACTTCCGGGTCAGGGGGCGCGTGACGCACGTCCGGTGGGGGCGTGGGGCAGAGGCCATGACCTATTTAGGTCTGGGTCACGGTCAACTCGGCCTCTTTCCCCGCCTGCGCCGGACCTGATCGCCCACTCCCTGTCCGTTAGTCAGCTAGTTTTAATCTCCCACCCACCCGTCCCTTGAGGCAGTGATTTGAAGGGTGCGTTGCGGAAAAGAGACATTTGAACACTGATAGACTGGAAAAATGGAGTGGAGTCCGCCTTGCGCACTCCCTACGCCAGCACTGAGGGGAGAGAGGGTAAGCTCTCCGCAGGGGGATGGAGACCACCGGCTGGGGAGGCAAGGGCGTCAGGTACGAGCCTCATAGCAGCGTGGTGGATGAGAGGTGGGGCCCTGGAAATGGCGGACAAGGACCCGAGGGCTGGGGCCCATCGCTCGTGGGGCGCAGGTGGGTGGCACCTGGCGCGGGCATCGTACTTGGGGGATGCGAACCTAAGGGCCCCTTGGTGCTGGGGGAAGCAAGAAGTTATGAGCAAATAAATACAAGTTGAAACGTATAATAAAGTTGATGAAGAAGAGTTGATAATAAAGGAAGGAGGTTGCTCATAATTTGAGAAATGTATAAACGATTTACTTGTCATGTTTATGAAGTGTAATTAAACATGGCCTTTTAAACCCACCTGTTCCCAAGTGCTTGTTTTGGTGGGTAGGCGGGTGTGGAGCATGCTGGGGGATCCGGGGCCTATAAGTGGTGCCTTCTTAATGTGTGGGATGCTATCGACTTGAGCCACATGAAGCAAATCTGGATAACTCTGGGTATGATGATTGCTAAACGCAACATAGCCAGTCTATGAGTCACTTCTCAGATACTGGAAAAGAGATAAGGACAGGTGTATGGTGGCAGAGAGAGTGGTTCATGAAAACAGGGGCTGCCCCAAAAAGTGGGAAAGGATCTGGGGAAAATGGAAATCCCAGGGGGAGTTCATGTGCTCCCGCATAGTAATGTCATTGGAGGCCATAATAACCATCTATACTGCATTTGCTATACGCCAGTGTGGGAGTGTATTGTAACATCAGGAGTGAAGCTGTGCTGCATTGTGTACCCTTGCTATTTGTATGTACGACTGCTGTGGTGTGCTTGCTTCTGCTTTGTTGTGTGTCTAATGAAAAGATGTTATAAAAAAATACTTACGAACATCCTGATTCCCACACGGTAGCAATTCTTGTAAATATGCACACCTCTTGTGATGATGAGTGAATTACCTACTGATAACAGGAAAGCGTGATTAAATATGAGATACTGAAAGATTAGTATGCCTTTGACTATATTTGCACAAATCTCCATAAACATGGACATAAAGAAAGATAAAGCTTTTTGCAACAAACACACCCTTAGTGGTTGTGACATAAGTGTATGCAAAACTGTCAAGAATGGACGTAGGGAATGTAAAGGGTGAAAGGGCTTCTCTTGAAAATGAGGGAAATAAATGGAATTAATAGTACTGGTGTAGTAGCCAAAGACCACAAATCTATATTGAAAGTAGGAGGCTGGTTACTTAAATGCAGGTTCGGTTTATTTCAATTACTCTCAGATTTAGTACCTGGAGTAATAACGATAAAATGTTCAGCCCTCTGGGTTAGACTTCAACAATAAAAAATATAACACTTATGACAAAAGATATAGATCATGAAGCAAAAGGCAAAAGCAAAAGAAATGACAAGTCAACTTGAAGGTGCGGATATTGGATACTTGCTAAGGAGGCCTAACAGCTTCCGAATGACTGATTTGATAGAGGAAGATCATATTATTTCTTTGGAAGCCAGAGAAGGTGCTGTGCATGTACATACAAACAAAAGAGACCTGCAGTTTGTTATGCTCTAAATTCAAGCACACAGAATATTACACGTTGGCACAAGGTCAGGGCATTGTAGTCAGTACTTACTTAAGCCTAATACCCCTCATGGGGTATAAGCCATCGACCACGACTCTCCAGCCATCTCTGTCGTAGGCCTTTCTTTCAATCTGATTCCAGTTGTAACCCATCTCCTTGCAGTCAGAATCAAAGCCTCGATGTCAGATGTTTCTTGGCTTTTCATCTTTCCTCTTTTCCTTATCCCTTGAAGGTTCCAGGTGATGGCTTGCCTGGTGGTATTTGATGTGGGTTTGCAGAGCCTGTGACCTATACAGCCCCAGTGTCTTTTCTGTTTGGCCAGTGGTTTGGAGGATTTTTCTTAGACAGGTGTTGATGAAGGTCTGGACTTTGTTAGTGGTGGTCACTGTTGTCCTCCAAGTTTCTGCTCCATACAGAAGGGCCGATTTAACATCGGTGTTAAAACACCTGATTTTGGTTTGCAGCATTATGTCCTTAAAGTTACAGATCTTCTTTAGCTGAATGAAAGCAGCCCTTGCTTTGTCAATTCTTGCCTTGATGTCGGCGTTTGTGCCTCCCTGCTTGTCTATGACACTGCCCAGGTAGGTGAAGACCTCAACCTCTTCCAGTGCATCGCCTGCAAGAGTGACTGCAGTAGTGCTAACCGTGTTAGCCTTCAGCAGCTTGGTTTTTCTCCTGTGGATGTTGAGGCCAAGTTGTGCAGATGTGGCTACCACTTTTACAATCTTCTCTTGCATCTACAGATGGGTATGGGAGAGTAGGGCCAGGTCATCTGCAAAGTCCAGGTCATAGAGCTACATCCAAGGTGTCCTTTATATCTCAATTTTTCTCCTTGCTGTGGATCTCTTCATGATCTAGTCTATGGTCAGCAGGAAGAGAAAAGGCAAACAACCCTGGCGGACTCTGGTACTCACTTGGAAGGCTTCCCTGAGTTGTCCTCCTTTGACTGTCTTGCAGGTCATTCCCTCGTACATTTTACTGATGATTCTTGCAAATTTATCTGGAACATCGTAGTAGTGGAGGAGTTTCCCCAAGGGTCTCTAGGTCCACGCTGTCTAATGCATTCTCATAGTCGATGAAGTTAAGATAGAGCCGGGTGTTCCATTCCATTGACTACTCAATTATGATGTGCAGTGTTGCAGTCAGGTGTGTGCATTATCTTCCTTTGTGGAATCCAGTTTGCTAGTCTCGTAACTGAGCATCAACTTGTGCCTTCATTCTGTTCAGGATGACTCTGCTGAGCACTTTGCGTGGGGTTGATAGAAGAGTTATCCCTCTGTAGTTTACGCAGTTACTCAGATCACTTTTCTTGGTGAGATATCGCACCTTCCAGTATGGTGATGCCTTTTCCTCCTCCCAGATCCACCCATACATAGGTGGAACATGTCTCCTGATGTTTCAATCTCTGCCTTCAGTGCCTCTACAGGACTGTTGTCAAGTCCTGCTGCCTTCCCATTTCTCATATGTTTGACAGCTTGCCATATTTCTCCCTTGGTTGGTCTGCTGCAGTCAATTGGCTAGTCCTTGTCAGCTGGCTGTTTGTCTGGTGGAAACTGCAGCCCCGGCTACTTTAGCAGTTCTTCAAAGTGCTCAAACCATCTTCGTTGCTGGCCTTCGTTACCCATGATTATCTTTCCAGCTTTGTCTTTAGACAACTCTTTCTGGCTTGCTGTGTCTGCTGTGTCTGTGGAAGACCATTGATGAAGCTTCGCTTGTCTGCTTTTAAGCTTCTATTTGCTTCTTTGTTGGTTATGGTGTATTCGCCTTAAGCTTTCGCTTTTTCTGCTCTTGTTCGGCTGGTGTTGACGCCAGCTTTCTGTTCGTTTCTTGGTTAGATTTTGCAGAGAGTTTCAGTGTAGATCTATTCTTTCTGGTGGTGTTTCTTGGGACACAGTACCTCCTGGCAGGTTGATGTCAATGTTACTTTGATCCTCTCCCACTGGCTTTCTACAGGATCTCTGTCATCTTCTAGTTCTTGTAAGACATGACACTTATTACAGAGGGTGACTGAGTATTCACTCCATTTATGTGAACATTTCAGGTCTCCATCATAGCTGGTTCCCAGCCCAGTTGTGAAAGGAGAAGGTTTATGCAAGGGGCTAGGTACCCCACCATGTAAAAACATTCCTAGCTACAGAACTTTCAACTAATAGACCAAAAAACATCCCGGCCCTGGGGAGGGATTAATTTCCTTCACGGAGAGCTATGATGCTATGTAAAGCCAGAGACCCCTGGAAGCCACAAAGCTGGTCCACCTGCTTTCGACCAAGACCATCACCATCGGGACAAGGAACTTGAGGTCCATGTACGAGACAGGCAAAATAGTCCAAGTGTCAGCGAATATGAAAAATACAACCTTGCCCTGCTTGGCAGCAGTGAGACCAGATGGACACAGGCTTGACAGAAAATATTGGCTCCAGGAGGAATGCTGATGTATTCTAGACATGAAGAAGAGAACACTCCACATACTGAGTGAGTAGCACTGATGCTAACACCAGCAGCCAATAGAGCTTTGATTGGATGGGAAGCCCATGGTCCCAAAATCATCACAGCGACCTTGTGCACAAAGAAAAAGAGAATCAACATGAATGTTCTCCAGTTGTATGCACCTACAAATGACAGCAAAGAGGAGGAAAAATAACAGTTTTACAACAGACTCCATTCCATCCTGGAGAAATGTCTTGAGAGAGACATGACCATACTGATGGGGGATGTCAATGCCAATATTGGAAGTGACAACACAGAGTACGAACAAGTCATGGGCAACCATGCCCTGGGCGATATGTATGAGAATGGTGAATGGCTCGCAGATCTCTGTGCCCTGACCAGTGTGGTGATAGGAGGTAGTGTATTCCCAAACAAAGGACTACACAAGGCAATGTGGGTGTCACAAACCATTCTATAGAGAATCAGATCCACAATTTCTGCATTGCCAAGAAGTTCTGGAGGTCCATGCAGGATGTGAGAGTGATGAGAGGGGCGGACGTGGCATCAGACCGTTACCATGTCATTGCGAGGCTAAAGCTAAAGCTGAAGAAAGCATGATTGAACTGACACACCAACGCTAGTGATATTGTGGGTAGTGACACCTCACAAAGGTGTTCTACATAACTGCAGGATCATTACTTTGTTCACATTTCAAAGAGATGATCATGCTGAAATGAAAGGACATTTGTTCTCCGTTTTAGGTCTCGCCTAAGACAGAATGCATGCGCTGTTTTAGACAAGAGATATTGTATACAAAAAAGGCTTGGAGTCTTCTAATTTTTTACCATTTGTTGGCTTCATTGTCAATGTTATTTACTGCCTCCTAATTGGCTAGTGCTTGCCGGCTTCACTTCCTCTTCTTTTGTATGAAGCATGGACCATGTATTGATTGCTTCATCTTGATTCGTGTCCTTCCACTGCTCGCGCTGTGATTGAGTTATATTTGTATTTATTCTTCTCTTGTCTGTGTTGCTTTTTCTGTCCCACACCCCATTTTCCATGTTGCATCTTTCCCACCCACCTCCCACCTTCACTTTGTCCATGTTGACCCACACTTGCCATTAAAAAACGCTATGACATGGCCAGCGTTGGCTGTGTCACAGTGCTTGGGTTTACAGTCCTGTTGACCATTCCTTCCCACCCTCATTCCTCTTGTTTGTATTGCTCATTCCCTCTCCCCCATTGTCAGTGTTACCAGGGCCCAAGTCCTAAAAAAAGAAGTGGGGGGACGCTGTCACCGGAAGTGACGTCACAACAGGAACTGACGTCACGAAAGGTGGCTTGCATCATCGGACTCATTGCTTCCCCTCGCCCAACCCTTAGATGCGATTGCATCTGAGAAGTCAGCACGTGAGCAGCGTGCTGTGAGCTCCGATCTCGTCCCAGAGAGGCCAAAGAGTGAGGTCCAGCTGTTTGGCAGGGGGGGACGGCGTCCACCTGGTAAAATAAGTGGGGGGACGCCGTACACCCGCGTGGTACCCAACTCGAGCCCTGAGTGTTACTCAACCAGCATAAGAAAAAACAGTGCTATGATGCAGCCAGTGCTGGCTGTGTCATAGCACTTTTCTCCTATTTTTAGACAGGTCGCACAGAAGCCTTGCAGTTCTACAACATGGGTAATAGACTATGGCAAAGCCAATAACTATCACATAGGCCAGTATGGGAGGGAGAAAAAAGAAATCTCTCCTCTAAAGGGGGAAGCTCAGAAAGTGCTTTTATCACATGCTGCAAGTATCAAGAGCATCCCTTGTCCAAGAGCGTTCACGACTGTCTGATGGCCCCTACTCCACCCACCCAAGCATGCCTTATGACTCCCTCTATTGAGATCCTCCTTACCCCACAAGGTACTTCCACTGGCCCTTCTTCTTCCTCAATTACTCCTTGTCACTCTATTCCTCAGGACTCCTGCCCACCCCAGGCGACCCACAGTGCTGCAGTCCACTTTGCTCACCAACACTCTGAGCACCTCCTTCCATTCTTCCCACCTCCCAGGATCCCACATGGCAGTAGAAGCCAGCATGTGAAGGAGAGAGAGGACCAGCACCACAGAGCAGAAGCGAGAATTGCGAAAACATGCGGATGATCTATGTTTCTGTGTGTTTGCAAGTGTGTCTGTGTGTGTGTAAGCACATCTACGAGTGAATATGTTCATATTGACATATGTGTGTATGTGTGAGAGGTGATGTAGCCAATACCAATCCTTGTGAAATACTGGTCTTTGCGCAATGGTATTCATTATTTGCAACTTGTGACCATTCATTGAATGATGCCCTTTGCCCTTCACTAGTAAAATGTTGGTTCACTCATAATGGTGGTCCGTCTAGCCAACTGGTGGGCATTCCTAGAATGATGTATTTTGCAGACTCTGGTATAATTCTGCCCCCCCGCCCTCATACACACACATAGTAATTCTGGGCAACTTGCGGGCATCCATGAAATGTTGTCATACCATGCTCACTCTGTCTCAATGGTAATCATGTTTGACAATTTTTAGGCATCATTTTTTGCAACCTGTGGGCGTCCATGGGATGATGTCTATTTTCCATCATGGCAAAATGCTGACTCTTGTCTAATGGTGGTAATTCTTCACAACCAAGGACATCGATTGGATGATGCCTATTGTCCATCCTTGATAAAGGTCTGGCCATGGGTTAAGGATGGTGATTCTTTACAACTTGTGGGCTTCCATTGCCTGTTGTCTTCTTCTGGTAATATTCTATCCATCACATAACTGCTAAATTCTTCACCATTATCCTCGACTCCTCCCTCTCCATGAACCGCCAGATCAACGCCGTCGCCTCCACCAGCTTCAGCTGCCTAGGCATCCTCAGCAAGACCTTCAAATGGATCTCCCGCTGACTGCAGAAGGACCGTAACCACGTGCTCATTACCAGCAAACTGGACTCCGGCAACGCCCTTTACGCTGGAATCAACAGAACTCTTCTACACAAGCTGCAAACCATCTAAAACGCTGCAGCGAGACTCATACTTGGGACACCTTTCCACGAACACATGACCCAACACCTGCTAGACCTCCACTGGCTCCCCATCGAGAAGAGGGTCACCTTCAAGCTCCCCACCTACGTATACAAATCCCTCAACAACATCGGACCCAAATACCAATGAGAGAGTCTCTCAATGAGAGAGTCGCCTTCCATGTACCCTAGAGGAACCTCCGCTCCGCCAACCTTGCCCTGGCAGAAGTCCACCACATCCGCAGAAACGGAGCAGGTGGGAGAGCTTTCTCCTACATCGCAGCCAAGACCAGGAACGATCTCCCTGTGAACATCAGATGCTCCCCGACCCTGCATGCATTCATGAAGGACCTCAAGACCTGGCTCTTCAGCTGATCCGGAGCTGCTCCCCCAGCGCCTTGGGACCCTCACGGGTGAGTAGCGCGCTCTACAAACCCCCTGAAATATTGATTGATTGATTGATTGGTTAACCTTCTTATTGTGGGTATTCTTGGCACAGTGATGTTTCAGGCAGTATAGTGATAATTCTTGCCACATATTGTCATCCTTTGCACAGTGGTGGCAATTCTTGACAATATTCAGTATGAGTAACATGATGGCGCCTATGCTGGCACAGTGTTTGCCCTAGCTTAGTGATGATATTTCCTGGTGTATTGTGGACAGACATGTTATGATGTTGTCAAGGCATGAATGTAAATATTCTTGAATAGATTAAAGTTCAAGCAGCCTCATAGAAAAGTAGAACCACTATAAGTGGACCCAGAAGACGTAGAAGTGCTGAGGACCCAAGGAACCACCCAAGGTAAGTGCCTAGGAATCCCACCACTGCCACCAATGTGAGAGGTCAGCTTAGTATATGGTGCTCACTTTTGTAAGTGAAGCACCCTGCACTAATCCAGACAACACTTAGAGAGCTTCCGAAGATTGTCTAATTCCATTAAAATCACCACAAGTTTGTCTGAATTAGTGCAGGGTGCAATACTTACAAAAATGAGCACCATGTACTAAGTCAGCCTCTCACAATATGTTTAGCCAACCTACTTGCCAAAACCCAAGAAAGTTCTTTTGTTGCTAATTCCCAATAAATTGAACAAAGGGTCCGGCAAGGTGAAACCTATTGCATTTGTAAATGCTTGTTTACTTCTCATTTGAGTCAAGAGGGCGTCACTATTTCCTTTTTTGCAGGATGAAGAAACTTTTAGATAGGGGTGGAGGACATTTACATTTGTACCATAAATTATGTGAAAATGCAAACGTCACACTTTGTGAAGGTTTTAGAGTTTTTTACCTTGACAAACTTCTTGTGCAGGAAAAGTTCTTGAAAAACTATTTATTCTGCACTTTTTTCGTGCAAAAATGTTTTCACTCTTTTTTTATACTTTTCTCCCATCACCAAAATTGGAAAGACTGCAGAGTTTACAGATAATCTTCATGTAGACGTAAAGGAAAGTGTAAAATATGTTTAGCTCTGGTAGATGTAGTAGTTAACATTTATACAATTCATCTTGGAAATGTAGTTGTAGTCAGTGTAGTATTTGCGATATAGTGACCCACAAAGTGGTCACGGTCTACGTAGTAACATACACCACCTAAGGGTCGCCTAGAATTGCCTTGCTTTTCCATTAGCTCTGCCAGAAGCATCATGGCAAGAATCGGAGAAGTAAAGAAGGTAGTATT
Source organism: Lissotriton helveticus (assembly GCF_964261635.1). Taxonomy (NCBI): domain Eukaryota; kingdom Metazoa; phylum Chordata; class Amphibia; order Caudata; family Salamandridae; genus Lissotriton; species Lissotriton helveticus. Next base: position 1,131,484,117 of record NC_136059.1, on the reverse strand, counting down.
TTCATAATCAGTCAAGGGTGCAGGGAAAGTAAAATGGTGGAACTGCCAGGGACAATAAAGAGAGCACAACAAAAAAGCGAAGTGGATTTTTGAAATTACTGTAGCATGAAAATGCACTAAGTATCTTACTGAACTGAGTTAAGAGTGCTTGGTTCAGATAATGCAGCATCATCTGAGAGATGGTTGTCAGTAGTCGAGGACAGTTGGACAGTTACATAGAATAAATCGAAAACCTGGAAGCTGATGATACAAATGCAAGAGATAGTCTAACCAAAGGCACGAGAATATGGAAGAAAATGTTGTGAAGCGCATAAAAAAAACAGAAGTCGAAAAATGCCGACTAGAGCAATATTGTCAGTCCTGGTCACTTACATCTTGACTTCTATTCTGATGCTGGACAGGATGGACAAGGATGGCCTCTCAACAATTTGAAGAACACTCCTTCATTTACTACCACTTTACTAATACCAGTTTTATTGCAGTCTTTTGCAGAGATCTTGATCAGATACTTTCTCAACTCTTGGATCTCACTTTGTTTTAATTGCATCTTGGTGGTGTATAGATGGCTGTTTCATTTAATTATCTGGTTTGTCTCCTTTTACGTCTATGCTTCCAATTCTTCTTATATAATCACACTAATATTGCTTTCGCTCCCTTCTATTCTCTATTGTCTTACTCTGTTGTCAGCCTTCTTCCTACAGAGAGATGCTCATAATTGCATTTCACTTTGGCCCATGTGCACCATCTGAATGTATCCCTTAGCCTCTTTCTAGTTGTGCTTCTCCTTTACATTATCACATTACATAGTCATAAAGCACAAGGCTCTACAAGAGAAATCTTTAGTACGGTAAGAGCCTTCACTGATCCCATGGCCCTCAAACGCCAATCTCCGGTATCCCAATCCCTTTGTACCCGGCTTTCCGATTACTTTGAGGAGAAAATTGCCTCTATTTATAACACTTTCCCCAATAAGAATTATTCAGGCACCACTGACAATCTTGATGTCCCATCTGATCCCCATCTGGTATTTTCTGATTTTGCAGAGATCACCCTTGATCGCTCCTTGACGGAACTCTTGAAATGCAGATCTGGTTCCCCAGACGACCCATGGCCGGCCAAGCAGTACAAAGCTTTGGCTCAGCTCCTCAATCCCACACTAAATGGCATCTGGAACGATTCTCTAAAGACAGGCATCTATCCTGACGCCTGGAAACATGCCAAGTTGGTCCCTATTTTAAAAAAGGCCAACGCAGACCCGGAGGAACCAGCAAATTATAGACCCATCTCCTTACTGCCTGCCCCGGCTAAGGTCCTTGAAAAGCTGGTGCAGCAGCAGCTAGCATGCTTCCTTGAAACCCATGACCTTTTCCATGACTCTCAACACGGGTTCAGACCAGGCCACAGCACAGAGTCCGCCTTGATTGAGATGGCTGACTCTGTGCGATGGAGGCTGGACGGGGGATCGAGGGTGGTGTTGGTGCTGCTGGACTTGTCGGCAGCATTCGACACCGTCTCTCACCCAGTCCTGCTTGATCGTCTCCAGTATAAAGGTATCCAAGGCAAGGCACTGGACTGGTTGTCCTCCTTCCTTTCAATCGGACACAGGCGGTTTTCACCCCCCCTACACCTCTGACAGTCGCCCGCTCAAGTGGGGAGTCCCTCAAGGTTCCTCACTGAGCCCCTTATTATTTAATATTTACTTTTCCCCTCTTGCTGAATTGATATCCCAGTCAGGAATAAAGGCCACCTCTTACGCTGACGATATTCAGCTTTTTTTTCCCTACGATACCCCCACTCACTCCACATTCGGCCCACTAAAAAACTGCCTAAGAAATATCGCCCGTTGGATGGACGATAACTTCCTGTGCCTCAACGCCGCAAAAACAGAGGTCCTTTTCTTCCACCAACCCTCCCCGCTAGACTCTAACCTCTGGTGGCCCCTCGATCTGAGCCTTCCCCCCTGCCCTAAGGAATCAGTGAAAAACCTGGGGGTGAGATGGGACTCCCACCTTTCATTCCACAATCAAGTGCAGACCGTGTCCGCCGCTTGTTTCTCAAAAATCCGGAAGATAAAGAAATTCATTAATTTCCTTCCATGCAACACCAGGAAAACCATAGTGCAGGCATTAATAACTTCACACCTGGACTATGCTAATGGCCTGTACTTAGGGCTCGCCTCAGGATTGTGTCACCGACTGCAGACTCCACTGGTTCCCCATCCAAAAAAGGGCCGAGTTCAAGGCCCTCACCCTGGCCCATCGCGCTATCAAGGGGAAAGGCTTTGCCTACCTTTCTTCTTGTCTCCGCCCCTATAGCAATGCCAGACACCTCCGGTCCAACTCAAAAAATCTGATTGCTACCCCGAGGTTCAGAAAGGCACGCTCAGGAGGAAAAACATTCCAGGTATGCACCTCCTCTCAATGGAATAAACGTCCACTCTCCCTCCGGATGATTCAGGAAGAGATGCCCTTCCGGAAAGCACTGAAGACTTTCCTCTTTTGTTAAGAATCACTGGTGTTTGAGACAGCACACCTGAAGAAGCGCCGGGACACCCCGTTGGGGTAGCTGTGCGCTATATAAAATACACTAAATAAATAAATTCATTTACATCGCAAACACAAGGAGATGATGGACGGAGCGCTGAAACTTTTCAGACACTCACCCCCAGTCACTGATCTGGGTTGAATCCATAATCGTTCTTTAGCTCATTTCGCCTCCCCAGTTCAGACACCGCTATATGCAAATCAGTCTTGACCCTGTGCCTCATGGGAACAGTCCAGCCCGAACTGCCAAGCCAAAGTGAGTTAAAGAATGATGATGGATTCAACCCAGATCTGTGACTGGGGGGTGAGTGTCTGAAAAGTTTCCACGCTCCGTCCACCATCTCCTTGTGTTTGCTTCATTCATTTACATCGTCACTTTTTACTTTGTTACATATCTTTATGTTACCATTATGAGCATTGTGAGTTTTATTGTCCAGCAACACTTTAGCGTTAGAGCTATGGTGAGGGTAGGGTTAAGTTTATGGTACTGTTTAGGGTTACATTTTGGGTTAGGGTTAGGATAAAGGTTACAGTTGGGGTTAGGCTCAAGGTTAGGGTAAGGAGAATGTGAAGGCATTGTTGATGTAAAGTATTAAATGTCAATGTGGAGCAATGCAGGGGTTAATTTAAGCTGTTGGTACCTTCTTGTTGACAAAACACTCTCTATTCACTTCCCCGTGTGGTACTGTTAAAAAAAACAGGGGGATACTTCAACCCCTGGAACGGTCAACATGTTTCAGCCCATAATCTGCACTATTCAGAGGTGCTATGCCCTTTTTTTAAGACCACAGAAGTGATTATCTCAATCTCAAGCCTTATTAAGCGATGTTGTAATAAAGAAATAAGTATAATGTCCACCAGAAGGTAGTTTTAACCCTTTTCTTTCTCTGTATTGGAGGTGGTAGAGAGAACGTCTTCTCCACCAATAGTTTGTGTCTCCCACCACACCTACACATCATAGACCCTCATTCCATTCCTGTTATGCAGGGTTGAAACCCATGCCAGTGACTGCTGTTGTCGGCGTGAAGAGGAGCCTTATGATGAAGCAGTCCCACTTTGGAGGGTGAGCACTTTTGTCCATTAAAGAAGTGATCCCACGTCACAGTTTCCTAAAGAGAACACCTTCGCTCTCCAGTTCATCCACCTGTAGGGTGCCCATGTTTGGTATACTTTTCTTAAATTACAAGAAAGCTGAAGAGTAGCTTTACACCATTCAAATAAACTAGACATGTATGCCAGCATAGTTACCGAAAATCCACAAATAAAAGCAGAAATCCATGTATACTCATTCATAGGTGTAGTCCTACAAGTAAAGAAGATCTGCTGTGGCAGCAAAAGTTAATCAGTATAAATTGACAAATCAGTTTGTGAAAAAGTTTGTCCTACCGAAGGTGAAACATGAAAATGCTGTAAATTCCTTATGCATAATGACAGCATCAATGGAATGCCTCAATTTGGGTGTGTAATCCGTTTTACTACTCCTTGGGGAAAAGAGGCATTATTTTGAAGATGTTGGACTTGTTGAATTTACTATCTGAAGTCATCTGCTGTTCTTTGTCTCACTGGTTTGTGTTCCCTGATTTGGGTCTTTTGCCAACCAAAAGGGGTTCTTTGTGTATTCTTGCAATTAGTCCTTTGTTGCATAAAGCACAACATTTCCAAAATCTTGCTTCTTTTCCCCAGGGAATAAGAGCACCCGATTACATAATCTAGTTGAGGCACCTTTGCATAAGGCCTCTCAGCTATAAAATTAAAATCAGCGTGCAGTGCAGTAATTGAACTCAGTAGTGCTGTTTCTCCTGTTGGGAATTTGCCATATTCTAACTCCATCTGTCGGGTGGATCCCTGTGGTCTTGCCTTGCCCTGTCTTGTCTTCCCTTGCCTTGCTTGCCTCCCTCTCCTCCCTCCTCTCCACTCCCCTAAAGTGCTCCAGCAGCTCGCCAGACATCCCAGTGGGCAAGGATAAGGACCATTAGCGGTTTACCTGGGATGTAGCAGCAACCTTAGCATCCCTAGGAGTGTTTCAGATGAGTGTACTTGCAGAACCTCAGTGATTTCATTGGGTGTCCTGATGTTGGTGTTAGGTCAAGTCCCGCCACCATCCTCCTCAATATGCTACAATGGGCAACACAGGTGTCCAGCATAATCACCTCAAGTGTGGTGTGGGATGACCAACCACAGAGGCACATTACAGAATAGCCTGGTATCAGTCTTTGCAACATCTTCCATGGTGCAATTGAAGAGGTCTGTTCTGCCAATTTGGTGTTATTAGTCATTTTACCCTCCTCTTCCAAGTCTTCAACCAGGCTGATTGAATCAATGTCCCAGAGTCCACAGAAAGTGAACAGCCAGGCTTTTGTTTGCTGACACAGCGCACACTAGGCTTGACCATGTAATACTTGCCAACCACTGACTGCGAAATGTTTGAATGGAAGCGAATAGGTCACTGATTCCTTTGGGGGCATGGGGTAGTGTCACAAAGATAGTGTCATGGGGAGATAGGGGAAGAGACGCATGGCACAGAGATAGACATGGAGATATAGATGCAAAGGATGGGAGATCGCGCCAGGATCCTCAAGAGTAATTGTGCGCGTTACAAATTCCATATAACATAACATAAGATTCTAGAGGCAGAAAGAAGGTTTGGGGAAAGAAGAACACAGGGCAGGAAGCATTGGACACATAACTGAGGACATGAACTGGCGCAGCCACTGTAATATGGAAGGGATAGACAGCTGCCGCCCCACCACCACCACAAGATCTGTTGGTACAATCCCAAGGTTGCAAGAAGAATAGGCACTCACTGAGGAATATGGCAACACAGGGCTTTCAGTGAGCCTGGTCATGCCGGGGCTCACCACCGGCAGTTCTAAAAATCAGGTGCTGAGACGGGTCCCTATCGGGCTCTCCGTTTTTGCCCTCAGGGTGAAAAAAACAAATTTGAACGCTGCAGCAGTACCATCCTTCACTGCCTTTGTGGTAACATCGAACAGACTCATTATAGTTCTTTCACAGTCTCATCATTTCAGAACTGAAGCATTTTCAATACAACCATTGTCAAAGCCAATAGTCCTGGCTCGTTGTAGGTGTAATGTTACTTATGTGTAGACAATAACAGAAGCAGCAAAATACCAGTCGGGCGGCACGCTATGCTAAGCACAGATTTTTAGCTTACATGTTTTAAGCCACGCCCTCAATTAGCCCCTTTGAGAGATCACGCCCCCCTCCCTCCCCCCAGTTTTTTCATCCCACTTAAAGCCCTGGTTACACAGGTAACTAAAATTTAAATTTACAATCTTTACACTTTCCAAAGATGTATCAAGTACTATTTTCCGGCAAAATCTCTTTTTTTTTGCCAAAATATTTTTTTCTCACTTAAAAACGTGAAGCCTTAGCAATGTTTGAAAAACGGCCCTCCCAATCTACTGCGAGTTTTGCATCTAAAATCCCGGAATCTAATGGTATGAATGGATAACCGGTGATTACCCGCTCTCTGGTTCATTCCAGTCGGGACCCGGAAATGCCCTTTGCTTCATGGCTGAACCATTACTAAACTAATGAATGCTTTCCGGTGAATTATTTGCAGTTTTTAACATCAGTGGGACTCGGGTTATGCAGTTGCTTCAATGGTTATGAGCGTTTCTTCATGTCCTCGAATGAGCCGGAACTAATGTGATTTCTGGGGTCTTGGCTTTCATTAGTAATGCATAGGCACCGCGCTGACTGTGACTCAGACAGGCACGCGCTCTGCCAGCCGGAGGCCGCTCGCGACGCTCGGGGGTCTTTGAAGTGTGGCACTGAAGGCCAGCTTAGGGTCTGTGAGTCAGGAGAGCTGTCGGTGGGTCAGTGCTGCCACCACTGGTTCATCTGCAGAGAATGTGCCAATCACTAGTTTCGTGTGGGCGAATGATACCGAAGGCAATCACCGACCTGATTAAAAGGATGCTGACTAGAAAATGATATAAAATGCGCGCAGTCTCCCTTTGAACGATTGCAACAGCGACAAATCAACTGAAATTCCTTCAAGGACATCAACGCAGGCAGCCAATGAAAAAATTCCATGAAACACTGACAAAAAATGACTAGAAAATGATATAAAATGCGCGCAGTCTCCCTTTGAACGATTGGAACTGCGACAAGTCAACTGCAATTCTTTCAAGGACATCAACGCAGGCAGCCAATGAAAAAATTCCATGAAACACTGACAAAAAAAATCTTACATTAAAAAAAAGGCCTCTGTTAAGTGGCACATTGTAAGTGCACATTTTTTCGTGGAACTAGCAATTGTGATTCGGATTTGGCAACCCTACACAGGAAACTGGCATGCAAGACTTACCGCTGATACCAAGACATTCAACCACACAGTGGCGTGGCTAGGCCTTTTGCCGCCCATGGCAGCCGTAATCCTGTGCTTGCCGCCTGGCATGGCCACAGGTTAGAGCGGGGTGGGTATGGTGTGATTGGGGAGGCCGTCGCCCCCAAAACTCCTGTCGTCCAGGGCAGACCCCTCCTCTACGCCACTGAAACTACAGTTCTCCTGAACTCAGGACTCTCAGAGAGCTTCCAATATAGGCTTTATGCCCCTAATGTCTACAAGTCCTCAAAAATTAACTGAACAAACCATTCATCCAACAAACGTATGACGTCAGAAAAACAACAGTAAATACCTTTGAACACTTTCATTAACATAGAACATTGCTTCCTCTCCTTCCCTCTTAAGCCGCAGCCAGGATCAGGAACAATCTTTGTTGGAAATTGGGTTGTTGGTTGTGCAGGATGTGAGGCCTGTGAAAGTAATAGGTCCACAATTTACCCTTACTGGGAGCCAAGCCCCATATTGTAGCGCTTGGCTCTCTCAGGGTAGCGAAGCAGAGCAGTCCAAGACCTAACCAGGGGAGGTGTGCTAGTAATCACCATTCACTGGCACACAATATTAACACTCAGGGGCTTATTTATGAGCCACTGTTCCGTCGGTGTGTGACGTTGCATGATGCACCAGCAGCGCAACCTGCTGTGTCCAATTTACAAGCACACGTAAAGCCACCCTGAGTGGTTTTACATGAACTTGTAAATAGCGCCCCATTTCACATAACACATTACGTGTTATAGGTATGACATGGGTGTTGCTGTGGCTGTTGCCACTGATGCATTTTCAGATTTACGAGCAATCTTAACCCTGGAAATGCATCAGAATGCTACGCCACCCATAGGGCGCAACAAGGAGAAATGATTTCATTTCTCCTCGTTTTTTCCTCTTTCAATGCATGCTGCATTCTAAAGCAAGCATTGGAAGAGGAAATAACCTCAAGTAATTGTTTTTGTACAAGAAGGTGCTCCTTCCTGCGCAAAAACAATCTCCCCACGAAGCAGGCATCCTTGCACCATGGTGCAAGGTTGCCTGCGCTATCGCATGGCAGCAGTTTGTACGTCAGCACAGGGAAAGGCACAGACATACGACATGTTGCTGTAAATATGTTGCATCCCTGTGCCTCGAAACTAACGCAGCGTGGCGCAGTAAATTAACTTGCGGCACCGTACTGCGTTAGTTTGTCATAAATAAGCCCCTCAATAAATAATTGTCCTCTCTGTTCATTTCCTTTAGAAAAGGAAAAGAACATTCATTAATCACAAGACAGGTCAAAAATACCTTGGATTATGTAATGACATCACATTTGACCTAAAAGGGGGATGGCCCTCAACATCCCAGAGCCTCCTTTACCTATGCCAGACAACACATCACAATATAGGGGGATATCACTTTAGATAAAACCAGGCCTATTGGCTTTATCAAGGGTTCACCACATTGTAAGAGTAATAAACCACATGTTAAAAACACCATCATTTTCTGTGTAAATGAAATTATTAATGTCAATAAAGCATATCAGTCAGTCAGTCTGAATAAGCATATCAACTTTGATAAAAAATCACTGTCAACATTAATATATCAATAAAGCATTTTAAAAAGAACATACTATCTGTCTGAGTGTTTTTTGTATACTTTCTTGTCACATAAAATGCAACCATAAAAACAGTCCATAGAGAGCACCACTTGCAGGCCACTCACAATGCATCTATAAAACCAGCCCCTAGAGAGTGTTTTACTCCATGTCTCTTCTTCTTAGACCTTCAGGCCACATAAAATGCCCCCAGTGGCGACCCTTCCGCTAAGGGGGGGGGAGTGTTGTGTCATTGCTTGAAATGCAAGCTGAATACAAAAACTTAAATGATAATAACGTTTGCTATTATCCTTTTGTTTTCTGTGTTCAGCTTGCAGCTGAAGCCAGGGGGTGCGGCGGGGCTCCCGTGTCACAGGGGAAGGGATGGTGGCAGCACCTAAAGTGTGCATGATGGTTTGGCCGTCCGTCTCTGGCGAGCCAAATCGTCATGCACACTCTGCATGTTCTCTACACAGGCTGTATTACAGCCCGTGTGGAGAACATGCACAGCCTGCCAGTCCCTGTCTGAGCACCGAACCACAGCGATCAGACCAATTAAGGCAGCGTTGTGACTAGTCAGGAGATTCTGGTAAGCTGTGTGCTTCCTGCTGAAGGAGAACGGAGGAAGAAGGTAAGTGCTTTTTTAAAATGTCTACTGCTAGTGGGAGGGGAATGCTCCCCTGGCTTCCCTGTGTTGCTTGGGGGCTTGTGGTTGGGGTCCCGGGACCCCATCTCTAATTCTCAGGACTTGCTGGGCTAGTTTTTGGTACATTAGCCCCTGGGGATGTGCGGGGCCCCGGGTGCAATCAGAGATGTGTGTAGGGGGTACCACGCAACCCGCTCCCTGAAGAAGTACATTTATATGGATCTTGTGTTAACCCCCGATCCTGGCCCACCCCATGGGTAATTTTTGGAAAATAGGTGGAGCGCCACGTGCTCTAATTTCCAAGGAGGGTCAAAGGTCACCAACCTTTAAAAAAAAAGCCATAACTCAGGCCCCGTTGAGTACTTATGGATGATCCATGGCTTATTGTATTACTCATGGCGAGTTCTGGCCAACAGGAGGAGTTCCAGTAGGTCGCCTGGCCTAAAAGGAGTTGTATCTTTCAGTGAGCATGTTCAACTGTCTCCCTGCGCCGTTTCACTCCTGGTCTTTATCTCTGCAGAAGTCCAGATCTTTTCCCCAGCTGGTCCCCTGGGGGCACAAGGGGGCCTGTCGCACTGCCTTTTGAGAGACTCACTTGTTCTGGGTCAACTGGGGCAAAGTCGGTGGTCATTTTGGGCATCAGAGGGTTTCTCCTTCCAGTTGTTCATGGCTGTCGCAGTCCAAGGGTCCAGCAGCATTAAGCCCAAACTGCAACAAAAGCTCCTACGCTCTTTTGTGCAAGAACTTTTATAAAGGGGTGGAAGGTTCGAGAAGCTAGACACCCCTGGCCAATACTATGGTGACACATCACCTTTCCACCACTATCCCAATCGTCCAGCACAGCCTGCTGGGACAGTTCAAGAAGGTGTCATCTAGGAGTCACTGGTCACATCTGATATTGGAGTCTCAGCTCTGCTCTTCACTGACATTACTGCAAGTAAAAATAAATAAAAATGTAAATGTAGGAATTTGTAAAGCGCACAGCTACCTCCACCGGAGGTGTCCCGGCGCTGTCCGTATACCGCTTAGGAACCCTTCCTGCCTTTCCTGGGAAATGTCCACTGCTGGGCACCCCCCAGGTGCAGCCAGGCATCCCAGCGCTTTTGGGGCCGTTGTGGAGACTAAGCAAGCTATTGCCCAGAGTTGCAGCATGGGACCCATGCTCAGAACAGGCACTGAGGCGAGAATATCCAGTATGGGGAATTGATGAGCCAGAGACCCGCCGAGGCGGGAATCGAACCCTGGTCCCTGGCCAGAGCTCTGCATCAAGGTCTGCCTGCTCTAACCATTGAGCCACACTTCTCCACTAATTACATTACTGCAAGTACCTGTCCCACAAAACCTCAAATAATCCACATTTGTAAAGCGCACAATCACCCATAAGGGTCTCTAGGCGCTGGGGGCCGTCGGGAAGATTAAGCAAGCTATTGCCCAGAGTCACATGGTAGCGGGCTAATCTGCAGCCAGTGCCGGGGATTGAACCGTGATCCCCAGATTCCGGAGTCAGTCGCACTAGCCACGGCACCACACCTCTCCCTAAAGAGAAGCCCCCTCTTGTGTTGGATCCAGTTATCGGGGCTTCCTCATTGTTCAGTGGGCCCAGGCTGTCCCCAGCCCTGGCACAGTGTGACAGGTAATTAACAGATGCAGATTTTCATCCCCAGGCATTCCACCTCAGAAGCTGATGAAAGACATGTTAATTGCTCCTTTTGTGTGGGGCATCCTTTGTTCCCTCTGCTGGAGAGAAATGTAATTAGCTTGGCCCAGCAGGGTGACAAAAGGCCTTGACTTTTCTGAATGACCCGTAATATGCACATGTAGCTTCTTGTATCTTGCATTACCTATTCTGACATACATGTTTCACCCCATTTTGAAGGACTTTGTAGGACAAAAGGACTTGAAACTGCACCCTAAGGCGGATTTCCCCCTAGTTGTATAAAACAGTGTTTCTACAGACAAAACATTAATTCATAATGACTTTATCTATGAATACCCACTAATATTATAGGGCTTAACCCAGGTGTAGAATCTCCCTGTGTCAGGCTACCTGTACGCAGTTAACGGGCTGCGCACAACAGTAGGCTCACATTAGCAGTCCACAGATGTGTGCATACATGTTCATGTGTAACCAGCCAAGTTCCCCTTACCCTAGCTGCATTGCAGCAGCCTTATCTTAATAGGTGAAAACTGGCAGTAAACACAATGGGGCAGATTTACACGCACCTTGCGCCACTTTTGCTTTACTTTTCCCATGTTAAAAGTGACGCAAAAGTGGCGCAAGGGGCTCGTAAACCTGCCACAAAGAGTCCATTTGCAAAGTGATTACCGTGGGTGAGACACGTGTAGTGAGTCCCCCACAGCAAAAAATCCCAAACCAGGTGATCCAAAAAGCAAGAAAGCCGAGCAGACTAAATGGATGTGACCCATTTTGCAACAATCTTCCTCTAGGAATTTGGATTTGTGACAACCTTAACCTCACCCAAATTTAACTTATAAGCTTGCTTTATTCTCAGATTCTCAAACCTAACTGGACTTCTCTCAAACATAATTAATGCTTCTAATCAATCTCACTGCTCTAGTACTGCCAGTACCTGTCCTAATTCTACCTGCGTATTTAATGATTGTTCCTGAATTATAGTATACACATTCAGGTGTTTTTCACCTACATAAGAAGACAAAACCCCCATTTAGTATTGAGTGGCGGCAGCTGTTTTATTACCTCAGCCATGAATCTCAGAATTATCAGGTGTAACAACTGACAGCTTTATCCAGCGCACAATACCTGCGGTATACACTTTGACATAACAATAGTAAGACATAATGCACAATACATCCAGGCATAAGTGATAACACATCTTGCACAGTTTCACATCATGACAACAAAGCATGTGTTAACATGTTGAGATGCTTGATATAACTTCTTTTTCAATCATAATGAGCAAAAGATAAACATCACACGCATTACCATATTATTTTTTTTACATTGTGACATATCATTAATTTAAAAGATTGACTCCAAATATCCACGGAGAGCCAAATCTGATAAAGCCAGATCACAACTCTCCCAAGAAATGAAGATATAAACATTTGTACAACCTCGGGTAGAGCTATAAGGCAAACCAGCAGACAGCGCTTCACCTCAAGCCAGCCACAAACCCACATCAGACTCAGATCACTTTTATCTCACCAGCAGATAACATACATTGTCATTCATGTTTGTTTTCATGGTGTTTTTGGCCAAATTAGTATTGTCACTTATGACTGAATAAAGGGGCTGGGTCAGTGGAAAATTGCCACTTTGCGTAGTAAGGGGTGAGGGCATTGGAGTGTTGGAAGCTACACTGAAGACAATGGAATGGCTCATGACCAACAATGAATGGTACAGATCTTCTGCGTTCCCGTTTCAATTGCTATCTTTCTGTTTACCTATGCTAAACTTAGAACATTCTACCCTCAGTGAATGGAATGCTCTAATAGCATTGCACCCTTTTGATTTGGGCTCTACGTTATTGGAAGAGGGCCTTAAGGACCATTGCAGCCCTCAGCAATGCCTTTAGCTCTATAGGAGTGACATCAGACTTGGAGAGGCAAATGTCTTTTAAGGTCCCATTAATTTCTTCAGCCACTGTGGCAAGGAATGTCACCTGCAGGCCTGCCTTAAGCAAGTTCTCAGTTTCCCAATGGTCATGTGGCAAACATTCCCTTCTGTTTTAACTTCAATCAATCATAGCATTTGTATAGCGCGGTACTCACCCCGAACGGTCTCAAGGCGCTGGAACTTCCAACAGTGTTCCTCAATTGGACTAAGTCTGGTGGTGGTGTTGCTAGCAGCAGCTGGGAAGGAACATCCCACAACTTTCAGTTCTAACATCATGTTCAAAAACAGATCACACGCAATTCCATGAGAAAGCAACCGGTTTTCATCTAAACCCTAACAGTGCATCACTACCGGATTCATTTAAATGGGTGTAGCCATATCCTGGCAGAGGTGTTTTAGGGGGTGTACTCTTTTTGTGCCCAGCCGATCCCACATTACCCCCACCTCCATAGCTTACACTAACTCCCCATCAAAAAGAGATGCCACTTCAAACTGCTCAAGCATGCCAACAAAGCCCTACATAACAGGGGACCAGAATACCTGAATGCCACCTGACCTTCCACCAGCCCACCAGACAGCTGCGGCCTGCCTCCCTGGCCCTCACCACCGTCCCCCGAATCCATCGTACTCGAGCCGGTGGACGCGCCTTCTCCCACCATGCTGCTAAAGCCTGGAACGACCTCTCCATCAACCTCCGAACCTCTTCCTCCCTCGACGAATTCAGGAGCAGCCTCAAGACTGTTAGAATATCCCCTCCTCCACGCAGAGCCTGGATACCCCCGGGGTGAAGAGGGCACTTTACAAATACTGATTGATTGATTGACTCCTTTCATAGAGACTCAAAAACATCTCCAAATAGACATTTAATTATGATGTTGTACAAGCACAGGTATACCAAATGGAACTTAATTAAGCTACTGTGAAATTACAGTATTGGGCATTTTATGCTATCTTGTGGCCTGGTCCACAAAGATAGTTGTAAACTGGCTCCTGTAACCTTTTTTTGAGTAAAAAATATTTTCCTATGAAGGAACTCCTTCATCTGCACCGTGGACTGATTGTGTGGTGTTTCCCCTGAAAATTGATTTACAGTTCCACAGCCGTTTCCAGAGTGTGAAGCTACCTGCAAATGTTTTGTAATTTACCATAAAAATGCGAGTTTGTGGGTGTTGAGCACCATTTTCAGGGAGCCACCTCGGGGCGGCTCCTCCATGTGGGCGGAGGAGTGCCGCCCCACTGCTTTCTCGCAGTGTGAAAAACAGAAACATAAAATGGTGTTACAAATACCCTTTTATGTTTCTGCTTCTCGCACTGCGAGTAAGAAGAAGGGTTTGGTTGAGGGCCGGAGGGTGGGCGGTCCTGTTCCAGGGCAGGGGAGGAGTGGCTTGCCCACTGTTGTGGGCACTGACTGTTTGGTCGGCCCCAGGGCCGCACTCTCCCTCTCCTCCATGTGGGCCGCATTCAGCCTACATGGAGAAAATGGCCTCCCCAGAGAAGCCTGTGTGGTCGGCGTCCCAGACAAACACAACGCTGCCATTCCAGCATTATGATTGGCTTAGGGAAGGGGGGCCACCTGCTTCCTGCTAGGACTCTGAGAAGAGACGACATAACACGGGCCCGGACTGGGCTGGCGAAGGTAAGCTTTTATTTTTGATTTAAAATTAACCCTCCCGCTCTGCCCCCTACCCGTCTGACCCCCCACCCACGAGTCATGCCGGCCGCGACTGGAGCCACCATAGGATGCAACCAGCCTGCACTTATAAGGAGATTGCTAAAATGTAAAATTACACTAGGGGTTTATAATTGTACTTGAGTAAAAACAATTATGTGTGTAAATTCCTGTTTCTTGAACTACAAAGTTGGATCAGCACTCAAAGTTCAAAGTTCAAAAAGTACTTTATTCGGTTAAAAGACAATAACCATAAAAGTAGCAACATGAAATTTACAATTTTACACAGGGAAATTTAAAAAGTGACAAATCTATTACATTTCATCATCACCAATTGTTTTCCGTAATTTAAAAACATATTTAAAAAATCTTAAAACTACAGCAACAGTTAAAACTGTGTCCATTCTCTGAAATTCTAAAAAAGCTGGACGACATCTGTTTAAATTCATTTCTTTAAGGAATGGGATTATGAGTTTCCTACGTGGCATAATATAAAATTTACAACAACAAAAAAAATGCGGATATCGGATTGGGCGAGGAATCATCACAGCACTCAATACGGCTGTTGATGCACCTTGCTGTCACCTCTGTAAATCCAGCCCTTAATAATTATCAAAGCATGCTGCATACTCACTGTTAATGAACACCTATTAGTCATTCTAGTTAGCACTACGACCATGAGATAGAATTTACCCCTGTTCAATCAACAACAAACTTCAATTAATACCTATTATGTTTTTGATGAGATGCACTTTAACCTTAAAGTTGATGGACTTGTAATTGAACATTTGCATAAATCGCCAGTGCTCAAAGGAAACATCAGTAGAGTGGTATGCATTCAGGCTCCCATTTCCAGATACAGTATAGCCCTTGGACATATGCGTAAAGCATAGACAGAAAGAGACTGCATTTTGAAATTTACAATAACTTGCTTGTTTGTAGATTTATAAGGCACGGCTTATCACCCCTGAGGATATCCAGGTACTACCGTTGGGCACAGGGAGTTGAAGTGGTTTGCCAGGTGTAATAGTGCAGTTTGTCTCCACAATGAGGCACACACTTTTAGGGGTCATTAAGTGTATTTATTATATATGCAGAAGAGCGCCGGGAAAAACGTCAGGATAGCTCCGATATCGGCGCTCTGTGCGCCCACAAAATGGCGGCCGCGATCCACGTCATCACGCTCTCGCATAACGACTGGAGCGCGACACTACACCAGGAACCAGGGGATGTTGCGCCAACATCGAGACTCGAACCCGCATCCCAGCTCCCGAGTTGGCGACTTTGGCCGCTTCTCCACCTCCTTTCGCGTCATATATGAAAGGGAGCAGAGTTGTACTGACAACACAGACTTTGCCAACGCAGACTTTAATAAAAAGAATTGGCCAAATGAGAACTTATGTATTTATGTCATGCAAAGCGTTGAATTAAAACAAATGTGCTGTTCCTTCTGAATTCAGAAATAGAAAGAAAATGTTCTAAAGCCCTTTGGAAAAAAGGTGAGGAAAGAACTCTGAGTGCATCTGTGTGAGGGGGGTGTGTAGTTCTCCAGTGCAGTAGAAATGCACAAACGTATCTTTTATGACCTACAAATGTCAGTAAAGACAAGCGAGGCTTTTAATCTTGACAAGTAAAATGTGTTGAATCCCTGTGGTATGTCTTAAACCCAAATGCATCTCCAATTTGTGGTCCATGATCTACAGAGTGTGGACAGGGTACTCACATCTATTCACCGCCACATGAAAAGTCTAGGGCCGTATTTATCATTATATCACGCAGTGCAGCAAGTCACCTTACGGCTTGACAGAGAACGATCAGGAATGTGCTGCACTTACATTGTACAAAAGTGGGTGGTGAAGGACGGAGCATCTGAACCAATCAAACACTCACACCCAGTCAAAAGATCTGGGTTGAATCCATCACCGTTCTTTAGCCCACTCTGCCACCCCAGTTCAGACATGGCCATATGCAAATCAGTCTGACCCTGTGCCTCATGGGAACAGTCCAGCCCGAACTGCCAAGCCATGCCTTCCCTGGACCGGAAACAAGCTTCCAAGGACCGGTTTCTGGCATTACAGCCGTCTTCAGCCCGGCTTGCGTGAATCCAGTGGCAAAGTGAGTGGTTGGTTTTCTTTGCACTTACATTGTACAGCACATTCCTACCTTTTCCACAATGTGCTGCCTAGTGCCAAAGAGGGCACCCTTGCACCTTGGTGCAAGGGTGCCTGCATTGTGAGCAGGTTTGTTTTTGTGCGGGCAAGGCCACCTTCCTGCACAAAAACAATCCCCTAAGGCGTTATCCTCTTTCTCTGGGTGCTACAGGATGCAGCACACATAGAAAGAGGGAAAAAAACTAGGAGAAATAAAGATATTTCTCCTCCTTACACCTCACCTGGGAAAGCACAGCAGTTTTGGCACATTCCCAGGTCTGCCCCTTATGGTGAATCTGGGAATGCGCCAAAATCCATGGGTTTTGCGTGGGAACACTCACCACCACCCATGGAATGCCTCCCTGAGGCAGAGTAACTTAACGCAGCAATTTGCACTGCATTGCGTTATTCTGGATTTATCAAGCTACTAACTGCCACGCACGGTGGTCTTGCGTGGCTTGATAAATCGTATCTCAAGGGTTGCGTAGCATTTGCACCCTGTTGCTGGTGCAAAAGTGATGCAACCCTTGATAAATATAGCCTGTAATGTGTTTTACCTGTGGCTAAAATGAGGTGGTCGCTAACTAAAATGCCTGATTGTGCAATACTTCCTGAAGTCAATATCCTTCATCTCCGGTATCTCTTCATGTCATCAGTGACCCACGAGCCACAGCACCTTAAGTGGCAGAGATAGTATTCCACTTCGGACCAGGTAGTATCAGGAAATAATCCGGAAGCGCGAGTAGACTCTTTGTGATGATAGCAACTCATTACCATTCCGTTGAATAACCTAGTTAATATTCTCTCAATCCTTCCCAGCCATAAAAGAATGGTTCGGTCATCAGATACCAGAGCTCGCTGGCACTGCTAGGGAACCGTGGAGGGGATAGAAAAAAAGAAGAAAAAAAATGAAAAGATGACTTACCTACCAGCCGTCAGCCACTGCCTCCCTCTGTTCCTGGCTCCCGGCAGCACCCAGGCTCCCAAACTCCTGTAAGCCAATCATGACGCTGCTGTCATCAGCATGACAGCAGCGTTGTGATTGGTCTGAGGGGCCTGATTTGCTGCTCAAACAGGGATTGTAAACCTAGGACTGTTCTCCACCTGGTTATGCAACACTGCCAGGTGTAGAAATTGTAAGTGTGCATGACAGTTTAGCAAGGCCCAAGACGGCTGGCCAAATCGTCATGCATACTTATGGTGCACCAAGCACTACTCTTCCATCTGACGACTGCCCCGCCCACCCTAACTTAGCTCCATATTAAAAGTAGAATGAAAATAACGTTGTGTTATTATCATTTTATTTTTCCTTTTGCACTGCTCAGAGAGCACTGGGGGCGGCGCTCCTCCATCTTACCGGAGGAGGTGCCACTGCGTTGAAATGACCTCAGTTTCGTTTTGGGTCACCACCCCTCTGACTTTCCAGCTCCCCTTGCTCTGAGCAGAATGGTATGTGTTTGTAAATGTTTTAGGTCAGAGTATTGTCTGCAGGCAGTATTGGCTCCTCTGCTAATGTGGTGGAGCTTTGTCCCACTGCTCAAAAGAAAAAAGTCAGTGGCGGGCGGAGCTGGCCAGAGCAGGCGGAGGAGTGGGTTGCACTCCCTAAGTGCTCATGACTGTTTGGCGGCCCTCTTGGGTCATGCGCACTTTGCAGGCGACCTGTTGTAAGCAGTGTACTTGTTGTGCACCTTATTTAAAACAAATTGCTTACCAAATTTTAAACCAATACAAGTCATCGAGTTAATGCTAATGCTGTTGATGCTTCTCTGTAGCACAGAAGCCAGCAACGATTCCAGCAGGCTCTACCTTCTGAGTCTTGAAAGTATAATTTGGACTCTACAAATCTAGGACTAATAGTGCCACAATGAAAAAAAAAGAAAAACAGGATTTGGTGACGGTGAAAAAGACTTCCATCATTATTAGTCCAGATGTTCTGGATCCAGGCCAGAATTTCATATAATTCTCGAGCTAAATGTGCTTCAATTACTATAACTGGGCATTAATTATATAGTCCATGGTTATCGTGAAAATGTCAATGGAACCATCCTTGGTGGATGTACATTGGACAACTCTGAGCTACTCCCACCTAATTAGGAACAACTTGAGATCTCATCCTAATATGAGGACATTGTTTCCATGTTAATGGTGAAAATCCGTGTTTACAATAATCCTGATCTTGAATGACGGGATTACTGGTGTGCACCCTTAATATTGAACTCATGGTATCAGTGTGACGGAATAACAAGGGCAAAATATTGAAAAAAATATTGACAGGTAAGTAAGTCTAGTTTCTCTATACCTAGCTCTACATAAATGTATCTACATGGTACATATATATTTTGAGGGTACGGCATGTGGGATTAGGAATAGTAAATCTATATTTCTTTACAGTGGTTAATTTGTAAAACAATATGTGCCCGGGCTCTCGTCAGGAGAAAGATTCTACCAGCCCATTTCTACTGGTAGCGCTGCCTAAAACAGAAGCCATGAAACCCTACAATCGGGGAGAGGATGTGGTGTAATGGCCAGAGTTGCCAACCTCGGAGCTGGGGAACTAGGTTCGAGTCTAGGCATTGGCAACATCCTGTGATTCTCAACGAATCACTTAATCTCCCTGTGCCTACCAAAAAGAACGGGTCCTTGACTGGTGCTCAGGCGCGCAACACCCATTGGGCTCACGGGGCTTCAGCCCCCCCCCCTGTCGTGTGTGTCAGCCCAAGCGAAGATAGCTTCGCGGGCTGCCGTGCATCTAATTGCAACCGCACCCGAGTACTTAACAGGTCTTTAAAAGACCATTTCGTTGTAAATTAGGCTTTTACTTGTAAATGGGGCTTTTGTTGTGTGTTCACCCCTTCTTACAGCCACTCTGTCCAAGTTCGGATGAATTAGACCCCCCCCCCGAAATATTTTTCAGCACCCCCCCCCCCTCAACCGCTGGTGTTGATAATGAAGTGCCGCTGCCAATCACCGGAAAACACTGGCTCAAATTAAGCACTGCTTCACTGCTTCTTTATAAGTAGTAACATTTCAATATTTTGTCCCCCAATATTATGCCCTCGATATTCTGATACTACGATGTTGTTGATGTCGATAGCCAGTAGTACAAACAGGATTCTGTACCACCGCTTTACAGCTATGAACATCTATGCCATGTTGTGGTGTGCTGTGCAATACAGTGTGGAAAAGTGATATTTTGGTTATGTTATATCATTTTATGTTTTTATGTCTTGTCATGGTATACATTTGTAGAGCAGTTTATGCCACCGGAAGGGCGTCTCAAAGCACTGAGAGTGGACATGAGAGTCTGAAGAGGACACAGAAGATAGAAAGGGAAAGGACAAGATGGAGGAAATGAAGCTGGAACATTTGTCTCACCGGGCACAGTGCATGAAATGGAAAAATAGAAGTGGAAGTTTCCTGTACCAGAGTACCTGCTTCTTTCTGAGAAGTGCCGGTACTCTGCAATTAAACGTATTACGTCACTCTTGAGAAGTGCCGGTAGTCTCCCTCTCAAAATAAAAAAAAGTGCTGGTACTCAGTACGGAGGATGAAGGAGAAATGAGAAAGAGGAAACAGTGAATAGAAAGAAACCCCTGATAGGTATGAATCCTTGTATGCTAATTGAAAGATTCTTGGCCAGCCCAGAAGAGCACCAAAGAGGCAGGAGACATGGTCCTTCCCTTCGGCGCTCACTCATAATATTTACAGCAGAGCTCTCCTGCGCCTTCTCCAGCCGCGGTCGGTAGTAGGAGTACCTGCCGGGCTGTGACGTGGGGAGATGGAAGGGCAGGGTGGGGGATAGTAAACTATGGATTACGGAGGTTTACAGGTAAGTAAACATATAAATAAATCAAACGAATTTCGTTGCGTGCACTGCATCACTTTTGTTGATGCAGTGCACGCAACGAAATTCATTTTATTTACTTATATGTTTACTTATCCATAGTTTACTACCCCCCACCCTGCCCCTCCCCCTCCCCACGTCACCGCCCGGCAGGTACTACCACTACCGACCGCGGCTAGCCCTCTCTTCAACAGAAACATCTACTTGCGGTGCCACCGCCAAAGAAATGGGCTAGAAGCAGGGCCGGGCTGATTACCAGGATGTTTGGAATACTGCCGAGCTGCTGGCTGATTTTACTGCAGTGGGGGCTGATTTCGTCCATGGAGACCTGCGTGTGCTTCGAAATAATGAAAGCAAAACGAATTTCGTTTAGTACACGCAGATCCCCATCAACAAAATCAGCCCCCAGCTCAGCAACATTCCAAACTGCCCGGTAGCCAGTCCGGCCCTGGTAAGAAGGATGCCCTGACTCCTGGTAGGACCGAGGCATCGGGCGCGCAGAGGAGGGGCTTTCCTGAAGGTGGAGTCCTAGGCTCACGGTCGGTCACCTAGCAGTGCATTGTCTTGGCTCTGGCCTCTAGGCCTGAACCTTGGCCTCCCAGCTGGTTGGTCCTGTGACGCCACTGTGCTCTCAGTGCAGCGCTGGCTTGAGTTTAAGACTGGGCGTGTCATGGACGTGGCGCGTTAAGGCGCAGAGCCCGTACCGTTTCACCTCAGGGTGTCATGGGGCAAGAGCAAGCAAAGTGGAGATAGTGCCTAGTGAGACCGGTTCTTAGCGCTGGCCTTGGCTGGTCTGCACGATCTACGCTGCTGTGGGCGAATGAATGAGTAAATGAGTGAGTTATTGTGAGCTGTGTGTGAGTGCGTGTGTGCGCCAAGGAGAGTAAGTGGGTATGTTCGTCAGCAGATGAGTTAATGAATGATTGATCGAATATGCCCAATGCATCTTTTGATAGATGCATGGCAGAGGATCAGAATGGCAGTAGTTGCTGTCGGTGAGCTGGGATTGTATGCATTGGCCAGTCCCGTGCAACATCCCAACTATATGTAAATTGTGAGCTGTGATAATGACCTTAGTCATTTGTTGAAGTCGTTAAAGGATAGTGGCCTCTCGGTCAAGACACGTGCTCTTCAGAGTGACCCTCTCCCAGCTTGTTTGATTGTTTGATTTGAATATTGTTACTAATATAACGTTTACTCCTGGCTTTGGGACAGCTAGGACCATAAATGAACTCTACTGACACCTAGTGGTTACTATGTAGAAATAATTGCAGAGTGCAACGCAGCTGCAATCACTGATCGCTTAAGTAATTAGGCATGGTTCCACGTGCATGCCCTGGAGCGTGCCTGTCGTCACCGCTTCCGGGACAGAGCAAGAAAGGGAGGGGAAGAAGGAAACTTGTGAAAATGAAAGGGTGTCGCTGCAGCCCTCCAGCTGCCTCAAGCAAAACCGCCCCAGCCGCCTCAGCCTGCACGCGAACCTGTGGCTTGCAGAGGTTTGTTTTGTAATGCTGAAATCACTGGATTAATGCTCTACTATAGGAAGTGCCACTGGAATTATGCGATTGTGCGGCTGCAGTGATTTTAGCATCATTATAGATTTTCCGGATTGGCCACATAAACCATCATATGCCACATAATCTGCAGAGTTTAACAAAATCATTTTTTTTCTTGCTTAAACGGTCCAACTATTACAAAAAATGAAGCGACACGTGTTGTAGCGCAGTCGAAGACCCTCTGCAAAGCTGGACCTTTTCGTTGTTGATTACTATATTGGGGTTTTAAAATGGTGCTAAGTTTAAAAATGACAAAATAATTAAGAAATACAATTAAAAATGTGCCACATTTTGCAACATAATTTGCCTTCTCTTGATGCATAATTTACTCAACCCTGCCCTGTAACTTGCCCCCCTCCTGCCGCATAATTCCAGTGGCCCTGACTATATGTCTGCTGATGCTGACAGGCAGAGGTATTCAGTGTAAGGGCATGATTACAAGTTGGACGTTGTGGTATTTCCAGGTAGTATTTCGCCCCTCTCAAACCACAGCTAGCCCCAGGGCTTTAAGTGGGCTGGGTCTCACTGGTGCTGAGCACTGACAGTTTTTTAAAGGGAGCCTCGAAATGGGTCTCTATCTGGCTCTGTTGTGTCCCCTGGCACATGCGGTCCGTTTTTTTCTGGACTGCAGTGACAGCAGGCACATCGATGTGCGCCTGCTTACACTGCTTACTTCTCACTAGTGGAGAAGTTACAGCATGACATCATGCCAGGTGAGTGTTGATGGAAAAGGGAAATCCTTTAAAGAGAGTCATTTTCTCTCTGGATTTCCTTTCTCTTTTTGAAAATCAAGAGCAGCAACATTGTTGTGGTGTCACCAGGGCTTTAAGTGGAAGCTTTTTTAATATTATATACAAGCGATAGTTGCTGCTATTTATCTTATGCAACTAATAACCATTGACAAAGCCAATAGCCCTGACTTCTTGTAGGTATGATATTACTTGTTGTATCATATATCTGGGTGCAATGACAGAAACAGTAAAATACAAGTCGGGCGGCACACTATGGTAAGCACAGATTTTTAGCTTATGTGTTTTGCCAATTCCTTAATTACATTGGCCACGCGCCTTTGAGAGACCCCCCTACCTAGTTTATTTTTATCCCACTTAAATCCCTGGCTAGCCCACAATACCACCCAAGATTACTGGGTACAGAAACTCCAGACCTTACCTCACAGCCTAGAAACAAACTGATGGGTAAAAGTTGTGTGGTTGCAGGCACAAGCACCACCCGCCCCTGTCAATCCCCTACAATGGCACAGGTGCAATATAGTACACTCCCCTCCCCCTCCTAACACCCAATTGCATTCCCACCCCATAGTATTCCCCGCCACTCCCATTTACCCCCAGATTTAATCAGGTGGTAGGGGGGAGCCAAAAGAATCCAGTATTCTGCACTGTTGGACAGGCCCCACGAAGGGCTCGCTCCCTCCCCGCATGACAGGGCCCAGACACCGGCTCTCCGGGGGCTACCCGCAGAAGCAACCCGCAACCCGTCCTCTCCGGGACGCCTGCTCCCGGATATCTCCGTGTCACGGGCCCGGGCCCCCGTCAGCCCCATTGCCCGGCCCAGCCGCCATCTTGGACACTGCACCACGCGGCCGCGTGGCCTCAGCTCGACCCCAACCCTGGGCCTGGCCAGGCCCCGCCATCCCGGCACCACCATCCACCCAGGAGGTGAACGGACCACTTGGCAGGCTAATGGGAGAAAGAAGTGTCGATGGCTCTCCCCCGCCAGGTGCCGATCGCCCCCAGCCTCCCCGGGTGCTGGCTCCACCCCCCTGCTGGGTGTCTGGACTCCCTCATCCCGGACCTCCCGACCTCCCAGTGCGAGGGTCCGGACATCAAAGGGCGCCAGACCTATAACTGAGGCAGCCCCAGAGCAGGAAGGCAGTTGTATCCTGGAGTCGAGAGACACCGAGAAGAACTCATCCTTGACGGACTGCTGGCGCTGCCGCAGCCCTGCCTTGTGAACTATCGTCCTGCCTGCTGGCGCTGCCGTGGCCTTCTGCAACCTTCATCCTCGTGGGACCTGCTGGCGCTGCCGCGGCCCGTTGTAACTTCCATCCACGTGGGACCTGCTGGCGCTGCCGCGGCCCGGTGTAACCGTCATCCTCGTTGGGACCTGCTGGCGCTGCCGCGGCCCGTTGCCACCTACGATCTCTTCGGGACCTGCTGGCGCTGCCGCGGTCCGACCCGTCCGACCGCCGAGCTCGAGGATTGTGAGCTACCGCCGTTTCACCTCAGTACCCGTAGGTACCAGGACTGTCCCGCTACCCCCTTTCCCTACTAGAGACTAGAATTGAGAGGATCATCGTGTCCTGATCTCCTTGTATCGTACTACCTTACTTCAAGAACTGCCTATAAAAGGTGTTAATCTGATCTTCGTGTGGTGTCCATCTGTGGGGGGGGGGGGAGTTACTTGTCTGTACGATCGCTGGAGACGGCCCTCACCGGAGGCCTCTCCCCTTGTGTTCGGCCGACCCTCCAGGTCCCCGTCTAACATTGGTGGCCAGCGGCGCGATCCGAACCAACGCGTAACCGTACAGAGAGTAACTCACCCTACGACTAATCCACAATGACGACCAGAGAGAGCGGATCTGCAGAGAAATTCCAGATGGAAAAACTGGAAGAGTACAACCACCGAGAGCTAAAACAATTTTGCATAGAACTAGGCATTGCCACCACCGGTCTGAGCACGAAAGAGGACTTCAAACACGCCCTAGAATCCTGGGCAGAGACAAATATCGCCGGACCCCGGGACCCCGAAGCCCCGGAGACAAACACCACTCTGACGGAAGAAAGGAGAACGGATCTCTCCCGGGAAGAGATCCGAGAACGAGAGAAAAATAGACTACACGAGTTAGAGTTGGCACGGCTCAAATTAGACGGAGAATTGAAACTGGCAGAACAAAAGATGAACTTAGAACACTTACGGCTCCAAGAAGAGCGAGAGGAAAAGCAGAGACAGAGAGAACTCGAAGAAAAAAGACTGGCATACGAACACGAGTGCAAGCTAGCGGAGATAGAAATGCGCAAACAGAACAAAGACCTAGGGGTGCCCGAGCAACCGCGCCCCCCAGGTACTACCGAACAGAAGGTCCACATCCCAAGGATGTGGTCCGTGAATACTATCGGAACGACGACATACAGCAGTGGTTCAAGGCCTACGAGATCGCCATGACTGCCCACCGGATCGCTCGAAGTGACTGGGGAGCCGGTCTATGGGGGAGGTTCGTCAATGAAGGCCGGGATGCCCTGCTGCAGCTTCCGGACCATCAAATGACGTCCTATGACCACATGAAGGCCGCCCTCCTCAGTCGATATGGGCTGACGCCCGAGATGTACCGCCAGAGGTTCCGCAACTGCACCCGGATCCCGGGTACAACCTGGATAGAATATGTGAACTATTTCAGCCGAGCCTTCGAGGGATGGATCAAGGGTAGCAACGTAACAACCTACGAACAGCTCTTCAACCTCATTGTGTGGGAGCACCTCTCCAACAACTGCTTCGTCGAGCTCAGGCAGCACCTCCTCGACAGTAAATTGACTGACCCACGGCAGCTCGCCGCCGAGGCTGACCGATGGGAGAGCACCCGAGTGACCCGGAGTGGGCCAAACGAGCAGAACAGAACCAACCAAGGTCATCATCGTCCCCGAGGAGGAGGAGGAGTACAGGGCCGGGGCAGAGACGCCGTCCCGGCCGCTCCCGCCAACAACACCCCGCCCCCGGCCGGCCGGGGCAACCCCCCGATGCGCCCGGGGTTCCGAGCCAACGTTACGTGTCATCGATGCCAGCGAGTCGGCCACTATGCCAGTGA
Organism: Lissotriton helveticus; assembly: GCF_964261635.1. Lineage (NCBI taxonomy): Eukaryota > Metazoa > Chordata > Amphibia > Caudata > Salamandridae > Lissotriton > Lissotriton helveticus. The sequence continues at coordinate 1,131,458,355 of NC_136059.1, read as the reverse complement.
CCCGACCAGCCCAAAGAACCAGACCCCCGGACCCCGCCAGGTGGCTGCCGCTGCCCTAGGAGAAGAGCAAGTCTCCGAAGAGCCTGAAGAGTATGAGCAGGAGCAGCCCGAGTGGGAACCTGCCGCCATGACCCTGGCCTGCCTAGGGGGAAGAGACCTGATCCCGCGGGCTCCCCTACCAGCCAACACCAGGAAATACAGCCAGTGGGTGAACATAAATGGGCGTAAGGCCGAAGCCCTGCGTGACACAGGGGCCAGTGTGACGGCCGTCCGTTGTCACCTGGTGACCCCAGAACAAATTCTGCCAAACGTTCTTTGCCCCGTCCGATCGGCCGACAATTCGGAGAGCCTGTGTCGGATGGCCTGCGTCCCCTTCGAATGGGGAGGAGTCTCCGGTATGTTAAAAGTGACTGTCCGCGACGATGCCCCCGTGGACTGCCTCCTGGGGAACGATCTCGAGAGTTCCCCGTGGGCAGCCGTTGAAAGAAGAGAGCACCTGGGGATGTTAGGCCTCCCGGGCTGGGCGTGCGTAACAACCCGGTCCATGGCCGCCGACACCATCCCTAGATCTGAAGAACCCGAATGGCCAGCACCTCCTCCCCCGATCGCTCCAGAGGGAGACTCCATCCCTACCGACACCCCGGAACAAACCCACGAAGAGCCCGCTCAGCCCCAAGACCTTCCGGACCTGGCTCAGTGGCGTCAGGAAGGGGGGCCCACCCAAGAACAATTCCGGCAAGAGCAAAAGACATGTCCCTCCCTCGAGGGACTGCGACAGCAAGCGCTCGCCCAGGGCGCAGGAGACACCGCAGGGGCCCACTGGATCTATTGGGACAATGACCTACTGTACAGCGAACAAAGAATAGCGGAGCTGGGGGCCAGTCGAGTGCTGGTGGTGCCCCTCCGTTTCAGAGACTTCCTTCTGAACTTGGCCCATGATGTCCCCCTGGCTGGACACTTGGGGCAAGACAAAACATACAACCGCCTGGTGACTCACTTTTACTGGCCGAAAATGAGAAATGACGTCTCCACCCACTGCCGGTCCTGCCCGACCTGCCAGGCCAGCGGGAAGAGCGGCCGCAAACTCAAGGCACCTCTGCAACCATTCCCCGTTGTGACCACCCCGTTCGAAAGGGTGGGAATAGACATTGTGGGGCCCCTGGACCCCCGAACAGCACAAGGGCATCGATTCATCCTGGTCCTGGTGGACCACGCCACCCGCTATCCTGAGGCGGTTCCCCTTCGAACTGTAACAGCACCAGTGGTAGGTCGAGCCTTAATGGGGATCTTCTCTCGAGTGGGCTTCCCCAGGGAAGTCGTCAGCGACAGGGGCACGAACTTTATTTCAAAATATATGAAATCCCTATGGCAACAGTGCGGAGTCACCTACCAATTCACAACCCCCTATCACCCGCAAGGAAACGGACTGGTCGAGCGATTCAACCGCACTCTCAAGGGGATGATCATGGGGCTGGAAGAACCCCTACGCCGCCAGTGGGACGTGCTACTACCGTGCCTCCTCTTCGCCTACCGAGAAGTCCCCCAGAAGTTCCTCGGCTTCAGCCCTTTTGAACTCCTGTATGGACACCCTGTTCGCGGGCCTCTCAGCCTAGTTAAAGAAGAGTGGGAAATGGCCCCCCTGAAGACCCCTCCAGACGTCTACAAGTACCTCCTGACCCTCCGTAATCAGACCCGGCGATTCAGAGAGCTCGCCAAAGCCAATCTTGAAGCCAGTCAGGAGGACATGAAGAAGTGGTACGATCAACATGCCTCCTCCATCGAATTCGAGCCTGGCCAGCAGGTATGGGTGATGTCCCCCATCGAACCTTGTGCCTTACAGGACAAATGGACGGGGCCCTTCAAGGTGATCGAGCGTAAGAGCCCCGTCACCTACCTCATCGACATGGAATCCCCCCGGAACCCCCTCCGGGTCCTCCACGCCAACAGACTCAAACCCCACTTCGTGCGCTCGGAGCTCAGCCTGCTGATGGCTACAGACAGTGGGGCGGAAGAGGACTCCGAGCCCCTCCCTGACCTACTGGGGGCCGGGGAAAAAGATGGTTCGGTGGACGGGGTCCAACTCTCCGAGGCTCTGACCCCGGAGCAGCGCCAAGACTGTCGGTCCCTCCTGCTGCAATTTGCAAACCTATTCTCCCTCACACCCGGGGTCACCCCCTGGTGCCTGCACGACGTGGACACTGGCGACAGTCCTCCTATCCGACACCAGCCATACCGAGTACCAGATCGGGTACGCACCTGCATCCAAGAAGAAGTCTCCAAGATGCTCGCACTCGGAGTCATCGAACCCTCGGACAGCCCCTGGGCCAGCCCGGTTGTACTGGTCCCCAAAGCTGCGGCCCCGGGCACCACACCCGAGCTCCGGTTCTGCGTCGACTATCGGGGTCTGAACGCTGTCACCCGAACCGACGCTCACCCCATCCCCCGAGCCGACGAACTAGTTGACCGCATGGGGGCGGCCCGCTACCTAAGCATCTTCGACCTGACGGCGGGCTACTGGCAGATCGGCCTCACCCCCAGGGCACAAGAACGATCCGCTTTCTCCACCCCGGATGGACACTACCATTTCAGAGTGATGCCATTCGGCATGAAAAACGCTCCAGCCACGTTTCAACGACTTGTGAACCAGGTATTGGCGGGCCTCGAAGAGTTCAGCGCCGCATACCTGGACGACATCGCGGTGTATAGCCGCCACTGGTCAGACCACCTCCGCCACCTCCGAGGGGTCCTGCAGGCCCTCCAACGGGCCGGCCTCACAATCAAGGCCAGCAAGTGCCAAATCGGCCAGGGGTCCGTGACCTACCTCGGACACCAAGTGGGGAGCGGTCTGGTGGCCCCCCTCCAGCTCAAGATCGCTGCCATCCAGTCCTGGCGCCCCCCGTAACCCAAACCGAGGTCCGAGCCTTCTTGGGGCTCACCGGATACTATCGGCGGTTCGTAAAGGACTATGGCAGCCTTGTGGGGCCCCTCATGGAACTCACATCCAAGACCAACCCAAAAACAGTCAACTGGACTCCCGACTGTCAAGCGGCCTTCGAGAGGCTGAAGGCCGCCATGTGCACCGCTCCTGTGCTCCAGGCCCCCGACTACACCCGGGAGTTCATCGTCCAGACTGATGCCTCAGACCATGGCATCGGGGCCGTCCTCTCCCAACTGAACCCAGAGGGAGTCGACCAACCAGTGGCCTTCATCAGCAGACGCCTACTGCCCCGAGAACAGCGCTGGAGCACCATTGAGCGAGAGGCCTTCGCAGTAGTATGGGCCCTCAAGAAGCTCCGGCCTTACCTCTTCGGAACCCACTTCCGGGTACAAACAGATCATCGGCCCCTGCAATGGCTAATGCAAATGCGGGGGGAGAACCCCAAACTATTGCGATGGTCCATCTCCCTGCAGGGGATGGACTTCACTGTGGAGCATCGCCCTGGCCAAGACCACGCCAACGCGGATGGCCTGTCCCGCTTTTTCCGCCTCGACGAGGAGAGTCCCCAAGAGGATGGGTGACTCTCCCCGCCTTCAGCTGGGGGGGACGCATGTTGGACAGGCCCCACGAAGGGCTCGCTCCCTCCCCGCATGACAGGGCCCAGACACCGGCTCTCCGGGGGCTACCCGCAGAAGCAACCCGCAACCCGTCCTCTCCGGGACGCCTGCTCCCGGATATCTCCGTGTCACGGGCCCGGGCCCCCGTCAGCCCCATTGCCCGGCCCAGCCGCCATCTTGGACACTGCACCACGTGGCCGTGTGGCCTCAGCTCGACCCCAACCCTGGGCCTGACCAGGCCCCGCCATCCCGGCACCACCATCCACCCAGGAGGTGAACGGACCACTTGGCAGGCTAATGGGAGAAAGAAGTGTCGATGGCTCTCCCCCGCCAGGTGCCGATCGCCCCCAGCTTCCCCGGGTGCTGGCTCCACCCCCCTGCTGGGTGTCTGGACTCCCTCATCCCGGACCTCCCGACCTCCCAGTGCGAGGGTCCGGACATCAAAGGGCGCCAGACCTATAACTGAGGCAGCCCCAGAGCAGGAAGGCAGTTGTATCCTGGAGTCGAGAGACACCGAGAAGAACTCATCCTTGACGGACTGCTGGCGCTGCCGCAGCCCTGCCTTGTGAACTATCATCCTGCCTGCTGGCGCTGCCGCGGCCTTCTGCAACCTTCATCCTCGTGGGACCTGCTGGCGCTGCCGCGGCCCGTTGTAACTTCCATCCTCGTGGGACCTGCTGGCGCTGCCGCGGCCCGGTGTAACCGTCATCCTCGTTGGGACCTGCTGGCGCTGCCGCGGCCCGTTGCCACCTACGATCTCTTCGGGACCTGCTGGCGCTGCCGCGGTCCGACCCGTCCGACCGCCGAGCTCGAGGATTGTGAGCTACCGCCGTTTCACCTCAGTACCCGTAGGTACCAAGACTGTCCCGCTACCCCCTTTCCCTACTAGAGACTAGAATTGAGAGGATCATCGTGTCCTGATCTCCTTGTATCGTACTACCTTACTTCAAGAACTGCCTATAAAAGGTGTTAATCTGATCTTCGTGTGGTGTCCATCTGTGGGGGGGGGAAGTTACTTGTCTGTACGATCGCTGGAGACGGCCCTCACCGGAGGCCTCTCCCCTTGTGCTCGGCCGACCCTCCAGGTCCCCGTCTAAAATGCACGGAATGAGGAGACACACGCAGGATAATCTACCAAAATACTGAGCTTTAAATATTGTGGTACACAAATATCATAGTCAAAATGTCAACTCCCCCCCCCCCAAAAAAAAAAATATATATATATACAGATATAGATATATATATATATATGTCAAACAGAAAGCCCGAGCTTTTGAAGTAGCACTCCACAAGGGTTCAGTTTACAAAACCTTTTATTCAGGGACAACAGCACCATGGATCCGAAAAAGTCTCTCTCCCTGACGCGTTTCGGTGCTCCAAGCACCTTAATCATAGGGCGGCCTTCAGTAAAACCTGGCATGGACCTACCACCTTTAATTCCCACGTGGCACTCACTTTCCAGTAATATATATATATATATAGATATATATATCCCAACACAAATCCCAGTTCCAGGAGTCTTCAACTCTTCAGGTCGACCTCAGAAAATCGCGGGCACGGAGAGGCCGGCCACTCACAGAAAAACCAAGCTGAAGCCCAATTCCGGAGCTGCAGTCTTTTTATTCAGGGAAAACAGCACCATGCCTCCCGTAGCCCCTACATGTTTCGGCAGGCGCCTTTATCACGGGAAAGAGGCAGTTTACAAAGTGCTTACGTGCATGTTGTTTTAAGGGGTGGTCTTGACTCACGTGACTTCTTCAGCCTATGTCTCCCATAATGCAGCAGAAAACATTAGGTAAGTAACGATGTTTTATATATATATATGTATATAAAAATCCCTGAGGTCGCCCCAGATTAAGATGCCACTGCGGAAAGTTTGATGCCTTTAATTTGAAGTTGTACAGCAAGGCAGGTAAAAATCACCATCTGCAATAGTACAGAGCCCAAGGCGTTTCAAACAACTTGTGTCCTTGGTCACGGGCAAAGAACAGGAAATGGCTGACATTGATGAGAGACACCTTGATAAGTGCTCCAAGTCCTGCCTCTGTGGGCATGTACCGCTTGGCATGCTGGTACTTGTAGTTTCTCACCTTACAGCCCCAGTGGGTGCTGGCACAGCCTGTACTTTAGTCTTAAGTATTTCCCCAGTGGGTGAGTCTGGAATTTAAAACTCTGCAGAGCTGTAATACACTCTCCTCAAATCGGCCCTCCTGGTCCTGTGCACTCTGTGTTTCCCTGGCGCCCACTGGGGCAGGAACTTGATAAAACAACTCAGGTGCGCTGTATGCCTTTGACTCCAGATATGTGTCACAGCGGACCTTTGTGACGTCAACCGACGTGCACCTATTGGGACAGTGGTTTTCTAACTTTGGAGAAGTTATTTTGGCAGCATGAGTCGAGCGGAGAGGTCCTCCAACCCACTTGGGATTTTAAACTTTATAAATTCTGCAGCAAAAAGACAACTCACTTGAGCAATACTCCAGCGGCACCACAAATACCAGAAGGCCGTGCTGACGGCCACGCCCACCAGGGCAGGAACTTGATAAAACAACTCAGGTGCGTTGTGTGCCTTTGACTCCAGATATGCCTGTGACGAAGGGAGTGTATCCCGAAATGTGTCGGCTACAAAGATGACTGGTGGTTCTCTGTTCCTTACGCTGACAAACCTCCAATTAAATGAATGAAGGTTATCCACTTGTGTGGGCTATTTCTTTGGGGGCAACTCTGTGGTTTGGATATATATATATATATATATATATATATATATATATATATGAAAGAAGTTTCCTCCTCAGCTTGCTCTGCGCTCGCAGACACCGCCTCCACGCCAGCAAAGAAAAGGGACCGGACCAGCAGAGTCAGCAAGATGGTATTTATTTTAAGACAGAAGCAGAACCAGCGACGCGTTTCGGGCCAAAAGCCCTTGGTCACGCTATATATAATGTCATTTCCTCTCCTGTGCTGGAAAGAAGTTAAGCCGCACACGCTGCACGAATGATACCATAATTTATTTTGAGTTGTGAAGGGCAATCCTGTCATCAAACTTTTTCAAAGGTCAGCCCCGGCAGTTACAGGATGTGCATGAGTCCCAAAGAATGTTTATATGCAATACCGGCCCTCTAGTGGACACCCGTGTTGTGGTGTTTAGCGCAGCATGCTGGTCTTTGTGGTTTCTCAACCCTGCAACAGGTTTGTGCCGTTTGTTGTTTCTGTCTCACTGGAACATTGTTTCCCAGTCGTGTAGCTCCTCGCCGCAGCCCATATTTTTAAGAGATTGCGGAGGAAACATACCAAACACCAGTGTTTGGTGGCAGCCAGTTTCCCCATAGTTCGTTTTCCGAGTTTTCTGAGCTGGTCCGCTCTGGCTGTCGGTGCGTTGCTTTGCGACAGGACCACGTCGCTATATCTCATGTCATTTTCTCTCCTGTGCTGGAAAGAAGTTATATTTATATTCCCGCTCTAATGCACCGAGTGGATGCTCTCTCGGTCGGGTGCCTTCACCGCGGTGGTGCAGCCGCATCACAATCTCCGCTCCCTCTTCGTATTTTAATACAGAAGTTAGGCACTCACAACGGTCAATTTGGGGTCAATCCACTTTTATTCGCAGCAAACACAACGTGTTTCAACAACCGCCTTCGTCAGGTGACCAGGAGCGGAGAGATATAGATCTTATACTTTTAATGGCTGCCATGTGAACAAGGTAGGTGTGCCGAAAGGCGTCATGCTTTTATAATAAAATAACCTTGAAAGGCTGATGACCCAATCTGCTCCTGTGTCGGTGTCCGGTTTTTTGAAGAGAAATCGGGTGTGGTTGGAGAATATATATATATATATATATATATATATATATATATATATATATATATATATATATATATATATATATATATATATATATATATATATTTATATATATATATATATATATATATTTATATATATATATATATATATATATATATATATATATATATATATATATATATATATATATTTATTTAATTCCTCCGATCTGTACATTGATATATATGTATTCACTGGAAAAAAAACAAAGGTTAGAGTGACGTTATAGTTCGGTACTGATTTTAATAGCTAAAAAATACAAATTCAGCAGTTATAGTTACCTGAGCTAGCTATAACGTATGTCCCCACAATGCACTTTGCATGACCTCACATATTACATCTCTCATTGCATAGTCAGTGACATCACTGATGACATCTCAATATTTCGTAAAAGTTTCTGTCGCTGAAACACATTAACTGAGTTACTGAATAAGTTAAATTAGTATACTTGGTGTACTACTAATGACTGAAAATATTTCTAACATATATTATGTGAGTGGCTGAGTGACTATCTATATCCATGTGTTAGTGGGTGTCTGTGGCTGTATAAGTGTGCGAGTGGGTGTGTGGGTGGCTGTATGGGTGAACAAGTGGGAGTGTCATTAGCTGTATTGGTGTGTGAGTGGATCTGTGAGTGGCTGTATGGGTGAATGAGTGGCTGTCTGGGTGCTTTATGGGTTGGTGAGTGGGTGTCTAAGTGACTGTATGGGTGACTGAGTTGCTGTGTGGGTTAGTAACTGGGTGTGTAAGTGACTGTATGGGTGAGTAAATGTCTGTTTCAGTGGGTGTATAGTTAAGATAGTGGGCGTGTGAGTGGCTGTATTGGAGAGTGAGTGTCTGTATGAGTGGCTCTATGGGTGAGTAAGTGGACATCTGAGCCATTGTGTGGATGTGTGAATGGGTATGGAAGTGGTTGTGTGGTCGTGTGAGTGGTTGTATGGCTGAGTGAGTGAATGTGTGAGTGGCTATATGGGTGAGGGAGTGGGTGTGTGAGTAGCTCTATGGGTGAACAAATGGTTGTGTGTCTGTTTGGCTGAGTAGGTGGGTGTGTGAGTGGCTGTATGGGGGCGTGATTGGGTCTGTGAGTGACTGTATGGTTGAGTGTGTAGCTGTGTGCATGGTTTATAGGTGGTTGAGTGGGTGTGTAAGTGGCTGTATGGGTGACTTAGTGGCTGTCGAGTGGTTTATGAGTGGGTGTTTAAGTAGTTGTATGGGTGAATGAGTGGCTCTATGGGTGCGTAAGGTGTGTAAATAACTGTATGGGTGAGTAAGTGGTTGTTTCAGTTGGTGTATAGCTAAGTGAGTGGGTCCGTGATGGCTGTATTGGTGAGTGAGTGAATGTGTGAGTGGCTATATGGGTGAGTGAGTGGGTGTGTAACTATGGATGAATGGGTGGCTGTTTGGCTGAGTTAGTGGGTGTGTCAGTGAAGGTATGGGTGAGTGAGTGGGTTTGTGAGTGGCTGTATGGGTCTGTGAATAGATATGTGAGTGGTTGTATGGGTGTGTGAGTGTGTGAGTAAGTCTGAGTGATTTTGTGGATAATGTATTCAGTGATGTCATCCGTGATGTCATTTGAGATGTCATCTGTGATGTCAAGAGTGATGTCACTGGCCATGTCATGAGTGATGTAATATTTGAGATCATAAGCATTGCATTGTGGGGACATAGTTATAGTTAGCTCAGGTAACTATAACTGCTGAATTTCTATGGTTTTGTGTAGTTAAAATTTGTACCTAACTATAACGTCCCTGTAACCTTTGTTTTTTTCAGTTAGTTTCTACGTTTTTTAATGTTATTTCCTGGCTATAATGTACCTGTAACCTTTGTTTTTTGTGAATTTCTACAGTTTTTTTAATTTTATTTCCTAACTGTAACCTGTAATCTTTGAGAGTCTGTGTGTAAGTGGCTGTATAGATCAGTAAGAGTCTGTGTGAGTGGCTGTGTAGGTCTGTGAGAGGGTGTGTGAGTGGCTGTATGGATCTGTGAGTAGGTATCTGAGTGGCTGTATGGGTCTGTGAGTAGGTGTGTGAATCACACTATGGTTCTGTGAGTGGGTGTGTGAATGTCTGTTTGGGTCTGTGAGTGGGTGTGTGAGTGGTTGTGTAGGTCTGTGAGTTGGTGTGTGAGTGCCTATGTGAGTCTGTGGGTGGGTGGGTGTGTGAGTGCCTATGTGGCTCTGTGAGTAGGTAGGTGTGTAAATCATACTATGGATCTGTGAGTGGGTGTGTGTGTGTCTGTATGGGTGTGTGTGTGCCTGTGTAAGTCTGTGAGTGTGTGTGTGCTGCATATGTGGAACTGTGAGTGATTGTGTGAGTGCCTGTTTGGGTGTGTGAGTGTATGTCTGGGTCTGCGAGTGGGTATGCGAATGCCTGTTTGGATCTATGAGTGAGTGGTGCTATGGGTCTATGAGTAGGTGTGTGAGTGTCTGTGTTGGTCCGTGAATGAGTATGTGAGTGCTTGTGTGGGCCTTTGAGTGGGTTTGTGAGTGGCAATATGAGTCTGTGAGTGGATGTGTGGGTGCATGAGTGGGTATGTGAGTGCCTGTGTGGGTCTGTGAGTGTGTCTATGGTGCTGTGAGTGGACGTATGGGTATTATTTTTTTATTGCAGATCCATTACGACTTTACATGGGGGACAACCCGAGTGTCCCTGGGGATCTGCTGGTACATGCACGTGAAAAAATGGCATTTTAAGATAATTTCTCGACCTTCTTTAGTCCCCTCTGCCACCTCTCTAACACACCTTTGAGGTCAGGGTACCTATACCCTTCTACCCAGACCCTTCAATCTCTATGCACTTAAATTCTGAGGGCTCCAGGACTATGCCCCAATGCATAAAATGGTGGCTTCAACTTTCCGGCCAGGTTGCAGCCAGCCAATCATGGCATTCCTTTTGGCGTGAGAATTCGCGGAGGGCCATGGTGGATCCGTGTCCTTAGATATCTATATTTCTTTTTTCTTTTATAACTTTGAAACTACTGAACCGATTTACACCAAATCACAAAAAGGGCCCTTTCTGGATCAAGAGCAGGCTTTCTGCCATATTTGGTGTAATTTTGTCCAGCGTTTTGGGCTTTAGTCATATCTAAAATCCCTATGGGAAATTGCACAGGGAAAATGAATTTTGGGACCCCCCTCCTTCTCGGCCCCCGCTTGAATAATCACCCCTGAACTTTCAACACAGCAGCTGAACTCAAGTGTGTACTAGTTTTGAAAATGTTGTGAAGTATCGTCAAATGGCGCCAAAGTAATTGGCAAAACAAAAAATGCTTTTACCATGGAAACTATGTCTTAACTATAACTATCTACTGGTGAATCCCAGTATGTAATGTGAGTGTGTGTTTCTGTGGGTGTGTGTGTAAGGCTGTGGGGACCAGGCCCAAAGAGACATATTGTTTATAGATTTAATGATTGCCTCCTTATATAAGGGGTCAAATGGAGTGCTGTACTTTTGATAAAAAGTAAACATGAGTTAGTGTTTCTGCCCCTCTCGATCGCCTCTCACTTTTATTCTTCCAAAGATATACTGTGGAGTTAAAAGCATGTATTCTCTTCAGTCGTCTGCTGTAATGAGGTTTTCCGTTACACGGCCCTGCATTCTCACTTTAACTTTATGAGGCACTGTGTTCTTGCCTCCAACAAAAGTATTGCAAATATCACATTAGATTTGATTTTCTTGGTATTCTATTTAGTTAGATTTCTATCTTTAACAAGCACTGGCACAGCCAATAGATCTCGCCTTTGGGACCTTATAAGTGGTTAGCCAGAAGTTTTGGCTTTGTCTTTATTTTTAAGCTATGTCGTAGAGAAGTGTGGCTGATGTGTAACATGTTGAAAAATTACAATAAAGAAGAACTACATTATTGTATAGACACATGCATACATTACCATGTGAAATTTATTTTTATTTTTTGCAGATTTATATCGCGCAAACGCAACCCTAAGGTATTGGAGCGCTTTACATGCAATAGGTTTTGCATTTACTATAGAGTTTGAGCTATTGGCATTGTAGATTACAATGCCTTTTATTAATGTGTTGGTTTTTTAAACAAATAAATAAAAAGGCATTATCATTTACAATGCCAATAGCATAAACTCTCGCAAATGCAAGACTTATGGCATTGTAAATTATTGTTTATCACTCTACAGGTTCTTTATCATCCCTACTTTCTCCCTTTGTCACTGGTTTTCCATCTTTCTTCATCCTTATTTCCCCTTTTAAGTTTTTTTCTCTCCTGCGCTGGATCAAAGTCTGTTGAGGAAAAATAAGTGGTGGTCCTAAAAAAATAAGTGTCTGTGGGCCCCACTTGCAACCACTTACCTTACTCAAATTAGTCAGCAAAAGGAAGAGCTACAGTGCAAGGTTTTTCATATTGCCGAGCAAATTGATGTTTTGCCTTTCGGGTGCTTACTTTCCCTAGCAACAAGGCCATTTTAGTCCCTTTGTTGTAATCTTTCGACATTGTGTTGCCCTGTAAATGGCACAATAAAGTAGCGACCTATAATGCCTCAATGCATCATCGGCACCAGCCCACTCTGCCCTAGTGACGCAGTGTCCAAATGAGCCCACACGTTATTGCACCCCGAATCACCTCTGTGGCCACATTGCTATACCACACCTTGGATTCCCTGACAACTATACTGATGCACCTCAGTTCTCCCCTAGTACATTATTGCTGTCAATTACTTTCTGAACTTTTATTTAAAAAATGCAGACAATCATGGCCTGTAGAAATCCATCTGTTTAAGACTTGGGCGAATGCACACTCTATGCACCCCAATCCTGACACATCGTCTGTTGATATTTGTTTTAAAGACCTATACATGGCTCTGCTTGTGTACCTAGGTTCCTGTTGCACACTTGGAATGACACAGAAGAGTTTACCTCGACTTTCATTTGAAGTGCTGTTACTTTTCATTGAATTAATGCCTCACAACTGTGCCATGTGTGTCAATTGGGAGTTGGTTTACAGCAAACACAGAAGGATTTCAGAATGTAAGATTAACAGTGTGTGCAGTAAGGCACAGGGCTTTATTTTAGGCCCAGCCTGGGAACATCTTTAGTTGTTTAGTCAACATCATGTATTTCAAAAAGAAATCATTAAAAAACAACACCCATGCATAGATACAGGGACTTCTGATAATCCTTCTTCGTCTGTTGTTTGTTCAACTCCATTTCACATTTTGCTTCCGCCCACCACAGCACAGAGTCTTGGGGAGTGGGTGAGCCAACTTTACCCTTTGGCTGCCTTGCACCACGAGTGAGGGCACGGTGGCCGATTACACGTGACAGCTTCCTGAAGAGCTGCACTCGTCAGTGCCAGGATGGGTGGCCCTTAGTGGCTAGGCCTCATCTTAATGTTTATGTTTGTTTTTTAAAATATATTTTTGCACATGTGTACGTTTGCAATAAATAAAACATGGCATGCTTGCCTAGGACAGACCTACTGGCTTTGACTAGGGTTGTTAAAAGTACAACTGACAGGATGCAGGGTAACGTGCAAATGCTGTGCATTGTGCAGGATTCTCTGTGCGGCGAGGAGACCCCAGAGCGTGTGTCACCAGGCTGAGCAAAACATCTCTCTTCCTGGTGGCTGAGAGCACAGTACTCGCAGGCCTCATTGTCCCGGTTTTATTGTGAGACATTGATCTGTTGTCATGAGCTGAAGTGCGGGCCCTGTTTAGCACGAGCTCCAGGACAATAACCCCCAGGTGCCCCCTCCCCCAGGTGTAACAGTGCCTCATGCTTCTGCCAACCATTTTTGTCGCGCTCCAGACAATAGTTCAGGTGCAGTGCAGGCTCAGTCGGGAGTGTCCTCGCGAGCAGCAAATGAGGCAGAATAACCAGTTCACCTCGTTAACACAATCATGTCTAATAACTGGGCGTGCCTGTAGTACAATGCGGTCTACACACCGCACCAGGCGTCTGCACCTGAGGTCTTGTTGTCCCAGGCAAATCCTGCATCGCAAGGAGAGCGTACGGGTCACCGTCAATAATTTGTTAGGAGAAGGGACTGTGTTGAAAGATCTTGGGAATTAAGTAGCAGTGTCTAATTGTAAACGTCATTGATGGTAGGATGGGTCAAGGAAAATGCTTACTTTGTGTGAGGAATTACCGGTTCAGGCATCGGGGAAATAGCGTCCGGAACACAGTATCTTATTTATACCAGGACAACTGAAATACAAAGGAAAGGGGGAATATGATTATGTGCAAGCTCCGGAAATAGGAGTATGGTGACGGCAAGGATGTAATGCCATTTACCTAGGATAAGCATTGGCCGCGTGGCCATAAAAGTAAAGCTACGCAGCCGCGAAATGAAAAAAAAACCACACAAAAAACGCGAGTGGTGACGCGAGTGGTGCGTACGCGCTTCACTGCAAGTGCTACCTTGCCGGCCAACAGCTTGCTATTACGCGCATGCGCGCGCGCTTTGTGCGTGTGATAGTAAGCTGGTCGCCGGGAAGGTAGCACTTCTCAAAGCAGCTACTAAATGTCTCGGCCAGATTAGCGCATGCGCTGGATCAGGCAAGACCTAAAAAGCATATACACTTAAAAAATATGTTCTGAACAATGATAGACAAAGTTAGCATAAACTGTGCTCTTTTGGGCATATGTGCTGCAGAAGTAGAGATATATTTTTGGGAGTAAATGTGGTCAAAGATGTGCTACTTTGAGGAACGTATTGAACAATGCGAGTGTGTTTTTTGTCTTTCCGTCATTCAGAAATACACAGGTAGACGTATGTGTGAATTTCCAGCTTTTCACTGATGCCTCCTCCTGGAGGTCAACATGTTTTTGAGGCCTCCTAATGTTGGCATCTCATGTAAGTGAGTTACATGAACATTTGGAATTGGGTTAGGAAACCTTTTACACGCCTAATTGTCCTCGAAGTGTGTAAAAAACTTGATTACTGTTTGTGAATGCCAAATCCTGATTCATGAAATTCTGGTTCTTAGTAGGAAGTCGAACTGCTTGGAAGACTTTTATGCAGGAGTAAGCAGTACTTTAAGTGGGCAGGGGCTGCCAGGCACTGAGTACCTGCACATCTTAAATTAGAAATCTAGAGTACCAACGCTTCTCAGCAGTGCTGCAATTTTTATAATGGGAGAGTACGGACACTTCTCATAAAAAAGCAGGTGCTCTGGGATAGTGAGTACCTGCCCATTCATATCTCTATTTCAAACACTGTAAATATTACTGTGGGAGGGAAAGAGGGTGTTAAGTGAAGTCAGGCCATTGCAGGTTATCAAACTCCTAGGAGCACCTCCAAAGGCAGAGCTTTTCAGGTGTTTACAATAGTGTTCCTATGTGTTTCTCACTCTGAAGGTGCATGGTTATTGTTCCAGCAAAGGTCAGAAACAAATATGTTTCTAAGGTGGGAAAGAGAAAGGACAACTCCGATAACTAACAGGTGTTTGTTGAAGAACTTATTTTCCACAGGGAGACTTATCCCCTTATCTTTCCATGTGGCAAGTAATAGGACTTTACAGTAATTTGTAAAATGCACTGGAAAAATGTTCTTGTAGTAAATTACTTCTCTAATGTTCTCCACGGAATAGCTCTGTAGAATGTACCATGACATCATGGAATGCCTGGGTGTCTCTCTGTGCTTACAGTGTCAGTTGGTCAACTCAGGCTGAGCTGCTAGGAGCTTGCTCCTGGTGGGGCTACATCTGTACCTTCTATCTTCTCCTACTCACCTATCCTAGAAGCAAGCTACAATAAAGGATTATCTACTTGTGCAGCTGGACTGTGTATCTTCCTTTACAACAATTTGGCGACTGCTACCGTTCAAATACCTCCCACCACGCACATACTTCAACACGCGCAGACTTACTTTCGCGTCATGCCTCCAACTCCTATGACGTTCGCATCTTCTTCAAGCTGCTTACTGTGGTCTACGTTGTGGTGCACGCCCTTGCTGACAGCTATCGGGCGTGGCGTCAATATGCGTGCCGCCATTTTAAGGTTGGAAGTTTTCTTCTTTCATGGAAATCTTCACTGTAGTGTACTTATTTTGCCAACCGCTTTGATAATAAAGTTTTGTGGACAACAAATTACCAGTCACACAGCTCTCTCCTGTGATCAACGGCTGGTGCGGCATAAAAAGCGGAGGACGTTGCCCTGTTTCGAACTTTTGGGTCACGATTAGGTGTGTGACTGAGGATGGACCTTCGAACGTTGTGGCATTTCATTTCTACGTCAGAATTCAGCGAGTGCACATTGAAGAAATCTAAGTGTTTTACATGGTATGCTGGTAGCTGCGGGAAGCCTTTGGTTGGAGATCTCGGGTGAAAGATCGATCACCGGAGCCTAACATTTTCCTCCTTGGTTATAATGCCTTCTCTCATACAGCATTTTTTGTATTGGTGTGTAAACGGTGGGGGAACTCATTATCTCAATTCATGTTTTAACACTGTCTTGAGCGTGCGTTTAGTGCCCCAGTGCTCCAACTTTGATTTGAAGAACAGTGTGTTGGGTGACTAAACTTGGAGTGTACCCTTTTCTTTTGGGGAAGTTGTGGGGGTGTGTTGTGCCCATTTCAGACTCAGTGTTGTTTTAAGGGTTAGGGTCTGTTTGTGTTTATATATCGCTATTCTTTATGGATGTGTAGATGTGTGGTTTCTTTGGGGAAGTTGTGGGTGCATAGACTCCTCCAAGTCGGATTTCACTTCAAGTGTGTGTACCATTGGATAGTGTGTGTCCCGACTTAGTCTTCGTATGTAGAGTGTACCCACCCTGGCGGTCACATCCCGTATCTTTAACCTTGCGGCGGGTGCTGCTTGAAGCAGCACCCGCCGCAAGGTTAAAAATGCATGATTTGCATTTACATGCACAACGCGGCAGGCACCGCGCGGTGCCTGCCGCTTTGTGCATGTAAATGTAGAGGGGTACTATAGGTACCCCCCATGTGCACCCCCACCCCCTCTTGCACCCCCACCCCCTCTTCACCCTGGGGGCCCGCAAGGGGCCCCCAGAAGCAAAGTTCCACATGCTCATCCACGGCGGAAAAGCCTCCGCGGAAAAGCATGTTTCAACACACATCCTAATTTGGCTGACGGTGTCTTGCAGACACCGCCACCAAATAGCCCTCAACACCCCGCGGATCAGCGGCGGACAGACCTGCCGTCCGCCGCTGTTCCCACCGCCATCCCACCGCCATCCTAATCTGGCGGTGGGTGTTTTCTGTGACTGCGGCGGTGAATCCGCATCCTCCAGGCCGGCGGTGGCTTCCTCCAGGCCGGCGGTGGCTTCCACCGGCCCGGAGGATGCAGATTCACCACCATCATAATCGACCCCCTAAATGTGGGAACAGTGATAGTACTGACAATACATCCAAAGCTCTTGATCTACAAAGACAAGCATTACGGTTGTGAGGAAAGAAAATACCAAATGACTTTAGACGTGACACTCTATGTTAATTTGTGAAAATGAAAAAACTATTGCACCATCCACTCCGGATCACCGACCGACCCCTGCCCACACCACGTCTTCAACAAGGCCGACTCCACCATCGCACCCCAACTCCGGAACATCATCAACGCCTCCTTCAACACCGCCACCTTCCCGGAGAGCTGGAAGCACGCCGAGATCAGCGCCCTCCTGAAGAAACCTACAGCGGACCCCACCGATCTCAAAAACTTCCGCCCCATCTCGCTCTTCCCTTTTCCTGCTAAAGTCATCGAGAAGATCGTCAACAGACAGCTGACCGCCTTCCTCGAGACGAACGGATCCCTCGACCCCTCGCAGTCCGGCTTCAGAGCCAACCACAGCACCGAGACCGCCCTCATCGCAGCCACCGACAACATCCGGACCCTGCTCGACAAGGGGGAAACAGTGGCCCTCATCCTCCTGGACCTCTCCGCTGCGTTCGACACGGTCTGCCACCGCACCCTAGTCCAGCACCTCAGCAACATCGGTATTCAAGAGAAGGCACTGGAGTGGATCATCTCGTTCCTCGCCGGAAGAACACAAAGAGTCCGCCTCCCCCCGTTTCGCTCCGAGGCCACCGAAGTCATCTGCGGCGTCCCGCAAGGATCTTCACTCAGCCCCACCCTCTTCAACATCTACATGAAACCTCTCGCAGCCATCGCACGCCAGCACAACCTCAACATCATCTCTTACGCCGACGACACCCAGCTGATCCTCTCCCTCACCAGAGACCCCGACACCGCCAGAACCTGCCTACACGAAGGGATGAAAGACGTCGCAGAGTGGATGAAGGACAGCCGCCTGAAACTGAACTCGGACAAGACGGAAGTCCTCATCCTGGGATCTTCGCCCTCCGCCTGGGACGACTCCTGGTGGCCCCCAGCCCTGGGCACCGCACCCAAGCCAACCAACCACGCACGCAACCTGGGCTTCATCCTGGACCCCTCCCTCTCGATGACCAGACAAGTCAACGCCGTCTCCTCATCGTGCTTCAACACCCTGAGTATGCTTCGCAAGATCTTCCGCTGGATCCCGACCGAGACCAGGAAGACTGTCACCCAGGCACTCGTCACCAGCCGACTGGACTACGGAAACGCCCTCTACGCCGGAACCACAGCCAAGCTACAGAAAAGACTACAGCGCATCCAGAACGCCTCCGCCCGACTCCTCCTGGATGTCCCCGATGCAGCCACATCTCCAGCCACCTGAGGAACCTGCACTGGCTCCCCGTCAACAAGAGGATCACTTTCCGGCTCCTCACCCACGCACACAAGTCTCTCCACGACCTGGGCCCCAAGTACCTCAACGACCGCCTGACCTTCTACACGCCCACCTGCCAGCTACAGCCCACCAGCCTCGCCCTCGCAGCCGTACCACGCATCCGAAGAGCCACCGCCGGAGGGAGATCCTTCTCTTACCTGGCTGCCAAGACTAGGAACTCCCTCCCAACCACCTTCGGCTGACCCAGGACCATCTCGCCTTCAGGAAACAACTCAAGACCTGGCTGTTCGAGCAGTAGCATACCCCTCCCCCCAAGCGCCTTGAGACCCTCCAGGGTGAGTAGTGCGCTATACAAATGGCAAGATTGATTGATTGAATGCAATAAACTAAGGGTCAAATTTACTCGTTTTGGACTCAGGGCAGCACAGCAATCACTTTGCTGCTCTCCCCTACGTCAAAAAAAAGGGCAGGAATGCGCTGTATCTATGAGATACAGCGCATTCCTGTCCTCTCCCACTTCTCTAGCACACAATTGGCTGCCTTGCACCAAAGCAGGCACCCTTGTCCCATGGTGCAAAGGTGTCTGCTTTGTAAAAAAAATGTTTTTGTTCCTGAAGAAACACCTTCTTACACAACAACAATCAATGGAGATGTTTTTTCCTTCTATATATGTGTCCAGCACACATTAAAAGAGGAAAATACTAGGATAAAAAAAGTTATTTCCCTTCGTTATGCCTTCCATGGGAAGGTGTAGGCTTTTGGCACATTCCCAGGTTTACAAGTCTTGTAAATCTGGGAATGCATCAGAATCCATGGGTGTTGCATGGCAACACCCACCGCATTGCCCATGGAGAGTCTCTGACACAGAGTAAGGCAATGCAGTGTCTTGCGCTGCTTTGCTATACTCCATTATCTACAAGGCCACGATAAGCCACGCAAAGTGGCTTTGCACGCCTCGTAGATATGGGTCTACACTCTGCGCCGTCAATGCATCAAAAAAGTGAAGCTCCATTGGCACAATGGGCTTGTAAGTCAGCCCCTATGTTTTTTTGTAATCCAGAGATATGCAAGCCACTGAAAGCTTGAGCCATGGTCCAGCCAGAATCCTGGCTCTGGCTCAGTTCGGGGTCCTCTTGGAACCTGATGCCCAAATCGAGTCGAGCTTTCAAAGAAGGCGATGTGGCCTAGTGGCTACAGATGCTAACCATGCAACAAAGGGAACCAGGTCCGAATCCTGGTCTTTGACTCAGCACTTTTTTAAATCTCTTTGTAACGAAAAAAGGTGTGTTAAAGTCTGTGTTTGTTGTAAGGCACTCTTATCTCCTTGAGCAAAGTTCACAATATAAAACATTGCCAAAAATAAAATGAGAATTCTGTCTGTCATCTAAGCTCTACATCACACTCATAGAATTAAGGATTTCAGCAGGTGTGCTGTAAATAAAAACTATTGTGCTTGATTTAATGGACTGTAATATTGCTCTATCTATAATAAGAATCCTGGAAACCATATGAGGGGTGTATGACAACTGACTTCCCTCTTAGTTCACTAATAGCATTGTCATCAGGGCTGTGGCAGGAATATTTCCAAGTGTGTGTTTAAAAGCTCTCTCTTTGGATAAACAGTTCTCCATGCAGAGATAAAATCCAATGCACTAACTTATAATGCTTCCGTGTGTTAAAGGAATACAAATTTTGAATGTTGTATACAACTTATTATCCGGGGCGGCTACTCCTTTTGGGTGGAGGAGCGACGCCCCACAAGCCCCAGAGCTGAAAAATAAATAAAACGGTAATAAAGTTTATTTATTATAGTTTTATTTTTCTGCAACTCGTCCTGAACTAAGTGGCAGGACGGAGCGGGGCCAGTGCTGCTGAGTGGCAGCAGCAGGGAGTTGTGCGCTTTAAAATGTGTATGTATCTTTGGCGGCTGTTTTGCAACGGCCAGCCAAAAATGCGCATTTTTAAAGTCTCTAACCTAGCTGTCTTAGACAGCTGGGTTAGAGAAACGCAGGCCTCCAGTGCTCTTAGGAGCGCTGAGTAAACCTGCTCCAACCAATCCTAGCACTGCTCTCTTGCTGTGAGAGCAGGGCCAGGATTGGCTAGTGCAGTTTCCCGGGTCCCAGAGTCTGCCTGGTAGAGAGACGACGGTGGAGGAGGACAGGCGGGCAACTAGAGCCAAATTTCGGGGGGGGGGGGGCTTAAAAATATTTCGGGGGGGCTAATTCTTCCAACCATAGACAGAGTGGCTGTAAGAAAGGGTGAACACACAACAAAAGCCTCATTTACAAGTAAAAGGTCTTTTAAAGACCTGTTAAGTACTCGGGTGTGGCTGCAATTAGATGCTCGCCAGCCCGCGAAGCTGTCTCCGCCCAGGCTGACACACACACGACTGGGGGGGGGCTGAAGCTCCGTGAGCCCAAAGGGTGTTCCGCGCTTGGAGGAGGACGTTGCGTCGCGCCTCAAGGTAAGTATTTTATATGTGTTTGTGGTCCCTGATTCCCGCCAACCCCCTGCTCCCCACCACCCTGAGTATTATATTCTAAAATGATGCTTGTTGCCTGATTTACATGCCAAATATTTTCAAAATTATTTACAACAAGGGGTGGTGATGGACAGAGTCTCTGAATTAAGCAGAGTACTCTCACCCAGTCAAGAGATCAGGGCTAGATCCAACACCGTTTTTTAGCTCATTGCACCATCCCAGTTTCAGAACCTGGCTGTATGCAAATTAGTCTGTCCCTGGCCCAGTGCATCATGGGAACAGGGCAGACCAGACTACAAAAGCCAATTCTTACACTGGGAAGGAAACAAGCTTCCGGGGACCGGTTTCTGCCATTTCAGGCGTCTTCGGCCCGGCTTGCTTGAATCCTGATGGTGCAATGAGCAAGGGACTCACATCTGAGTATACCCTTCCACGCTTAGGGTGGACAAAATTATTTACAACAAGGGGTGGTGATGGACAGAGTCTCTGAATTAAGCAGAGTACTCTCACCCAGTCAAGAGATCAGGGCTAGATCCAACACCGTTTTTTAGCTCATTGCACCATCCCAGTTTCAGAACCTGGCTGTATGCAAATTAGTCTGTCCCTGGCCCAGTGCATCATGGGAACAGGGCAGACCAGACTACAAAAGCCAATTCTTACACTGGGAAGGAAACAAGCTTCCGGGGACCGGTTTCTGCCATTTCAGGCGTCTTCGGCCCGGCTTGCTTGAATCCTGATGGTGCAATGAGCAAGGGACTCACATCTGAGTATACCCTTCCACGCTTAGGGTGGACAAAATTATTTACAACAAGGGGTGGTGATGGACAGAGTCTCTGAATTAAGCAGAGTACTCTCACCCAGTCAAGAGATCAGGGCTAGATCCAACACCGTTTTTTAGCTCATTGCACCATCCCAGTTTCAGAACCTGGCTGTATGCAAATTAGTCTGTCCCTGGCCCAGTGCATGATGGGAACAGGACAGACCAGACTACAAAAGCCAATTCTTACACTGGGAAGGAAACAAGCTTCCAGGGACCGGTTTCTGCCATTTCAGGCGTCTTCGGCCCGGCTTGCTTGAATCCTGATGGTGCAATGAGCAAGGGACTCACATCTGAGTATACCCTTCCACGCTTAGGGTGGACAAAATTATTTACAACAAGGGGTGGTGATGGACAGAGTCTCTGAATTAAGCAGAGTACTCTCACCCAGTCAAGAGATCAGAGCTAGATCCAACACCGTTTTTTAGCTCATTGCACCATCCCAGTTTCAGAACCTGGCTGTATGCAAATTAGTCTGTCCCTGGCCCAGTGCATCATGGGAACAGGGCAGACCAGACTACAAAAGCCAATTCTTACACTGGGAAGGAAACAAGCTTCCGGGGACCGGTTTCTGCCATTTCAGGCGTCTTCGGCCCGGCTTGCTTGAATCCTGATGGTGCAATGAGCAAGGGACTCACATCTGAGTATACCCTTCCACGCTTAGGGTGGACAAAATTATTTACAACAAGGGGTGGTGATGGACAGAGTCTCTGAATTAAGCAGAGTACTCTCACCCAGTCAAGAGATCAGGGCTAGATCCAACACCGTTTTTTAGCTCATTGCACCATCCCAGTTTCAGAACCTGGCTGTATGCAAATTAGTCTGTCCCTGGCCCAGTGCATCATGGGAACAGGGCAGACCAGACTACAAAAGCTAATTCTTACACTGGGAAGGAAACAAGCTTCCGGGGACCGGTTTCTGCCATTTCAGGCGTCTTCGGCCCGGCTTGCTTGAATCCTGATGGTGCAATGAGCAAGGGACTCACATCTGAGTATACCCTTCCACGCTTAGGGTGGACAAAATTATTTACAACAAGGGGTGGTGATGGACAGAGTCTCTGAATTAAGCAGAGTACTCTCACCCAGTCAAGAGATCAGGGCTAGATCCAACACCGTTTTTTAGCTCATTGCACCATCCCAGTTTCAGAACCTGGCTGTATGCAAATTAGTCTGTCCCTGGCCCAGTGCATCATGGGAACAGGGCAGACCAGACTACAAAAGCCAATTCTTACACTGAGAAGGAAACAAGCTCAGCTTGTGCACGGGCTCTAAGAGCCAGAGCCAATAGGGTGACCAACTGTCCGTAAATTTCACGGACAGTCCGTAATTTCGGCCGTCTGTCCGTTGTCCGTGAAGGATTCTTTAACGGACGCCATTTGTCCATCATTTTAACAGGGCACCGGTTGCCTCACCCTAAAGCCGGCACAGCTTGCACCCACCTCCCTTCTTCACACCGATGCTGCACCAAAGCTCCTGAGACATTCAGCAGCATTGGAGAGGCACAGCGGGATGGCAACCCTCACACCTCCAGCCCTTGATGACCTGTTAAGAGGTGCTTCGAAGGTGACTGAGAGGGAGGGGCTGCAGGTTCACGAGCAGCGACATGTATTCACATGCAAACAGCCCTGAATGCATCATGTCTCTGCTATTTAGAGGGGGGCTCACACATTCCATTTCTACCCAGGGCCCCAAACATCCTAGACTCGGCCAGATTACACCCCTGATTACACCGAGGCAGCATGTGCTTCTCTTCACCGAGCTTAATTACTGTCACTAAATTGTAAGCAAACCTTGGTTCTTCAAACATGCAGTCTATAATGTAATACAATAAAGAAATGGCACAATCGCACCCACACTGATTAACAAACTATGGAGGACAATCAGTTCAATCAGTTCTCTTAGAGTATCTCCTGTAAGTACTGTACATCACAGTGGGGGATGGCATTTTGGACAGAGAGCCTGTCTTCTCGGTATCTTGTGCAGGAGGGGGCGAGGAGCCCAAGATGATACTAGAATACTGCATGCCCACCCCTGTGCCCAACCTGGTGGATCCTGTTCCCTCTCCTGTGATGGCTCCTGCCCTCCCCTCAGTGATGACTCCTGTCCTCCCCATGTGGTGGCTCCAGTCCACCCCCCGCCTGTGATGGCTCCTGTCCCCCCATGTTGTGGCTCCAGTCCACCCCCGCTTGTGATGGCTCTTGTCCCCCCCTGTGGTGGATCCTGTCTCCGCCCTGGGTGGCTTCTGTCCCAGTCCTGGAACGGCACCTGCAGCGAGGGTGAAGTTCTTGATGGGCCTCTTCTCAAAAGGGCTCAGCGCAAAATTAATATGGAACGGTGGGCGAGTAAGTAAGTGAAGGGATGGGTGAATGGCTGGATGAATTAGTGAAAGGGTGAATGGTTGAATGAAAGATTGAATAAATGGATAATGAGAGAGGATGGATGGATTGATGAGTGAGGGGAAAGATGGAGAGAAAATGTAAATAGCTGGATGTATGGGTGGAAGGGTAGCTGGATGATGGATGAGGGGAAGGATGATGGATGAGGAGAAGGACGGATGGATGGATGGATGGATGGATGGATGGATGGATGGATGGATGGATGGACGGGAAGGATGGATGGATGAGGGGAAGGATAAATGGATGGGATGGATGGATGGATGGATGGGTGAGGGGAAGGATGGATGATGGATGAAAAGAAGGATGGATGATGGGAAGGATGGATGTATGAGAGAAGGATGGATGGATGAGGGAAAGGATGGATGGATGAGGGGATGGATGGATGAGGAGAAGGAAGGATGGATGATGAGGGGAAGGATGGATGGATGATGAGGGGACGGAGGGATGGATGGATGGATGATAGGTGGGTGAAAGAATGGATGGATGGAAAGTGGGTGGGTGAAAGGATGGATGATGAGTGGGTGGGTGAAAGGATGGATGGATGGATGATGAGTGGGTGGGTGAAAGGATGGATGGATGGATGAGTGGGTGGGTGGATGGTGGGTGGATGGTGGGTGGGTGAAAGGATGGATCAGTGGATTGGATGGTGGTTGGGTGAAAGGATGGATGAGTGGGTGGGTGGATGGTGGGTGGGTGGATGGTTGGGTTGATGATGGGTGGGTAGGTGGATGAGTGAAATGATGGATGGATTGATGGATTGATAAGTGCAAAGGCGAATGTAAGGATGGATGAGTGAGTGAAAGGGAGGGTAGATAACAAAAAGATGAATAGATGTGTGAAGGAGTGAAATGATAGAAGGATGAGTGATAGGGTCACTGGATGGATTCATGAGTGGATGAGTAGATGGATGGGTGGGTGGGTGGGTGGATGGATGGTGGAAGGAAGGATGGCTAAGTGAAAGGGTCGATGGAGAGAGAAAGGGGGGATGGATGGATGACTAAAAGAGTGTATGGGTGGAAGGATTAGTAAGTGAAAGGATGGCTGGATTGGTGAAAGGGTAAATGGCTGAATGGATGAGTGAATGTATGGATGGGATGAAGAGTGGATGGATAAGTGTACAGATGGATAGGGTGAAAGGGTGGATGGATGGATGGATGGATAATGGAGGATGAGTGAAAGAATGGATGAGGGGATGGATGAAGGGATGGATGAGTGAAATGATAGATGGAAGGATACATGATGGATAGGTTTGCAAATGGTTGAATATGTTTGGAATTTTAAAAGCATTTATTTTGAATTTAAAAGCATTTATTTAGCGCACTTATACCCAGCGGTTTCATGGCGCTAAATGGCTGGGCTTACTTATATACTATTGCGCGACCTCTGATGTGTCTGTAAAACGTACCTATTGTCCTGAAGTTTTGTCCTGAATTTTGACCTCCTGTCCTGAATTTGTGACCTGAATTTTGACACTTTGTCCTGAATTTTTACACTCACCGTCCTGAATTTGCACCAATGCCAGTTGGTCACCCTAAGAGCCAACCCTTGGTTAAGCTCTGGCTCGGCTCTCTGTTAATTTGTTGGCCCGTCCACCTCTGTGACGTAATCTGTTGTATTTAAAGACTGCAACCCCAAATTCCTTACAGAACTTTAGCCCAGTCCACCAATGAGCGAGCGGCATTGCTGTGCCTGTTGCCCGGTTCCCATCCGATTGAGACGCTAATAAGCCGCACATCCCCCCTCAGGACCGGCGCATTCCGAAGTAAGCAGAGGGACTGGCGCCCCTTTCACGAGCCGAGTCTGAACTCTGCGTGCCCATGAAGTGAACTCTGCCGCCGGCTCGGGTGCTTGTGCTGTCCGGCAGCAGCCCGCAGCCTCTGTGTGCCCCCTCCCACCCCCGGTGCTGTCATGTTTACACAGTGCTTGAAATAGGAATATGGAAGTGCACATGCTCACGGTCACAGTGCATGCTTTCTACTGACAACTGCAGATACTCGAACTTTCAAATGTACAACGCTCTCCCCAGGTATTGCCCCATGTATATACCATCAAACACCACGTGCAAATCCCCTTGCACCTTGGAGGAACTCCCTAATGCATCCACGTGTGATATTCCCATATGCTGGCTCGTGCACATCCATCCATGTGCGTGACGTGCCCCTTCTGTGCCTTCCCTTGTGATGTTCTTTATAATTCCTCTCACTCGCCCCATGTGTGCGTTTCTTCAAGCATCCCTCCTATGTGCGGCAACCGGCAAGCCTTGTGCGCACTTTGCATGAGGCGCACGCCTGCGCATCTAGCAGCGCGCGCGTGCATGTCCTCGCGCACCGAATCTGCATCGAATCTCTCGCCCTCCCCTGCGGCCGGTCTCGTGCGCTATGTGTACACTGTACCGCGAGCTCCTACTGTGCGCGGTTCGTGACGCCCCCGGCGTCCCTTAAGTCACGCAGACGTGCGCATTCCTCGGGTTCTCTTCCCTCACGCAGTCAGGTGTTCGCCCCACTCTGCCGCCGTGTCTACTTTCCCTGTTACACCCGCTCCCTCTCTATATTTACACACACTCCCTGGTCCCTGCTCACTCCAGGCAGAGCTGCCTCTCCCCCTCTTTATCCCCTAAAGAGCTGCCCACACACTTTATCTCTAACAGAGCTGCCCCCACCCCACACACTCTAACCCCAAAGTGGCCATCCTTTTTTGGGGGTGTTCCAATGCCCACTCCTCTATATTTTCACGCACACTCCCTCTCACTCCAGGCAAAACTGCCTCGCCCCCTCTTTATCCCCTAAAGAGCTGCCCCCACACTTTATCTCCAACATAGCTGTCCCCACCCCAAACACTCTAACCCCAAAGTGTCCACCCTGTTTTGGGGGTGTTCCATTGGTCACTCCCCTATATTTTCACACACACTCCCTCTCACTCCATGCCTCGCCCCCTCTCTATCCCAAAAAGAGCTCCCCCCACACTTTATCTCTAACAGAGCTGCCCCCACACACTCTAACTCCAAAGTGTCCATTCTGTTTGGGGGTGTTCCACTGGTCACTCCTCTATATATTCACACACACTCCATGCAGAGCTGGCTCTCCCCCTCTCTATCTGCAAAAGAGTTGACCCCCACACTTTATCTCCAACAGGGCTACCCCACACACTCTAACCCCAAAGTGTCTCCCATCCTGTTTTGGGGGTGTTCCACTGCTGACTCCTCTATATTTTCACACACACTCCCTCTCACTCCATGCAGAGGTGCCTCTCCCCCTCTCTATCTCCAAAAGAGTTGCCCCCCACACTTTATCCCTAACAGAGCTACCCTTACCCCACGCACTCTAACCCCAGAGTGTCGCCCATCCTGTTTGGGTTTGTTCCACCGCTGACTTCTTTTGAACCACCCGCCGCCCCCGCCCCTCCCGGCTCGGAGTCTCTGCCCCGGAGCGCGCGGTGCCTCCAGTATGCCCCCTCGCTGCTCAGCATCAGCACCGCCGCGCGCTCCGCTATGCAGCGCCCCCCTGCGGCGCTGAGCCCCCTCTCGTGCGTCCCGGCTCGAGCTCCGCACGCGCCCCGGGCCTCTGCAGACCCTGCACGGCGCCCCGGCGGGGAGCCCGGCCGCTGCCTCCGCACCTAGGCTCAGGAGCGCGAGCCGCTGCGGGAGGGAGGGAGGGAGGGCTGGAGAGAGGAGGAGGAGGAGGGGCGGCGAGAGGCAGCGCTCAGAAGGACTCCCCGACCGGCAGCAGCGCCTCCAGCAGCACCCAGCCTCCTGCCCCGGCATGGACAGCCGCCGCCCCCGGGCCCCGCTGCCGCCCCTGCTGCTGCCCCTGGCGGCCGCCCTGCTCCTGGTGAGTACATGCCTTCGCTTTCACTTCTAGGCGCTGTGCCCCCTGCCCCAGCACTGAGAGGAGTGCTGCGGGCACATGGCAGGGGGAGCCGTCCTGGCAGGATGGGGCACACTGTCACGACTGGAGGACAGCAGCTGTCAGGAGAGTCTCAGAGTAACTTGTCAGGACGGGTGGACGCGATCTGTCTGAAGAGCTGACAGTGAATGATGGAGGGTCGCCTGACAGCATGGGTGTGAATGACTTGCACGACGGTGTTACATCCCGATCGACTGAAAGTGGCATACCAAGCTGGGTGGAAAGTGACCGGTCAGAAAGGGTGTAGAGTGACCTGTCAAGATAGGTGGGCGGTGACTGGTTAGGCTGGGTTGAAAGTCACAAGTCAGGATGGTTGGATATTGACCTGTCAGACCCAGGGGAGGATGGATTTACAGAATAGGTGGCTGGGCGATCTGGTTGGCATCTCAGGATGGGTCGAGAATGACCTGGGGGATAGGTGAAGGGTGACCTGTTAACATGGGTGGAGAATGACCACTCAGGATGGATGGGTGGAGGGTGTGACCTGTCACGCTGGATTAAAGGACTATGTGTTTCAAGACAGTGTCTCTTTTGTGCCCGGATAGTGTCTGTGGTGCTACATACAGTGCGCTTTTTTTTCCCCAATGCTTTGTGTTTTCGAACAATTAAGCCTGGTCTGCAGCGTCAAGTGGCGATGCCGTTCACTTCAAGGCACTTGCGCCTGGTTGGCAGCGTCTGTGGTGGTACGGTGCAGGCGCCAGTGTCGGTGTCGGTGGCGCTGCAGTGTAGATGGTAGTGTCTGTGCACTGTATTTCATGGATCGCTGTGGCTTACACGTGTGCATGGGGTCTACTTTGGGCGGCAGTGTCTGTAGTTGTGCACTGCATTTCAAGTCTCACACACGTGTCGGTCTCCGCTGGCTGCAGTGCTCTCGGCAGCGGGGCAGGCTCTTTTCCCATTCCATACTCGCTGGACGAGTCTCTCGGCGCTGCAGTGAGGGGCCAGTGACGCCGGCTGCTACATGTGTGCGGCTGGTATGCTGCAAGTTCACTCCCTACCTCTACAGAAAGGCATGTTTGGGGTATAGCCAGGTAGCTGCGGGGTTCTGGTTTAGAGAGAAGCGCCCCTCAGCAGTGGCCCATCGCAAAATGACCCCCCCCCCCCCCAATGTGAAGAGGAGTCCTCGAGTCTCCCATAACTCCCAGTCCCATATATTCATTTACTTTGGGCTTACGGGAGTCCAGAAGAAGGGTCGGGGTACTGAAGACTTGGGGGCCCCCTGCGCCGCAGGGGCTGCTGGGGTTTGCGTTTCGCCCCTATACCTCAGGGGACAACACGTAACATAACAAAGCACTGACTGCTGATGGGCACCCCTCTTCACGAGTGCCCAGGGGTCACTTACACACACGAGCTGCGGTTTCACCCAGACCACCTCGCGGGATTTACGGGAGTGACTTCGCACTCTCTCTACCCTCTTCCCTCCAGTCACCCGTGGGAGTCCCGTGTGGCTGATGAGGTGAAGGGCGGGCAGTGGGTGAGGGGCAAGTGCGCATCTGGGCTGGGGGAACAGTACTGGATGGATCTTATCTTGTGAGGTGTCTAGGGGATGGTCCGTGGTGTTCCCGCGTGTACCCTTGACCCATCCATCTATCGCTTCACCCTCCTTTAACTGTCTTTCCCAGGAATGCCCTGTGCGCGGGAGATGTCAATCATGCCCATGGCAAGTCCGTTGCGCTGCCTCTGTATGAGATCGGTGATAGTGCGGAGAGAACGCCATAAACTAGCGCCAAGAAGCAAACAGCGCACTCTGACATGATCTGTGAGCGCCTCTTCTCGCCTCCCTGATCCCATCCGTGAAGTCTGAACTCCGCCAGACTGGGACGCCCTTCACAGCAGTGCCCGGTGGGATGCCGTGTGGTATTCGATAAATATTTATATAGTGCTTACTACCTCTGTCAAGACCCTGAAGCACTAGCTCGCTTCACACAGCCGGTCACACACTGTCCTCAAGTCTTCTCTTGCAAACCTCAGGTGTGAGCAGCCCCGCTAGACCTGATTTTTGTGTCCGTCATGGGGCGCGCAGTCCTGTATTTTGGAAAAGGAAAGCGAAAAGTGCCAACGTGCACAGGGAAAGCAAGTTTGGGTCACTGGGTGAGCAGCTCATACCGGTCTCTTTTCCACAGACAACGCGTGCACCGAGTGGGGTGGCACCGGTGACTGCTCTCTGAACTCCTGCCGAGAGGTGGCGCTCGCAGCCAGCCATGCTGGTTAACAGCCGGGGGTGCAGCACAACACAGCTCAATCACTTATCATGTTATTGAGAGGGCATGAGAGGGCGTTTTCACTTACATTACCTGGTACCATGTGTTTGATAGCATCCAAATGATTTTATGGGTATCTGTATTTATGCGGTGCGTGAGCTATTGCGCGTCTCTTGTGTATATTCCTCAGCGCTTCGGAAACCAAGTTGAGTGTAAAAACTGTTTTTGAGCTCACTGAAGGAAATCATGGCACCTTCATTCAAAAGACTCAAAACAGTTTGAATATGGATGTTTCTTAAAGCTTCACGATCCTAATGACAGTTCTGTGCTATACAAACGCATAGCAACAGGGCCACTGGAATTATGCAGCAAGGGAGGGCCAAATTATGCGGCAGGTTTTACTAAATTATGTGGCAAGAAAATGCAAATTATGCAGCTTGATTCGGCACATCAGGTAGCTATTATGTTATTTGTACACTTTAACACTGTCTGAAGAAAGGTTTAACCGTATTAGTACTATTTCAACCTAAATACGGCAATAAGCAACTCAAAGGTGTGCAGGCCATCTTTGCAAACTGCATTCTTCTGCTCAGCAACAAGTGTTTTCGCATTTCGAGTAACTTTTGATCAGTTTGATTTAGAAACAACATTTTTTGGGTGGAAATCTTGAAATTATGCAGCAGTTGATGGATTATGTGACACATGCAACAAAATCAAGCGAAAAATGCAGCAGAATTTCTTTATTGATTTTTGGCAAGTTTAAATGCACATTCAACATGTTGATAGGTTTCGCATTCCATATCGCCTCATTTTTTACAGCTGTACTTTTAAAATGAACAAACTAACCATATAACATTTGGGACTTTATGCATACAATATCTTATGTTGAGTGTCCATGCCGGAGCCTATGTATCTTTGCATGACAGGATGGTCCATTCAATTTTGTGAATTACAAAATACTCCAACTTTCCATATGTGCTCTCAAGTGACACATACACAAACCTAGTAACACTATTCAAGGTCATCCTTTGTAACCACTCGGGCTTCATTTGCTGTAATACTCATTTTGCATTTCATTTGATAATTATCTAAAATAAGATGGATTTGGAGATTTTTGCTTGTGTTTGGTGGTGCACTCACAGCCATCCCAAGGGCTTTAATTGTGCATATTCTCCTAGTTTGTTGTCATTGCCATAGTCACTTTGGCAATACTGCCTTTGCCAGGGTTACAGAAGGGGCATCCTATATGCATAGCGGACTGATGCAGACTCTGACGTTTTCCCATGTCAGATGCAAGTACTTTATCCAGCCCTTGCCTCGCTTTGGCTTCTGGGACTGGTAGTATTGTTTTTTCTGTTGTAATGTAGAACTACAAGGCTGAGAATGCAAGTGACAAAGAAACAGAACAGAACGAGAAACTCACGCTTAGCGCAGGGCAATTGGGGATGTCAATTTAATGGCAAATTTTGGAGGGTTTTAAAGTAGCGCTGATCATACCAAAAACCAGGACCAGAGTGAGGCACAACAATACTAGGAGGTGTCAAACTGCATGGCAGGCATTATTGCCCACCATCCTGGTGAACACTAGTTAGGTCAATTTGGGACACTGGCAACACACCATGCAGCAATGCCTCTTTGCAGGGTCGGATCAGGACAGAAAATAGGCCCGGACCAGGGGCGGCTCTATGCTCATGGAGGGC
The DNA here is from genome assembly GCF_964261635.1 of Lissotriton helveticus. Taxonomy (NCBI): domain Eukaryota; kingdom Metazoa; phylum Chordata; class Amphibia; order Caudata; family Salamandridae; genus Lissotriton; species Lissotriton helveticus. Next base: position 1,131,426,808 of record NC_136059.1, on the reverse strand, counting down.
CGGGAGCGTAGGTAGGGGGCCCCTGAAGAGGGGGTCCGGGCAGGGCGGAGCGCGGAGGCCAGTGAAGAGGGTGGGTCAGGGTGTTTGGAAGTGAAACAGAGCCGGAGGATGCCAAATCCCTGCCAGGGGCCGAAACGCAAATATCTATCCATCCTCAGAGGATTAATATATTAAGGATATATATTGGCTTGGTGGCCCCTGGGGTTTGGTGGCCCTGTGCAGGTGCACAGCTTGCACATGCCTAAGGCCGCCCCTGCCCGGACACCAAAATAAAAGGGCCCCATTAGCGAGTCAGATAGCTAAAATAATTGTGCCACATTTGCAAACAGGGTAGTGTTGAACTTGTAAAGACACGTCGTATATGAGTTTTGCAAGATATGAGAGACTGCACGTATTTATGCTTGCTGCAGGCAATATTTGTGGTTATAGCGGGGAAATCACCACTGAAAACAGGCTCACCAAACTCCAAAAACCTGGCCTCTTCACTGCTCTATTAGACCAGCCCCTTGGGTACTGCCTCATTGCCCTATAGGCTAGTCAAACCCTGGTTCTGTGAGATCCATGCTTCTAACCACCATGGTGGCTGGCCAGGACTTTTACACATATCCATGGACACTGAGCATTACTAGAGCACTTTATGTCCTGCTGGTTGAGGATCAAAGCTACACATCTCACAGTGAAAGTGAGAAGAAAATCTGGTGCATTGATGAAAGGCACTTGGCTGGCATCTGTTTTCTCAAGATGATAACTTACAATAGAGAACTATTTTCAACTTATACTACCGCTGAGTATTTCTTACCAAAACTTGATTTGATGAAGGTAGTTCAAATTTGAAACAAATTCCGCAGCCAGCATTTTCACCTATGATTACGGAACAAACCAAAAATCACTCTCTTTGTACATGGCATTTACAGAATGAAAAGTCAGATTTCCCGTCGCCCAATGCCGCTCTAATCACAGACTTACAGTCTCCCACTGACTAAAAGCTAACCCAGCTTTAGAAAGTGACATGTAAGGTGCCTTTAACATTACATGCAAGACAATACAATCACTTGAACAGCGCTGCATTGACTGACACCCAGGGAGACAACCCATATTGCTGATGAAAAAACATTAGGACCATCGATTCACACCCAGTCGTTCCTTTGCCCTGAAGAAGACCTCTTCAAGAAGTCATGGACTGAAATATATTGACATACTTCATGGTACATCCATAGATGTACGAAATTGCAAGTTTTGTATTGCTTGCTTACTTTAATGACTGCAGTAAGGGGGGGGGGTGTTACAACAATTACACATTTACTGAAAGATTATAACCTAGCACCAACAGAGCCGTTCCGATGCATACAACTCCGAAACGCCCTGCAAACTGCCCTGCCAAGGGGGGAATCCCTTCCAGAGTCTTCCCCACTTGAATGCAGGTTATTGGAGTAACATATTACCAAAAAGGCGATCTCACTAACATACAAGAAATTATTAAATAATGCACCTTACCAGTTTACCCTCTTAAGGGGAAAATGGAAGAAATACATTACAGATATGCAAGAAGAGGAGTGGATGGAGGCACTTGCCTCCCCTCGAGAGGTATCCATTAGAGCCCGTTTTCGCAGTTGCAACTCAAAATCCTCCATAGGGCCTACATCCCATTCACCACATTGGTAAAGATGGGGAAACACACCAAAGCGCCTTGTCGAAGAGGTTGCAGGTTGGAAGGCACTTTTTTTCATATAATATGGGCTTGCCCCAAAATTCAAGAGTATTGGGCCTCTGTAATCCAGTGTTAAACGTAGTATATAGGAGCGAGTTCCACATTTCTGCAAAATGGTGTCTCCTCAATGTGTAGGAGGTGACAGATCTAGGGAGAGGAGACCAAATCTGTGTGACCCACCTTAGCACTAATGATTGCCAAAAGAAATATAGCACGAACATGGGGTGCAGATACAACACCCACCTTGAGGGAGTGGAAGAGGGATATGGACTGTTGTATGGTGGCGGAGGAGGCGGTCTATACTAATAGGGGTTGCCCTCAAAAATGGGGGAAGGTGTGGAATAAATGGAATGATTTCAGAGGTAACCCATGTACCGCCCCAACACCACAGATGGGGTGAGAGGAAATACAGGAGGAAATTGATTAAAGAGGGAACAACGGATGAAACACCTCGCTATGTGGAACTAAATGATTGCTAAGAATGTTAAAAATGTAGCCAGGAGAAGGGAAAAGGTATTATTTTGCACGTGTGGTGATCACAACTGTTTTGTTGTTTTTGAAATAAAAAGATTTTTAAAATGACAGCAATATTCCAAATAGTGCAATCATATGTATCCCCATAAAAAAACACTAATTGTCACACCTGAAATTAACAGTTATACAAAATTCACAGTATTAAGATAAACAGTTAAAATATTAAATGGGAGCAGTTCAATAAGCCTATCCCGTTCCCTTTTTTACATATTCTAACACATATCAATTATAAAAATCATTAAAAAGGTGACAATTCATAGCTAAAAACCTGGCCTCAAAAGTGCCAATGTGCCTAGTGTACTTCGGCCCGTAAAGTGCGTATATTTGCCACCTAAGGACATCTGCACCTCCAAGGTCAGTCTAACCTCGTATATGATTACTTGCAATTTGGGCTTACAAGTCCCTAGTTGTTCAATCTGTAAGTTGTACACTGAATAAAAGACCTGGCCACTAAAGTGCTAATGTGCTTGTTGTACTTTAGCGTGTTAAAGTGCATATAAAAGTTACCGAAGGACATCTTCACCACCCAGCCCACTCCAGCCTCGTGTTTGGTTTCTTGCCATTTGGTCTTAAAGTCATAGCCAGGACCTAAAGCCCTTGTTGTTCTATTAGCCGGGCATGGATCTCTGCCATCTATTCCCCAAATTTGGCCAGCTCAGAGGGTGAGGTGCTGGAGAACAGCACTGATACTGCTTCTGCGCATGTCCGTACCCCTTTTGACAAGAGCACAGGGTTTAGCAACTTGCAACGTGGTTGTAGGAGGGTTGGGCAACAGAAAACCACATCCTTAGATGTTTTTAATACAATTTTCATAAAGCTCCTAGAGTTCAGGAAATTTGTGGTATTCAAGTATTTTTTCTGGTGCTCCACTTTTCTGCAACCCCATGAATGTTGTTAATGTTTTGAGTAGCAGTGGCAACTCTTTGCCACAAGTAAGTCCAGTTACATCTCGAAGCCCATTGCGATTTCTTTTCATTAAGTCCAGACTGAAGGACACCAGGCAAAACTGTGACATTCCACCAGCACAAGTCCCCATGGGGTTTTGAGCTTAGCGGATACCTTGCCCCCACTTGACGATCCCTCAAGGTGTGCCAGACGAGCCGGCTTACGCCGTGTCATTCGCTGATATGTATGAAAAAAAAAAAACCTATCCTATGAAGTGACTTCCACTGTTTTACCGGTGAATACTGCAGCAGGTTTTCTTCTTGCTGCACGTTTTAATAAAAATCCAATAACAAAAAGAATATGAACTTGATTTACTAAAATGGATTCCAGCTGATTCTGTGACCTGCCGCTGACATGCACATGCTCATCTAAACCCAAAGTCAACTCACCCCCTGCCAAAGTACATCGCAGTAGACCTAACTTAACCTGGAGAGAGAGAGAGAGCAAGCGAGAGAAAGAGAGAGAGAGAGAGAGAGAGAGAGTGCATGTGTGTGTGAGTGTGTGTTTGAGTGTTTGTGGTGTGTGTGTGGTGTGTGGTGTGTGTGTGGTGTGTGGTGTGTGTGTGGCGTGAGTGCGTGTGTGTGTGTGTGGTGTGTGTGCATGTAAGTGTGTGCTGTGAATGTGGTGAGTGTGTATGAGTGTGTGTTACATGAGTGCATGTATGTGTGTGTGTTGTGTTTGTTTTCGTTCAATAGTGGTAGTGGATAGGACTTTGGTGGTGGTGGGGCTGTGCTGCAGGTGGATCACGTTGTTGTGGCAGTGGGGGGCTGAGGGATGTTGGTGTTAGGATTGTTTTTTGCTTCTTGTGGAATCCTGCGGTATAATGGTTTTAAATGATATATTCTTATGTTTGCTCCTTTTACTTGCTTTATTTTTTCAGAACACAGACTTATATCTGGACAGGAAGCATGACACTTTAGGTAAATACATTCACTGGGTAAAGAAATAAGACGCACCAGTAAAACCACAGTAAAAAGAAATTGGCGCCTCTAGAAAAGTATCACCATGATAGGAAGGTAGCAGAGAAGGAAGCAGAGGTATATGACAGGAAAAGGGCAGTCTCCATCCACCACACGGTATTCTATAGAAATATGTTTACCTTTTAGCAGTTTCATTTAAGCAAACTCCTTTATTCATGAATAAAATCAAAATACGGTAGCGGTCTCACGAGCATCTTACCCTTGTATTATTCGAGGAGCCACAGTTTAGGGTCACTAAACTCAAAGAAATCCACAAGGGAACAGATTTTTCTCATGTGATGCCTATTGCCTGATGTTTGTCTTGTGGCATTTCTATAGCTCCTTACTTCCTTTTGTTGAGTCCCCAAGGCGCACTCCAGCTGGTCGAGTAGTTAGTTACTTAATCTTCAAGTGCATGGATGAGGAAAATATGTTGGTTGGCATGACACCAATTAGAGTTTGCTGTTGGACTCATGAGTGAGCACCAGACTTGGTTGAGCGGCACGCAGGGACATCTTACACATGTAGTGGAATGTGAAGGAGGGAGTGTGAGGGATAGCTTGCCAATCAGAATATGCAAACCAGCAGCACCTGATGATCTAAGATGCAAAGCCGGCTTTGGGGCTGGTGGCGCCTGGTGCGACATTCTTTTTTGACACCCAACCCCCATGACCTACTTCACGACAAATTCCCTCACTACCACCATTGGTTAATTTGTGAAAAAAATAATTGCCTGGGCTATCATCAGGAGGCAGCTTGCACCAGCCCATTTCTCCTGTTAGCGCCACCTATAACTACTACTAACCATAAAAGCGGGGGAAAGGATGTGGCATAATGGTCAGAACCTCCAACTTCTGAGCTGGGGAACCAGGATTGAGTCTCAGCATTGGCTCAACATCCTGTAATTCTGGGCAATTCACTTAATCTTTCTGTAAATGAATGTATCTTTAACTGGTGATCATGAAAAGCGCTGGTGTTGGTGATTAAGTGCCTGAAACCACCGGCTCAAATTAAGCACTGACTACCACCCTCCATTATCTCTCCATAGCTCCTCTCTAACATGCACTCACTTTTTTTTAGCACTACTTTCTGTGATCTGTATGGTGCGCGTTGTTTGTGGCAGGCGCATTAACCCTCTGCACTACTTAATGATGAGTCAAAACTGCCACTAGACAAACCTCCAGTCTCTCTCCAGCAGGAATATTAATAAGCACCAGTTATCTTGACTTTTTTTTATTGTTGCTTGCAAATTGCTGAGCACACAAGGAACTCTGCTGAACATACTTTCAACCCATACATTATTTTTAAACACAGCGCCCCAGATAAACAACCCTCCCCCAGTTCCTAGTTAGTGCCAGGTGCGGCTGTACCAGTCGCACTGCCCTAAAGCCGGCTCTGGTCGGGTGTGTCAGATTCTGGGGGCATCCAAGTCTTTACTTCTATTCTGAATTCGATTATGGTTTAACTCTTCATTAATCAGTGTGAAGCATGGTCCTAGGTTTTCATGTCTGTAAAAGGAAGGTTGGAGTCCAGCCGGGTGCTACAACAAGAGCCCAACCACTGGAGGCGCTATTGAGCCACCAGGAAACACTCTATCTATGGAGTCCACCTGTATGTAATAAAAGCCGAAGCCCCTGGAGGCATAGTGCAGGCTGCAGAGCACAGTGTAACGTTAGAATAGCCAAAGAAAGATTTACCTATCTACATGCATGCTGCCTTTTGTGCTTCAGCTGGAGACCTGTTGCAGGAAGATGTAAATTTGGCAGACCTTGGAGAGGGTGGCAGAAGGGATAAAGACAGTGACAGGGTTTCTGACAGGGTTTCTGACTCTCTGGCCCTTTCCAGGCCCAGAGAGGAAAGACACAATTCAGTGCAGGAGCTTCCATTGGTGCAGTGGCACAGGGGACCTGAGCCCTGAGGGGCTCATTAACCCTGATTATTGGTGTATTTTTCAATTCAAACAACAGCCGGGTGGTGGATATTTCTTCCTTGCACTAGGGCCTACCACACACCAGATACACCACTGATACCCCGAGAAGCTGCCCTTAAACATCTGCATTGTACCCTGACACCCTAGGACGAAAGGTTAAATAGCTGTGGCAGACCCATAGGAGCGGTGGCAGTGACCTATAGGAAAAGCCTCTGAGAAAGGTGGGCTTTCAGCCAGCACCCAGCATCAGTGGGGAGGATGGGGCTGAGGTGTAAACACAGCTTGGCACTGGTAAATACTGGCATAGAGAGAAAGAGGGTGGGTGCAAGGTATGCAAAAAAACAACAAAGCAATAGCGTCTCACATGCACTATTGCCAAGAGCTTCCAATGGGAGTAATTTTAACTACACACCGGAAGACAATACAAGTAGAACCCAAGACGAAAAATTCACCGTCAAATGCACGTATTATTGTTTGCTGGGAAAGCCTGTAAGATGTTAAGACATTTCTACGTGACTATGGAGTGCTAGGCGGGCTAGAGGGACACTGCAGGTTGAGCCACGATTTAAAAAAAAAATACAGCAACAGCATGTGGGTGATCTAAATAACGTGAACAAGAAAATCGCTTTTATTTGTTTTTTTGACCTTTGATACATTTTTAAAACACATACTGCCTCTAATCTTACAAAAACGAGGTATTATTTCCCCCAAAAACTTCAGAAAAGAATGTTAAGGGTGTAGTTCCTAAAAAAAATGTCAAAGCAACCTGACTGAGCTATAAGTAAAGTTGTGTGCGCTATTTTGCCCAACGTATATTTTAAAGCAGGTACAGCGCTGATTGGAGAATGCTATGCGCTCTGAGTTCGTGCTTCAAAACAGTTGCAGTGCTTGGCTTGGAACTAATGTGCACTTTCTAGCCGCCTTCTGATTAGATGCTTCATTCCATAGTTTTGAGACACCTTGCCAACTGATGATGTCATCGTGAATGTCAGTTTTATTAATTCAGTAACAGGAAGCCTCGTCTCCCTTTTCATGCCCAGCAACGCGCCGCAGGACAGCCAAGGCCTTAGAAACCTCAGCTCGGCCACTTTGTTTGGGTTTGAGCATTAAATCACCAGCAGCTGATGTTTTTAATTATTGAACTTCTTTTTGTATTTATTTAATTATGAGACTATTTTAATAGGTCATTGCTTGATAGAGATTACTTAAGTGGTGCTCTGGAAGAGCTACACATGATTTACACCCGAGGGAAAGGGGTTGGGGGGAACAATAGCAGATGTTATGAAGCAATTGATTAAAATTAAATCTGTGTCTTGTCGTGTAGAGGAAGGAAAGTGAACAATATTATTAATGTCTTTACCACTATAATTTGCCACAGCAGGTGGGGGTAGCTGGATATCAGCATGTTCATTACATCACATCCGCTGCATAACAAAAAACGTGCACGAGGCTGCGGTGCAAAGAGAGCAAATGATCCCGCAGATAGCTGTGTGTGGGTAAGACAAAGCTAAGGATGGTTTGGCTAAGGCAACACCTAAGATACTCTGTGCAAGGAACATTTAAATGTAGATGGAAACAAGGATGCAAAATAGTCAATTTAGTTCATTTTTGAAGCCGCCTCAGTGTAGGCCAATAATCCATATTTTTAGGCTAATAGCTCTCATACACTTCCCAGAGTACGCGCCAACGAGCTGTCCAACTGAAACACAGCTTGGTTCGAAAGGACCAGGCCCCCATATGCACGTCATTTCAAATCGAATTAAAACCCTGACATGAGGGTAGGAATATTAAATAAGCGGGGAGGAGGTAGTTCCTGGGTAGGGAGATTAGTGGAGAGCTGGTGCGGCAACATATTTTTATTTTAGGTTCAAAGTCAGATAAAAAGCGAAGTCTGCACACCGACAGATGGGTTGGTGTTGAATAGGAGAGTGATTATGGGGATTGGTCGTCCTATGTGGCGGGCGCTGAATGGCAGGCCTTTGTGCTATTTTAGATTGGCGGGTGGTATTCTGACACCGAAATAATCTTTAATTGAGATGGAAAGTGGTGCTAACCTAAGGCCTGACCTGTGCATTGTAGGAAAAAATCCCTGATTTGGCCTCGCTTTGGGCATTATTAAACAAATTATTGCTGGTGAGAGGGCCCTTATGCTAATTCCCTGCTCACAGATCCCCGCCCCATGAGACAAAGCCCACCATGCTTCCACTTTCGCATCTGAGAGGCAATGAGCAACACCCTCCATCTTCTGTCTGCTTATGTAGTCGTGCTCTGAGCCTAACATTGGGCCATGCATTTGGCACATGGGCACAATATGAACATGCAAGGTGGGAAGCCATGTGGGATCATTGGGTCTCTGCATAGGAAGCCAAGAGTCCTTGACTAGGGTCAGACCTCTCTTTGTAATCCCTCTTTTCATAAGATCCGTCCAATCCAGCAGCCTCTGTCCATTGATATCCTCCCCCAGTTCTCACAGATCACTTCAGGCTCAGGTTCTAGTTGCTGTAGTGCGCCGATCATAGCTAAGGGTGATGTAGGTTGGATTTCAGAGTTGGTTCAACACAGTTCAGACTAGATGTACTATGCATGTCAATGTCTACAAGCCAGGTCTCCCATAGCTGTGCATGTCACTGCCAGCAAGTCTGGTGTCGTTGGAGCAAAGCAAGCCTGTTCCTGCCATTCAGGTGTTCTTAGAGCTATGCATGTCCTTGTCCGCAGGTCAGCTCAGGTGCCCTTACAGCTATTCGTGGCTGTGTCTGCAGGATAGGGTTCCTTAGTGCTAGGCATTGCTTTGTCTGCAAGTCATGTCTCCGTAAAGCAATTCATTCTTGTGCATGCTTGTGTCTGCAAGTGCTTATTTACTTTCCAGCCCATGTTTGGCATGTTTGGAACTTTCCCCATTTCTGTTGCTCAGAAAGAGTTGATCCTGTCTTCTTTCCATTGTTCCAGGCCTCCTTTCTGTGACTGTGTAAGGCTCGGTGTACCTTGAGCCCTCCCTGACATTCACATGCAACATAGCAGCCTCTTTCGTATAAGAGGTGGAGTGCTTATGTGATAGGGGGGTTCTAAGCATTCTTTGCTCTGCTGTTTGTAAGACAAGCAGCAGCTTGAGGTGTGGATGATCAGTGCGACAAAGCTTATGTGTAACTGGGCCTGCTGTGTGGCCTTGCCAGAAAAGACTACCTTGAAGAAATATTGTCTTATTCCTGCACTATACAAGACAATCTACTCATCCATTCATGGAAGAGGCCTCAGGGCAACCTCACATTGGGTGGATCAGAAAGGCAAAGGTAATGGCTGGAAAATCTTCAGCAGGTAGAACACTCAGACCACTGAGTTAGCCAGTGGGAAGGCTGTACCTTAACTGGGCTGAATAGTTAAAGGTCATTAATGGAACAAAGATGTCCCACCTGGTGTCTGTGCAACTCCTAAATGTATGAAAGCCATGAGTAGGGACACTTTTGATGTCCAGGAGGAGACGACTTTGTGGCCTCATCACAAGGAGGTAGAAAATCACTGTGTGTGAGGGTGTATACCTACAAACTGCAGATGTTTCAAAGTTTAGCACTTATTAAAATAAGCCCTAGGCAAACCATAACTAACTCTACAATTGTTGGCAATTCCTTCTTGTACACCTGTGTTTCCAAGTCCACATGTCTACAATGTACTCATCTCAGTTTGGGCTGTATGAAACAAGCAAACACACCACAAACAAACACATAACAAGAAATAAATCAGCAAATAAATAAATGCATTTGTTTTATATGATGATGAATTGGCCAATTCAATGTTGAGTCTGCTACCAATAAAGCAAAAGCAGTTCTATATCACAATATTGATCACGAAATATCAAGCTACAGGTGTATCATCTTTATAAGAGCAACTCCCAACATATTATCAGTGGATTTACTATTACTAACTTTGCTTTGGCAATATTTTGAGAACTGATATGATGATTACAATATATCTGTAGATCGATAGTTCAATAGGTCAGATACCTTCAAAACACACATAATGTATGCCATAGCAGTGCTCGTGAATGCACCAGACTGAATCTGTAAGATAAGGCTGGTGTGGTACCACTTCTCTGTAGAGGAGATGACCACAGAGGGCCCATCCTGAACTGTGTCTTGGGTGACTGTGAGATGAGAAGCGCGTAGTGCAAACACAAAGAAGACCATGCGGTGTAAATAATGCTCATGTTTGTCAATGGAGAAAGAGCATGTGAGGATGAGTGGCCGAGGGTCCTTGTGTCCAGCAACACTGTGGTATGCAGCGCCAGAAAAAGCTTCTGGGCTAACAGTGATAGGCGTATAAAGAGCATGTATGCCACTAAGGCTTCTGTTTCAGTTGTTTTGGTTGTCTTTTAGCTCACCAGCAGTGCTTTAAAGCAGGGTTCTCGAAAGTCGGTCCTGGAGAACCGGATCCATGCTAGATTTTTAGCCTATCCCCAATTAGATAAATGTAGTTATCCCAAAAATCTGGCATGGATCCAGCCCTCCAGGCCTGGCGTTAAAGGAACCGTACAACAGAAAAGTGTCTTGCCACGTGGATTTGGCCTAGCCTAGAAATGATTTGGTGCCAGACAAGGACAGCTCATTTTTCTAATGGGAGGGTATTGTTCTTCCAGTTGTTTCTACCTCTTAGACAGTTGAACAGGCCAGCCATACTGGGGACTCAATCATTGGGCAGCTGAACAGAGATCCGGACATTGTCAGCATTCACATAATGGTTCGAACTCTGGGATCTAATCAGTTCAGCCAACAGTACACTCGACAAAAGAGCCGTCGCCGAGTAAGTAAAGTAGATCATTGGGTCTGGCACTGCTCCCTTATACCTTGATGCTCATCGGTGGGGGTACTTGTAAAGGTGGATGCATAGAAAGAACTGTTTTCTGCTCTGTTGTTAAGTGAGGACCAGAATATTGTTGTTCGATTGTTATGTTGCATACTAAATATCATTTATACTGTCCCATTGGAGTTAATAATAGAAAAGCTGCACCCAAGGTGATGATCTTTTCGTAAATAAATTTAGGACAACATATTTAGGTCAGACGATATTTCAATATATGAGATTCTGACACACACCCAATCAAACGCTTGCTCTTACTTGTGACCTCATGAAGGAGGGTACTGGTGCTAGGAGCTTGTTATATATTCCGGACTGTGCCTCCTGAGCCAGGTTCACGGATGAGGTATTCATGGTGTGCCTGGAAGAGCATATATCCGCACTCTCATATACACAGCAGCCCAGGAGAGGCCAGCGCCCTTCAACTTACAGTGTCCATCAATAACTTCTGTTTAAATTAAGGCTGAATGCCATATCCCTGCAATTTATGAGCCCTTCAAATAACAGATGTTACTATTTCCCAATATATATGGATCTCAGTTTACCGACATTTCAGGAGGATGAAAGGCTGAGCTGGTCTTCCAGAGATTTGAGAGCATTATATGGCGATCACCACTTTGTCTCAGAATCAAACGTTCAACTCATCGAGCCATCCTTCCAGCTATAACGTCACGTTACAATGCACACCCCACATTTATTTTTGATGTAGTACAAAAAAAACCACCTCAAGCAAAGAAGCACAAAGCCCACAGTTTCACGCTGGGCGATGCACTACTGCGTGAATCTGCCAGACAACAAAACTTCTACAGTCAGAACACCAATAATAGATCCATTCAAAAATATTTTCTCTTCTTTGCCTTATGAATCCCAAGAGAATCTTATGCAGCACATACAAAAAAGCCATGCACAGGCAAGAAGACAAGAAATTTAACATAATGCATTCCTTAACCTCACATGGGTCTTCCTTTGTACACATGAAATATATGCAATTGTTTAAATTGGCATGGTGTGTCACTAACACTGGGTCACCATGACCCTGTTTCTGGCTAACATTACTCATTAGAGTGCTTGACTCAAAAAGAGGTGTTGTTGCACTGAACAAGGAGCAGCTTTCATTATCGGTGACTGACCCAGTAGGCTCGCCATGACATAATTGATGGTTGGGGGCAAATGGCTAATCATTATGAAGGAAAAAAGCAATATTTTCCTTATAAAGCCCTCCCCACCGACCTAGTCGGTGGCATGCTTCATCATCGGGCCCACCACAGTGGCACCGAATGTGCCCCGGGTGTGCTACAACGCCAGGTGACTGCTTAGCTGGTATATTGCTGCGTGTGCAGTGAAGGAGTGAGAAGTGAAAGTTTAAAAAGCTATACGAGAAGTCCCAGCACCCGAGGGTTAACAAGTATTTAATAAACTGGGCCTCTGTTAGCTGTTTAAAAAGGCAAAAGGACAAAGTGGAGTGTATGATGACCTCCCGTGTCCAGTGTGGTCTACATGTTTCTGCCAGTGCCTTTTATATTATAAGCTGGCTTTCCTCAGGACCAAAGTGTAACGTGATAAGGTGCAAATTAAATAATAATAAACTAAATTAAGTGTTTGTGTCAATTCTTGACTATGTGTTGCGCTCGCTAAGGCGCTTTAACTGTTAGAGGGGGATTCCCTCAAGCTTTTCTACACAGAACACATAGGACAAGGACAAGACGTACATGGAAGAGTCATATTAGGATGGCATGTCTTAAAACCATGGTGGCCGGCTTTTAGGGTGGTGTACGGCTTAAATCCGGCTAGGGTGAGCTCATGACAATTGTATGAGACTGGTGAGAGTTTAGATACAACCGTTAGTGGGTGGTGGTGGGCTAAAAAACGAAATCACAAGGTGAGGTACAGGAAAGTACTAGTACTGGGTCCTCACTCTGTTATTTCTTGGTAAAAAGCCTCATGGGTCGCCTGGCAGAGAAAGAGACCCTGTGGAGATAAACGAGGTTCACAAGGCTATCTAACCTGTAGGGAGAAAAGAGTTCTGGCTTACCCCATTTTGCAGGACAAGTTGGCTGGTTTACTCACGAGTAGTTCGGTCTGGTTCCTCCTTGGACCTATTCGTCCGTCTGCGGCGCCCGATATGAGGTGAGTGGGCCGCCTGGCTTAGTTTTTATACTGTTTGTAAACGCGATGCACCTGTTGGGGTTAGAAAGAGGGAGGGGTGCGCGATAAACGCTGCCTCACGGTGGCTCTGTCTGCGCATGTGCAGGAAAGTAGTGCGCGTTTCAGGCGCATGCGCGGTGTGATGCCGTAGCGTTCTGTATTAGGCGCATGCGCATGGGTACACGTGCGTGTGTACTGTGATTAGATTGCCGGTATTCTATATTTTGACTTAACACACGGGCATTACATGAACAAATGGCAAAGTATTCAAGATGTGGGTCCGGGTTCACGTAAGGATGTCAGAGTTGGTGCGTTCTGCCATACTGGGGGAACACAAAGGGAGAAGAAGGGACAGCGAAGGGGGAGCTCATGCAGGAGTGCGGTGGCACTGCTACCTATAATGTTATGCAAGGGTATCTACATGGCCAGACTGTTCCATGGAATGGAATCGTTAAGGCCATGGGTATGGGTGGAAAGGCGATAAATCCAGCGTTGTTCTTTTTGCAAGAGGAGTTTCTCATCTCTGAGGTTGTCAAATTTCTCAATGACTGTCCACGTGAAGTCATTGGGTGTGTGATTGTGGGTCAGGAAGTGGTCTGTAAGTTTACTGATGTTTTTCCCACATCGTATGGTGCTTCTGTGCTCTGTCATTCTTGTGCGTACTTTTCTGGTTGTCATGCCGATGTACCTGAGGCCACATCTGCAGGTAATCAAGTATACTAGATTGGAGGAGTTACAGTTTGTGAACTGTCGTTGTGTCCAGGTCTTGCCTGGTTCCAAATTTAGTGTTTTTGACGGGGATGTTAAGTGGCATACACTGCAATTGTTACAGGGTTGGTGGCCAGTGATTTTTGGCATGCCCCATGCATTGACGATGGTATTGTCTTTGTCTTGTTTTCTTGGCCGGGGTCTGGTGTTCACCAGTTGGTCTCTTAGATTGGTGGCCCTTTTGTAGGCGAAGCGGGGCTTCTCCCACTGTCTGGTACCAGAGTTTATGATTTTCCAGTTGCGGTGTATGATGTTAGACACCTGGTTAGACGCTGTATTGTAAGTCGTTACGCAAGTTAGGACAGGTTCTTCTTCCGGTTTTTCGACTGTCTCAAGGAGAGCCTCCCTGTTTTGATTCTTGGCTCTTTTGCAGGTTTTATTGATTATCCTTGAGGGATAGCCACGGTCCCTCAGTTTGTGCACCAACTCGCTGGATTGTTGTTTGTAGTCTTTGATGCTGCTGCAGTTACGCCTGATGCGTAGGAATTGCCCGTAGGGTAGGTTTTCCCTCAGGTGTCGGGGGTGAAAACTATCAAACCTGAGCAAGGAGTTTCTTGCTGTGGGTTTGTAGAAAGTGGTGGTCGTGAGTCCTCCATTTTCTGGTCTGATGTTCAGGTCTAGGAAGGGTAGCTCAGAGGGACTGCTAGTGCATGTGAAGCGCAAGTACGGGTCTAGTTGGTTAATCCATAGCATGAATTTGTCCAGTGATTCCTGATTACCCTTCCATATTACGAGAATGTCGTCGATGTAGCGACGCCACATTCTTATGTTGGTGGAGAAAGGGTTGGTTGGTTGTTGTATGTATGTGTCCTCAAAATGGGCCACATACAATCCTGCCACACTGGGGGCAAAAACACTGCCCATAGATGTGCCATTCGTCTGTAGGTAATAGGTGCCCTCGTATTCAAACTAGTTCTCTTTGAGAGCTAGGGCTGCGCAGTCTAAGATAAAGCTGCGGGGGGTGTTGTAAGTCCAGGTGTTTGTCATGAGGACATCGTGCAGTACCTTAAGCGTGGCGTCTTGTGGGAGGCTAGTGTAAAGGGATTCTATATCTAGTCCTACAAGTAGTTCAGTGCTCGGGTCAAAGTTGATTTTCTGGATTACATTTAGTAGGTGTTTTGTGTCCTTTAGGTAGGTGGGGGTCTGTTGAACCAAGGGATTGAGGAAGAAATCACAGAACCGTGATAACGGTTCTAGCAATGACTTGATCCCAGACACGATGGGTCTCCCTGGTGGTGGAGTGGTGCCTTTGTGTACTTTGGGGACCGTGTAGAAATAAGGAGTCTTTATTTCTTTGGGATATAAGTAGTCCGCCTCTTGCTGTGATATGTGTTCATTGTCTTTGGCATGTTTTACCAGTTGATTGATGGTGGTCTGTAGTTGTTCAGTTGGATCTTTTTGGAGGCGCTTATAGTTCCTAGTGTCACTGAGGAGTCTCTTGCATTCCTGGTCATAGTCTGTCTTGTTCATCAGGACTATGCCGCCACCTTTATCCGCCGGTTTTATTACAAGTTTGGGGTCATGCTGGAGGCGTTGGATGGTGCTTCTGTCTTTGTTGGACAGGTTGTTGAAGGTATCTTCATGACTCCGCGCAGCGGACGCGATCAGCGGGCGCGCCGGATATGCGCCGGAGTCGTGCCAGAGTCCTGCCCGTCTGCGCCCGTCCGCGACACGGCAGCGGATGTCACGGTGGCAGGCCCTGGACTTAGGCTTACTTACTCTGCAGCGGATTTACTATCATTTAACCTTAATACCGCTACCTGTCGGTATGTCTTTCCTGGCCGATTCAAAGGTAAATGCTGCTGCCCAGGTTGTGGTTGGTATCCTAACATTTACCGGGCTTCTGAGGGTTCCCGTTCATTCCCATCTAAACAGTTTAAGTGCTTATTGCTTAACACCCGCTCATTGCATAGGCACGCTCTGGACATCTTTGAGCTACTTATCTCTGAGAAACCACTCTGTCTCTTGCTCACAGAAACATGGCTCTGCGAGTCGTCTAATCCTGACATCGCGGCAGCCTTTCCGCCTGATTATATTGTTTACAGACAGGATAGGACAGTGGGAAAAGGGGGTGGTGTTGCACTTGCAGTTCTAAGATCTTTTGCCTGCACAGTTATTCCATCCCTGCCTATTCCTGGCTGCGAATCCCTCGCCTTTTCCATTGCACTCTCCCCGCATCAATCTTTTACCGGGCTTCTTGTCTATAGACCTCCGGGTCTGCGGGGTTCCTTCTTCGATGACCTTCATTCTGCTATTACTGCTCTTTGCTTGAAGGTGGAAAACTGCATAATGTTAGGGGATTTTAACATCCATATGGACGCGGAGTTGGACAGTGAAACGATTAAAATCAAGGACATCACTGCTCCTCTAGGTCTAATTCCTTACATCTCAAGTGCGAATCATGATAAGGGTCACACGCTTGACCAAGTGTTCTCCACTTTTCCCCTTATTATGTCCCATCCCACCCCTGTTCTCTGGTCTGACCATTCTCTGATCAGTTTTCTAATTCAGGGCAGAAGTAAAACATCTTACACTAATTCAGACCACCTCAGGCACCCCAGAAGACCTCTGCATAAAATTACCCCTGAGATTCTGGCTCAAGCGCTTCAGGAATACCCCTGTATTCTCTCCGGCCATCTGGAGAGGGACCTTGAAACCTTCCAGGAATGGTTAACCGAAAGGCTTGCTGATCTTGCTCCTCTTTCTACCCCCTCTTCATCTGTCAAGCGCTGCTCGGCCCCTTGGTTTTCTAAATCACTTGTTCTGGCACGGCGTAACTGTAAGGTAGCCGAAAGACTCTGGCGGAAGCATTATGATCAAGAAGCTAAGTCTGCCTATAAACTATCTATTAAATCTTACCACTTTGACATTCTTGAGGCCAAAAAGAACTATTTTTCAGATAGAATTGAGTCTGCGTCAAATTCCAGTAAAGAAATTTTTGCCATTGTCAAAGAGTTTATCTCTCCTAAATCCAGCATAGTCCAGCACAAGTTCTCTGAACCTTGGGTAAAGGAGCTGGCCATTTTCTTTAACACTAAAATCAAATTGATTCAAGAATCTTTTCCACCAGCTGCCCTTATTGCATCATTGCATGACTCCAATCTGACGTCCTTATCTCCTGATTCCTGCCCCATTCTATCGGAGTTTCCTCCTTTATTGGAATCTAATTCTCTGGATCTTCTACTCAGGATTAAATCTGGCTCTCCGCTTGACCCGTGTCCGGCGAGCTTTTTAGCCAGGAATGCCATGACTCTGAATTCCTTAATCTCTTCTGTTTTGAACCTGTCTTTGTCCTGCGGCATGGTTCCGCCAGCCTGGAAGAAGGCAATGGTCGTTCCCCTTCTAAAAAAACCAGGCCTTGATCCAGAGATACATGCTAACTACAGGCCCATATCTCTCCTGCCTAGTTTGGCTAAGATCGTCGAGAAGCACGTTCACTCTGTGCTTTCTTCCTTTCTTGAAGACCATGGGTTACTCCACTCTACCCAATCTGGCTTCCGCTCCAATTTGAGCACTGAGACCGCTCTTTTGGAAGTTAACGAAGCCATTAAGGAAGTTCTCGACACAGGCGGAAGAGCAATGCTGGTGTTGTTGGATCTGTCGGCGGCCTTCGACACCGTCCCGCATGATGCCCTCTTGAGAAGACTTCACGAGATCGGACTCAGAGGGACGGTGTTGAGCTGGCTGAGATCCTACCTAGCGGGTCGCCGACAAGTGGTCTGGGCCCCCCCGTACTCCGCTGAGATGCCGCCTATGGATGTCGGAGTCCCACAAGGGTCGGTGCTGAGCCCGACCCTTTTTAACATCTTCATGACTCCATTGGCGGTACTGGCGGAGTCAATGGGTGCCCAGATCATATCCTACGCTGACGACACCCAGCTCCTCTTCACCTGCAAGAAGGGCAAGGAGTTCGACGGGGAGAGCATCCGTGGTTGCCTTGGGGCTGTCTTCAACTGGTTTCAGCGAAGCAGCCTCAAGTGCAACCCTGATAAATCTGAGGTGCTCTTCTTCGGCTGTCAGGCAGATCCGCCCTGGCAGGAATGGTGGCCGGTCTGCATGTCCCCCCCTTCCTCCTCCTCTTTGGTCGCCAAAAACCTTGGGGTCAAAATTGATAACACCCTTGCTTTGAAAACACAGATCACAGGTCTCACGGGTACCTGTTTTGGCCTGTTAAAAATGATGCGTAAATTCCTTCCTTTGCTCCCTCTAGCCCATAGGAAGCTGACAGTACAAGCTCTGATTTGTTCCAGGCTTGACTATTCAAATATCCTCTACCTGGGTTTGCCGGATTATCTTTTGCACAAACTCCAGGTTGTACAAAATTCTGCGGCCAGAGCCATCTTCGGCCTACCCCGGCAAGCCAGATCATCTGAGTTGCTTTCCTCCCTACACTGGCTTTCGATTAAGAAGCGAATCACATTCAAAGCTCTTACACTGGCCCATAAGGCACTCCATTTGGTAGGGGCCTCCTACATTCAGAAACGGCTTTCTTTCTACAAGCCCACCAGATCTCTCCGGTCGGAAAATCTTGGCCTGGCAATGGTGCCTCCCATTAAGAAGGCCAGAATTGGTGGACGTTCCTTTAAACATCTCGTCCCAAACTATGGAACTCCCTTCCCGTTGATCTCCGCCGCATCCCCAACCTGTTTGCCTTCAGAAAGGCCCTGAAAACGTGGCTTTTTAATCAGTAATTCTGTTATGTTTCTGTTGTCCTTCTCCTTTTTTCAGTAATGGGTCAGAAAGCGCCGGGACACTCCTTGGAGTAGCCGTGCGCTATATAAGTCACCCATTAACATTAACATTAACATTAACATTATCTTTCTGTTGAAGTTGTTCTACTTCCGTGAGACTGCCTGTTCAAAGGTCAGGATTTCTACCGGGATGCTGCCCGGTGGGGGGGTGAAGGTTGATTTTGTTCTCATTCCCGTTTCATTCGGCGTGCCTCCCACTTCCATGATGGTATTGTCTTTTTTCTCAAAGAAAGCCTTTAGTTTAAGCTTTCTAAAGAATTCAGCGAGTTCTACATGTAGTTTGAACATATCCAGTCTTGGCGTTGGGACAAATGAGAGGCCTTTATTCAGTACTCCTGTTTCTTCTGGTGTGAGTTGTGTGTCAGATAGGTTAAACACGAGAGGACAAGGTGGTGTTATTTGCTGGTTCCCGCTTGTTCCTTGGTTTTGTTCCTCGTGTTGGAGCTCACTGCCTCTGCTTCGGGTGCCCATTGCACTTGACCTGGGTTCCGTCTCTTGCCCCGGCCTCTCCTGCCCTGGGATAAAAAAGGATATCGCTGGTTTTGATTTCCTTGAAAGAAGGGCATGTTGCCTTGAGGGTACATTTGTGGGTATCCGAAGTACGGGGGTGGTAGGTGGCCGAAGAGAGGTGGTGGTGGGCCGAAGTTGTGGTTTTGGGGCCCTTGCCATGGTTGTTGTCAGTGTTGTCCACGTCTGCCTCTCCCTCTCGGGGTGTTGGGTCCTGAGCTTGAGTTACTTGAGGCGCTTGAGATAGAACTGTTGTCTGAATTATCAGATGATTTCTTGGAGGGGGTGTAGTCATCTTCCGAATACGGGTAGGTTTTAGAGTAACTGAATCTCTTCAGATCTTTTTCAAATTTTTTAATTTTGGTCTGGGTTAAGTAATCCTTGTATTCCGCTATTTCGCGGTTTTGGTCATCTAGTTTCTTTTTAATCCCTGTCACCGTGGTTTTGAAGTGTGACTCCGTCGCCTGGATTTCTATCATGATTGCGTCAGATAGACGTTTTGCAGTTTTGATAATCAGGACTAGCCAGTCCCTGGTGCAGTGCCAGGCGATCTGGGCCCAGTCTTTTCAGAATGCTGCATCATCCAGGAAAATCCTGGGGGCATTAGTGACCAAGAGGCCAGTGGGAGCTCTATTGGTTCGTAGGTATTGTGCCAGGATGACCCCATGCAGAACTGTCCGGATCCTGTTCCTCTTCTTCTCCGTGAGTGAGTCCCAGTCAGTGGATTGGGCTACAGTAGCTGAGATATTGAAGTCTGCCAGGAGTGAGGGATCAGCTAGGATTTCGCTGATATCCTCAGCAGTGTAGGTTAGGCCCATGTTTTCGGCCATGTTGGGGGTAGTGGATGCTCTCACAGCTGCGCGCTGCTTAGTATTATACAGATCAAAGAGAGAGGACTAGGTAAGCTAGCCCGTATTCCCTGGGTTATATGTCAAGATCAATGTGGACTAGCTTAGTTTAGGGGGAGGGGGGGATTTTTGTGACTCTGGTACGTCAGACAATAGAAAGGAAAAAAGCAATATTTTCCTTATAAAGCCCTCACCCACCGACCTAGTCGGTGGCATGCTTCATCATCGGGCCCACCACAGTGGCACCGAATGTGCCCCGGGTGTGCTACAACGCCAGGTGACAGCGGAGCTGGTATATTGCTGCGTGTGCAGTGAAGAAGTGAAAGTTTAAAAAGCTATACGAGAAGTCCCAGCACCCGAGGGTTAACAAGTATTTAATAAACTGGGCCTCTGTTAGCTGTTTAAAAAGGCAAAAGGACAAAGTGGAGTGTATGATGACCTCCCGTGTCCAGTGTGGTCTACATGTTTCTGCCAGTGCCTTTTATATTATAAGCTGGCTTTCCTCAGGACCAAAGTGTAACGTGATAAGGTGCAAATTAAATAATAATAAACTAAATTAAGTGTTTGTGTCAATTCTTGACTATGTGTTGCGCTCGCTAAGGCGCTTTAACTGTTAGAGGGGGATTCCCTCAAGCTTTTCTACACAGAACACATAGGACAAGGACAAGACGTACATGGAAGAGTCATATTAGGATGGCATGTCTTAAAACCATGGTGGCCGGCTTTTAGGGTGGTGTACGGCTTAAATCCGGCTAGGGTGAGCTCATGACAATTGTATGAGACTGGTGAGAGTTTAGATACAACCGTTAGTGGGTGGTGGTGGGCTAAAAAACGAAATCACAAGGTGAGGTACAGGAAAGTACTAGTACTGGGTCCTCACTCTGTTATTTCTTGGTAAAAAGCCTCATGGGTCGCCTGGCAGAGAAAGAGACCCTGTGGAGATAAACGAGGTTCACAAGGCTATCTAACCTGTAGGGAGAAAAGAGTTCTGGCTTACCCCATTTTGCAGGACAAGTTGGCTGGTTTACTCACGAGTAGTTCGGTCTGGTTCCTCCTTGGACCTATTCGTCCGTCTGCGGCGCCCGATATGAGGTGAGTGGGCCGCATGGCTTAGTTTTTATACTGTTTGTAAAAGCGATGCACCTGTTGGGGTTAGAAAGAGGGAGGGGTGCGCGATAAACGCTGCCTCACGGTGGCTCTGTCTGCGCATGTGCAGGAAAGTAGTGCGCGTTTCAGGCGCATGCGCGGTGTGATGCCGTAGCGTTCTGTATTAGGCGCATGCGCATGGGTACACGTGCGTGTGTACTGTGATTAGATTGCCGGTATTCTATATTTTGACTTAACACACGGGCATTACATGAACAAATGGCAAAGTATTCAAGATGTGGGTCCGGGTTCACGTAAGGATGTCAGAGTTGGTGCGTTCTGCCGTACTGGGGGAACACAAAGGGAGAAGAAGGGACAGCGAAGGGGGAGCTCATGCAGGAGTGCGGTGGCACTGCTACCTATAATGTTATGCAAGGGTATCTACATGGCCAGACTGTTCCATGGAATGGAATCGTTAAGGCCATGGGTATGGGTGGAAAGGCGATAAATCCAGCGTTGTTCTTTTTGCAAGAGGAGTTTCTCATCTCTGAGGTTGTCAAATTTCTCAATGACTGTCCACGTGAAGTCATTGGGTGTGTGATTGTGGGTCAGGAAGTGGTCTGTAAGTTTACTGATGTGTTTCCCACATTGTATGGTGCTTCTGTGCTCTGTCATTCTTGTGCGTACTTTTCTGGTTGTCATGCCGATGTACCTGAGGCCACATCTGCAGGTAATCAAGTATACTAGATTGGAGGAGTTACAGTTTGTGAACTGTCGTTGTGTCCAGGTCTTGCCTGGTTCCAAATTTAGTGTTTTTGACGGGGATGTTAAGTGGCATACACTGCAATTGTTACAGGGTTGGTGGCCAGTGATTTTTGGCATGCCCCATGCATTGACGATGGTATTGTCTTTGTCTTGTTTTCTTGGCCGGGGTCTGGTGTTCACCAGTTGGTCTCTTAGATTGGTGGCCCTTTTGTAGGCGAAGCGGGGCTTCTCCCACTGTCTGGTACCAGAGTTTATGATTTTCCAGTTGCGGTGTATGATGTTAGACACCTGGTTAGACGCTGTATTGTAAGTCGTTACGCAAGTTAGGACAGGTTCTTCTTCCGGTTTTTCGACTGTCTCAAGGAGAGCCTCCCTGTTTTGATTCCTGGCTCTTTTGCAGGTTTTATTGATTATCCTTGAGGGATAGCCACGGTCCCTCAGTTTGTGCACCAACTCGCTGGATTGTTGTTTGTAGTCTTTGATGCTGCTGCAGTTACGCCTGATGCGTAGGAATTGCCCGTAGGGTAGGTTTTCCCTCAGGTGTCGGGGGTGAAAACTATCAAACCTGAGCAAGGAGTTTCTTGCTGTGGGTTTGTAGAAAGTGGTGGTCGTGAGTCCTCCATTTTCTGGTCTGATGTTCAGGTCTAGGAAGGGTAGCTCAGAGGGACTGCTAGTGCATGTGAAGCGCAAGTACGGGTCTAGTTGGTTAATCCATAGCATGAATTTGTCCAGTGATTCCTGATTACCCTTCCATATTACGAGAATGTCGTCGATGTAGCGACGCCACATTCTTATGTTGGTGGAGAAAGGGTTGGTTGGTTGTTGTATGTATGTGTCCTCAAAATGGGCCACATACAATCCTGCCACACTGGGGGCAAAAACACTGCCCATAGATGTGCCATTCGTCTGTAGGTAATAGGTGCCCTCGTATTCAAAATAGTTCTCTTTGAGAGCTAGGGCTGCGCAGTCTAAGATAAAGCTGCGGGGGGTGTTGTAAGTCCAGGTGTTTGTCATGAGGACATCGTGCAGTACCTTAAGCGTGGCGTCTTGTGGGAGGCTAGTGTAAAGGGATTCTATATCTAGTCCTACAAGTAGTTCAGTGCTCGGGTCAAAGTTGATTTCCTGGATTACATTTAGTAGGTGTTTTGTGTCCTTTAGGTAGGTGGGGGTCTGTTGAACCAAGGGATTGAGGAAGAAATCACAGAACCGTGATAACGGTTCTAGCAATGACTTGATCCCAGACACGATGGGTCTCCCTGGTGGTGGAGTGGTGCCTTTGTGTACTTTGGGGACCGTGTAGAAATAAGGAGTCTTTATTTCTTTGGGACATGAGTAGTCCGCCTCTTGCTGTGATATGTGTTCATTGTCTTTGGCATGTTTTACCAGTTGATTGATGGTGGTCTGTAGTTGTTCAGTTGGATCTTTTTGGAGGCGCTTATAGTTCCTAGTGTCACTGAGGAGTCTCTTGCATTCCTGGTCATAGTCTGTCTTGTTCATCAGGACTATGCCGCCACCTTTATCCGCCGGTTTTATTACAAGTTTGGGGTCATGCTGGAGGCGTTGGATGGTGCTTCTGTCTTTGTTGGACAGGTTGTTGAAGGTATCTTTCTGTTGAAGTTGTTCTACTTCCGTGTAGACTGCCTGTTCAAAGGTCAGGATTTCTACCGGGATGCTGCCCGGTGGGGGGGTGAAGGTTGATTTTGTTCTCATTCCCGTTTCATTCGGCGTGCCTCCCACTTCCATGATGGTATTGTCTTTTTTCTCAAAGAAAGCCTTTAGTTTAAGCTTTCTAAAGAATTCAGCGAGTTCTGCATGTAGTTTGAACATATCCAGTCTTGGCGTTGGGACAAATGAGAGGCCTTTATTCAGTACTCCTGTTTCTTCTGGTGTGAGTTGTGTGTCAGATAGGTTAAACACGAGAGGACAAGGTGGTGTTATTTGCTGGTTCCCGCTTGTTCCTTGGTTTTGTTCCTCGTGTTGGAGCTCACTGGCTCTGCTTCGGGTGCCCATTGCACTTGACCTGGGTTCCGTCTCTTGCCCCGGCCTCTCCTGCCCTGGGATAAAAAAGACCCCAAACTTTTAATAAAACCGGCGGATAAAGGTGGCGGCATAGTCCTGATGAACAAGACAGACTATGACCAGGAATGCAAGAGACTCCTCAGTGACACTAGGAACTATAAGCGCCTCCAAAAAGATCCAACTGAACAACTACAGACCACCATCAATCAACTGGTAAAACATGCCAAAGACAATGAACACATATCACAGCAAGAGGCGGACTACTTATGTCCCAAAGAAATAAAGACTCCTTATTTCTACACGGTCCCCAAAGTACACAAAGGCACCACTCCACCACCAGGGAGACCCATCGTGTCTGGGATCAAGTCATTGCTAGAACCGTTATCACGGTTCTGTGATTTCTTCCTCAATCCCTTGGTTCAACAGACCCCCACCTACCTAAAGGACACAAAACACCTACTAAATGTAATCCAGGAAATCAACTTTGACCCGAGCACTGAACTACTTGTAGGACTAGATATAGAATCCCTTTACACTAGCCTCCCACAAGACGCGACGCTTAAGGTACTGCACGATGTCCTCATGACAAACACCTGGACTTACAACACCCCCCGCAGCTTTATCTTAGACTGCGCAGCCCTAGCTCTCAAAGAGAACTATTTTGAATACGAGGGCACCTATTACCTACAGACGAATGGCACATCTATGGGCAGTGTTTTTGCCCCCAGTGTGGCAGGATTGTATGTGGCCCATTTTGAGGACACATACATACAACAACCAACCAACCCTTTCTCCACCAACATAAGAATGTGGCGTCGCTACATCGACGACATTCTCGTAATATGGAAGGGTAATCAGGAATCACTGGACAAATTCATGCTATGGATTAACCAACTAGACCCGTATTTGCGCTTCACATGCACTAGCAGTCCCTCTGAGCTACCCTTCCTAGACCTGAACATCAGACCAGAAAATGGAGGACTCACGACCACCACTTTCTACAAACCCACAGCAAGAAACTCCTTGCTCAGGTTTGATAGTTTTCACCCCCGACACCTGAGGGAAAACCTACCCTACGGGCAATTCCTACGCATCAGGCGTAACTGCAGCAGCATCAAAGACTACAAACAACAATCCAGCGAGTTGGTGCACAAACTGAGGGACCGTGGCTATCCCTCAAGGATAATCAATAAAACCTGCAAAAGAGCCAGGAATCAAAACAGGGAGGCTCTCCTTGAGACAGTCGAAAAACCGGAAGAAGAACCTGTCCTAACTTGCGTAACGACTTACAATACAGCGTCTAACCAGATGTCTAACATCATACACCGCAACTGGAAAATCATAAACTCTGGTACCAGACAGTGGGAGAAGCCCCGCTTCGCCTACAAAAGGGCCACCAATCTAAGAGACCAACTGGTGAACACCAGACCCCGGCCAAGAAAACAAGACAAAGACAATACCATCGTCAATGCATGGGGCATGCCAAAAAACACTGGCCACCAACCCTGTAACAATTGCAGTGTATGCCACTTAACATCCCCGTCAAAAACACTAAATTTGGAACCAGGCAAGACCTGGATACAACGACAGTTCACAAACTGTAACTCCTCCAATCTAGTATACTTGATTACCTGCAGATGTGGCCTCAGGTACATCGGCATGACAACCAGAAAAGTACGCACAAGAATGACAGAGCACAGAAGCACCATACGATGTGGGAAAAACATCAGTAAACTTACAGACCACTTCCTGACCCCCAATCACACACCCAATGACTTCACGTGGACAGTCATTGAGAAATTTGACAACCTCAGAGATGAGAAACTCCTCTTGCAAAAAGAACAACGCTGGATTTATCGCCTTTCCACCCATACCCATGGCCTTAACGATTCCATTCCATGGAACAGTCTGGCCATGTAGATACCCTTGCATAACATTATAGGTAGCAGTGCCACCGCACTCCTGCATGAGCTCCCCCTTCGCTGTCCCTTCTTCTCCCTTTGTGTTCCCCCAGTACGGCAGAACGCACCAACTCTGACATCCTTACGTGAACCCGGACCCACATCTTGAATACTTTGCCATTTGTTCATGTAATGCCCGTGTGTTAAGTCAAAATATAGAATACCGGCAATCTAATCACAGTACACACGCACGTGTACCCATGCGCATGCGCCTAATACAGAACGTTACGGCATCACACCGCGCATGCGCCTGAAACGCGCACTACTTTCCTGCACATGCGCAGACAGAGCCACCGTGAGGCAGCGTTTATCGCGCACCCCTCCCTCTTTCTAACCCCAACAGGTGCATCGCGTTTACAAACAGTATAAAAACTAAGCCAGGCGGCCCACTCACCTCATATCGGGCGCCGCAGACGGACGAATAGGTCCAAGGAGGAACCAGACCGAACTACTCGTGAGTAAACCAGCCAACTTGTCCTGCAAAATGGGGTAAGCCAGAACTCTTTTCTCCCTACAGGTTAGATAGCCTTGTGAACCTCGTTTATCTCCACAGGGTCTCTTTCTCTGCCAGGCGACCCATGAGGCTTTTTACCAAGAAATAACAGAGTGAGGACCCAGTACTAGTACTTTCCTGTACCTCACCTTGTGATTTCGTTTTTTAGCCCACCACCACCCACTAACGGTTGTATCTAAACTCTCACCAGTCTCATACAATTGTCATGAGCTCACCCTAGCCGGATTTAAGCCGTACACCACCCTAAAAGCCGGCCACCATGGTTTTAAGACATGCCATCCTAATATGACTCTTCCATGTACGTCTTGTCCTTGTCCTATGTGTTCTGTGTAGAAAAGCTTGAGGGAATCCCCCTCTAACAGTTAAAGCGCCTTAGCGAGCGCAACACATAGTCAAGA
Source organism: Lissotriton helveticus (assembly GCF_964261635.1). Lineage (NCBI taxonomy): Eukaryota > Metazoa > Chordata > Amphibia > Caudata > Salamandridae > Lissotriton > Lissotriton helveticus. The sequence continues at coordinate 1,131,400,125 of NC_136059.1, read as the reverse complement.
ATTGACACAAACACTTAATTTAGTTTATTATTATTTAATTTGCACCTTATCACGTTACACTTTGGTCCTGAGGAAAGCCAGCTTATAATATAAAATGCACTGGCAGAAACATGTAGACCACACTGGACACGGGAGGTCATCATACACTCCACTTTGTCCTTTTGCCTTTTTAAACAGCTAACAGAGGCCCAGTTTATTAAATACTTGTTAACCCTCGGGTGCTGGGACTTCTCGTATAGCTTTTTAAACTTTCACTTCTCACTCCTTCACTGCACACGCAGCAATATACCAGCTCCGCAGTCACCTGGCGTTGTAGCACACCCGGGGCACATTCGGTGCCACTGTGGTGGGCCCGATGATGAAGCATGCCACCGACTAGGTCGGTGGGTGAGGGCTTTATAAGGAAAATATTGCTTTTTTCCTTTCTATTGTCTGACGTACCAGAGTCACAAAAATCCCCCCTCCCCCTAAACTAAGCTAGTCCACATTGATCTTGACATATAACCCAGGGGATACGGGCTAGCTTACCTAGTCCTCTCTCTCTCTTTGATCTGTATAATCATTATGAAGTACAGGCCAACTTACTGGCTCCTTAGGGTGGTGAGGATGGCTACTGGCCCTCTCTGGTAGACCTGTCCAGTCTGTCATCACCGGAGCTACTTACCCACTCCGAGTGTTAGATCACGGTGTGTTTGTAAGTGCATGAGAAGTTGTTGTGCAGCTGGCCTGGAGGCAACAAGTATGTAACTAGCCCCAGAAAGGTGGGTTGCAATTGAAAAAGTGGTAGACCTTGCTGGGAGCTGTGGCACGTCAGTCCCTTCTGCGCTGGGCTAGACTGGCCTTTATTGCCATTGGGCATTTCTCTGGTGGGCTGAAGACATTGGAGGCCTGTTTTATGAGTCCCAGTGCCTCTGTCACTTTTATTTCTGGAGGCACAGTGGGATGGGAAACAGCCATTACAATGTGGCTGTTACCACGCATAGCCTTTACCACGCGGTTGTTACAATGCGACTACCATTACCACGCAGAGCCTTTAACACGCATCCCTTTACAATGAATTATGTTGTAGAGGTAGGAACGATATGGGCATATGCTTTGTACAGGTTGTAAGGACATATACGTGGTAAAAGCAATCAGCGTTGTTCCCTCAGAAGACGAACAGACCCTCTGAAACTGGCGAAGTCTTCCGCTTTAAAAAAAAAATCTGTGGGTCAGCCTTGAACAACTGTAACAAGTATGGCGACGTCCCCAAAGATATACGGTGGATTGCACATGAGGGTGTGTGATGGGGGAGAAAGTTTTCAGGGCTGGTGCCAAGGTGGGGTTTTTTAAGGGCAGGTGACGGGGGTAGAGCCGGGGGCCGGTTTTAGGGCTCAGGGCTAGGGCTGTTGTTTTTTTTTTAGGGTTGGGGGCCAGACAGTTGCGCTGTGGTCCCTTTTCAGGGCTCAGGGCTAGGGCCTGGTTTTTTTTTTTAGATCTGGGGGCCAGGAGGGGTGAGGGGGGTTGAGTCAGGGTACTGAAAAACTTTTACCATGCAATATGCCCTTAACACAGATGCCTTTACAACGAACTTCGTTGTATAGGAATGCATGGTAAAAGCTATGCATGGTAACGGCATTCGCATTGTATCAGTGGGCGGCATAAGCCAAGAGAGAGAGAATGGAACGAGAGAGGATGAGGAGAGGACAGGAGAGAGAACGGATCGATTGATGGAGAGGGGAGCTAGGGAAAAGAGGTTGTTTGAACAATTTATGCCAGGGCTGTTTTCGGTTCCCTGTCTGGCTGTGTCTCTGCCTGACCTCTCCCTGCTCCCTCTTCTGCCCCTCCCTGCAAAGGTCACTGTAGACAGGCTGTCAAATCACCTAACTCTCAGTGGACTGAACCTGCTCGGTCAGGTCGACCTCTGACCTGTACGATGGGAGGTCTTGACAATGACTGCAGTGAAGGTCATGTCCAGTCCTATAACCTGAACAGAGACATGTTACCTGGTGAGTGAAATTACCAAATTATGAATTGTGCCTAGTTATGTTTGCTTCATTAGAGTTTTGCACACCTACAACATTTCCATTCTCTGCATGGTCTGAAGCACACACAGCAGCATGCAACATGTTGTTCATTGCAGTCACTAAGTTGTTTTCTTGATCAAAACATGAGTACGCCAGCATATATTGATAATGTACACGTGCATGAATTGGCCATGATTTGAAAAGGTAAATACTCATGGAATCTGCGTGTTACTTGTGCGTTAGATATGTGCGGAACATGCACAAGACATGCTTGTGATGCACATGTACATGCAACAAAGATTAAAATATTAAGAATTGTCTGAGGAGTGACAGAGAAGAGGCTAAGGGGAAGCGATGCAAATGCATTTATTCACCAGTGGATAACATTGCAGCTAAAAGGTGCATTCACACAATAGTTCTGACTCTACACACGACTGTGAATATTGCGTCCATGTATGATTAAGAATAGGTGTATAAATCACTATTGTATTGGAACCTCATACATACATGTTAGTTTGTTATCGCATCTGTAGATTATTCGACGCCCTGGTGGCATGCACACTTACTTTTCGCAAACGAATTTCTTTTATTTCCATACCTTTCGAACCTGTCCCTCATGTTGCATTAATTGAGCGTGCCGAGGAGTTTGTCAGTCACACGGGGACGTCACTTCCCCAAATTCCCTAGGGTAGAGGAAGTACCATCACGCACCCTTTGACCCCTGGTGACATCACAGGCTTGTCAGCGTGTCCCACCAGTAGCCGCTCGTCTGCCCCATGTGGGGTTAGGCAAAGGGCAAGGTATTGAAACAACAGAAAGTAAACACCTCTGAAGGGCCCTGCTTGCTTTCTGCGCCCGCCACTGACCTCTTGACACCCGAGACAAGGAGTAGCAAAGGGCAGGCCGGGGGTAGCAGCTGCGACCCCCTCTTGACGTCCATTGAAGTACCAACTGTGGCGGGTTTATAAATACATGTCTATGCGTGGGTTGTGAAACGTGTGATCGAAGCAACACAAATAAAACCGTACAATGAATGCACTGTACTGTGCGTAAAGGGTATTTCTCCCGACACTTTCCTTTCAGCGGAAGTTTCCCTTTCTTTACACCTTGTGTTTTTAATATTTTTCAGTCAAGCTTGACACTTTGATTTATTGTAAGAGGTAGTTAATATTTACAGTCCATTTATGCTGCGCAGTAATTTCAGGACTATTAAAGAGAGAAAGCAAAATAGTCTGAAGCCTGCGGTCTTGTAATAAAACCCGCCTCCCTTCCACATGCGACGGTGACTCACAAAGCGCCCTTTTAATGTGTCTAACCACTTTCTCTCACAACTGTGCGTGTGATGAGTGCATACCTGTAGGTAACCTCTGGCTATCCCGCCCAGCTGCTTTCTCCTTGAACTTACAGTATGCGCATTATGTGGCGCCCTATACAATATATCTTATGTCAGTCATTGTGCCTCCTATGGCACGCTCAGTTCTGCTGCTTTTATCTTGCTTGGCTTTGTAAAACATGGAGTAAGTAATACTAGGATACTACTGGACAGGATGACATTTTAGAATGTATGTTACATGTATTTGTATAGGACTCACATGCCACGGATGAGGCCACTTAGCATGTATGGCCTGTACGAAAGGGAATTGCTAAAGGTGTGCAAAATTACAAATTTTGCCTCCGGAAATATAAAAAAAAATATGCTTTTGAGAGTGAAATGTTGTTTTGTTGGTATCCAATTTGATTTTTTTTTACTTGAAGATCAGGTTAAGAAGTTGAACGATGACCTGGCAGGAGACAGGGTTGAGCATAAAATGTCTTCAAGCGAGACATCATATGTGCTTTTTAGTCTGTTACAGAGACAAATAATGCAAAAGAATATATATATTTTTTAATATTTTGCCAAACACAAAAGTCAGGAATTTTGAGAATTTTGATGCATAGTTTTAATTCCACTCAGGCATAGCACTATGCTCTTCACAACTGACTATATTGTGCACAATCTATTCAAACAGGCTGCCTGTCAGTACAAAACCATATGTTTTTAGGGGAATTTGAAGACGACGCTGGCAAGTCAAAGCTAACAATCCCAGGCCGCAGGACACGCTGTTGTGAGTGTGTATGCAGGTTGGCATGTGGATCATGTTAATATTACTAGTTAAGTCCTGAGACCTAACCAGTGTGAGTGCGATGAGTGGATCTTGTGTTTGAGTTACTGTGTGCATTCTGATTTTCCCCAGTTGCATGGGCTCTATCGGAATGTTGGTTCTTTCACCCTTTCACCATGTGATCAGTGGGCCTTCCTTGTGATCGAATTACGGTGCGCATGTCAGTGTTTCCTCGTTCCGGTATATAAGTCAATGTCTCTCTTCACTATTACACATACCAGTATCAGAGCATGTCCTATGTCCCACTGCTCGTGACCATGACTCCTGGCATCAAAGTTCAGGTTGGTGTTCCCCTCTCCTAACGTCCATGACATGTCCACTTCTTCGAGACTCAGTAACTATGTTTTCCTTGTCCTGGTATTCAGTGTATTCCCTTCACCATTGTTTACCCCCTTGTAAGTGTCTTCCCTGTTTCAATATCAGTGTAACCACCCACCATATAAATATATTCATGACTTCAGAATACATATATTCAATGTTCCTGTGTAGATGCATTCATTGTTCTGTATATATACACATTTTCACTGTTCTATTATTCATGTATTTTCTGTTGCGGTACACGTCTATGCCCTGTTCAAATATTCTAGTGTCTACTGTTCCAGAATAAACATATTCCCTGTTCTAATATACATGTATCCCATTTCAGGATTCATATATTTCCTCTTCTACTGTACATGTATTCCACGTTCAAGTATGCATGTATTCCTTATCTCTTCTCTCTGGTCCCAGTGTTAGTGCATCCCTGCCCAGACATGTGTGTGTGTCTTCAGGGCCTCATCTCCCTGCCTTTATGTCCATCTAAAGTCTTCAAGCTACAGTTAATGTAAAAAGCATGGAGGCCAATGCAGGAGCAAGTGATCGCCCCCTCTTCATTGCTAATATTGCATTGAGAGTGGGAGTGTAGAGCAGGTAATGTTAACCACAGACCATGGCTCACCTGCCATTAATGGGACCACAAACCCAGTGCCCTCTGATTTTCTGTCTCGGTGGTGCAAGTCCAGGATGCGCAGATGGTGCTCTTCTTACCTTGTTCTCTGTTGCCAATGGCATCAGAGCTGGTGTAGTTGTGGGAGACATTGGGGTGGGGACTGCTTGCTTCACAACCAGAAGGCATAGATTAGCCACAGGATTAGTAGATCCTGGGTACAGTCATCAAGGAGTTTTGAGTTCACTTCCAGGGAAGACTTTAAGGTGGCCATCCAGCCAATTCAAAGGTGTGGTATATATTTGCTAGTAGAGCAATGGGTGATGGCATCTCTAGGCAAGTGAAGCAAAGGTCCCAGGTGGAGCTGCTGGCTCCAGAATCACCTGTTAATTTTGTATTATATATGTATAACATTGTGTCATAAGTGTTTGTTTAAGCATACTTCAGGTACCTGTACCCATAGTGAAGATCACTATGCGTGCTAAATAATCAAAATAAATAATGCTTTGTATAATTAAATGCATCTCCAGTGACTAATTTAAGTTTTCACTGTGAAATTACTTTGATAACAATTTATTCCCATATAATACCAGCTCTTCTGATTATTCCATTCCCTGGGGACGTTGCGATTTGTTTCTGGACTTAGGCACTCTCAACCATGCTTAAAATGGGGTTGCTCGTAGGAATGTTTCACCTGGAGAGCACGGCGTGGAATGGTGCTACCAGTGCCGGCTTTAGGGCAGTGCAACCTGTGCGGCCGCACTGGGCGCTGACCTTAGGAGGGGTGCTGTGTTTAGTACTAACTTATGATTGGAAAGATGAGGGCAGGGCACAAGTCCTGAAAAAAGAAGTGGGGGGACGCTGACGTCACAACAGGAAGTGATGTCACAAAAAGAGGCCAAAGAGTGAATTTTTGGCTCCATTTACTCCAGTTATCTAGCTCCCGGTAAAATAAGTGGGGGGACGCCGTCCACCCGCGTGGTACCCCGACTCGAGCCCTGGATGAGGGGAACTTTTGCCCGGTGATAGAGAGAGAATCCGGGGAGGAGGTCATGTGTGTGGGGGAGTCGAAAATGATTGTCGCAACGGGTGCCACCAGCGCTAGAGCTGGCCTTGGGTGCTACTCCATGCTTTCTGCTGCACAAGCTTTGTTTCCGCCCTAAACCGGAGCCCTACACTCTTGGAATGCAGAATATATTCCGACCAGATGTACACAGCGAAATCACTCTTTCCAAAAGTCACATCAGGCATCTTTGAGACTATGGACGCTGGAGTGTGGCAGGTGTTTTGTTTTAGAAACAATGAACGGTTCAAGAAGGACTGATGTCTTATGTCTTCAGACGCATTTTCCACACTGAAAGATAATAGTGAGAGTTTTGTTGCATGTACACAACGAGCCCTCTATGTCCCTGCCACAACTGTTCGTGTCACAATGAATGTAACACATATTTAAATAAGTCCTGGAGTATGGTCCGGATTTGCACCGCGCAGAAGAAAGAACACCTGTCTTTAAGCAAGTGCAGGGAAAGTGTCTGGAAATGTAATCTAGTCTATGATTGGCTGTCAGTCACTCTTAAACAATCACTCCCTCATAAGAACAGGCAGATGCAGGCGTTTTAGTGCCTGCCCTCATCCTGCTCTCTTCCCCTGCTCGTTCCCTTATGACCTGAATTGTGCAATCTACTACGGCTAAAGCTAGCACAACATTACATCCAGTATTTTCATTTCCTAAAATGAAAGTCGTTTTTTAATATATTGTATTACTTCATGATATTGGGATCCAGAGAACAGGATGAACAGAAAAGGAAGCACTTCAGACTCAACAAAATACTTTAACTTAATGATCATCTAATGAGTAAAGTGCCTTTATTGCATTAATTGCACTACTTAAAATATCACATGTAGTGAAAAAATTTAGTGAATTTGGAGATTGTATCAGATGGGATGGGACAAAAGGAGGGGGACGAATAAAGAACTATAAAATTGCCTGCATTTTTCGTCCTTAAAATTCCCAAGACCAGTCTACAAAAGAGCACCCGCAGCCTTCCTTGTGTGGCTGAAAAAATGGTTCAACCAGTTTTACTGTTACCGCTGGAATAGAATGCAGCCTACGCCTTTATTTATAATGTCATAGTTGATCTCACTAGTTGAAGTAAGACTGCTGTGGTAATTTATTTATTTTATTAATTTTGATGTTTAGTAAGCTATTTGTGCATCATCTTGCCGTTGCTTCAGGGAGCTATATGGTACAATGATGCTATTGAATCTCAACATTTGTATAGAATATTCCTGCCTCTTGTACACCATCATAGCGGCAGCGCTCAACATTGTCCATGTGTTTGGTAGACCACGCCGTTGTTGTTGAAAGTGTATGTCAAGTGTGCAACATTTGGCCTTTGATTGACGAGTGTGATGTCATGTGACATGCACATGTTCAAAGGATTGTGAAGGAAGGGTATTGTCCTCGTGTGGTGCTTCATCACAGGCCTCCAGTTTGTCCTAACGTGTGACTTCCAGTTCCTTAGGCTGGTTTCTGAATCAGATATCCCAAAAGTTTGATGCAGGCCAAGGCATGCCAACTTTGTTTTATGGGGTTTCCTTGTTTCATATCCAGTGTCTGGCTCAGGTTGTCCTTAGTGTGTGAAAGGCTAAGTGACAAGGCCCACGTTTTTGCTCAAAAGCCCACATCCGGCACTATTGAATGTCACTGTGCAAATACTAAAGCTGCACAGTCTTGATTCCACCTCTATTTTTAATTCACCACCAAACACTCCCTGTCCCTTTATTTCACTTTTGCAGGTTCTATTTAATTCTTGCATTCAGCCATTTGTCATGTTTTTTCTCTTCCTCTTTCTTTCCCCCTGTGTGTCTTTCTCTTTCTTGCTTTCGGTCTGATGTGAGGAAAAAAGTGCCAGGCTGCAAAAATGAGTACTGGTAGGCGCAACCTGTCTCAGATCAAGCGCTGATTCCCATGCACTAAAGATTAACATTGGGCACACAAGCATGCTGTTGATAGTCATCTTGGAGAAGGCGTAACAATCATTCTACATTCCAACAGCCAATCGAATTATAAAAACATTTTCCTTTCATTTAGAATAATTCCATTCTGTAATCAGTCCCTGTACAGTTTGAGAGATAGGGTTTCTAGCAAACTGATACACAATTCTAAACATATATCACAACATTTAAGAACTAAGGGGCAGATTATTATGATGGTGGGACCTCCACCGACAGCCCTTTGGTGGCATTCCCACTGACATCGCAGTCATTTTCTCCCCCTGTCACATTTGGATGGCAGGCAGCTGTATGGCTGTCGAAAAGACCGACCGCCACGGATCAGATGGGCTTGTCGGAGTAATGCCTGCAATGGTGGTGGTGCCTACCAGGCACCGCCGTAGGCATTATGATGTTCCTTTCCGCTGGCCATTTCATTGCGGTGAACCCCCCTGGCTCTCCGATATGTGCACTGGGGTGGCACTTATCGTGCCCCCTACGTGTCCCTGCACCATGTGGCAGGCATAGTATGGTGCCTGCCAATTAGTGCAGGGATATGTGAAGTGTCCCTAGTTTGCATTGGGGCGGGTGCTGCAGCCAGCAGCACCAGCCGCAATGCAAACTTTAGGCATTGCAACAGCTGTGGTGCCAGTCACATCGTAATGCATATGTTGGGACTGCCAACAGCTTGTTGGGGGTAGGGGGGGTATCCCGATTTGCCCGCCAACCTAATCAGCCCTTAAGTCCCTCGAGTTTGTGGTCACGATATTGTGACCCGTTGCCATTTTGGATTCGATATTCCAGCCCACATGGGACACATGAAAACGTGCCTCACTTTGTGGTCTCTCAAACTTCTATGACAACCAGGACATATGCTAAATGTAATGACACCTCCTGGAACAGATAGAGAAAAAGGTCGACCATATACTATTTAATCTCTCAACGCCTTCCACTGATGTCTTTCCCTACTATGTAAATACCAATAAATACATCCACTCCCCAGTCCATGTGCCTTCCCACAATGCCTTGCAGGGCGACAACAGCTACGTCAGCAGTGTGACGGCATTCCTCTTTTTATGGGAGTTCCTTTAGAGGATGAAACAGAAAGGAAAGAGGCCAGAGAGGTGTTGAGATCCTGCAACATCCTGCAGTTAACGACAGTAGCAGGGGGAGAAGCGTGTGAACGGAAGTGGCGCGCGACGCATAACGTCATGCGGGCCGGCCCATAAAACATTTGTCGAAGGTGTACGGTTTCCCCAGCCAGCTTCTCTGAGAGATAACAGTGCAATCGGCTTTGAAGTCGGCGCGAGTATCCTGCAAATGCTCGGCGGGGCAGCGTGGCCGCTCGCGGCGCAGGTGCTGAAATGGAATGGAAATATTCCGAGTTTCCCCGTGTCTTGTGGTCGGATTGTTAATAACATCTGTCATTTAGGCTAATAACAGCCAGACGGGCCAGGCAGGGCCGTCCTTCCCGGTATGTAGATGTGTTATGATTGCAGGCCCTGATGGGCCGATGACAGCTTCCTGGTTTCCCCTTCGCATATTTCTGTAACTGCGCGCGCTGTCATCGTTTTTTGATAAATAGCCAGACCGTGCTTCATTATTGTTTTCTGTAATAACCGCCGTCACCGTTCTCGGTGGAAGAATTGGCGAAAGCTGCATTAAAAGAACAAAGTCAGTGGTTAATTCCGGGCGAATTCCATAAAATGTGGATTTTGGTTGGCCAAACGTTTTGAACCATGTGTTCATTCTCTTCTGAGGAATGTATTGTCAAAGCAACCCAATGCTGGCATCTCTGACAGACACCCTAAATGTCACCTATAGGCAGGGTCTCTGGAATTATGCGATTTTGCAATCGCATTTTTTTTTGCATAATTATGGATTTGCCACATCATCCACATCTGCTGCATAATCTGTAGATTTTAACAAAAACATTTGTTTCTAGAGCAAATGTAACAAATAACCATGTGCCACGTGTTGCAGCACAGAGGCAGACCAACGGTCACCTCTCTATTGCGTATTTCTGTATTTTGGTGTCAAAGCCATAAAAATGAGGTGAAACATTTGCCCAGATAGTGTTAACGTGTAAAATTGCCAAAAGAATTAGGTAATACTAATAGAAAACTTGCTACATTACCACACAAAATTAGTCTTTTCTTGCTGCATAATTTAGTCAACCCTGCTTCGTAATTTGGCTCTCTCCTGACGCATTATTTCAGTAGTCCCGACTATAGGGAATAATGTATTGCGTTGACTTCCTCCTTAATCCCTTGAGCTAGTGGTATGTTGGGCCAGGCTGATTTGGAGTGACATATCTGTACAAGGAGGGTGTAGCTATGCGTCTCACATTAATACTAACATATGAATGATGCTGCTAATTAATAACAGTCATCTGGCAGACATAATAAGAGCCTCTTAAGTACACCAACGTATGCTCAAGTTTTGTGCCTGATCAGTAGTTCCCTTGACTAAATATAGTTTCAGGAAAAACACAGGGGATTGTTGGTTTCTTACTTTGGCTGATCAAATCATACAATCTTGAACTTCAGGATTAAGAGGCCTGTTAAGGCAAAGAGCACTGTTTAAAGATTCCACACTCATGGTTTCTAATCATGCCTCCACCCTGACAGATTGCAAAGGTAGTGCAATAGACTGCAGCGACATGTTGTAAGGTAATAAAATTATAAGCCAATCACAAGCGGAGCTGCAATTATGGAGCAATAAGAAATAATAACATACATTCATGGGTCGGGAACACACTTTCAAAACTGCCAAGAAATGGAAGGTAAACTGTTACGATCAAAACAATTCCCTACAAATAATTATGCTTACTAGTGCACATTTGAGTGCTATGGATATGGATGTATGGCCCTGCACTAGGGTGTCCGATGAAGATCCAGGAAGAGCAGATCGCGGCCATACTTTCAAGAAAACCACTGATAATGTAAAGTAGTTCCAGTAGGTTAGTCATATAAAATTGTACCTCATGTAAGCATACTGAAAATCTGGCATGGATTTTGACACCCCTCCTTACAATTACTCCTGAAATGCCTAGTCTGCAGCCTTTTAAGGGGGAACACAAGGATTACATGATGTGAACGCCTACTGGCACAGTTTGTGGGATAGGGGTAGGTTTCTCAGCACTCCAGCCGTGCATAATCAGAGCCGGGCTGGTAGCTTGAAGTGGGACTGGACACAGTGTTGGAGTAGGACATACAATAGACTTCACGCAGTGCTTAATTTGTGAAAGAGTGAGTGCCCGTACTGGAAGCTCTGCTAGGAAGCCCACGGCCAGTGCAAGTAAATGTTGACTTGCCCAAAATCAAGGCTGCATAGTCTTTATTCCACCTCATGCCTCTTTAATGGACTGACAGAAACTCCATGTCCCTTTATTTCACTCTGGCAGGTTCCTGCTTTCTCTCTTTACAACGTTCTTTAAGTCTTTCACTTTGTTTATTTTTCTTCCTTTTGCTCTTGTTAAATGTCCGGTGCAGAAAAAAGTGCTAGTCCTCAAAAGTGAGTGCTTGTGGCTCCTACCGGCAGCCTCTGGCTCAAATTAAGCACTGGGCTCAGGCACCAAAATAAACGTGGCCCCTATTAGTGAATGTGATAGCTAAAAAAGTGGCCTATGTTTGCAAATTGGAACAGTTTTGAACTCGTAAAGACACGCTATATAAGTGATTTGCGAGCTATGGAAGGGTGCATGAATTTGAGCATGCTGCAGGCAATGTTTGCTGTGATGTCATGGACATCAACAGTAAAAACCGGGCCACTAGGTCATAAAGCGGGCCCATAAACAGCTAAAACTCAGCCCACATTCTGATCTGTCAGACAGCCCATCTGGCGTTGCCAGGTTGTGTATAGTCCAGTCTGACTAGAACATATTGCGTTAAAAGAAGTGAGGATTTGGGTGTATAATATGATATGGCTGTGGGGCCTTATGGAATACACTCACAAAAACTGTCTTGGGTCCAGTCAGGCTCATTTGCAAACCTTAAGCTCAACAGTGGGTAGCTGTGGCTTCAAGCAGCAAGGCTTAACAAAGGAACCCTGTGTAAAGCATTTAAAGGCACCAAACAATTGAATAAGAAAAAGACACAACAGCAATTGATAAAAATAGAGCTTATTCTTCCGACTTTTTAGAGTCCTTGATTATCAAAATCCACCGGAGGGTTCCAGAGATACAGATTTTTGAAGATACAAATACGTTTAAAAGCAACCACAAACAAGCATTGGTCAACAAAACAAAAAACTTGACAAACTTTTGCATAGTTTGAAACAGCAACCAAATCCGATTGGGTGACAATCTATCAGTCCAGTAAGGTTACTTTGGACAGTTACCTGACCATCAAAGCCTTTCCAGTCCAGTTTCAGCCTTTAGGAAATGACCACCATAGACAACAATGAAGTGGTCCTGATGCTGGGGATGCAGCAGAAAAAATGCTCAATGATGCTCCTGGAGCTGAGAGGTCAACAGGGGTGAAGTGCGGGTGATTCCTTGGTCCATGGGAAAGGTAGTGCAACTTTGACCACAGCACTTGGGATCTAGTGACGTCCTCTTTGCAACAGTAGAAGGCCAGCTGCGGCTGGACTACCAATCTCACGACATAGCAGTTACAGCGAATATCCTTGGTAGGGGCTAGTATCCCTCTTGGGCGACATATCCAGCCTTTGATAACACTCCTGGGTTCATCAGACTTGGGTGCAATTTTTGGCCATCTCGGATTTGTCTCTTGGAGCGCTCAGCGGCAGTCAGTGGCGATTTCTCAGAAGTGGCTACTGCTGTGCCGGTTTAGACTTCCTCAGCTTTGATGTCCCTGCTGCCGATCCAGAGGCCCAGCTGACTGACCATTAGAGTCACTGCTTTGATCTGTGGCTGGGGATCAACTTTTCTCTAAGCCAGGATCAAGGGGCACAGTCCAAACTTCACCAGACCAAAATGCAGCAGGTGCAGTCCTTCCGATGGTGCAGCTTCTCTTTGTGCAGTTTCAAAGGCGGCATGGCAGTTCTTTTTCTCTAAATTCAGTGTGCACTGAGGTTCAGGGTGCCAGGGTACCGATTTTATCCCAGGAAAGTGCCCCAAGGAGACAACGTGGTCACTAGCTAATGGGCTAGCAGGTCCCCTACTCTTTGATGACAAAGTTCCGGTGATTAGTGGCATTTGGCGATCCCAGAGTGCACTATTCTTGCCATTCTCAAGACATCTGAACCTTCCCTCGACTGTGAAGAGCTTGGTAGTTCACCCCAGAGGTGTGGCTACCTAAGGGCTACACGCCTACGACAAATTGGTTTGGGGATGGGTTTTACCCTCGCTGGCCCTGTCTCCAACTTGTCTGTGTGAACAAAAGGCAGCCTACTCGGGAGTGTTGTCAGAGACGGTCCTTCAAAGGTGGCTTCACCTTTAAAGCGCACCTTTTGGGCTAACACTCCAAGTAGCTTCCTTGGAGAGGTCACACCTCTCTATGGCAACTGCATTTGTTCCTAAGCCTGGGAGTCATGCGCACGTTTCCCTATGCGGGCAGTGTGCCAAGTTTGCCAAGGCCTGCACCTTTCTAAAAGTTGCGTAACTTTAGTAGGGACTTTAATCTCGACTTGGACATCATGTCAGGTTTAATGTCCTTATTAATTTGATACATTACAGTACCCAGTTAGGTAGTTCAAATCAGAAATTAGCCAGGCTGAGTTGCCAGCTGGTAACTCTGTTAGCCAATGGGGGTTCTAACTTTTCCTCAACAAAAGTACAACTTTAAGGGCTTTGCTGCTAAGGCATATATAAACCTATATGTCTTGCTCAACAATATATAGCTCCCTGCCATATCGCTCCTTACACCTTTCTTAGGGGTGACTTACATATATTATTACGGTGGCTTTTGCCATTAATGGTAATGGCAAAATCGAACTTGTAGTATAGCAACAGCCTTTCCAGTCTGCAGTGGCAGGCTGGGAGCCATTTTATACTTTTCCCCACACAGGGTGGCACAAACAGTGCTGCAGCTCTGAGTGAACACTCTGCCTTACATGCACTGAGTACCCTGTGTACCATATACTAGGGATTTACAAGTAAGTCAGTACTTGCCAATTGAGGACATCCAATTCGACATACCTTTTGTAATGGGTCAGAACACTGGCACTGAGGTCTGGACAGCAGGCCTCTGTGCACTCTCAAAGACTAAAAACCAGCAGCTAGTAGTCCAAACGGGGTCCAAAAGTGGGGGAGGGGACCCGCAAAAAGCCCGTATACTTGAAAAAGCCCCCATATTTCACCATGCAAGTACAAACTAATTATTGAGAACTGCACTCATGGTTATGACTTCGCTATCTCCCTATGATCTCTTTTTTTAAATAAAGGCAAACTATTTACCAGGACAATTTTTCCAAAATGTTGGCGAAAGAGTCATGTGATATACATGCAGTTATGAAAAGAGATTTATTATTTTTCGAGACTTCAGACTTGGACACAATACACTGGAACATCTTTTACTCCACAGCAGAAAGTCATTTATCGGCCTATGAGAAAATTGTGTGCATCTCCTCAGAGTTGGATAGACTGATGATCTTAATCTCACCCTGCTCTGAAAGTACCACTTTGGTGCCCTAGCCTACAAGGGGTTTGTTTTCCCTGTGTTCAGCCTCCCACTTCCCCTGTGGATAATTGGGAACAAAGAGTTCCATGTGTGGGTTGATCTCTGATTACAGGAGCCTCCTTTATTGATCTGAGCTGCCAACAAACGCATACATGTTTTAAGGCATGAGCAAATCACACAACTGCCTACGACCCCCACCTTACAAGCGGTCACCTGGGAAAGTGAACTTTCTATCTTACATTTGTCTATTTCTCCATCTCAACCTTTAAAGTATTATTCAATATTGTTTAGCATCATGGAGGCAGATTTAGCAGAAAATGGGTAATAAAATGCAAAGCTGCTCCAGCCAGGGACCCTAAAGTATGTCTTGCTCCAAAATCCTTAAGATGACACTGGCCAAACATACACTTAATGATGCTTCGGAGGGTTTTAACAGTGATCATTGGTTCAGTGTACAAGGCAGAAATTAGATTTCCGTATTAACCAGGCAGCCATCAACCCAGGCATCAGAAGGCATAAGGGGATATAAGGACAATTCGGTACAAGCCGATCGTTAACAATGAGTTCCTGGCTCCAAAGTGACATGACATAGGCTTCATTCTTAGAATCGGAAAACTAGAACATTTATAGCTCCTAAATGATAGCCACAAACATGGAAACCTAGGATTCAATGAGAACTTGTGTCCAAAACAATGACCTAACTCCTTGCCTAGGTAATGGCCTAGTTATACTGCAAGGTTGAAGCCAGTGAATACACTTTTTGTGTTCACTGCTAAACATAAAAGGATGACAGGCCCAGCATAGGTTTTCAGTGGGGCCCTGAAGTACAAGGTGATGGAGGTCCATGTAAACTCCATTCTGACTACATATTTGGAGACAAATGGAATACTGGATGAATCTCAGAACGGATTTCGTGCTAAACATAGCACGGAGTCTGCTCTGTTAGCTGTTACGGAACATCTGAGGGAGGGGCAGGACCAAGGTATGACATCGGCCCTGGTCCTGATGGATTTGAGTGCGGCCTTTGACACGGTCTCCCACAAGGTCCTGCTTGCAAGACTGTGGGAGATCGGAGTCAGGGAGAGAGCCTTGGAATGGTTCGCGTTGTTTTTATCTGACCGCTCCTTTCAAGTGCATGCCCCGCCGTACTCATCCAGCACACACCCCCTGGAGTGTGGAGTCCCGCAGGGCTCCGCGCTCAGCCCCACATTGTTCAATGTGTATGTCCGCCCCCTGGCCATGTTGGCTCGGGATCGTAACATCAAATTACAGTCATACGCGGATGACACACAATTCATTTTCACCTTTTCTAAGAACACAGGGGCCGACCAAGCTAAGTTCCAGGAAGACATCTCGGCCATATCAAATTGGTTGTCACAGAACTATCTCCAGCTAAATTCCTCTAAGACGGAGATACTTCTGGTAGGTAAGGACACTCAGAAATGGGATGAACACTGGTGGCCCCCAACCTTAGGTCTCCCCTCTGCCCCCAAAGAGGTTGTCAGAAACCTGGGCGTGATGTTGGACAACTCACTCTCTATGGAAACCCACGCTAAGAGAGTGGCAGGCACCTGCTATGGTCGCCTACGCTCTCTGAAACCTATTCTTGGTTTCTTTGAGCCCTGTATCCGTCAGATTATAATCCAGGCGTTAGTCTTATCCCATCTAGACTACTGCAATGTTCTTATGCTGGGTTCTAGTCTGACAGTGATACATAGGTTGCAGAGAGCTCAGAATGCCGCAGCCCGCATCTTATTTGGGCTGCCAAAAAAAGTCACATCTCGCCTATTCTTCACCGGCTTCATTGGTTACCGGTTAAACAACGCATCCAGTTTAAAAGCCTATGTCTAACCCATAAAATCCTGTATGGCACTGGTCCTCAAACTGTGCAGGGACTCTGTTCCTTCTATGTCCCTACGCGTGCCCTTAGATCGGCTGATCTATCTCTGGCACGCATGATTAAGATCCGTAGGTGCAGAGCAGGCGGTCGCGCTTTTAGGTATTTGCGCCAAAGCTGTGGAACTCGATCCCTCTTAGGGCTCGGGCCACCTCTAACCACTTTCTGTTCCGCAAACAAATTAAAACCTGGCCGTTCTCCTCTATTTAATTTCTCCTCGCTGTTGTGCTGCTCTGTCCTTAGGTATGTCCGCAGCGCTGGGACGCCCCATTGCTGGGGTAGCCATGCGCTATACAAGCAGATTTAACATAACATAACATAACAAGTACTAACCTCAGGCCTCAAGCTCTTATGTTCCTCACTGGCAGTAAGTATGGTCAAAAGATTTCTAAGGCATTCAAAGTAAACCTCCATATGTGTGGACATTTATGAGCCAAGCACATGTTTTTATTTTTGTTGTCTTTTACACATTTGGTGTTGACATTTTCTGACATGTGTTACCCCTTCTCACACAGACCTTGCCTGTTAGGGGTCATTTGGCCACTGGCGTCAGCTGCCCTCATTCCCATTATACTGCTTCCAGATACAATACGAATCACTCTCCAGGGGCGTCCTCTAGTTATTTATTTTTCATTAGATCTGACTTAGAGACAGCTTTAGTTGTCTGACCAGGCTCCTTTTGTCAGACACAGTCATACAAAACATATACACATATATAGATACACACTTTTTGTCAGCCCTCTTCATCCATTGGTCTGTTTAAGGGTTATTCACTTTTTGGCTTCCACTCACCACAGCTTAAGGGATTGGATTAGTACATCCTTTGGCTGTCTTGCATTGTGAGTGATGGCATTTTGCCTGATCACGTGCACAGGCACCGGAAAATAAGTGCACTGCAATGCTAGAGATGGCGTGCCTGTGCAAATTGTCCACTTCTGTATGTTTACATGTTGTATATTTTTGCCTTTTCTTTGCATATTTACAAAATAAATATTAAATAAATAAATACAAAGAGCATGCTTGCTATAACTCTACAGCATACATAAAAGTGATGGATGGAATGCCTAAATTAATCTCAGTCACTGGTAATTACTTGGGGCTCCATCCCAGTCATCATTATTTTGCACCCCACCTCAGTTTGGACCCAGTCATATGCACATATGTCTTAACATTGTAACAGTCCAGCCCAAACTGTCATGCAAGGTCCCCCCGAACCGAAATGCAAGCAACCCACAATCGATTTCACCCTAGTTAGGGATCATCATCCTGGTATTGCTTGGTTCCAGTGACGGTGTGCACGGGACCCCCATCCCACTTAATGCCACACACTAAAGCATATAAAAACGTGATGGAGCGAATGCTTGAATGTTTGAATTAATTATTGGAGCAGAGTAAAAACTGATTTACATATGGCTGGGTCCAAACTGAGGTGGCATGGTGTGCACAATAAAGTTGGACTGGGATACAGCCCGAGTAATTACCAGCAGCTGAGATTAATTCAATCATTCCAACCAAAAAATGTTGGTATACTGTAGTGTGCCAAACCCAGCCATGTTGTATTTACCAATGCTTGTCTTTATTTCGCACTTCGTTCCATTTTTATCTACCTGAAAGCTGTAATACAGAAGCCAGATGATTGGTAGTAAGAACAAGCAATTGATGGGACAGATTTGGTGAAAGCAATTGAACTATTGACCCCTGCCCCGTGGCGGTGGTGAAAATGGCACAAGATATAGTTGCTGATAAGCTGACAAAAATGTTTAATCATATTTTCAGGATGGGAGTTTTCCTTAAGCTGTGGAAAACGGCATCAATCTTCCCTATCCTAAAAAAAAGAAAAAACTTGGATCCACAGGAAGTCAATAACTATCAACCAATATCCCACCTATCTTTTCCAGCCAAAGATCTAGAGAGAGCCATGAATAAAAAGTTGGTGGAGTACATCACTTTACATAGCTGTTTTGAACCGGCCACAGCACTGAGTCAGCCCTGATCAAATCGGTTGTGGAAATAAGGATAGTTCTAGACAACAGAGGGAGGGCGCACTTATTCTGTTGGATTTGTCGGTGGCCTTCAACACTGTCCACCATACTATTTTGGTGGACAGATTGGCAGGGATAGGGGTGCAGGGATCAGCTCTCAATCTGCTTAAATCTTTTTTGGAAGATAGGATGCAATTTGTAGCTATGGACCCATTTAAGTCTAACCCTTTTCAGCTCCCTTGTGGAGTGCCACAGGGCTCCTCAATTAGTCCTACTCTTTTTAATGTCTACATAGCTGCGTTGGCCCCAGTTATAAAATCCTTTGGTTTCGACCAAACCTCGTATGCTGATGATACGCAAATTGTTGTAGAAGTCATGAACCAGCCACATTGCATTAGCAATCGATTCAATGATTGCATGTTAGCCGTAAGCTCATGAATGAGCTCTAACAGTCTGAAACAACATTTTAATAAAACGGAGATGGTCCTCTTTGGCAATGATCCCTCTTTCCGGTCCCCGGGTTTGGTGGCCAACAAATTTAGGTGACTTAACAGTGCCAATAGAAAAGGCAAAAAATCTTGGGACGATCATAGGCAACAGGCTTGCCTTTGCTCAGCAGATTAATGCCCTGACATCTTCCACGTTTTATATATTAAGGAAAATAAGAAAGATCATGCCTTTCATCTCAGTAAATTCTCAATAACTGGTCATATCAGCTCTGATATTGGCCAGATTAGATTATTGTAATGGCCTATTCCTTAACTTGCGGGTCCAGCACCATAGGAAAATTCAGCTATTGCAAAACGCAACTGCTAGCGTTCTCACCCATATGCCTAAATATGTATCAGTTAGGAAAACAATCAAACAGCTTCATTGGCTGCCGGTGAAGGAGCGGATCCAATTCAAAGCTTTGTGCTTCGCGTACAAAGCCTTGCACAAGCAAGGACCACAAGAATTATCCAAGATATTCAGATGGTAAATGCCTAGTAGATCACTTAGATCCTCGAACTCTAGAACCTTGGTGGTACCAAAATTCAAAATAATGAATTGGGGTGGCAGAAGTTATTATCTGGGCACCATAAAAGTCTGGAATAAACTCCCGCTATCCATCCGATCGGCCACTTCCCTCCTCAATTTTAGACGGGAGTTGAAAACCTGGCTTTTCAGCACATCAGACTTCTGGTAAAGATTCCTGTATCTTTCTCAGTCCGATCAGTAGGTTAGCACCAGGACACCGTTTGGTAACAGAGCGCTTTATAAGTCCCCCACATTAACATTAACTATAGCCCTCAGAATTAATTGTAGGACTGGCTGCCTATTGTGGAGCCCTCTTCTAGGTGGCAAGTGCGGATACATTCATAAATCCTGGAAGAAGAAGGAATGATTGCAACTGGTCATGCATTATGCCAAGATTATAGTTGGATATAAAGGCATAAGGTCTGATCAGACCTTCATAGTGCAAAATAGTGTCTTCTAAGTATTCAGTCAGGTACAGTAAAGGTGAAGGTATTGTTCAATACATATCTATCCTTGCTTAATGCTTTCTAAGTGACTGTCAAGTAGCCTAGTGCCCCAGGTATGTAAACCACAGGCTGCACAATTGAATGCAAAACAATGCTGAAAATGCAAATATCACCAGTAGAGAACACTCAAGCTGGTAGAGATCTGATAAAAGGTCCATGTAATTAAGAAGTAGTTATAGCTGCTCGTGATGCAACTACAATACCCAAAGGATTATCCTCTTACTCTTTATTGTTGTTCTCGCATTGACACTAGTATATCCCAGAGGAGAAATTTTAATTCGTGGTCTCCAGGCAGGAGTAGGGATTGATACATCCCCACGAAGAGCCTTGCTAGTTGCTGCACCAGGTATCTCATATTTGTTGGTACACTTTTACCAATTGTCATTGTGGCCTACGTGGTAGCAGCTGGTGGACAAAGCACCATGAGTGTGGGTGGGGCTGAGTCAGCTGTAGGTCACTGGAAAATAATGGCTACATTGCTGAATGTCACTAGCTAATTCTTTTCCTCGCACCCATTCACGATTTTGTGATTGTGTCCTAGGCCAGTTACCGCATATGTCTAGCCCTCCCTCCACAGCATGCTATGGAGATAAGTGCCTTAGCGTCACACTCACATAGTTTTTTACGAAGCGGTCTAGAATCCAAGGAACGCTGTAAATGAAGATCTAAGTACTGTTTGCCGCATTTAGAAGAGCAACCTATGCCCAATAGCGATTCCCTATTGCTTTGATGGAGCGGGCACCACAGTTTTGTTGACTAAACTGGTGAAGTCCTGGTAGAAGGGAAGAGGAAGAACACAAAAACATTTAATTGACATTTAACCTTCTGTGAATTGATAGCATAAGATGACCATTCTATCCCCACCCCCACCTCCACCCCCAATGGCCTTCTGGAAAATTCTGTAATGGAGTTATAGTTTAGTTAGTGGTTGACTCAATGCTAAATTGTCGATTCTTTGCAGCTGCAAAGAAGCGACACAAAGACAAGAATGTTTTGAGAGGTCAGTACGAGGTTAAACAACTGTTGACATAGCCTATAGGTCTGACTTTAATATGCCAACGCATCCAAACACTGCATTTACAAATGCTGTTTATAGGGTTTGCATGCACACATGTCATCACATTAAAAGCCAGGTCTATTGGCTTTAATAATGCTTGGTATGTTGTGGAAAACATGAATTGCTTTCTGCGTAGAATGTTTGTTGGAGAAAAAGACTTGAATATGACAAATAGAGTGACGGTTATGTGTACTCCACACTTGTAATATAGTCCCTCCTTACATTCCATGGAAGCACTTCCTGGAAGGCGAAGAGATGCGCCAAATAGCCAGCAGCATGAGGTGAGAGAGTAATATTCATCTGGAACCAAAGGCCACTCTATGCACTGGTAACAACACATCATGAATACATCTGCACTGACAAACCAGACCTAAAAACAAAAGTCAACCGTGCACCGTGATGTATTGCAATAAATTCAAATTGAGTCGAAACAGTTTACACCCCTTTTTTCTCAAGAAACGCCTAAGTTGGCTGAGCCTGTGGTGCAGCAAGGAGCTCAGCTCCTCCACAGACATCACGAGGAGTGACATGGGAAGTGCATTAAGAAGCCATGTAGTCTTGTTTTGTTATCACTTACATTACAAACTCATGGGGCTGATGTCAGAAGTAAATATTAAAAATGCGTGAATTGGTAAATTAAGCTTGTGTTAATGTTATATTTGTACTAACTTCCCGAAGCGCCCTCCTGACTACTTGAACACTATCTAACAACAACAAATACAACGAATATTTTCGCACAGGGAAATGCTGAAGGAATTTTCTGAAGTTATTTTCACCTACCTTGACCATATGTATCTTTTCCCCTCTTTAAGCAGTAATGACATTTATAAATGACTCAGACTGAATATTATTAACCCCTTCGGTGCTGATGACAGCTCCCGGTCGTCATCAGTTACGGTGGGCGTGTGCTGATGACCACGCCCGCGATCGGAATGTGCCGCACAGGCGCAGAATTCCGGCCGCAGCCAGGGGGTTAAGGTTACCCTGGTTAGCATGTTTCAAATATACATTTTCCACTGACTAAATGAGGCTGGCTGCATATATTATTTAAAAGATATTTTGAGAGAGATAATGATTTGGTGTTAATGTTGAGCAAGAGCGCGGATTGGCTGTCGATCTCATCCATACATGTGTTTTTAAGCGGAGGCCACAAGCTTTGCCAATCACTCCCTTTAATTCCGTTTCCGGTTCTTTCGGAGAGAAGGCCCATGACAATAGTTATTCGATGGTGGAATGAAGGGCCTTCCTTTGTGTTTCATAATAAAGTTGACACAGTTCCTGGCTAAAGCGGGGAATATCCCCTCTTGAAAACATTGGGGTTTACAGTCCAGTCACATTCACCCCCCCTCTCATGCCTTGGACTGATGTCTCACCAATTGTCTTCACATGTTCTCTGCCTCTGTTGCTTACGATTTGCATGACGTCACCCAGTCCCTGACAGTACATTGACAACGCATCCAACTATATATCCTTTAGTCAGACACTAAACTTTAGGTCCTTTGCGCTTGCCCAATGTAGGTTGAATTATGTGCGGAGACCATGGGTGTTGATTTCTGGGTCGATGCCTAGGGAGGTGAATGGATTTTAACAATGCATGGTACAGTTCCGTCATATTAGCAAATTAAAGCACATCTACAGTGTAATCTGCAGTTTTCATAGAATTCTAGGACATGATAATGCTTTCCAGATCTAGCTCTTTTGGTGCATAACCTTGACTCACTGTGAGTGGTCTACAAGAGTGGCCTTTTGAAGAGCTCCGCCCTGGGTACTGATTCAGTAGAGAATGTCCAACTGAAGCAAAAATCTTTATTTCCCTTGTTTTGTTACGCTAGCCTGTACACAACTGTTATGCCCATGTTTTGTAATCATAGCTGTCAATCAGTCTGGTTGCTCAATATTTTTGGATGGAATCACAAACACATAGATCTTCAGAGGTTGGTGAGATTTTCAGATTAAAGTATGATACCCATTGTTGCGAATAATCCTCCTTTATATGTGTGACTTCTGCTACTTAGAGAGAGCCCTTCACGTCAAATAGAATGATCAGCATTTGAAGAAGCACCCTTCCCCACTCTAGATGTGACTTCTGGTAGAAACCTCTTTGAGATAGAGCACTACTGGTCCCATCTTCAGGTGTGACTTCTGATATCTGAAGTAGAAACCCAACATTTCTCACTCTGGGTGTGTGAATTGTGGACTCTGAAGTACCAACCACGCCCACCTCCAGATTAAAGATCTCTGGGTATCTAGAGTGGAAGCCATCCCTCCTCACTCCAGATGTGTGAAATCTGGCGTCTATTTTGATGTCCTTATCGCTCTAATAAACTGTCCTTTTAAAGCTGGAGGGATGTTCTTAAAGCTATAGCTGCCTTTCTAATAGTATAGGATGACCACTCGCCAATCAAATGTGTGACTTATGATATCTAGAGAACCATCCTTTCCCAATCCAGATGTGAGACATCTGGGACCGCCTGCGCGCCCAGGGGCACTTTGATATTACAGAAGGAAAAGCAAACGTGTGTGCGTCCCCTTCAGTAATACAGATAGCGCTGGCGCACTTAAAGTACCAGTGCTACTATCACGGAGCGTTCCCTCATTTGCATAAGGGCATGCCCTATGCAAATGAGGGCATTCCTTTGCCTTTGCACCCACGCCATATGGCAGGCGTGGGTGCAGAGGCAAGGAAGCTCTCAGGGGGCACACTCACAGTTCTAGGTGTCTCACTGTGAGTGCCCCTCCGGAGAGCAGCCCTCTGGCGGGGAGAAGACATACCCTTGCAGTCAGGGACTGCACCCGCCTGCAAGGGTTCTCTAATCCCCTTTAAAAGTGAAGGTGCTCTGTGTTTTCACATGAATTCACTGCCCCCAGGGCAGCTTGCGTTTGCGGCTGCCCTGGGGTCAGCGCATTCACCGTAATAGGCGCATTGTCATTGTTTGCGCCCATGTGCACCTTTTAAAAGGTGCGCCGGACGCAAACAATATACGGCCCCAGGGATCTAAAAGGCTTCTCTTCCCAAATCGACTTTATATCCTGATACCTGGTGAACCATCTTTCCTCACTTTAGATACGTGACTTATTTATTTATGAAATTTGATAAAGCGCGAACAAATGCCCGTAGGCGTCTCGGCGCTGCAACATCTGCATCAGATTCTCCACTGGCTTTGTATGATCTAAGATATTACTGGTTAAACAGCCAAGTTTTTAGCTGTTTACGAAAGGACCAGAGAGAGGTGCAAGTCTGAATTGACTGAGGTAGGGTGTTCCACAATTGTGGGGCCGAAGCCAGGAACCGACGGTCTCCCCAGGAGACAGTCTTGGTACGAGGCACCACTAAGTCGTTAAGAGTAGAGGATCGCAGTACCCTGGGGGGACGGTAGAGGATCAGTTGGTCTTTGAGGAACTGAGGTCCTTGTTTATGCAAAGCCTTGTACACAATACAGAGAGTTTTAAACTTGACCCTGCTTCTGATTGGAAGCCAGTGAAGTTTTCTGATAGTATCTGTGGCAGACTTGTGTTTGGGAATTCTGGCGAGTAGTCTTGCTGCCGCGTTTTGTATTGTTTGCATTTTATCAAATACCCTGATCTGGGCATTGGCAAAGAGACCATTACAATAGTCCAAGGTGGACAGCACTAGGGAGATAACCAAAGTTTTCCCGGCACTTTCAGGGAGGAAGGGGATGATTTTCCTTATTAAGCGTAGTTTATGAAACGCCGAGGATGCTACTTGGTTGGCATGGGCGACGAAGTTGAGCTGGTCTTCAAAAACAACTCCCAAATTCCTTACCTTGGAGGTGGGTTTAGGCAGGGTTCCGAAAGACGCGTGCCACCAATTGGGGGACCAGCTTGGTGTGAGTTGTCCAAAAATGACAACCTCCGTCTTATCGGAGTTGAGTTTTAGACAATTGGAGGCCATCCAGTCTCCAATTGCCAACATACATTCTCTGAAACTCTCGGCCATCTTATGTCCATTGTTTTTAATGGACAGGACTAACTGTGTATCATCTGCATATGAGGTAAGGCTCATCCCATGTGCTCGAATGATATTGGCTAGGTCCGACACATAGATATTAAAAAGTGTCGGACTCCGGGATGAGCCTTGAGGGACCCCACATGGCAGAGACAGATTAGTCGATTGGAAAGATTCCAAAGTGACAGCCTGAGTTCTGCCTGACAGAAAGGAGGCCAGTAGGTCTTTAGCTACTTGTTGGATGCCCATTTTTTCGACACGATCGACCAAGATCGAATGGTCGACCGTGTCGATGTTGATGCAGTATAGATATTGTTAACCTTAGTGAAGAAAAAGGTTCCTAATGCGTCACAAAGGGATTGAGAGGGGGGAGGATTTAAGTCGGGGGAATATCTGGCTAAATGCTTGGTGGTGTCGTAGAGCTGTTTTGTGGAGTTCTTGGCTTGCTCTATCCGTTCGCTGAAGTACTTCCTCTTGGCCTCAGCGATCATAACTTATATTTGGCAAGCATCTCCTTATAACGGGTTTTGCTTTCTTCGTTGTACGACTTCCGCCAATGCCTCTCCCTGTTCCTGCAAAGTTGTTTCTGGTCCCTAAGCTCATCGGTAAACCAAGGAGCAGAGGGGGTCAATCTGTTTCTTGTTGCATGTTTAAGGGGTACAAGTGAATTAGTGGCCAGACCCAGCCAATCCTGAAATTGTTTGGTGGCTGTGTTGGGATCAGTAGATAATATAGGACAAGAATTGGAGAGACAAGCTTTTAAAATAGAGCTATCTATATCTTTCCAAGCCTTGAAATGTTCACGACTGGACATGGGTACGTTAGCAGTAGTGGCTTCATTGGTGGTAATTGTGCCCAGAATTGCATGATGGTCCGACCATGTTAGTGGCAGGCTATCCGTTATGTGAAAACCCTCAAGGTTAGAAAAAATGCCGTCCAAAGTATGACCGCCGTCATGCTTGGGGGAATTGACCAATTGAGGAAGCCCTAAGGTGTTCATGCCAGATAGAAGGGAGAAGGTATCCCTATCTTCTGATTTCTCTAAATGGAAATTAAAGTCGCCCAGTCCCATTAGGTACTTTTCAATGGCTAAGGGTTCTAAGATGGTGCTAAGATCTGAGATCTTATGCAACCCAGAGGACCGCCCCAGCCTACGTGATATTTGGGAATTATGACATCTCATGGACTACCTATGCTCAGTTTATATGTGACAATTGTGGGATCTTATAGTCCACGGTACCCCTGCTGTGAACAACCACCTGGCATCTAAAGTACTAGTTCTTCCTCGCGCTAGATTCTCCGCTGCTTTTGTACGTAATGTCTGCTTTAGAAATGTTCTGCAAGACCCACTTCTGCAGCCTAACCTTTTTAAAACAGCCCTCTCTTAACAGTTTCATTTGTTTTCAGTGCACAGCTGCTATGAACACTGAAGCAACTCCAACTGGAAACTGTATCGGTGTAAGCAAATAAAATTAAATTAAAAGCTTTTTATCATCTCTCTCCACGCCTTCTTAGTTGTTAGGCCAATGAGTCATCAGCAATATTATTCCTGGTTCAAGATTCTGAAACAACCCATCAGTCATCTACCATAAATAACCAATGAAATATCGTTAACACATACAGTCACGGGATGCAGAGTGAGGGGTGACACAGGGGTGACCAATGGAAAAATGCAAACATGAGCACTGTTAAATACCCGTTTTTTGTCACAGTAATGGAAACAAGCATTGGTTCTGGCTTAGGGCCACGCATTCTCTCCTTGAGTCCCTCCCGCCACGCTCTCTCAATCACATGCACGGCCTCGGTGCATATAATATGAAGATGGAGAGAAATATGGGCTGACACGTTTTATAACGTACCATCATAGTGTTTCACCATTGTGAGGCACAATAAATGTTGCAGGGAGCTCTCCAACTTGCAGAGTTATCTGCCATTTTGCTTGGCTGCCAGGAGGAAGTTTGGCAGCTGCACTCTTCTGGATTAGTGTTTTAGCCTCTGGCACCAAGGCTTACTCAGGTTTTCCTTCTTCCAGTCGCCCTGGCCTGAGATGAGGACTTAAGCTGCATAGATCAAAAAGCAAGGTTTCTTTTTAAAGTAAAAAGTATAAATATCCATCTATGTGGTATTTATGTAGTGTGAACCTAGCCGAAAGACAGCAGAACTTAGATGGGAACATTCAGTGACGTAGTAGTTCAGGCATTCTCAAATGAATTCTCTCCACTGTAAAGTAAGTTTTGGTGAGGATGACAAATTTCCCTTTCAACAGTTGCACCTACGGTGGTGTCATTAAACAAATGCCACAGGTGCCCCTGTCCCAGGAGATTAGATGCGGACCACTGGCTATGCTTTCAAGGCAGGTGACAATAACAAATAGTGCAATAAACCATTACTCATTGACAAAACACTTGGGGACAGATTTACTAATATTTCGCGTCATGGTTGCACCTTTTTGTGCTGCATCCATGACGCAAAATGCTAGTAGATATTTACAAAGCCACGCAAGGGGCGATTGGCGCTGCCTTGCGTGGCTTTGTAAAATAAAAGTAACGCAATGCAGTGTCTTGCGTTGTACTGCGTCACATTTCATTCTGGGAGGCATTCCGTGGGTGGAACACAGGCGTTCCCATGCATCCACTCATGGATTCCACGCAATCCTAGAGTTAAAAGGTATGTAAACCTGGAATTGCGTGAAATCGCTGTGCCGCCCAGAGGGTGGTGTAACGAGGGAAAAAACTTTTTTTCTCCTCGCTTGTTTCTCTTTCTATGTGCACTCAAGCAATTGTTTTTCTCCTTATAACGCAGACCCCCTTGCACCATGGTGCAAGGGTGTCTATGTTGGCACTAGGCTGCTGGAAGTGCACCACCACAAGCAAAAGACAGGAATGCACCGTATGATGTTAAATATGATGCATTCCATTACTTTCCATTTCATGCAGTGGAGCGCAGCAAGGTGGCTTATTGCGTAGCGCTGCGTGAAAGAATGTTAAATATGCCCCTTGTTCTTGAAGAACAAGCACGAAAGGCTTGACTCAGATGCAAATAGAGCAAATGAAGAGTTTCTACAGCATAGTTCACCATACAATAATGCAGCTTTATCTGACATGGCAAGATGTCCCCTACATGACTGAAAGTCCCTGGCACAGAATATATGTAACAACCTGCTGCTTATGACCCGATATGCTTTCATTTGGAGACAGTCCATCTCTCGAGCCCATGGCATGTGGCTAATTGACTCTGTAAGTTGATCACCTATAGAATGCTAGAGTCTTTTGTGTGACAGGATCTATGTAATGTGGAACTCTTTCAACCAGGAATGATTCCTGGAACAATTGGCCACTGGTGGAAGGTAGATGGCTACCTTCCGGCTCGTGCTGTATAATTCCATGTAGTAGGCCAATAGTGGGTTCCTTTATTACATAATTATGCACTGTGTCGAAGAGAGGCATTGGGTGGGTACCGAGGTGTGGTGTAGCCTGGTTTGAGACGTCCCTGGATGTAGGCAACTCTTAAAGTTGTAGTGTGTTTCTCTGTGTTTAGTGGTAGTCAGTGTTGCTGCCTCCCCTTACCCTCCCAGCCCCCCTACACTGCTCTCTCCTTTGCTACGTCTGTAGAAACCACTGTAAAGTCAACTGTGTGGGTTTGATTTCACACTCACTGAATGAAGCTGAAAGGTTACTTTGTACTCATTAGACCTAGATCAATCTAGTTCCAACATATCATCTGTAGCATGAAAGGAAAAGCACATGAGCAGTGCTGTGACCAGCAATTATTTTACAGCTTCCTTCATGCGGGCTGCGGCAGTGCAGATCATTTTTAGGTCGAGACTGGCGTAGGCTGCGCACATGCGCAGTCTCGCCAGCGAGACTTAATGTCTCTCAGTAGCGAGGGTAAACCCCGCCCCTCTTCTCCATTGACTGGCCTCCTAAACGGCGGCCAGCCATTGGAGAAGAGGGCTCAGTGATGTCATTTTGATGCTCTAAGCCCCGTCCTTTTCGGATCTAGGGGCGTGTTTTTTTCGTTTCTTTCTCTCAGTGACGTCCTCAGTCAAAAACACGCCCCCCAGTCTGAAAAGGACGGGGCTTAGATACAAAGAAGAACCATTTGTCTGTAAGCCCCGTCCTTTTAAGACTGGGGGGCGTGTTTTTGACTGTTGTTTACAGCCGCGAAAGAATGTCAAAAACACGCCCCCAATCTCAAAAGGACAGGGCTTAGAGACAAATGGCGAATTACTGCAAGCTGTGCCCTGGTGTAACTCGCGTAAACGTTATAGAAAATGCCGCTTGTTTACGTCTATTGACCGGAGTTTGCCATTGGTGGAGATGCTGATTTGTGTCATGCTAGATGTTTGTGAGGTTACGGCGGTGAAGCAATAGCCTTCACTGAAAATGCCTTGCGACCAGCGCTAAGCACGTGTGTAGTGGTCTGCGTGGCAGAAGTAAAAAGCGTTGCCTGGCAGCAACCATAGTTTCTTTCTCACAGTTAGACATCTGCCAGGCGCGTGCACAGTGCAAATTTTGCTCTTAAGTGTGGCGTTAACGCTGTACTCTATCTTGCACTACCCATTGCCCTGTTTGTCAGTAGCGCTCAAGATCTCTCTGCTTTTTCATGTGCGCTTCTTGCTTGCTGCCCCAACACTTTGGTCTCGGTACACTCCCGACTGGGATTCTCTGGACGCACGCCCGTTGCCTGACTGGTACGATGAGGCCAAGTTCGGGATATGTCTGCACTGGGGAGTCTTCTCGGTACCTTCATACAGCTCCGAATGGTTTTGGTGGCACTGGGAAGGCGAGCAGAAAGCGGATTACGCAAACTTCATGAAAAAAACCTATGCCCCAGGCGCGACTTCACACCCGGCTTCACCGCGGAGTTCTTCAACCCGGACGCGAGGGCTGAGCTCTTCGAGGTTGCGGGGGCCAAGTGAGTGCGGGAAAGTAACGAGGGTGGCAGGACGGGAGGGATATAATAAAACAAAGCTCTCCGGTTGCTCTGCTCGCACCGTCAACATCCACATAGCTTGACAGTTTGCATGCATTTATGAAAGGGAGCCGTTTGTTTGAGTTGAATGTGGTTCTGTGTGTCTGTGGCTCTGTGTGTGTGTGGCTCTGTATGTGTGTGTGTGGCTCTGTATGTGTGTGTGGCTCTGTGTGTGTGTGTGGCTCTCTGTGTGTGTGTAGCTCTCTGTGTGTGTATGTGTGTGGCTCTCTGCATGTGTGTATGGCTCTCTGCGTGTGTGTGTGGCTCTGTGTGTGCGTGTGGCTCTGTGTGTGTGTGTGGCTGTGTGTGTGTGTCTGTGGCTCTCTGTGTGTGTGTGGCTCGCTGTGTGTGTGACTGTGTGTGTGTGTGTGTGTGTGTAGCTCTGTGTGTGCGTGTGTGTGTCTGTGTGTGTGTGGCTCTCTGTGTGAGTGTGGCTCTGTGTGTGTGTGTGGCTCTATGTGTGGCTCTCTGTGTGTGTATGTGTGTGTGGCTCTCTGTGTGTGTGTGCGTAGCTCTCTGTGAGTGTGGCTCTGTGTGTGTGGCTCTCTGTGTGTGTGTGGGGGGGCTTCCTGTGTGAGTGGCTCTCTTTGTGTGTGTGGCTCTCTTTGTGTGTGTGTGGCTCTCTTTGTGTGTGTGTGTGTGTGTGTGGCTCTCTGTGTGTGTGGCTCTCTGTGTGCGCAAATGCAATAGGTCTCGCATTTGCACGAGATTAAGCTATTGGAATTGTAAATGACAATGCCATTTATTTATCTGTTTCCAAAACCCACACATAAATAAAAAGTAGGACATTTACAATGCCAATAGCTCTAACTTTTGCGAAGGCGAGACCGTTGCATTGTAAATGCTTGTTCAAAGGTGAATGCACGCATACTCGCATAACATAAGCCCCTGCATTGGGGGGCCCGAGCTCCATTGGCCCCTAGCTCAGTACACTCACTGACTCACTTACTTGTTCTGGGACCAGTTAGTTTTATAGTTACGCTCGCGCACACATTTGCGATATTACACATGGTGCATGCATGCTGCACCCGCCACTGCATGGTCATCAGGGTGGGTGCGACTGTATTGTGTCATGCACACTTGCACAGTGTAAACTGCACATTCTGTGGATGGTGGGGCCCTCATTTTCTAGTGTTCTGCCATCTGCACAATGTGCCTGCCACGGAAGCTCCAGGTCACAGGTGAGAGTGAAACGAGATGAGACGTACGTGCCATATCACAATCAAATGTCTGGTTCTCTCTTCTCTGCGGTGGGGGCAGAGGGCTGCTGTATTTAGTGTCCCGGGGCTGCTACAGCCAGACATGTGGCTTGATTATGCACACTTCATTTACCGTTCAAACCAAGCAAGGGACGGGCATGGAACGAAAAGGTACGCTTTATTTCCAAACTTTGCACCGCGACAGGCAGAGATTGTTCTGTCCATTAAGGACCGATTCAGCTTTCTGATAAAGACATATGCACCATCTGCAAATATGATCATCCTAATTACCCCATGTGCTGGCACGTCTAGGCTCGTGCAAAAGACATTTTGTGTACAAAGTTCAGCAAAACAGGATTGTAGCGAAGGCACAGAATGTTTTAATTGTGCAGAAGTGTTTCTAAAGTTATATTTGCATTACAAGTGTGCTCACGTTACATTCCCTCAATGTGAAAAATTACCTTAGTGAAAGAGCTTTGTGCTGCAGAAACGTACACTACTACTTCAAGGCCGTACAGTCCGTACCGGGAGACTGAAAGGGTGTGGGGTGTGGGGGGGACACTTTTGCAGCAGTGCAGCACTTATAAATGCACTGCAGAGTTCCTTGTATATCCCAACAGTTTTCAGGCAACAATAAATGTGCCAAGATAACTCTGGTGATTAGTGTACCTGCAGGAGAGAGAAGAGTTTTGTCTAGAGGCGGTTTTGACTCAACTAAGGTAGTGCAGAGGGTTAATATGCCTGCTGCAAAGAAAGTGTACTATGCAGATTACAGAACAGTATGCTATGTGCAGAGCTCAGTAAGATGCTGCTTTTGCTACAGAGATCCCTTTGTTACTGGGCAGTTCATAAATTGTAATCATAATCTAACACAGTGAGCTATGAATTGCCATCAAAGCTCTGCATGCAAACAGCATGGTACAGGTCAGAAAGTTATTTTTTTCCCCAGTCTTTGACTATCCTAATTTTACTAAAAGGGTTTGTATAGGTAGAAATAAATTGTTACTATTTAAGTCAACCCGAACCACTGTGTTACATTTTGAATCCTGAGTTTGTGCATCCCCAGACGAAGCACTCATAAAAAAATGCCTACCTGTATGAATGACGTGAATGCCACACCTTGTAAGTCCCCTTTGTCTTATGTCACATTTTCTGTGCACTGATTTACACACGTATGAATCATTGTCTCTGTATGTGTGTGTGATGTAAAGTGCTCCAAACCTCTATGCTGGTAAGAGAGGCGCTAGGGCCGCTGTATTTTTTCCAAATTGTCTTCCGAGCTGCTTTCACATTCACCCATTTTATCATAACACCTGCACCCTGCCTGAGCTTCCCATTTCATAATTATATCTAGGGTCTGGCTTATGCCAAGCTTGGAAACAGTAGGCCCAGAAGGTTCTTAGCAGTGAATTAACGTGATGAGCAAATCGAAGTGCAGACTTTCCGCTCGCCTGTGTGCCTGGTCCCTAGTAACTAACTAATGTCAGCTTAGCTCCGGTAACAAATATATGTGTGATTTAATTTCAGAATTGCAGACTGCATCTACATCAGGGTCTGCTTACTTTTAAAAATGTAGCAAGTCATGGAGAGCCTAGCCACACGATCATCAGGACTCCCATTTCCAGTACTTAATTTGAGCTGGTGCTTGCAGGTGGATGCCAGCAGCACTCATTTTTAGCGACTGGGCCAGAACAAGATAGAGAGGAATGAAATAGGTTTTGCATTTATAAGAATTTAAGCTATTGGCATTGTAAATGACAATGCCTTTTCTTTATGTGTTGTTTTTAAAATAGATAAACAACACATTGCAAATGCGTGCTATAAAATTTTTAAAAAACGTTAGGAAAGAGCATGTCCTGCCAACAAGAGCAGGCAGGACAAAGCTATTTGAGAAAATAGTGCTTGGAGGCCGCAAATTAAAGCGTACTGAGCAACAACACACGTAAGAGGAGGTGTCGCCAAGAAAGGTTACAAAATGAGACAAGGAGATACTAAGGAGGGCCTACTAAACCTTTTGACCAATGAACAGCCACAGTTTACAGTGGACAATGATACAAGCCAATGAAAAATATTGGCAGGGAGTGTCTGGAGCTTCAAGTCTGTACCTCAATACCACATGCCTCGCAGAGCAGCGCATGCGCTGCCCAGGCTAGACCTAAAAATGGGTAAAGATGCGAGACGGGAATGACTAGTAAATAGAGATAAAGGGAAAAAGTAGGAGTGAAAAGAACTTGCAAAAGTGAAATAAAGGGGCAGGGAGTGTATGGTGATAGATGAATCAAATGTCAACCTCGCATTCAGGAGCGCTGGTAACGAGACTCTGAGATGAAACTTTGATCCCTAGATCTTATGTGTTTTTTACAAATTAAGTACTTATAAGACTGATCAGTACTTAAGATGGATTGTGACTTTGGGGTGGTTGAGGAGCTGTTGTGAGTATCTCCAAGGGTCCTCCAGCAGCCATATGACACCAGCACAGTCTTCCATAATGTTGGTGCTGTGAGTCTTTTGCATTTCCTTAGCATTTGATGCTTCCTGCAGTACTTCCTCTATTTTGTAGACTGGGCCATGCTTAATTTAGTGTGCATGTAACTCATTACATCAAAAACAGAGATGGGGTCATCTGGCTAGACGTGTACAGTGAATCGCGACATATTCTGTAGCGTTGCAATATAAAGTGCTTACTGCCAAGCGTGAACATCAGCACTGAAGAGTCAACAAAAGAAGCTACAATAGATATTTATCAAGGCTTTTTTTGTGAACTAAATCCCATATTTAATATTCTTTTCAATTAGTGCTTGTTCAATGGCATTATGAGATGTAGAGCGACAGGGCCGGACTGGGAAACAAAACCGGCCCCGGCAAAGTGCTCGGCAGGCCCCCCCTCCCCACTCGGGGGGGTTGGAGGTGCCGCCGAGCTCTTTGACGGGGACGGTTTTCGGCCGATTTTGGTACAGGGCCGATTTTGCAGCTATGCTGCAAAAACGGCCCTGTTACATAAACGGCCCCCAGGGGCCCAAAACCGGCCCCCACCTGTGCGGCGCACCGGGGGATTGCCCGGTGCCCGCTATCTATGGCCAGTCCGGGCCTGTAGAGCGGTACAAATAGCAGCTTCGATCAACTTGTGCAGGCAAAACATTTTTTTATGAACGGTTGACATAAGTGCGCTTCTAAACTGCTTTACATTGCTTACTGCTAAAACCCTATTAATGGGCATAACAAGGTAGGAACAGGGTAAGGACCCTTTAGATTCCAGGCAAAGTCAGCTCTGCTAAGGTAGCATGACCTTCATTTGCATGAAATCCTAGCTCCAGAAGAAAGCATGTACAATGTGCAATCATGTAATCTTTCTACACAATACATATAATTTCTTTGGAATGACACAGATTATGCTATCACCCATGGGCGTTTGCCCGCTAGAGTGACCAGCCAGTCCCCAAATTACAGATGACTTATAGACATCATACTAAAATCAAATTGGGGAATTTCAAGAATGTATGCTGTTCCCTGCGAGAGGCCCCATGAGTTTAAAAGTTTTCACTCGGGCCTCTCGCACTTATCCTTTAAACTGTAGACTGAGGCTGCCTGCAGCAGCCATTCCCGAACCTCACTCAGACTGTGGACTGGTCCATTGTCATTCTGAGACTGCAGCTGATTATCACATATAGAATGACAATGGGCCCTAATGTAGTGACAGCATGTGGTGTGCCTTCTCCGGCATCAGACTAGGGCAAGGCATTCTGCTTTCGTCTTGGTGCCATGCTGGAGAAAATAAAAATATACTAACTGTCGGAGGCAGAGCATTAATTTGTGCAAAACCTCCATCTATAGGTCATTTACCACATTGTCAAGGTGAATATTTGTGACGGGTAGAAGTGATAACCACTTTTGAAATAGTATTCAGTTCAGTTTATGATGTCCCTGAAAATGTTATCCCTTAATAAATATAAGGTGCAAAGTAAAAGAATTCTGAGTAAAAATGAATACAATAGGCTATTCAGCAAAGTGTGTCTTAACCCCTTGCATGCGGATGACGGCCCCCATCCGTCATGCGCTACGGCGCTCGTGTGCTGATGACGGCTGGGGGCCGTCATAAACCCGCCCACTCGTGATTTTGCCGTACAGGCGCAGAATCGCAGCAGCATGCAAGGGGTTAATGTCATGGGACTGGAACAGCGTTTTCACTGTACATTTAAAAGTAAGATTTAAACATACAAATAAAAAATATTATTTAATGTTTATTGTTACATCAGCACAAATTTTGATTGCAGAAATGGTCTGATGTCGCTTTCCAAAGCTGCGTGCATACTGAAAAACTGTGTAGTGCATGAATGTCTCAACCTTATATAAACTTATTTTGAATTGTACTTATTTTGGTTCTCTATTTACTTACTTACATACTATTGTGCCACCTCCTCTTATATGTCTGTAAAACGTACGTTTTGTCCCAAATTTTTGTCCTGAATTTTTGTCCTGAATTTTGACCCTTTGTCCTGAATTTTTACACTGACCGTCCTGAATTTGCACCCAGGCCAGATGGTCACCCTGTTGCCCGCATGTAAAAATGTTGTATTGGATGGTGTCAATTGAGTACAAATCTCATGCAAGAAATTGCTCACTCACCTTTGCTGTGTAGCACAATGCTCAGTCTTACACAGAATTGGCTTTTTGTTGTGTGAGTGCCAACTATGGCAACATCGGTGTGAAATTCTTTCAAAGTTTGGTGCTGCACTATTTTTTCACCCTCCTCACAACGCAGATTTGTAAACTTTAACCAGCACTGTACTACGCAAATTTCAGTAAACGTGGACTTAGTTTTTATTCTACTTGCCCTTCCTGACAGTGGAGAAGGGAACACTGGAGCCTGCTGTTCACATAATTAAATTCAGTGCCGTGTTCTCATAGGAATAATATCCCCCACTGATTCGCAGGCACTCCCTTCATTCAGTATTTTGGGGAGAGAACGTTGTCTCATAAATTGTCCTGAAAGCCACAGTGACTGCTTTATGTTAAAACACCATGCAATCAGTGCAGGATGTAAAAGGTTATCAAAATGGAGCCATATGCTTTTTAGGTCCCAAGATGGTTCTTTCAGCAAGTTGGCGTTTGACCCCGAGTCCGACATGAATAGAGATTTCTAATTACTTATCTTATACCTTTTGACCCAACCATCTGACAAAACACATTTTACGAAATTAATACTTTGTTATTTTTCTGCAGATAGGGGGCTCCTGTTTTTTGGTATGTTTACGTGGAACTCCATTACCATTTCGTTTTCTGCTTATAGTCCCTGTTTTGTATTTTTGGCTTCAATATAGGACCAGTTTGGTAGAATCCTCCATTTGGTATTGAAGTCGTACTGTGGATATGTGCTAAACTTCACTTAGATCCATTGTTCTAAAATCTGATTTCCTAGGAATTGTCTTTCAGCAAAGATTCTCTAACTAATCTGAGGGAAAGTATTTATATTGTATTGTAATTACATTTATATAGCACTTACTACCCCTGACGAGGCGCTGAAGCGTTTTTTCGGCGAGTAGCACGCTACTCCCGAACCAATAAATGATTAGTGGTGAATTACTTTAGTGAAATATGAAAGTAATTTGAGTGGCAGATATGTTAGTCAGTTATGTGGCTTGAGAAGGATAGTGGGGGGATAGAAGGGGGAAAAAGGTTTACATTTATATAGCGCTTGCTAATATGTTTATATGCCTTAGTCTCTTTATGCTGCTTATCAGTAGCAAACGGGCAAATTAGCAGTTATCAAAAAAATTCTAATTCTTAGAGAATATTGAGGAATTGAAGGCCTGATTTAGCTTTTAGCAGACGGGTACTACGTCACAAACGTGATGGATATACTGTGCTCCTTATTATGAGTCTATTGTATCCTAACGTGTGTGTAATAAAACTGACGGGGTATCTGTCATGTGTGTTACAGAGTATCCCATCCACCTAACTCTAAGACAGGCCCTTAATTTGCAGAAACAACTTGCACCAATGAGAGTGGCACAGTGATTATAAAATAGTTCCTAAACACCAAATAAATACTTTGCTTTGAGTAACATTTCATGTGTTTTTCAATTTAGCACCCCAGGATAGAGCCAGAAGCCTGTTTATGGTCTGTTTCAACCACTAGCTGAAAGGAATGACATTTCCAGTCAGAGAGAAGCACAAATATGACATTCAACATAGAAAAGTAATGGTAAAATGGCCAGATGTTAGTGATTACAGTTCACCAGCAACTGCCAGAGCTCTGTCTGGAAACTTGTAAATTTATGAGTTCTTAAGATCTTTAAAAGTTTATCAGTAAGCTCTCTTACAATATGTTTTTTAAGGTTGCTGTTCTCGCAGAACTACGAGACACATGTAATATATTTAGGAATATTGTGATAAGCTGTCTAGATGGGTCTGCCAAACAGCAGTGTAAACTATATAAGAGTCAATCTTTCAGAAAATTGATCTATTTGCATCTTTTTAAAATGTGCAAGCTTTTATCCTCAAATCTTTGAAACAATCATGTCTTCCTATAGTCATTGATACAGAATTTGTCCACCTCAAACGTTTAGCCATCTGCAGCATTTGAAAAAAATGTTTCAGAGAACATTTTATGTGCATAGATGTTTCTGAATTGTAAAGTGGTTCCTTGTGGTCCTTTTGGTGAGAGACATTTCTGACCAGTCATGTGGCTTTGATGAACGGATTACTTTGTTCACAAATTGATATTCTGTTGTTGGCATGTTATCCTGAATTCATGGCCTTGTTCTAGTCGTTTTGTAGCCCTGATTCGGAATGTCGAGAGTACTAAACAATTTCTATTTAATTGCCACATACATGATATTCTTGTCTGAAGTCATATGACAGCTACATCCTGTCTTTCAAACTGGGTAAATGCTTCAATGTACACACCTGATACCACTTGTATGTTTGCCTCCTCTCTTCAATTATCTCCTGCCTCTACAACTAAGGGTTTCACCAATAAGTGTACCTTCCTCCACAGGGAGTGCAAAGTGCACATGCCTGAGATGCCAATCCCTCTTGTGGTGGATCCATTCCATTTGCACTCATTCCTCTGTTGCTTAGTTTCCCTGAGACCCGACAGAGCTCTCCCGTTATCTTTAAAGACTGCTTTCACAGAGTTTTCACTAGAGGATCATGTACTCCTTTCTTGCAGTGGGAGTCCCTCCACACTTTAGTACCCTGTCTATTTCATGTCCTTATCCACTTACCCTTCGTCTACAGACGAAGGGCCTTATTTAATGTGACAGATATCCCGCCCGTCATATTACAAGCGCCATGAGCTATAATGCACTTATAATACAGAGGATGGGGCAACCGCCACATTTATGACAGAGTATCCCTTCTACCAAGCTCTTATTAAGCCCCTTATCTTCAACAAGATGCCAAATACACCCACATCTCACCCCCTACGTTCATATGAATTGAAACAAAACACCCTGTTAGAAGACATTGTGCTTGAATTCCGAAATTGCCTTGCACTAAAAGTCAATGTTTTTTTCTTCCGTCACCTAGTCTAATGGAGGAACCAATCACTGCTCGATTGTAATCAGAGTATTCAAGTATGGCCTATACTAGGAGCTTGTAAAACTCACATTACCAAAGTACCATGATTGTGTGTCTGCAGCTACACTGTGAAACAAAATAAGAAGGTTTATAAAAATGTTGTATATTGGAGCAAATTACACTCTGCTTAAAGATTTATTGGCAGGGAATTCTAGTTTCTACATGCATCTGCAATTAAAAAAGCTTTGTCTACAAAAGTACATGCATGAGTTCTAGGGACAATGAGCAGAAAAAGATCATTTGATAGCAAGGCGCGAGTAGAAGTATAAAACGTGAATATTTCAGCTAAGAAATCAGGTAAACAAACCTTTGTATGCTGCCCTACGAATGAGTACCATAGATTTAATACTGATTCTGCTTTTAATAGGTAACAAATAAAGATGTTGCAGAATGGGTAATGTGAGAAGTTGGCCTGGTATATGATGTTCACTTTTCTAGTGAGCACCATGCACCAGTCCAAACGACCCTTATGGTGATTGGTTGTAAGTCAACCTTATAGACCAGCTATCCTAGGGGTAGCATGGACAAGAGCAGTCTTAGGCTAAACTCAAGAGGGCATGTGAAGCCAGCTGTTTTACCATATGTAATCCCTTTTAATACCAAATGAAAGGACACCACACAAGTTATATATTATAAAATATATGTATTTATTACTAGAATAATCCTCTGTACTCTTTATGAGGGCAGAGGCACAAGCGTTAAACAAAGAACTTCATATAACATACAAAAGTTGCACAAATATGGATAGGCCCTGGTGGCCCCTAAAACCATATACTAAAATAGTGGTATAAGAACCATGTCACGAATAATGGTAAGGCCTAGGGCCTTGAGAATCGCTGGGGCTACACTGGACTAACAGAAGTTAGGACGTGGGAGGCCCACATGATGCGGGTGCAGTGTCTAAATGCACATGCGTGCACCATTAGAAGTCAATGGTGCGTAAAAGTTAGAAAGTTGCAGATTTGGAAGTCTTCCGACTGTACTAGAACTTAACCACTTAAAACTAGGACACTAGGGATGTAAATCTCTACAGGAGCACTGTGATACTCGGGTTACCTCACCCACAGGAAGCGGGTGCATAGGTGTCAAAGTGTGTCGGGTTTCATAGTGGAGTTCTATGGAGCCTTGGAGAAAAGATGCTGCAGGCGACCAGGAGAGAAGAGTCCGGTTGGATCCAAGGGTGGATCGAAGATGTAGAGTGCCTGAAAGCAGAGGGGACAGAGTCTGGGTCACTAGCCAGTGACCAGAAGGGAACCAGGAAGGAACTAGGCGATGTCGGGCGCAATCAGGTGGTTGTTGTGAAGCTTGTCTCCGCTGCCTCGTGGACCAGGAGGTATCGACAATGACCAGGAGCTGGGCACGGACTGTCCCACAAAGGCTCTCCCTGTCGGCGCTGTCAGCTTCCGGATTGGAGTCAACAGGCCTTGGCAAATGCAACTCACGCAGGAATCGAAGATGGCTTCTGGATCAGACTAGCAAGGTCTGATGGGCTGCTCCTTTTCAGGGGAGCAAGGGCCAGTCTGGAGCAATCAGACCAGTGGTGTAAATTCAAAGGTTCGTTGTCACAGAGGCCACTAGCCAACGGGCAAGTGACCGGACAGACGCATCAAGCAGGAAAATGCAAAAGGGCCCCACGCAGCACTTGGTGAGTGTGGAGAGGTGATCTTCGGTGCAATTGATGCTCTGGGCTGGGGCTTCTCAATCCCCAATGCACAGCTTCGAGGGTGCCTCGGGAGCTGCACGGAAAGCAATTCGCTGGCTTTCCAAGATGGCCGGTCCCACGTCTCACGTCGCCTCCACGGGTTTCAGCTTTGCTTTGGCTGTGGATCGGGCTGTTGGATGTCTGGGAATCTGGTTCTTGTCGATCTCTTCACTCGAGCTCCGGCGGGAGCAGCAACAAAGCAAACCGTTGAGAGCTTGATGGTGCCTGCTTACACAGGGTGGTCACTCCTTGACCACAAGGGAGATTCTTCAGTCTTCTACGTCGAGTAGGATGTCGAAGGGTCCAGAGTTATGTATCAAAGTTTCAGTCCGGATTATCTAAAGTCTATGGACACAGCTCCTACCTTTATTCCAAATCAAGGGTCTGGATTACCTGCTAGGTCCCTCATATGGGTGGGACCCAGGAAGGGGGTGGTTACACCCCTTTCCCTTTGTCCAGTTTCACACCAGAGCTGGGGCTGGAGTGCCCCAGCACCGGTTTGAACTGGGCTATGCATGGGACACCTTGTGTGCCCCAGGCAGTGTCTAGTTTCATTCAGCCCTCCCTGCCCCAAATCCACTATCTCCTGTCTGGGGGTGGTGTTAGCACCTCCCTGTGACAGGAAACCTTTTGTCCAGGCCTCCCCTGCCGGAGTTTCGGTCAGCAGCAGGAGGCCAGACTTGTGTCTGTGGCAGCAGCATCCATTTTGTGATGCTGAGGCTTTGGTTGATTTTAACCGCGTTTAAGGAAAGTAACATGTCTTCTCCCTCTAGAAGGGTGGAATGCTACCCCCGTCGCCAGGACTGGCGAGGGGGTAGTATTCCAAAGCGTATGACACCTTACACGACATGTTTTGATAAAGCCAAACCAAAGATAGCATTTAACCGCGAGGTTCATAATGCACTTAAGAGTATATGGTATGGCAATATCCTAGAACAGCTATAAGGACATGGTTCCGAAAGCTGCAGACAGGCTCAGCTCATGCTAGAGCACCATCTCACATAAAACCAAGCACTCTGCCTCCAGGATTGTTAAGGCCTGCCATAGGAGTGACTTATAGGTGCATATGTGTCCAGATATAAGGTTAGACATATGTATACTACACCTAAGCAAGGGGTGATTACACGACCTTGCCCCAGCTGAGTGATCAGCCAGTTGTGTCAGTTTTGGATGGCCATCCAGGGGTGGCAAAAGATATGCTGCAGCCCCTGGTAGGCCTTGGATGCACCTATGCCCTGGGTGCCTATGGCACACTATACAGGGGCTGATAAGGTGACCCAATTACCAATTGGAGATGTACCTAGAGTACATGGAGTCCATTGTACAATGAGAGTAGATAGCCTGGGGTCCTGATTAGCAGGATCCCAGGCCAACTAAGTCAAAAACCAGCTAAACACAAGGCAAAAAATCTGGGGTATCCATAGTCAGATATCCATCCTCCTACAGGGAACATGTATGAATATAATTCTGGGCATGAGAAAGTAATCAGGTAGCAGAATTTTGTACAAACTGAAGCTGATGAAGTAGAGGTTATGAACTGAAGTGGCAGGTGACGGGTAACAGCCCATTGTTAGAGGCCATGCTAAAGCAGTTGAAAGTGCAGTCGGAGCAGGCATAAACAACAATTCAGTTTGATCAGAGATATGGACAACCACCACCTAATAATGAAAATGCAGTCAAGGCTGAATTGGTTAATCTGAAATCAGCTGGATGCATTCAGTGTACATGTGAAATAAGACTCCATGACCATGTAATAATTTGGTCAAAGTAAATCCATAGATGTTAAGTAAGACTGGTGACAAAATGGAACTTTGAGGAACACCACAACCGAGAACATTCAAGTCTGCCCGGTATGGTGGGATGGCATTTGTGGGGAGACTGTTCAATATAGCTTGAAATTTGAGCAAATACACATTTTTCGAAATTTGACCTAGAAAAAAAACCAATGAAATGTATAATAAACGTGATAGGAGGTAAAATACTCAATCTTTTAATCCAGCAAGCTTTTCAAATATATATTCAGGCCACCCAGTTGGGCACATAGAGTTTGAAACAGCGCTCAGTGTTTCCACTGTGACTGATTGGAATTGGTCCAACAGGTAATGGGTTTATTGTCTGTTTATCCTGTCTAACGGAATCAGACACAGAGATATTATCATTCAATGTTACCGAACAAATATTTACAA
This sequence comes from Lissotriton helveticus, assembly GCF_964261635.1. NCBI lineage: Eukaryota > Metazoa > Chordata > Amphibia > Caudata > Salamandridae > Lissotriton > Lissotriton helveticus. Next base: position 1,131,357,386 of record NC_136059.1, on the reverse strand, counting down.
TTTTACAATAAAAGTAGGAAGCTACGTTCTTACATAGATTATAAGAAGGTGTCATTGAGTAATTTCCCACTGGCTTTGAATGGAGCTCCTTTATAATACAACAAAGCTTTTTGGATAAGTTAGGCTCTTAAGCAATGCGCTCTAAAAATTAAGATTTCTTAGATGTTTTAATTTGGTCTTAATATTTTTTATAAAAACCATCAACATTCAATTTTAAGTTAAGAATTGTAACTTGTGCGTCAGCTACACTCCAATTGTCTACCTTCGTTTCAGCGTATGGGTAGCCTCAAAGGCTACCATAGGGTCTGTTACCTATATACTGCAAACAATAGACAGTTTGTATCACTGATATTTCCAACTTTCTTTAAGACATTCTGGGAAATATCGTAAATATTGTATTTGAATACCCTTTCGATTGAGACTTCCACCCGGCACAATATTTGATTCTTAGCAATACTGAGAAATAGAGATTGTCTTGCTCCATTTTTTGACTGTACGTGGTTAGCATGCTACATGTTTCGCTGTTCTTTGTACATCTGGCTCTAATACATAGAGTTTGAATCCAGTGGACTAAACATACAAGAAGAGTGCACATATGTGCTTTGTTAGCTTTGTTTAATTTTGTTTTTGAGAGAACTGGGTTCCATTCCAATACCTTGCCTTTTCCCAAAGTATTTGCCCATGTTTAGTACGCATGACTTCTGAAGATATGCAGTTGCACTGATCCATGTGGGTCATTTTCAACCAGGCCAGTGGGTCTACAAGGTGAAGTAATGGAGCTGCTTTTGAAAGGCACCAGAAGGGGGCAGCAACGAGCACCCTTTTTCACCAGGGAGCTGCAAATACAGCTCTCCTTTCACAGGAAAAGGCGGAGCGCCCAAGGCACTAATGCATGATGGTGATAATCCTGGCACTCCCCCAGGCTCCCTCGGTGCTTAACCTGTCATTTGTGCTGGGATTCTTTAACATAAAGTGATGTGTGCCTGGTGATGTCACAGACTGAGTCCGCGTCCTTGCATGGGCAGAGGGAGGGAGGGAGGGGAGGAGGCAGGTTCCATACGAGTTTGGACTATACAAAATAAACTGTGAACAATCTGGCTCGTACCCGGCCCAAAAATAACAATTGTATGCAGGAATATGGATTAAGTTATTTCTTTGGAATCCAAGATAAATAGCAAATTACCCAAATATGATTTCTGTTGAAGGTTTTTCTGAGCATTGTACTCAAAAAGTAAGGCAGCTGTTGAAGGTAACCAAGCAAATATGTGTCTTTGAAAAGTAAACAGCAAGTCAAAATTGCACAAAATCTTGGAACCTTTATCGTCTAGAGCCTGAGATTCGATGGAGTTTGTCAGTGAACATCCCATGGGATCATGATCTCTGAAAATGAATAATTCAAGAGTCACAGGAGGATGGAAAAGGTCAAATTGGCTTATTAGCTGATGGAGAGTGTAAGTGGGAAATAAGGTCTTGAAGTATACTGTTACTTCATGGAATAGAGTCTTAGAAGATTCACTGTTGAAAGTTTGAAACGCTAATTTAAACAGGAAAATAGGTACCTACCTCCATTTTTAGGTCTATCGAAGGACAGGTTTAGGTCTGGTTCTTGAAGACATCTTGTTCATGTAGTCATTTACAACTACGCTATCTGCAGTCCAGAAACAGGGTGCTGTCTGTCATATGTGCCTATCTTTCATACTGTGACATGTGCCTCTACAAGATTATGAAGTATTTTTGGCAGGTTGTTTTATTGGAGAAGGCAATAGAGCATGAAGGCAGCAGTTGTAGGAGCAGCTCGTGGCTGGATATATTTCTTTATTTTGGCTCTAGAAACAAACAGAAAGAACACATTTGCATAAGAGTTTGCAAGAGAGCAGCCGTTTATATAATAACATGGAGATTAAAAGACATGGGTTGCAGTTGAACACAACTAGGGCACATCTAGAGTGCTTATTTTCCTCGCTGCTCTGTTTCTGCCTAGTTTCCAGTTCTGCCTTTGCCTTTATCCTGTTAATGTAATGACTGTCTTTGTAACCACTGCCTGTGTTCGGAAAAGAGGCAAGACATACGTTCCGATAGTGTGTTACATACAGCACTTTAGCAAAGCTGGTATTTTAAAAATAAGTACCATAGACATTGGTATTCTGACAAATACCCCAAAAATGTGTGAGGGGTACCCTTCTAACCAAAAGGGACAGGGTCAAATAGCAATAGAAACAAGTCAAGATCCCCTTTGTATCATATATTCTCTCTGTCAACACCATCCACCAATGTATATTTTTTCTGTAAGTAAAAGAACCCCTCACCGTCTTCACTTACACGCACTACACTGTCTAGGCACTGAACACTGTTTCATGTAAAAATGTCTACCTAACAACAACCCAGTGACAGCTTTTGCAGGTAACAGCGGTGGGCGAGGTGGGGGGCCTGGAATGGACTTAGGTAAGTGGTTTTCTTTTATTTACGTTTTATAGACTCCCCACAACCAACCCGCCTCACCGCTCTTACCTGCACCGGCTGTCACTGCAACAACATCATGTTCAACCGAAAGTTTTTCACATGAAGTCAGACCAATTGCCTTTGTTGATGCATATTTTAGATCTCAGCAGCAATCATAAATCCGCTTAAAAAAATTAATGAAAAGCCACTGAAGAGTAACTCCCTAGCAGAATTCGTGGGGATGCTATCTTTATGGGTGGATAATTTTTTGTGTTGACTGTTGAATTTTACTACATGCTTTTTGCCACTGAAGCGGTTTCGGAAGAATGAATATGGGCTATTCTATATGTCGTGGTTGTTTGGTGTAAGGTTAAAAGAGTGTTGGTGTAGAACAGGAGATTCGGAGAGATGGTCCAAGAGTGCTACAGTGAACATATAGCTGCGCTTATGCAATGCATGGTATGAAGATGTGTAAAAAGAAAGTCTCATTTTGTGTATTTTATCATTGATTATGATGTTAAGTAATACACTGTGGGAAGTTGTAGGGCTTGGTGAGTACAAAGTGGCCTAAATGTCCAATTTTATCGTGTCATGCGTGAAATCTGGTGGGGTGTCAAAATGTGTCACTCAAACCTAAGCATTAAGAAATGCAAAGAAAAGCACAAGAAATCACAGATGTCTAGACAAAAGGAGCTGGACAAATGGACTTTAGGATCAAACTGTCACTTCCATGCCTGTGTATTTTATAGACGTGATATACTGCTAAATATTTGCACAATAACTGCACAATCTTCTATGCTGTTCCTGAGTTATTGTTGTGCGAGTTCTGGCAACAGTGTTAAATGCTAGATTTAGCAGGACAGTGCTGTGTAGTTGTTTCTACCACTTGACTTTGTTATTTCTTACTTTAGGATAATTTAAGAAATAGTATCATCTGCAAAGAAAAAAAGAAAAATAAATGTTGCTTGGGTCACGAATGAGGAGGCTTCTGGTTTTTAAACCTCGCCCAAAAGCATGGATTTATTGGCATGCCTCTTAACACCATGTCTTCCTCATTAACTACTATGTAAGACTTAATGGATTTATCCTTACTTTCGTTTTTTCCACATATATCTCCAAGCTGATTTACCCAGCAACTCGCTCTGAATTCAGTTGCATTGCTGACACCCCACCTCCTTGGATGTTGCACAAAACCTTAAACAACTAGAGTAGATCACTGCTCAGTGTAGGTCTGAGATTAGTTGCATACATTTTGCAAGTTAAGCTGCTTTTCGCCTGAAGTTGTGCTCATGCTTTACTTTCTTATGTCCTGAAGAAGACCCTCAACTTAAATCATTGAAATTTCTGATTTTCGAGTTAACTTTACGGTTAATTATTTTGAGAAATTGGACTTTAAATTGAAATTCAGCAAGTATGTTATATTACCCATTTTGTCGTGTATTTCTATAGGTTCTGAATCAATCCCCCTATTCCTGACCCTATTCTGGTTAAACTAACTATCTAGTTAACTAACAGTCAGCCCATGAGGCAAGAAATCCCCCATGATGCAGATACCGTTATCTGACGCAGTCACACTACGGCACAGGAACGTGTTATCTGATTAGGTCATAACGCTTGAGATCTAATTAGACAAGCGACATTCCTCCAGCCCCTGATAAGGCATACGACGTTCTCATAACAAATCAAACCTATGACAACCTGGATAATCCGTGCGGCCATTGTTTTGATTTCACAGAGAACTTTTGCAAAAGAATGTGCTAACGAGCAAGTCGTATGACATCTTTATTGACGTACCTATGTCCATCCTTACGTCAATCTCGGCACCTTTAAGGTATAAATATTGCCGACCTTGCCCTATGCAAACACACGCGTGGTGACAAGACGGAGCAGCCATACTTGCCGAAGCCGAGAGCAGAAGCAGACCCCGCTGGCAGCAGCCCCGCCTTCCTGACGCGCTGAGAGACGCGCTGCTATCTCAAGCCGAGAGACCCAGCACCGGCGCTTCCGGGTAGCCCTCGCAGGCAGCCTGGAATATCGAGAGCAGAGAAAGAGATACCATTCCTCATTCATCCTAACTTCCAGGTACAGAACTGAATAACCCCTCACAGAGAATTCTTTAGTTATTCACTTGGCAAAAACAAACTTAACTTAAACTGTAACTTTCTATTCCCGCCCACGCATTAGACTTAGGTCAGGTACACGGGGTAGGCGTATTTAGAAACACCAGTTGAGTACGTTTAGTCAAATGTATATGTGTATGTAAATATATTTTAATCATTTCAAAACATCATATGGCTCAGAAACCATATCAATGTTTTTACAGTATTATTTTATACTATTGCTTTTAATGTATGCACTTTACTTAACTATAAGTATTGCAATAATATCGATCCATTTCTCTTGTACGAGAAAAGAGACTGATCAATAAATAACACCTTTTTATTGAACACGCCCGTCTCTTCCTTTTCTCTACAATCTGATGAGACTAAGAATGCACGTACTGACTGAGTAAAATAATTGCCTTGTGCTCACACGACTCTTGAGATTGACTCTTGATTAGGGGAGAGCAAAGTTGTCATGTTCTATGGTTGTCAGAAACTAAATCCCTTCTTGTCTAATCAGGGGAGTTAATCCTTCCTTGAACATTCGAGAAAGTTTCTAGCGAACTCTGAGCTTAGCTGGCAAACCCAAAAATTAAGTCTAGTATCCACAGTAGTAGACCTAGTTAACGTCTGGTCTAGGCCTTTACTGCTGTAGGTACTATTCCAATGCGCAGAGCCTATTGGGAAAATAGGAGCTACACTACATGGCTCCCAACGCGTTTGGAAAGGGCGATAAAACTAACGTAAGACATTTAGAGTAACTCAGTCGTGCTTTCTCACTCAGACCCCTTTTCCCAAATACTCCAAAGACGTCTGGAGTGGGTGAAAGGTTATATCCTCCAAAACCTCGCAGGAGGGAACTCCTATGTATGGTTTTTGGTCAAGTCAACGTTGAAGGATAAAACAGTTCCAGAATATTGTGCACCTAATCTCTGTTTCCATAAAGAAACCTGATCTGCAAATAAACATAATACCATCCTGTCTGTAAAATGGGAGACAGTGATGAAGAAAGAGAAGCAATTAGATCAGCTACTGAAATAGCAGATGCTGATGCTACCATGCAAACAGCAGACCCGGATATAATACTCATCCAGGTCGCCAAAAGGAGATCTATAACCTTAAAACTTATAGAAAATGGACTGACACCTAGAGGTGGCACAGTCATATTCGTAATTGAGGCACACGAATATCGGCAGACAGAGGTATACTATACATGGATACATTTTCCAGCAGCAAATACTGTAACAAAGTACTTCCACTATTACAAAGTAGAGGAACCTCCTGACATTTACACTCCTTTCGAGGAGGTGGAAGTACCACTCAAATTCCAAGAGCATTTGCTCTTATTTGATGGCGCCCTAATACATAACAATCACATTACAAGGCTCGGTCCTTTAGGAAGACCAGGAGCAACGTGGCCGGTCCTAGCCGGATACACACCACATCCAGACATCGATAGGATGCCTGCAGCTGAATTATTAACACAGCTAAAACAACTACTAAAAATTCATAGACAATTAGTTCAGTATGTAATGCGGACTTCAACAATTCAGCCAGCGATTAAACTTCCACAGCTGACCCCTCACCAGGGGAACACAAATAAAATTACACCACAGAACATCCAATCCTGCCTAGGTAAAGTTCCAGCTAAACGGGAACAGATACCATTCTGGTTGGCACAGAAAATTACCCAAATAGAGGCGGTGTTTCCTGACACCACCCCGCTGGAAAAACACAGGATTCTGACTATATGTCTCCCAATGGGAATCGCACCACACATTGAGGACTGTGACACTTGGGGTACAGTCTTTGCTTCCATCTACACAAAAACGCACGGTGTTCCATCCATTTCGGTAATACCAGATGTGCTAAAACAAATTCAAGATGAATACGGTCCAGAACCTGCTTTAACTCTTGGTATGAAATTACTGAAAGACTTCAAGCAGGTCTCGGCTATATTACTAGCCAACATAAAAGGTGAAGCAGCGAACGTGGCGATCCGCCAGAGGTTAAAAGAGACAGATATAGCAGACCAACCAGCTGAAATTGCCAGAATCATAGAAAAATCCTATGAAGAACTAGGCAGAGATAGTCTAGGTGGAATACCAGTAAAACCGCAACTGACTACAAGTCCAGAAAAAATGTTTTTTAACAATAATAATAATTCACCAAAAAAGAACTGGGATGGAAACAAACAATCCAATCCTAAAGAAAAGAAATTCCAGTCCAGAGGAAGGTCTCCTAGGCGAAGAGAGAAATCTCCAAACCCAAGACAAAGGTCACCCCAGAGTGACCCCTCTGGGAATAGATATAACCTTAGAAATAGGGATAATATTAAAAAACCTGATAGATATCAAGACATTGATACACGTCCCTCTCAATCTTTTCAGAATTCCTCGCAGAAATCGGAAAGAAGAGGACGATCAGAAGAGTACGCCAAGTCCAAAGACAAGGAACCTGCTCAACTGAAAAAGAAATTACAATTTCCAAAAAAGAAGGTAGCCAGTATCAAGGTAGTTAACAATGCCGAGAATACTGAGGACACAACTGAAAAACGGAGAGTGGGCTCAGACAATGCTAGACAGCGCAGCAGAGGTGAGCATAGCTCGCAAAGTCCTTATGAATCATCTGGAGACAGTGGACACGAATGAATACCTTCAAGTGGAAACTGCAGATACCAGAGTTAGCAAGCCCCACAAGATATACGAGATAACATTACGTATAGAGGGAGATAAGACTAGGAAAATAAGGGGACTATTTTGGGATAACCTATCCAAGGGCTATGACATCCTTCTAGCTGAAAAAGACTGGCCACCAGAGTTTGTCAGGGAGTGCCCTCATGGCGAAGAAGTAATTATGCCTGCCTTCTCGAATCAAATCCCGATTCATAAAAAATATACACTTGCTAGAAAATGGGCAGTGGCCTTAGCACCTGCTTTATATAAAAATCATGTAGGATGGGATGAGGATTCTCCTCCTCACAAAATCCAGTTAAAATCACAACCAACTGCACAAAGGCAGTACCCAATTAAGCAAGAAGCTAAAAAACAAGTAAATGAAATACTAGACCAGCTAGAATACCAGGGGGTGATTGAAACTTGCACCTCACAAATGAACAATCCTTTGTTTCCGGTCTCCAAACCAGACAATTCATACCGTCTAGTTTTGGATTACCGACACCTTAACACATGTTGCAAAACTTTTGCAGTGCAAAACTCACACAGTGCTGCACTAATGAATAACATAGTGCGCAAAAAATACAAAACAACCCTGGACTTCTCCAATGGATTCTTTTGTCAAAACATAGCACCGGAGAGCAGATATTTAACTGCATTCTCAGTAAATGGCACTCAAAAACAATTCTGTCGGTTAGCCCAGGGGTACAAGAACAGCCCAGGGGTATTCTCAGCGAGAGTAACAGAATTACTACAACTATATGATGATGAAGCATTATCTTATGTTGATGACATTTACTTAACAGATGATGACTTGGAGACTCACTTGAAAAGGGTGAACACCATAATACTTGGGTTCGCTGCAGAGGGTTACAAATTCAACTTTAAAAAGTCCAGAATTGCCCATCTGACGGTCCTATTCTTAGGATATGAGCTATCAAGTGAAGGTAAAAGCCTGGCAGACAATTTCCTAGAGAAATGTGCCGTAATCCAAGCTCCTAAAACACTAAAAAACCTACAGTCAATTTTAGGCTTCCTAAATTTCGGAAGAACATACATTGCAAATTACGCAGAAAGGGTGAAACCCCTTTACGATCTAATTAAACCAGACTTTAAAAGATCCAGTTGGACTCAAACACACACAGAAATTTTGAGATCCTTACAAACAGACATGCTAATTAAAACAAAATTAGAAACCCGTGATAATACACGCAACCTTGTGATCCGAGTCATCCCAGGGAGATGCGGATTCACATACCTGACCTCTAATGAGGGAGAAAAGGTACCAATTGCATTCAAATCACACTTGTACACTAAGGCTGAAATGAAATTTAGCCCAACGGAAAAAATTCTTACAGCAACACAGACAGCTATAGCAAAAGAACGAGCCCTGGCACAAGGTAAACGAATAATAATCGTGACACCGATACCAGCACTAGAGGCTGTAACAAAAGCGAGCATTCCAAATGCTAAAGCACTCCATCCGAGATGGATACAATGGGCTAACTCTCTTGCTGCAACAGATGTGGTGTACGAATTTGATCCTTACTTAAAAACACAAGAATTTCTACAATATGAATTTGAATGTCCTCTGCCAACCGAAATTCTGCCTCTAGACCAATACGGCTGTATAATATATACAGACGGATCAGCACAACCCGCAGTAGGGGTAAACAAGCTTACAGTGCTGCGTGCGCGATTGTTAAAGGTCGTTGGCACGAAGGGAAATTTAAACCAACCCTCACTAAAACACAATCTCTAGGAGATTGCACAGCTCAGCGAGCTGAACTACTAGCATTCAAGATGGCGCTTGAAAATACCGATCGAGAATTCCCCACACTTATAGTGTGCGATTCGTATTATTGCGTTCAGTCTTATAATGAATACTTGCAGATCTGGCTTCAGAACGGTTTCAAGGATGCGAAAGGTGGCACAATAAAGCATAAAATGCTCTGGGAACAAGTAGCTCTTTTACAAAAAGAACTACCAAAGACTCACGTGATACATACACTGAGTCATCAACGTGATGGCGTTCACGTTGCAGGGAATTCATTGGCTGATGAGGCCGCGAAAGCAGCTGTGCAAACGGCTTCCGTAGCTGCCGTCACCCGGTCAAAAACAAAAATAGACAGCGAAATATTACAAGCTGTCAGCGCTTCAGAAAAGGATTCGATAGAACCACTCCCTAAAGGCTTTCCAGTAAAATACTCATACATAACTGATGAAAACAATGTTCCTTTTGCTCAAATCCCTGGAGTGGGGGATAGGGCAATTCCAAACATGGAACACAGATTAGGACTAATAATAGCGGCACACGAAGGGCTTGCTTCTACCCATGCTGGCGTCTCAGCCACAGTATCATTATTAAAACAGAGATACTGGTGGCCACAAATGAGAAGACAAACAAGGAACTATGTTCTAGCATGTGAAATATGTCAAAAAATGAAAGTATCAACTGTGAGACGTCCAGCACAGACGCCCCTTCTAATCTCGGATAAACCATTAGCCTGTGTTTATCTAGAACACTGCGGTCCCTTACAAAGGGACGGTAACTATAAATATATCTTGGTCGCAGTGGACTCATGCACGAGATTCATATGGATGTGGCCCCAGCGAACGGCTGACGCCAGAACTGTTATAAAAGATTTGCGGGTCTTTATCGGCACATACGCAATTGGCATTCTGCATTCGGACAATGGTCCTGCTTTTAGCTCTCGGGCTTATAAGGAGGCCATGGTCAGCATGGGCGTGCAATTGCGGTACTCTTGTCCATTTCACCCTGAGGGGAACGGAATTGTTGAAAGAAAAAACCGTGACATAAAGCAATCTATAACAGCAAAGGTATTAGGTTCGGGAGCTGGGTGGGTCAAACATCTAATAAGTGTCCAACGTAGTCTAAATAACTTGCCAAGAAATTCTCTGAAGGGATTCAGTCCGTACGAATTATTATTCGGAACTAGGATGTTGATCTCTGACCTTGATAGTCAGACTTCAGTGGTAATAGAAAAAACCTTTGATGTCAAAGACCGTTTGGCTATTTTGCAGGACTTAAACAAAACAAGAAAAGACCTGAGCAACATACAGTTGAAACAACAGCCAACAACCACTGAAGAATCACCACCTGTCCCAGCAAGACCTGTCTGGATTCCAAAAGTCGGGGATCTAGTCAGGGAGAAGATCGCGGTAAAGAAGGAATTTGGGCCTTCTTACAGAAAAACAGTTCCTGTCTTGTCTGTCAACGGGACAAGATCAGTTGTACTACCGCCACTTGCTGGAAAAAAGGAGAACCGAGTTGTATCCATCGACCTGGTAAAACCACAACATGTGGCCGATAACAAACGGTAGGCCAAGTGGACTCCCAATAAGTAGCAGAACACCAAGGTTTGCTACCAGTACAGAGGTCCTATCAAAGAGGCTCATCACATTCGAAACGCCTACAGAAGAACAACAAGGACTATGCAACAATGCAATAGAACTAAGACCTCTGAAAACCCAAATAAAAACATTTAGCAGAGACACACCAATCTACAATGAAGTTCCAAGTGAAAATGCAAGAAACAAAAATCCTGAACCAATTGGAACAATTGACAGAACTGCATCTGGTTACTTCATCAACTTCGATGATTCCTCTGAAGGTTTCAGCGAACAAAAGACACAGCCATCATCAAAATCCTTTGAAGACAAAGCTAAGGAACTTTTGAAACAACTGAAAGAAACATATCTGGTTTCTCCATGGATTGAATTTTGGGTGGGTTTTGGTGCATTTATCCTCATACTTTGGCTCATCATGGTATTTACTTTGGGACGCTTCATTGAGGGAAAATATGCTAAAATGGACACAGCAAGTCAGAACATCAACTTGGTCCTCAAACCACACACATCTTCACACGTCGAGAAAAGAGAACTTTCTTCAGAACTTTCTTCAGCCAACTTCACAGCAATTCCAATACCTGGTGGGGTAGCCTGGGACAACACTGACTATGAAATTTATGGTCCGGTCGAGATCCTGAAATATCCACACCAAATCAAGATCTCCTTGAGTGACTTTGCAAAACCAAACTCATTTGCTGATGATTGGGACTTTGAAAGTATAAACAATATGATGTCTGACTTAGTAATGTCTGCTAAATTTACAAAACATGATTATTTGCAAGGTTCTACAAATTATGATAGTATGTATTGCTATAACCATTATGGTAACAGTTTTTTGCATAAATCTGCACAACCAAGAAATGTTTTAAATTATAATCAATGGGAACATTGTGCTACACCTCCAAAAGGGAGCTCTAGAACCGTTTATGACAAATATTCATACTTTCAAGGTTTTAACACTAGTAATGCTGAAACATTTTATTATAAATTGTCAAACAAGACAGGGATGAAAACCATGATAACGAACACAAAATTGATATATTCAGATATATTCTTTGAAAAGATGAATACTTTTGGATTTGATTATTGGGACAAAAATGTTGATTTGAAAAGTGTTTGGGGTACAAAAGAATGGCAAGTACAGGGTTTAGAAGCTTTGTTTAGAGCCTGCATGATCCCAGAACAAATGATATTTTTAAATGACACTGTTCAACAAACCACCTGTCTTGGCTTAGCCAAAATCAAAGATTTAAATAACCCGTCTATTCCAAAGCCAACAATGTTTAGCAATAGCTCTGAAACAGATGAAGAAATAGACATAAACCATATACTTAACCAAAACAGAACACATCCTGATTGGAAACAATGGTTGATCTGGCCCACAGATACAAATAACTGTCAAGATAGATTCCTGAATAAAACACAGGGTTTCAAAATGACCAGGCCAGACCCTAGATATCCCCAAAGACATCACCCAGGGATAATAACAACCTACAGTGTGGGCAAATTATGCCTTCAATGGCTACAAACTTCCACACTGCCTGAAATTAAGCAACACCTAACTTTACTTACTGATGGTGCTGACTTGCGTGATTTCATACTGGGACCACGCAAACAGCGTCAAAAGCGTTTCATAGCAGCCTCTGTATATGCAGCATACAATGAGGCCTGGAAGGTTACTCAAATTGAAACAGCAGAGAGAATACGTGAAATTGATCGTATTAATTTGGAAAAATCACTTTCTGTAGTGGACAATGGGTTAATGACTCTGTCCTCCAGAATATTTTCATTGGACAGCATTGTGTCTTCAGCAATCGATATATTATCGCAAGACTTACTGTTATTACAACATGGTCAGTCACAATTGCGTTCTATTGTACAGCTTGGCTGGACGTTACAAAATCTGCGTTCAGGCTATGTGCCTTGGCGTTTAATCAACACAACGTCACTATTCCAAATCTTTAACCTTACTGATAGACAAATCGGTATGGCGCAGAAGGGTGCTGATTATACAATCTTGAGCATTGAAAAACTAGAAAGATTACCGTTGACAATGTCAGAACGACCTGTCAGTGAATGGATAATCCACGGAATCATAAATATTCCAATCTCAACCTTCAGGTTTCAATACTGCCAAAAATATATACAGGCTGGCATGTACGAGAAATTGGGAAAGGGGTACCTTAAAACAACTTGGACCCTGCCCTATTCACATGCATGTGTCAGTAATAAAGGACAGAAAGTGTTTCTTAGTGGCAACAATTGTGCTATGTCACTAAGCGGCACACTTCTGTGTAACGGTATTAGTTTGCACGGAGCCTGTGAAGGGAATTCATACAACCTTTCATGTCACCAGCAAGGCGCACCTGCAACTGAAATAGAACCATTCTTTCAAAGACTCTATAATGGGAGTTACATTCTTATTGTAGACCGCAGATGTTGTAGTCTTATGCCCGGGACTCCTTATCTCGTCACTACGACAGCGAAGGTCAAGTGCTGTGGACGTTCTTTGTTCCCCAGCTCCTTTCCAGACAGGGAGGCAAGGGCATGGCCCAGTTTGAAAATTACTTCTATTCGAATAGACACTTTAAGCAGAATGAAAACAGTGCTTCTTCAGACGCCTACAAGGCTCACGTCATCTAAAGAAACGTATGATCTACAAGTCGCAAGGACGACTGCAGAGATACATACATTATTATCAACCAATTCCCCCGTACATTTCGCGGAAATCCTGAGCTAAATCTTAAATATTTCTGATACCACTGGGGTCTCAAAGGTATTTAAGACAGTATTTTCGATGGCATTAACACCATTCAAAGCCATACTGGGTATTTTTCCAGATTTCGTCCATTCGATTTTTGGCGGACTTCCCCTGATCCTGGGACTAATTGCAGGAATCCTATTCCTAGTCCTTATTTTTCGTTATGGCAACCCATGTCACAGATCAAACTCTCGCGACAATGGAAGATACGATCCTAGCCATTGGATACCGGGACCGGATATCAAAAATCCTGGGACTCTCCCGGCTTAGAGACCTAAACATGACTTGGTTTCTATCATTTCGACCAATGTGGCAAAGGTGTGTTTTACCTGTACTAAGGTGTCTGCTATGCGGAGAAGAATGCGTGTTAGACACCTGTCTGACGCTACAATCGGATGCGCCGGTGGATGCAGATACACTGCTGGTTCCTACCAAGGTTCACGCTTTGTGCTGCCCTCAAAGGCTGCCAATTCTGATGACGGCATTCCTGGAATCTTCACCACTACGATTGAAGGGTAGTGAAGTTCAAGATGAAAGCAGCATCGAACAGGTACGACCTTCTGTCAGCAATGCAAATCAGAATGTCAATGCAGACAATCATGCGCATGAATGCATGGTTACACCTATTTCCGACTTAGTGGAACTTTCCCATGAAGCTGTTGACAGTTTTTTCGAAAGCCTGAATGATATGATGTTCTCTCCGGAACAGAAATAGAGACTTTTGAGTAAACTCGCACACGGCGTTCCCTGAATTCGGCCTTCAACTTTAAAAATAAAGTCACATGAACAATTACAATCCAGTTCACGGACAGCAACTTTTTTCAGCAAGCCCCTTAAAATATTTTTCTATATATTTTTTTCCCGGGACACTGATCTTCTGCTTAAAGTAAGAAACTATTCCTAGAGAACTAAGATTTCTATTTTTAGATACTTTATATAGACTTTAGCTGCCCGCTGGTATGTTCACAAATATTTTATTATGTGATGAAATGGTCTCGACTTTCCTTTCTGTATAGCTATATTAAGAGCCATTTCATGTGTACTACTCATATACCAAAAAGCAATAATGCATAAAAATGCGTGTTTACTTTTGCATTTAATTCATAGCTTAAGTGCATACACTATATATGACTGCAATTTTTCAGTATATTTGAAAATTTCGAAATGCATTTATGTATTTTGGGGTGGTAAGGTATACACTATACTCTATAGTATGTTGTACTATGTTATACTATGCATAGATTAGTAAATATGACCATAGTTAGCGTGGAGTGGGTGTCGTGTATTTCTATAGGTTCTGAATCAATCCCCCTATTCCTGACCCTATTCTGGTTAAACTAACTATCTAGTTAACTAACAGTCAGCCCATGAGGCAAGAAATCCCCCATGATGCAGATACCGTTATCTGACGCAGTCACACTACGGCACAGGAACGTGTTATCTGATTAGGTCATAACGCTTGAGATCTAATTAGACAAGCGACATTCCTCCAGCCCCTGATAAGGCATACGACGTTCTCATAACAAATCAAACCTATGACAACCTGGATAATCCGTGCGGCCATTGTTTTGATTTCACAGAGAACTTTTGCAAAAGAATGTGCTAACGAGCAAGTCGTATGACATCTTTATTGACGTACCTATGTCCATCCTTACGTCAATCTCGGCACCTTTAAGGTATAAATATTGCCGACCTTGCCCTATGCAAACACACGCGTGGTGACAAGACGGAGCAGCCATACTTGCCGAAGCCGAGAGCAGAAGCAGACCCCGCTGGCAGCAGCCCCGCCTTCCTGACGCGCTGAGAGACGCGCTGCTATCTCAAGCCGAGACACCCAGCACCGGCGCTTCCGGGTAGCCCTCGCAGGCAGCCTGGAATATCGAGAGCAGAGAAAGAGATACCATTCCTCATTCATCCTAACTTCCAGGTACAGAACTGAATAACCCCTCACAGAGAATTCTTTAGTTATTCACTTGGCAAAAACAAACTTAACTTAAACTGTAACTTTCTATTCCCGCCCACGCATTAGACTTAGGTCAGGTACACGGGGTAGGCGTATTTAGAAACACCAGTTGAGTACGTTTAGTCAAATGTATATGTGTATGTAAATATATTTTAATCATTTCAAAACATCATATGGCTCAGAAACCATATCAATGTTTTTACAGTATTATTTTATACTATTGCTTTTAATGTATGCACTTTACTTAACTATAAGTATTGCAATAATATCGATCCATTTCTCTTGTACGAGAAAAGAGACTGATCAATAAATAACACCTTTTTATTGAACACGCCCGTCTCTTCCTTTTCTCTACAATCTGATGAGACTAAGAATGCACGTACTGACTGAGTAAAATAATTGCCTTGTGCTCACACGACTCTTGAGATTGACTCTTGATTAGGGGAGAGCAAAGTTGTCATGTTCTATGGTTGTCAGAAACTAAATCCCTTCTTGTCTAATCAGGGGAGTTAATCCTTCCTTGAACATTCGAGAAAGTTTCTAGCGAACTCTGAGCTTAGCTGGCAAACCCAAAAATTAAGTCTAGTATCGACAGTAGTAGACCTAGTTAACGTCTGGTCTAGGCCTTTACTGCTGTAGGTACTATTCCAATGCGCAGAGCCTATTGGGAAAATAGGAGCTACACTACAATTTCAGTCTGGAGCCAGTTGGTTATATTGATACATCAATAGATATACCCTTCTCTTATCTTATGCCCTGTGGATCCACTTTTACACTGAGAACGTCCTTAGTTCCCAAGTTTTAATCAATTAAGAACTATGATATTTTGTTATGACTTTATAATATATATCTTGTCATTAAGTTTATGTGGTGGCTGTAATTAATTTATGTTTTCTAAACAGTAACCAACTATTAACTAAAGGTAACATGAGTATAGCTCGTGAAGTGTCATTGACCTATCATATGTATTTTTTCTAAGCAATGACCTACAAATTTGTTATACTTAGTGGCTCATGTTTCTTAGAGGTGTACCGGGCTGCCACTGTTCATGTTAGAGAAAGACTTTTTCACTTTTTATAACTTCTTGCTCCTAATTCCAACTTTAAAAACATTACAAGCTTGTTAATGCCAGATATATTGGTTTTGCCAATGCTTTTTAAACATGCCGTCTCAATGATCATTTCTTACCGGACAAAAAATAAAGTAAACAGAGGTGTTTAGTAGAGTCCCTGAAGTAAAATCTCACTGAGATCTCCAAGAGCGGTTGTTTCTATAGTTCTCAATTTTCTTGGGAATATTTGCCTTTTGCTCTAGATCAGAATGCAAACTTTCTGTCCCTGGAAGGTGCATTTTGGAAGTAAAAGTCTTGCTACTCCATCTTGTATGCTGGGAAATATTTAAAATTGTTTAAAAAAACTTAAATGAAACTGAGTGTTTTACGAAGAGTGATGGCAGACCTGATCCTGAGCTTTTATCGCTGATCACATTAAAGATTACCGTCTTCTCCCAAGTTAACCTTTAATTAAAAAGGGAATAATTGTCTAGTTTTTTTAAAGATAAATGTTTGCACAAAAATGTCATCAGCATCTCTATCTAGGAAATAAAATTACTTCTTTTGTATAGAAAATACACCTTTGACACCCCCTTCCCTTAGAGGATGCGATGGTATTAGTCCAATTTAAATAAGGATTGTTTTTAGAGGTTACCAAGTGCTGCATATACTGGTGTTGATATCTATCAATGTTCTACTTCGTCCCATCACTGCTCTTTTTTTTAGCCTAGTTTGCTTGCTCATCGAGTGTTTCCATGTAGACGGGTAATCAATGAGCGAGAGTTGGTGAAAAGTGCTGGGGTGAAGGATTCTAGCAGCTCTTTGTCAAATAAAATGTTTGGTTCCTTCAGAAGGAGCCCGTCTCGTTACACACCGGGCTGGACTGGAAAATGAATGAAAAATCTTACTTGGCTAAAATATTTAAGCCAGCCCCACACTGTAGGAGACTGGACCTAGAACGGGGTCCTCTGGACATGGATAAGTCACGGCTGCCTGAATTGCTCTGAAAGCAGTTCATTAGAGTGCAGCCCAAGGGGAAAATGCCAGGGTGGTGGAATGGCCTGTCTGTACCTGGTTTTCCACGTACGCAGCGGAGAAGGAGTGTTCAGGGTAATCACAGAGAACCCTTTACATCTATCATGATAAAGGAGTAACCCTTCATCCAGTGTTAGCTAAGCATGTAAAAAAAAACTCCAAACTACCAGATGTTGTAACATGTAGAGTGGACGGGATGAGTACACCAGGATCAATTAAATCTGCAGACAACATGGAGTGAAGATGAGAGACCCAGGTAAGTCTGGCCCTGTGTCATGGCTACATCTCTTTGTGCATACACTCGTACTCCTGGGTCACTCAAAGGGATGAATAGCACTAAGGCCACTCTTGCGTTGAAGCATTGAATTGTCCATCCGTGTTGAAGGCCTTTCTGTATGAGAATGATCACATGGCCAAAGAATGACCAGACCCAAGGCCTGAAAGTTTCCCCTGCCCCTCTTGCTTCCACATATGTTCCCATAACGCATCTCGCTTTGTAGGTTTCTGTGTGGCATGGGCAAACAAAAATAGTAATCTCCAATCTGGTTGAAGTAAATGCTGCTAGTGTGCTATTTGCTCACAGATGGCAGCACGGTGAAAAGTGAGCGAGATAGTTGAAGAGGGAATTTCTGTTCCACTACTGGGATACTTAAGAGAGAGTCTGAACAGTGGATAATGGAAAGGCTGAACAATTTTAGGAAGAAGAACACCAAAATTATTGCTCTATTCAAGAAGGAAGAGCAGTGGAAATGAGCCAGCAATAAACATAGCTTTTGTTAATTTTAATTCAAATTGGAAATCACATGTGAGAACTCAAAACCAGGGCTATTTAGTATTTTACAGACTAAAAGAGGCATTTTATAACAATGGTCAATCTGATTTGAAGGAATTCAATTCATGAAAGCCCTAAAAGTGCATTGATGAACATGT
The DNA here is from genome assembly GCF_964261635.1 of Lissotriton helveticus. Taxonomy (NCBI): domain Eukaryota; kingdom Metazoa; phylum Chordata; class Amphibia; order Caudata; family Salamandridae; genus Lissotriton; species Lissotriton helveticus. The sequence continues at coordinate 1,131,339,058 of NC_136059.1, read as the reverse complement.
ATTCAATTAACAGTATATTGCTCTGATTGACCTACTATAGAAGGATTAGAGCTTCATAAATGCAATCTGGCTTAGTTACAAACCCACAAATCTGTGGTTACCTTGATCGCCTCTTGGACGAAGCTCCTGGATCTGGAAAGAATTAGTACTATTCCTCACTTATGAGACAACCGTCTCGAATCTCTAAAGTCTGAGGGTTTTGGCTGGACAAAGAGATCCACCCAGTTAGAGCCATCGTTTTCCAGTTGCTCCGATCAAAATGATTTATTCCCTGTTTAAAAGGACAGATCCTTCAAGGACACCACACTCTAGAGTGATCTGAGGAAAACAGCTATAATAAAAGGCAACCACTTTCCCTGGTCTCCACAGAACTTAGCAGTTTGAACAGGGTCCAGTCTACTTATCCCACCCCTACCTTGTAACGTCTGGAAGAGGTTGTAAGTCAGCATATCATTACCAACAATATTGTATAACTGAAAAATTGTGTCCTAGATATCTTTCACATAAATATTGTCCCTCAGGCTGTAGAACTTGTAATATTTAAACACCAATGTGGTGATATTTGTGTACACAATATTTAGCAACCACACAGTGGGGCTTAATTTCAAGCCCCTATCGCCACAGGAACGTCACTTTTTAAGACGTTTCTGTGGCGATAAACCCTTTGCCTTATTCACAAGGCAGCGTTAAGCTACTTAATGTGGCTTAACGCCGCCTTGTAAATAAAGCCCTCTTTCATGTTACACTTAGCGTGAAAGAGGCGTGAATTAGATGTTGTGGTGGGCGGTCCGTCGCAACACCCATTCATTTTGACGCTGTCCCCTACTTGCAAAGGTGGCATAAATAGGGGCAGCGCCAAAATCAAGACCAGGGAAAACCTGGTCTTAGCATGGCGAAACAAGGAGAAATTATTCATTTCTCTTTGTTTTTGCTGTTTTTATGTGTGCTACATTGTGCAGCACACATAAAAACAGCAAATCGCATGAGTGATTCTCTATGCGCAGGCAAGTGTCCCTTCCTGCACATGAACAATCATTAAAAAAATGACGACTTGCAACTTCTATGTGTGGTGTACAGTGCAGCACACATAGGAGTTTCAAATTGCCATTCTTAATTGTTTATGTGCAAGAAGGGACATCTTCCTGCACATACACAATCATTCCCACCTACCCACACATCCTTGCACATGATGCAAGGGAGTCTGCATTGGCGCTAGGCAGCTAGATTTAGTGCCAGCGCTGGGGGAAAAGCAGGGGTGCGCAGCATTCTTCTGAATACGGTACATCCCTGCGTTTTCAGAATGGCGAAGAGTGGCGTTAGCAATTTTTGCTTAATGCCACCCTTCGCCAATCTGTTGTAAATATGCCCCAGTATTCCTGCCAGACGTTATTTTGGTTACATTATTCCAATACACTGAGAAGCCCATAGTTGTCTGTGACTCAAAATGCCTTGAACTGCTGAAACTTTGTTAATTATACGTCTATTGTAAGTTATGCAGAACTTTGTAAAAACTGCCCTTTTCCATTAAAATGAAAAAAAAATTACCCAGACCCTCTCTATTTAGAAAATCAGAGGTAGACCACATTGATGCATATAACATCCTGTATTGGGTCTACTCTAAAAGCCTAATTACGAGTCTGGCGGTCCAATGACCTCAGGCTTGCGGGGTGCGGCAGTGGTGGTCCAGCCCCCGCTGCACCAGCTGTCCGACCTCTATATCACAACTTTGACAGCTTGACCACCCTTGCACTGCCGCCACCGCCAGGGAACCGGTGTTTCATGGCGGTGGTGCTGTAGTCAGGGACTCCGTAATATGCTGGTGGTGTTGCTGCGGCACTGCCGTGCATATTATAAGTATCAGGACCACCAGCGGTGTCCTGGAGGTCTTTACTACTGGAAAAGGCTGGCAGTCCTGAAACAAAGGGGACCATACAGGGTCCCCGGTTGCCCATGTGCATGGAGATGCATGTAGAGGGGCACACCATCAGCTCCCCTGTGTGCATCCACCCCAGTCCCTGCACAGCATGGACTTTACAGCCCAGGCCGTGCAGGAACCTTTTTGGGCATTCCCAATGCGGTGCCCATTTTCAGAGGCTCCGCCGTGGGACTGCCCAAAAAAGCTTGCCAGACACAAGAAACACTCGTAATATGGCAGTGAGTCTTGCTGGTGTGGGTGGGTGGCGGTGGCACACCGCCCGCGCCAGCAATGCCAAAGCTTATAATCAGGCCCTAATATTCTTTCATCCACCTTCGAAATGGCAGTCTCCACCACGCAAGTTGTGACTGGATATCTCTGATGCATTCTGGGTATCTACATGATGCTCTTTGCGAGTATTTGTTATCTGTATACTGGAAATGTGGCAGTGCTGTACCCCAGGGCCTCCTACTTATGAGAAGCTTTACCCTACAGTTCAGACGCTGGTTCCTCGGTATCCTTACATCTCCCCCCGTTTCATCGTTGGTTTAAACTGCAGTTAGTGCTCACGGGCCAACCTTGACAGACGGGAGGAATGTTGTCCCTTGGCAGGGTTTTCCTGCACCATATATGTTTGCTTTACCATTATCATAACATTTAAATTGGCTGTTAACTTATATTTTAGTTTAGATTTTCCAGAGACTTCCTCACACTATTCCAGCATAATTAAATACTAATGTTTTTTTCAAGGCAGGCAACCTTCCACCCGCAGGCCTGAGCCGAGCACAGAGACACTGCAGCGCTGTAATCGAAAACTTAATAAAATGCCTAGGTTTAGGATAATATTTTACTTTATTTTCCTTTAAATTGACGCGGTTCACTTTATATCCAACTCCTGGTATTACGTGTCGTTTTTGGAAAAAGCTGCAGAGAACAGTCGAGGGCTTGTACTGCAGAGCAAGCTGGACATTGTAAGGCAGTTGTTAATTCAGGTTTTGTTCGGCAACAAAAAAAAATGGAGCATAGGAACTATTTGTCCGACAATGTGAGCAGCGTTCAACATTCCACAGCTGGAGAAGAAAAGAAAATAGCCGAGCTAAAAGTGAGAGGCATCGGGTGTAGAGCCCAGAAGGCGCGATTAATCCAGGCACATATTAATCCTCGGGCCTGCTGTTCAATACGCCGGTTGTATCCCCGCAGTAACCTGGGCGCGAGGGAAGCGGTGCACTCTGGGAAGCCATGTGCATTGTCACTAGCAGTTCATCATGGCGCTCGGAACGTAATGGGAACCAGATGGGCGAAATTACTGCTGCGAAATGAGCGGCGGCGGATATGGGCTGGGAAGGCGCTGAGCCCCGGGGTCTCCGCCGTCAGTGCCTCGGCGTGGGCTTGCGTGGCGCATGCCCTTTTCGGTGGGCTGCAACGGGGTCAGTTCGGTGTTTGTTAATGGGCCTCCCAGACGAGAATACGAGGATTAGCACAAGCACCCAGATACACAGAGGAGGAAACCGTGGTTTGGTGTTGACACAGAGGCAACGAGCTCAAGGCTAGGAGTTCTCAGAGTACATTTTATATGGAGCCAATTTACTCATGGTACAGGGCTTTAAGTGGGATGAAAAAACTGGGGGGTCTCTCAAAGTGGCGTGGCCAATGCGGTTAAGGGCGTGGCTCAAAAACTAGTAAGCTAAAAATCTGCGCTTATAGTGTGTCGCCCGACTTGTATTTTGCTGTTTCTATCATTGTATCCAGATATATAATCCTACAAGTAACATTATACCTACAACAAGCCAGGACTATATTCTTTGTCAATGTTTGTTAGTTGCATTAAAAAAGCTGCAACTGTGGCTTCGTTGTATAGAACATTGAAAATGCTTCAGTTCTGAAATGATGAGACTCCGAAAGAACTATACCAAGTCTCTTTGAAGTTACATCACAGGCAGTGAAGGGTGGTACTGCTGTAGAGTTTAATTTTTTTTCCACCATGAGGGTGAGGGCAAAATGAAGAGCCCGATAGGGACCCTTCTCAGCAGCTGCTTTTTAGAACTGCCAGCAGGACCCGTGCCACAAAAAGCCCTGCTGGCACAGTTTTGGTGACTCAGTTCAGCTTGCTTCTACCAAGTGTTCATGTATGTGACGTTGGTCTGTGCAGAAATGCTGAAACGTTGCCCTCTTTAGGCTGTCAATATGTGCAGAGTGGTCATTGTGCTTCAGGGAGTACATGCTTGAAGGTGATTTGTTGACCCCTGAGGAGGACCACGTCCCTCCCCCACCCATGGGTACCCTCTAAAGCAACAGAAGGGGCATGTTTGTTCTGATAATTAGTAGGGTTCAGGTGCCTTCAGTCGGGTATGAGAGCTCCCTGTCGGATTTCATGTGGAATTTTCTACATTAGCACTGATAAAAACACACAATATAATCTCTCTTTTTTGAAAGCCCCCAAAAATGTTGGTTATTTTACAAAGCGTATTTTCTCCCAGTTAGTAGTCCTACCAATCCGCATTCCTCTCTCTTTACACTGCCGATAAGGCCCTTCTCATAACATAACATTTGTATAGTACACGTTCACACAGAGGTCTCTTGGCACTGAATAACAGATGTTCATTGTTACCCAACTCAATGGTACTCATTTTATCGACCTCAGATGGATGAAAGGCTGAGTGGACCCGCTGGGGTTTGAACCTGTGACCATGAGGTCTAACAAAGGCCCCTGCAATGGACACATTAGTTCACTGAGCCACCAGACCTGGCATGCACCCTGCTTGTCCTATAATGTATTATAACATTATATGCAAGCACGATTGTTTGGAAAATCTGAAGCTCACAAACCCAAATCTTACTCTCCAAGCTACGCCCCTGCTTAGATCAATCCATTCCCTCTCCCCTAGAAGGACTTCCTTCTGTTAAAAGAGGCCCTCAGTATGACCCTCGACAGTATGCAAGCACTAGATGAGCTTACTGAACAATCTGTTGTGTATAGTGGCCTCTACTTGGCTGAAAGAAAATGAGTCTAATAGGCAGTAGCAGCTGCTACCGGACTCGGGAGGTGGGGTGGGGCAGGTGGCTAAAAAAAACTTTTTTAAAAAACACTTACCTGTGATGGCCGTCTGGCAGCTGCCTCTCCTACGTACTCTTCCTGCTCCGGTCTTGCAGCAGGAAGCACCAGGCTCCCGATAACCAACCTCAACCAACCTCAACGCTGCAATGCAGCGTCGTGATTGGTCTGAGCGCCTTGGATCGCCACTCAGCCAAGGAATGGGGCCTGGGCATGTTCTCCATGCAGGCTGTAATGCAGCCTGCATGCAGTGCAGTTGTGATTAAGGAGAGATCCAGGCAGCAGTTGTTCAGGAAGAGTGGAGCAGAACCCATATCACATCTAGGCACCTCTGTGCTCTGAGATGTTATCTTGCTACGCATATATAATTAGTGACCAAAATGTTGCATTGTTTGCAGCATCAACGCTCAGATGTGTTTTTTACCAAACTAGGCTCTTGGGCTGAGTAGAGGCTTCTTTCCTGAATAAACAGTTACATTGTGTAACATTCTCATTGCAGGTTCCACAATCTAAACTTTAAAGGGCCTATTCGTGTAGTGAAAAATAATTCTCTTTCCCTAGTCCTCAATCTCTAACAGTAACCACCAATAGGCATTCTAGAGTGTTCCTTTATGAGATTAAGTCATCTTTAGTTGGGATTTCTGCTGTGACATCATTCACCAGATAGGCTCTTAAAGCTCAAGGATGGGCACTTTTTCAGGGAGACTGGTCACTCTTGAAGGCTGGTAGTAGCATCATAATACATATCGGCAGGAGTTGATCAAGGAATTGTTCTGATTTAGAGTCCAGAAAGATGGCCTTGTCTTCTTTATCACCAGACTGATGCAGCTCCGCATAGACGTTTTTACAGGTCTGTCAGTTAGCACTAGGTGGTACCCCGATTTTATTAATCAGAGATAATTTGTAAGAGAATGTGTTTGACAACTGTGGAGATGACTCTATGGTTAAGGAGGAGGATTTTTGCCTATGGATATTAACTTTTCCATCATTGGTTTCAAATAATTGTAGGGTGTATAAGCTCGTGTACATTCCCCCAGTGCCTAATTTGTAAAAGGATGAGTCCTAATTCCCAAAGCTCTGCTCACATGCTTGCAGCCGGTGCCATTAAATATCGGCACGGCAAATGCATATTCAAGAAGCCACCTCATGTCTCTTTAATCCACTGCCAGACACTCCCTGCCCCATTTCTCTCTCATTCTTGCAGGTTCCTGCTTTCTCTCTTGGTGATGGTTTTTACGTCTTTCTCTTCCTCCTTCTTTCCCCTGTGTTTGGTTTTTCCTCTCTTGCTCTTAGTCATGCATGAGAATAAATAAGTGCTGATCCCCCATAAATGAGTACCGTGGGCCCGAGTTTCAACCATTGGCTCAAATTAAGCGCTGCATTTCACATTTTCATGTCCCGTCCTAACATGAAGCCCTCACCTTATCACTCGCTTTATTCTTGGTGACGGTCCTTCTGGTTAACTATAAACACCTTTATCTCTCACTACATACTCCAGCATCTCTACAAATGCCCTCCCATATCTCTTACAGGACTTGAAGAAAAAGAAGAAGTTCTGGAAACGATTATCTTCTTTTCATAATCAGTTCCATCCATTCCAAGCTTAGACCTTCCCCCTCCAGAACAATTGGTACACGAGCTGTCTATTTTCCTATATTTAGGGCCCAGTCAATGGTGTGTTGTGAGAGACTGTGTTAGGGATTGGGAAAGAGGGGTCAGACACTTCCAATAAATCCAGCCTGCAAACACTGGCACATTTTCCAGAGAATAGCTAGGGTTTTCCTTATATGTGGAGCAAACATGGAGGCTGTCACTATATGTCAATGTTCAGTGTTAGGCTCATAGGTCTGGGTGAATGATAGAACGCTATAAAGATTTCAGAATCATGCATGTGAATTAGGAATAGCCAAGGGTAGTAGTTGTTACAACTAGTTTGACCTATGGTATCTCGGGCACTGCTTGTGGTACCCCTGGTCTTAGGGATCACAAAAGCCACCAATGAAAGCAAAAGTAAACGGCTGTTAGGGCTCGATTATGAATGGCCAGATGAGTTGTGGTTTTGGCAGCGATCATAATTATAAACAGTGTCATGTTTATCAGACCCAACAATTCCCAGGCACAATGTTCTTACCCCTCATTAAACTCCGACAGATCAAACCTGCTGGAATTGATGAATGAAAAACCTGGAAAATACTGGGACATGCAGATTTTGCTGCAGTAAGATGCAAAATGCATACTATGCCCCATTTCAAGGCAAGATTTGAGATAATCAGTAATTATTGCAGCTGTAAAGTTTGAACAGATCGATGTTTTAATTTATTTGATGCAATAATTGTCACTTTCAATCCTGGGGCACTCATAACCAAGACCATGGAGTCCTATTTACTGTTTAGAGCTAGACATTTATCAATATTGGAGTTTGAAAGAGGAAAAGGGGAGAAAAGGAAAAAGAAAAGGAAAAAGTCATGTTGTGTATTACTTATGTTATACTACAGAAAACATCTGATTAAGAACTATTCTGCCGACTATGTAATTGATAAATTGTGATTTTATCTACTTGTAAAGACAGAAACAGAAACTTCTCACCTCTGTGTGTGAGGTACCATCTACTGGAGTTCCGGTCCTTAATAGAAGTGGAAATCCCACCTGATATTTTGAGCAGAGGATTACGATTAGTTAAAAAAATTATTGTTGGTACACGACTTTCAATTACTTAATGAATGTAATTTTACTCAAAGCTATAATATATGTATTCATAATTGCCCTTCGCACCGAAATTAGATGTTAGAGTCACCCCTTTTTACGTATTAATTTTGTGGAATTAGTAAGGAGGTCCAGGCTTTCTTGTCTTTTTATATTATTACTTTCACTCAGAATTCATATTTCCATTTACTGTAAACCATTGCGTTGGCTTCCGCACAACCTACTATTTTGCTTTGAATTCTCTTGTACGTAACTATTTAGCAGTGATTGTTTATAGAGCTGAGCTCCACAAACTTACAATTTAATTGATTAGGCCATGGCTACACCAGAAATGATTCCTGTTTTGAGTTAACTGGTTTGATTGCTTTTTATTAACAGCTGTCTTTGGTCAGCTTCATACCTTAATAATTTTAGATGAATCAGAGTTTCGTATCACTATTCATGTGTTGCCAACTAGCAAGTTGTTTTACTCTTGATCCTTTTATTTTAGAGTTTGACCACTTACTTGTCGTATGTAATTACTTCACAGTCATACATATGTCATTTTATTACCAATGTTTTGTCATATTTTCATTTCATTTTAATTGTTTTAGAAATGTATTTATAACTTTATAGCCCTCCAGAAGTGAAAATGAAGCTTTACTCTGGCATACTTGATATTTTTGGATCAAATAATAATATGCCTCCTTGTTTGCTGTTCAAAACTATAGAAAATGTGCCACTGTAATTGTAGTCTAGGCAGGTATAGGGTGAAAAGCAGAACTGTGAGCGTTTCTGGGCGAGGCGCCCTGCATTTGTAGATGGGTACTCACAAGCTACCAGATTTGTCACTATTGACATAGTTTTCACAGGAACATTGCCACATTGCCTTATATTTGCACCTCTACAATTAAGATTTGAGCGGCTTTTAAGGTGTGAAAAGAGAGCGGGAGCCCCCATATTTAATGTGTGAGTAGACAAGAAGGTACATCCGCAGGAAACCTATATTTTTCCTATGGGAAAAAATATTACATCTGCCAAAGAACATGTGCTCTTCTTTTTACACATGGTCAAATTCTAACCTAGTGCAAATTTTCCTTGTGTAAAACTTGCACATTGAAGTATTCCAGGGGCTGTACTACATAAAGTGCAACAGGAGTGTGTGCCTCTTTTCTGTACCCTTGGGCCACTTAGGTTACAGAAAGGGCCAGAGATGCTTACTCAGCCCCTTGTGTAATACAAGCGTAATGTAGATAGCGCAGTCAACATTTCTGCGCTGCTGCTATCCTACAGGGGCTTTCCCTCCTTTGTTTGGGGAGGTGGCTCCATACTAATGAGAGAAACACTTTGCCTCTGTTCCCACACCATATCATGGAGTAGGTCGCAGAGGAAAAGGGACATCAGGAAGCATGCTGACTGTAAGTCACAAACTGGAGATGCACAGAGAGGGCGTTCACGAGGGAGACACCTGGAAGAGGAAAGGAGGGTCCCATAGACTTAATACCCCCACTCGCAGATATCCCTGTTAGTTGGGTGGTCACTCACTCCACCCTCCTGCAGGGGGAGCTCTGTCTCCCTTTGTAATGCAGGCCGTGTTGCAACTGGTAAAGGAAGATGGAGAGGCGGCTACAGAGAACCAGCCCCATTCTTTCACTAATGAAACAGATTTAATATTTATCTACCTAGGGTTTTATGTATCGACCTTCTGCTAAATGGAATGTTTTAAGCTTCTCTCCAAACCAAGGCCTTTCATGAGTGGAAAACATTGTGGGCCGCAGGCACATCAGTTCAGACCGATAGAGCAAGACACAAATATCCCAAATGGATTGCATAGAATGTTCGAAGACTTCAGAAGCTCTTATTTTTGAATACCATGACTCTCCACTAAAACAAGAGTATAAACAAATAATGCTAATATGAGAAGAGATGAGGACATGTATGTGAGTGTGTCTTGTTGCATGCCTGGTCATTAACATTAAGCGTTGAAGCTAGGAAATCATTCTGGCCTCTCGAATTGCCATCTTTGGGACCTCGTAATAGGACCTGAGGGAGGGTTACAGTATACCATGGCGCAGGTATCCTTCTGCTGGGCACCCCCAGCCCCACACCTCATGACATTACTACCACTTGTCATCGGAATGATAAACAGCCCTATCCTTGGCAGAGTGCAGGGTAAGTGAGTAGTCAACTTGCAAACAGAACCTACTGTGAACTTGATCCTCTTCAGCGGGTAAATAGTTAATGCCTCCTTCTGGAAGAATAATGTTGCTGTTTTTTAGCTTAGGCTTGAAAACAGTTTTAAGGATACTAATGAAACCAATTAGTTTTGTCAGCCCATAGAAACATCAACACTCAATAAGAGACATCTTAGAAAAGGGCAAAATGCCTGGATTCTACTGGTCTGATTTAGACTTTTGGTCATCACCCTGCTAAAGAAGACACAAGCTTCTGCCGCGGAGGCGTGTGTAAAAGATCCACTGTGTGTCTACTAAAGCTGTATCTAGTTCATGCATTTGGGGGCCCTTCAAAGACACTCGTTATAGTTCTTTCAGTCTCATCATGTCAGAACTGAAGCATCAAATTGTTAGTTGTTGCTTATTTGTCTTATGCAAATAACTATTGACAAAGCCAATAGTCCTGGCTTGGTGTAGGTGTGATGTTACTTGTATTATATATCTGGATGCAATGACAAAACCAGCAAAATACCACCAGTCTGGCACCACACTTATGCTAAGCACATATTTTTAGCTTACGTATTTTAAGCCACACCCTTAATTACATTGACTATGCCCCTTTGGAAAGAACCCCCCCCCCCCAGTTTTTTCATCCCACTTAAAGCCCTGTACATGACATCAAGGAAGAAGTCTTTTTTTATTTATTTTTTTAACGGAAAGACCAAGTTTGAAACACAGTGACCATGACGACCTGGAGTCATCGGGTAACCTAATCACTGGTACACCCATCACTGTGTCTATAGCCATACGGGCCAGGAGAGGGCTGAGGATCTGCAAATGCAGAGCTTTACTGGAGAGGGATGAGAAATTATAGAATGAAAGTACTTACACCGTTTCCATTCCCATTGGTTAAAGGGGGATTGGAAGGGAACAACATGGCGTGGGTATCCCAGTGAGAAGCTGGTATTCCTTGTGCAAGAACCTTCTCCCACACTTTCTGAAAAGTGAAACTAAATATAAGAATGTGTTTAGAGATTGTAAGATGATTATTAAGCAAATAAATAAGGACACCCCTATCAAATGACCAGGCGTGGGAAAGTTCCCAGATTTGAGCCCGCCCCGTAAGAAAAAACTCCACTGCATTCAAGTTATCACTGGGAGAAACAAGAAACAAACTTAAATTCACTTGGAAATCAACTCCTTGCTTAATTGGGCATCCAGCAAGATGACTCGGTGGGCTGCCTGCTGATGAGGTCTGCGAGTAATATGCTTTAAGAGGATCGAGCCCACGTTTTAACTCTCTAGAGTATGAGAATGTGAGTGCCATAGAGTTTGGGTAATAATATCATGTTCAGTTACAGTGCTTCAAAGCTGCTAGTCTGTGGAGTAAGCACTATACAGATGTATTCATTTTCAAGATCATTTGCTGCTGTGAAGCGCCTTAGGAAATGTTTCAAACATTATTTTCTCAATATAAATAGATGCAAAATATAGCACTAAGCTTTTTTAAGACCATAAATTATGGGAGACCCTTAATACTGGTGAACAAAATAGACATAAAGGGGCAGGGCTGTGTATTTGTGAACTTTACCATCATGCAAAAACTTTTTTGGGGTGAGGAGTCCATTGAATTGCCCCGAAAGGGCAGTTTTGAACAGCACCCACAGGCTGAAATGGCACATCTGAGACATGTTTAAAGGGCTGGGTGGCACAATCAGTGCTACAGGCCCACTAGTAGCATCTAATGTACATGCCCTGGATACAGGCAGTACCACTTCACTAGGAGCTTCAAGTAAATTAAATATGTCAATAGGGTATGAGCCAATTCTACCATGTTTAACCCATTTGCTGCTAGGTGTTTCCCCTCCCTGTGCTAAGCCTTTTTTGACTATTTGGGGTAGTTTGCGCTTAGGCCCCCATAACATTTTGTCCACATGAGGTATTCATGCCAAATTTGCATCCCTTTTCCCCGGCATCCTGGGGATTCTAAAGGTAACCAGGGTTTGTAGATTCCCCCGGAGGGAACCAAGAAATTAGCCAAAATACAGCTACATTTTGGGGTTTTGGGGGTAAATGGGGGACAGTACTGCAGGAGAAAACATCTGTTTTTTCTCTCCTGCAAATGGCATCAACATAGGGGTTGTGTTAACCCGTTGACCGCAGCACAAATTCTTCCATGGTGTGGGTGAAATAATGAGTGGGCGGGGTCAGATGGCCCCTGGCCGTCCTCCGCACACGCCCACTGTGACGTCGGACGGCCAGGGGCCGTCCAACCTATGCAAGGGGTTACAATCACCTGCTTCCCAGCTTTCACAAACAGGCAGACTTGAACCAGAAGCCCATTTTACTGGGACATAGCCCATTTTCCTATTTTTTGTGCTTTCATACTCCTTTCAGTTAGTTTGTAGGAATGGGTGTGAAACCAATGGTGGGTCCTGGAAAGCTATACATTTCTGAAAAGTAGACACATTTATACATTCAGCAAGGGGACATTTGTGTAGATGAAGGTTTTCCTATAGAAAGTAACAGTTGTGATAAAAAAGTATTGAAAAAAACAGCCAATTGTATCTGTGTTTTAATCTGTAACTTCTTCTGACTATGGTAGATTTTCAAAAGCAATATACCATTACACCCACTGGACTCTTCTGGTTGCGGGTATATATAGGGCTAGTAGGTTCTCCAAGAAGCCAGTAATTGAGCTGCACCTTGCAATGGCTTTTCCTTGTGTACCGGGTATACAGCAATTCATTAGGTAAAATATAAAGAGTGAAAAACAGGTATCAAGGAAACCTATGTATTTCCAAAATGGGCACAAGATATAGCGTTTAGAAGGAGTGGTTATTTGCATATTTCTGAATTTGAGGGTACCCGTACTAGCATGTGAATTACTGGGCATTTCTCAAAATGACTTCTTTCTTGCACACTGTCTTACATTTGGAAGGCGCAAATGCAGAGAAAGACCATTGGTAATAACATGTGTTCTACTATTCTATGTTTTTCTAAGTCTCCTGAGAAAAATGGTACCTCACTTTTCTGGGTAAGCATAATGCCGGAGACAGGAAACGGCCTAAAACGCAACATCGACGCATAGCATTTTTCCACTGAAAACTCACCATTGTTTAAAAAAGTGCCTAGGTGTGGATTTTGGGCCCAAGCTTAGCCGGTACCTAGGAAACCTAGCAAACCTATACATTTTTCAAAACTAGACACCTAGGGAAAACCAAGATGGGGTGACTTGTGTGGCTCTCACCAGGTTCTGTTACCCATACCCCTTAGCAAACATCAAACTTTGACTAAAAAAACTATTTTCCTCACATTTCTGTGATGGGAAGTTATGGGATCTCTGGGAAGCAATAAACTTCCATCCAGCCAGCATTCCCCTAAGTCTCTTAATACAAATGGTACCTCACTTGCATGGGCTGGCCAAGTGCCCGTGACGGGGAAAGGCCCACATGTATTGTGGACACATCAAAATTATCTATCACAAAACGACCTGGTGTTGAAGATGGGCACCTGCATTTTGGGAAACCTACCAAACCCAGACATTTCTGGGAACTAGGCACCCATGGAGACCCAGGAGGTGTGGCTTGGATGGATCCCTCAAGAATTTTTCCTCAGAATCCCCTAAAAACCTCACATTTTGCAACAAAAATCACATTTTCTTCACATTTCTGTGTGGGAAAATTGTGGGATCACTGAGCAGTCACAAATTTCCTACCACCCAGTGTTTCACCAGGTCTCCCGATAAAAATGCTACCTCACTTGTGTGGGTGGGCCTAGTGGCAACGTCAGGGACGGGCCCAAAATGTATTTGGGAGCATTAAAATTATCTATCTCAAAATGACCTGGTCTTGCAAGTGGGGGTACCTCTGTTTTTGGTCCCGGGCTCGGTGGGCATCTAGGGAAACCTGCCATATCCAGACATTTCTGAAAACTAGACAGTCCTGGGAGGTGTGTTTGCATGGATCCCCAATGTTTTCCTACCCAGAATCCCATGCAAACCTCAAATTTAGCTAAAAAATAACATTTTCCTCACGTTTCTCTGTGGGATCACGGTGCTGGCACACATGTCCTACAAACAGCTTCACAGTCCATTCACACCGCTTTCATGCGTTACACACAGAAAACCATTCACACTGACAGCTGCGGGCCCATCATAATACAACACTTACATTTACAAACAGTGCCATTCAAGGGACCATCGCTCTCATACGTCAACAGGACTAACACCAATCACACCACCATGCACCCAAACCTCAGACAGCTTACAAACACACCTCAAGCAAGTCCATACACATACTGGCTACCAGCCACCAACACACAGCTAACCCACACACATCGCCAGCCAGATGCCAGTTCAGGCCCAAAAAATCACACCGCCCGGAAGCTGGTGGAATGTGTGGACAGGTGTTTCAGTGGTAGTGTGTGTGTAGTGTCTTGCTGCTGGTCACAACACACCAACATACACACTGGCAGCTAAACCCCGATACACACGCACTGCTAGCCACACACACCACCATTCAAGCGGCAGTCCATGCACGCCACAAGCCAAGCGCCAGTCCACACACACAGTCAGCCAAGGATCAATCACAATCAATCAATCACAGCATTTATAAAGCACACTACATACCTGTGAGGGTCTCAAGGCACTAGGGGGGGACACTGCTACTGTTCAAAGAGCCAGGTCTTGAGGAGTCTCCTGAAGGTAAGGAGGTATTCGGTCTGCCGCAGGTGGATGGGGAGGGTGTTCCATGTCTTGGCGGCGAGGTGGGAGAATGATCTGCCGCTGGCGGTCGCTCATCAGTACACACGGACCATCAGTCAAACTCCAGTTCACGCAAACACAGAAACTTATTCCCTGGTGTCTAGCAGTTTTCCGCCCCCCTTTGGGGCAGACCTGACTAAACAAATGGCTGATCTGCCCCAAGGGGGGGGGGCAGAAAACAGCAAAAACACTTCTAATGGGGAGCGACCCTTGTCCAAGGGGCTGCTCCCCAACATCAAATATAACTATCCCTAGTGTCTAGTGGATTACTGACTCCCTTTGAGGCAGATCGGCCTAAAAATATAACCGATCTGCCCCCCGGGGGCAGAAAATAGGCAAAATAATGCCCTCATAATGAGGAGCGACCCTTGCCAAAGGAGCTGCTCCACGGCATGTATTCTCTGAAAATTCCTGGTGGTTTTCTTACCCCCCCTTGGGACAGATTGGTTTAAAAATATGGCCGAACTGCCTCCAAGGGGAACAGAAAGCAGCCAAAATAATGTCCCCATCATGGCGAGTGACCCTTGCCCAAGGAGCCGCTCCCCGACATGCATTCCTAGAACATCCCTGGTGTCTAGTGGTTTTCTGCCCCCTTTGAGGCAGATCAGCCTGCATATATGGCAAATCTGCTCCCAAGGGAGGGGGGGGGGGTAGAAAAAAGCCAAAATATTGCCCTCAGTAATGTGGAGCGACTCTTGCCCAAGGTGCCGTTCACCACATGCATTTTCATAAAATCCCTGGCCTACTTGGGGCAGATTGGCCTAAAAATATGGCTGATCTGTTATGGGGTGGGGACAGAATACAGCCAAAATACTGGCCTCTGTAATGAGGAGTGATCCTTGCCCAAGGGGCCCTCCCCGTCATCTAAAATGAAACATTTCCGGTGGCTAGTGTTTTTCTGCCCCCTTGGGAGCAGATTGCCCTAAAAATATGGTTGAAACAGCCAAAATATGTCCCAAATAAAGGGGAGCGACCCTTGCCCAAGGGGGGCGCTCCCCAACATCTAAAATGAAACATCCCTGATGGCTATTGGTTTTCTGTCCCCCTTGGGGGCAGATTGGCCTAAAAATATGGTTGATCTGCCCCCGGGCGGGGCAAAAAATTGCCTAATATGCCACTAATAAAGAGGAGCATCCCTTGCCATAGTTGGCCACTCCCCGCAATGAAAAATGTCTCCCTGGTGGCTAGTGGAGTGGATCCCTGCCCTCCTGAGGTGATCCCCAAGCAGGGATCCACTGGGAAATGGTACATTGGAAAGGGGAGATTGTCCCCTTTCCAATGCTATTTCTCCCGCCTAAATCGGTGCTCAGGAGGGGGGGGGGGGTTGAGCTAGCTCCCCGAGCACAGATGTAGTGAAACTAACATTAGCTAATTGGCTCATTTCACTTTCAGTTTCATTGTAATGATGTCAGCGAGCCATGCGGACAGATCATCATTTCAATGAAAAAAATAAAATAGCCTCCGGTGCTGGGAAAGCTCTTTCCAGCTCCGGAGGCTAATTTCAGAAAAAGGAAATCCCACTGGTGGCTGCGCCAGAGGGATTTCCTGTCATGTGTGTGAGGACGGAACATTTACATCCTCAGCACATGCCCACCGTGGCTGAGGACCGAACCGTTCCATCCTCAGCAAGCAAGCGGTTAAGGAGAGAGCAAAAGCACTTTAGCCCTGGTTAGCAGTGGTATAGTGTGCAGAGTCCTAAAGCCAACAAAAAGGGGTTCAGAATCCAGGTTGGTGTAGGCAAAATGTTTGGGGATGACCCTGCAGAAAGGGCCAAGTACAACAGTGTTGTTGGGAAGAGACAGCTTTTGACTAATCTTCTCAAGTGGAAATGGTTGTCTGCGGATCTTATGTTTGCAGGTAGAGAATTCCATAGTTTGGCTGCTGGAACAGTGAAAAATGTTCCGCCTATGCTTTTTTTCTTGAATGTATGATTGAATGTATGATTAATTGGGTGGTGAGCCATTCTTGAGTGTAGGTTCCTTTGTTGCATGTATTTGTTGATTTTCCTCTTGGTGATTAGTGGTCCTTTGCCATGTATTGCTTTGTAGGTGATACAAAACAGCTTGAAGGAGGATCTTCTGGTGACTGGTAACCAGTATAGCACCCTTAAGGCAGGAGAGATGTGTGCTTGTGACATGTAGGAGAAGCTTAGTGGCGGCATTTTGACTTCTTTGTAGTCTTCTCATGGTTGACAAAGTTGAGCCGTGATACTGGCCATTAGCATAGACCAATTTTGATAGGACAAGAGAGACAGTAGCTTGAACTTGTGCGGGAATCCTAGGTGCAGGAAAATGTGTCACAGTTTTCATAGTGAGAAACTTGATTTGGCAGCCTTATCCACTTGTACATTCATTGACAGCTTGGCGTTCACTGTAATTTCAAGGTTGTTTACCTCCTTAGATATTGTTGGTGGTGGTCCTAGATTGTCAGTACCTCATAACGCCTAATGAATATAGAGAGAAAATGTAAACTTAGTATATTGTGTTGTCCTTCCAAAGAGTGCATGCTTACATGTTTGCAGCACATACTGTTTTGTCCATCAAAGAGTTCTATGAAACTTCCATGACACTGAATTTTGAGTGCTATTCAACCCACCCCCAAGTAAGTAAAATAAAGACTCAAATGATTAAATGTCCATACTGATCCCTAGCACCTTTCCACACTGTTGATACTGTGTACATTTCTTACCTTAAAAGTTCTTTGGACAGTAGCCTGATTACAATGGGATATGGGGATTTCTGTGGGGCATACCATATAGCTGGAAATAACGTTTCCAGCCAGTATCCCCTCACAGATACTTTTTAAAGTTAATGCCCGTGGAATGAGAAATAAATGTGCCGACCCAGTTTTTCTGGTGGAAATTCTGCAAGTAATTCTAAATTCCAATGGGATTAAGCCTCTGATTTTCAACTTGCTTTGAGTAGGTGGTATATATATCAGAGGTCACGGTCGTGGCCTAGTGGGGGGGAGCACATAGCTCCCATGATGAAGTAGGAGGTGGTCGAGCAGGGGAGGAGTAACAGGGTCGATATGCACATCCCACACATAGATACCACTATGTCCAAATTCTAATCGTCCCCATAGCCTTTACTATGATAATGGCACCGTTTACAAGGGAGCAACAATTCATGGCAGTGAACTGTGGGTGGGGGTATGGGCCCTTCAAAAAAAGTGAGATACTTTCTTTATTGTTGTCACCTCATTTTGTTTAATTTTTAGCATGTTGGCAATTTTATTTTGCTCACACATGCTTTCCTATATTTCTACTCCATTCAAAAGCTATTTCCTAAATGTATTCATTTAGAACAACTGGTCTTTGCACTGGTCTGCTGTGTGAACTCAAGACGAATATTACAAAAGCAAGCACGGTATATTAAGGGCATTTAATGTTAGACGCAAACACTATAAAGCTTAATATCAGACTGCTATTAATGGTGGCAAAATGCACGCCCCTCCCTTTCCATGCCCCTGATTGTTCTAGCCTTGCTTTCACCTACGCCACCGACGGCCTCTCGCATGTCAGCAGCACCTCATACCACTTAGTTCAATAAACTCTGCTGCCTTTGAGATGAAATGTGTTTATTTTGCTGGTGTTGCGTTTTTGCCATTTAAGCATTTAACCACACAGTAACCTTCCTTCTGGTGCGCAGTTTTCACCCGTGAGTAATAGGGTGTGCCTGGGGTTAATGAAAGGTTAGGTTTTAACTGCTGTCAAAAGAAGAATTTTTTAAAGAATTAAGATTTTTAAGGTCTGATTCACAAAAAATGTAAATACATAAATGCTTTTTTTCTAGTGCGAGGGATTGCTGCACTCAAGGCGTCATATGAACCTGCTTACTGGGGTGCTACCCATACACTTAAACATGCAATTTTGGGGACTTTTGCAATGATTTGGTGCTTCCAGTAGGTGGTGCCTAAAGGCTACTGCTTTCCTTTGCCTTATGGAAGTGCTAGCCCTGTAAGTGTTAAATGTAGTGGTGCATTGTGCGCTATATGAATAATGATAACAAAATACTTGTAAAAAGTCATCAGGTTTGCACAGCTAATCTAGATTCAATTTACAAAGCCAAAGTTTAAGCTATACATGTAGGGGTGCCACCTAAACGCACCATATTTATGTGTGACTTCTGCTGCCATGACAACTAGATGAGTAGAGATGGTAGGTCCTAGAGGAGTGTGAGTGGGGTAGTGAGGAAAATTGAGTTATGCCCTTGTGAACCAAAATACTACAAGACACCTGCTCGTTGTTTTGGGTGATCAGCCGCATGAAAATTGCACTCAAGGTTTGCCCTCGGGTACAACAATTGACACATGAAAGCTGCTCATTGGATTGTTCGGTCACATGCATGACATTTTCTTCTCGAACCAGTCTCCCACGTCCACTTTGAATGCATTTGCCATCCCACCTTTCTTAAGACTAACGATAAGTTGAATCCAATTTATTTTCCAACAAAACATTCATCACTATCATAACAAACAAGCATTGGAAATGCAATAGGTCTCGGATTTATTTGAGTTAGAGCTAATGGCATTGTCAATGGCAATGTCTTTTAGCCATGTGTTATGGAGTGTATGCATGTGGTGTGTAGTGGAATTATGTGGGTTGGATTGGAATTGTAGCAATGGTGACATGCTGCGCTTTAGATGAATATGTTTAAAAGTAAAGTGCACCATACTGCGATTGCTACAATAGTTTATTGTGGATGCGTTAACAATTGATGTGTGCACTGATGGCTGGTGGTGTGTGTGCCTGTAGAAATTGTTCACTGATGGCTGGTGGTGTGTGTGCTTGGTGGAAGCGTGCACTGCCGGCTGGAGGTGTGTGTGCCTGGTGGAAGCGTGCACTGACGGCTGTTGGTGTGTGTGCCTGGTAAAAGCGTGCACAGACGGCTGGTGGTGTGTGTGCCTGGGGAAAGCGTGCACTGACGGCTGGTGGTGAGTGCGCCTGGTGAAAGCAAGCACTGACGGCTGGTGGTGTTTGTGCCCGGTGAAAGCGTGCACTGATGGCTGGTGGTGTTTGTGCCTGGTGAAAGCGTGCACTGACGGCTGGTGGTGTGTGTGTGTGGTTGCGTGTGTGGTGGTGAGTGTGTGGTGGTGAGAGAGTGGTGTGTGTGTGTGTGGTGTGTGTGGTGTGTGTGTGTGGTGTGTGTGTGTGTGGTGTGTATGTGGTGTGTACGTGATGTGTGTGTGGTGTGTGTGTGTGTATGTGGTGTGTGTGTGATGTGTGTGTGGTCTTATGTATGTGTGTGTGGTGGACTTAGTTCAAGTGTTCGTACCCTGCACACTCACACACTGCCCCTACACACTCACACACTGCTCACCCTGCACACTCACACACTGTTCACCCTGCACACTCACACACTGTTCACCCTGCACACTCACACACTGTTCACCCTGCACACTCACACACTGCAGTCACTGTCACTCTGCAGTCACTGTCACTCTGCAGTCACTCTGCAGTCACTCTGCAGTCAGTCACTCTGCAGTCACACTCACTCTGCAGTCACTCTGCAGTCACACTCACTCTGCAGTCACACTCACTCTGCAGTCACTCTGCAGTCACACTCACTCTGCAGTCACTCTGCAGTCGCACTCACTCTGCACTCACTCTACACTCACTCTGCACTCACTCTGCACTCACTCTGCACTCGCACTCACTCTGCACTTACTCTGCACCTGCACTCACTCTGCACCTGCACTCACTCTGCACCTGCACTCACTCTGCACTCACTCTGCACTCACTCTGCACTCTGCACTCACTATGCACTCTGCACTCACTCACTCTGCACTCTGCACTCACACTCACTCTCACTCTGCACTCACACTCACTCTGCACACTGTTCACCCTGCACTCTCACACACTGTTCACCCTGCACACACATACTGCAGTCACTGTCACTCTGCAGTCACTGTCACTCTGAAGTCACTCTGCAGTCACTGTCACTCTGCAGTCACTCTGCAATCTGCACTCACTCTGCACTCTGCACTCATTCTGCACTCTGCACTCACACTCACTCTCACTCTGCACTCACACTCACTCTGCACACTGTTCACCCTGCACTCTCACACACTGTTCACCCTGCACACACACACTGCGGTCACTGTCACTCTGCAGTCACTCTGCAGTCACTGTCACTCTGAAGTCACCCTGCAGTCACTCTGCAGTCACTGTCACTCTGCAGTCACTCTGCAGTCACTCTGCAGTGACACTCACTCTGCAATCACTCTGCAGTCACACTCACTCTGCAGTCACTCTGCAGTCGCACTCACTCTGCACTCACTCTGCACTCACTCTGCACCTGCACTCACTCTGCACTCACTCTGCACCTGCACTCACTCTACACTCTGCACTCACTCTACACTCGCACTCACTCTGCACTCACTCTGCACTCACTCTGCACTCACTCTGCACCTGCACTCACTCTACACTCTGCACTCACTCTGCACTCACTCTGCACTCACTCTACACTCACTCTACACTCACTCTGCACTCTACACTCACTCTGCACTCTACACTCACTCTGCACTCACTCTGCCCCTGCACTCACTCTGCACTCACTCTGCCCCTGCACTCACTCTGCACTCACTCTGCCCCTGCTCTCACTCTGCACTAACTCTGCCCCTGCACTCACTCTGCACTCACTCTGCACTCACTCTGCACTCACTCTGCACTCTGCACTCACTCTGCACTCACTCTGCACTCTGCACTCACTCACTCTGCATTCTGCACTCACTCTGCACTCACACTCACTCTGCACTCACACTCACTCTGCACTCACTCTGCACTCACACTCACTCTGCACTCACACTCACTCGGCACTCTCACTCTGCACTCACACTCTGCACTCACACTCTGCACTCACACTCTGCAGTGTGTGGGTGTCTCCCTGAAAAAGATGGGGAGCCACAGGGAAGAGATAGTGTGTGCTTGTGAGAGCCGAGGGTCCGACGGGTCTGTACAGAGGGCACTGCCAGAACTAAGTATGTCCCAGTACTGTAATACCTGACGCTGCGGCGGGTCAGGATTGGTGTGCATCGGAAGAGCAGAGTGTGCGTCAGTCGTGTAACAGCAGAGGCTGCCAAGGTCTGGGTCGAGGTACTTTGGCACAGTGTGGTGGTGCTGTAACAGATGCTGTGCTAGTCCCGACTGAGATACGTTGGCTGAAGTGAGTGCGCCCTGTATTGCACAGCAGGGGGGGCGGCAGCTCTGCATTAAGACACATTGGCAGAGCTGCGGCGTTCCGGGACTGCTGGAGCCCAGGGTGCGGTCGGTCTGGATTGAGGTGGGTAGGATGCGCCTCAGTACAAAAATAGCAGAGGGTCAACAGTTCAGGACTGAGGTACACTGACCGAGTTGTGTGCGCCCCGGACCTAAAAACAGGAGAAAATGGCGCTGTGCACCCCTGTACTGAAAGAGCAGTGTGCATGGCATGTGAGAATTGAGGTACACTGCCGGAGCTATGCTCGCTCCGCAACTGAAATAGCAGAGGATGCGGCAGGTCGGGATTGAGGTGCACTGACAGAGCTGTGCACGCCTGGTACTGAAATAGCAGAGGATGCGGCAGGTCGGGATTGAGGTGCACTGACAGAGCTGTGCACGCCTGGTACTGAAATAGCAGAGGATGCGGCAGGTCGGGATTGAGGTGCACTGACAGAGCTGTGCACGCCTGGTACTGAAATAGCAGAGGATGCGGCAGGTCGGGATTGAGGTACACTGCCGGAGCTAAGCTCGCTCCGGAACTGAAATAGCAGACGATGTGGCAGGTCGGGATTGAGGTGCACCGACAGCTGTGGTGTGCGCGCCTAGTAATGAAAGAGCAGAGGGAGTGGCTTCCCTGGAATCAGAATTGAGGCCCAATGCCTGAGCTATGGCGCCCCTGTACAATGATAAGGATGCGGGGGTCAGGATAGAAGCCCACGGAAGAGCAGTCGGAGTTCTCGGTACCTGACACAGCGACGCTTCTTTACACGCAGGGTTAAGGTGCATCTCCGGCGCGCTGGCAATAAGCTCGTGCTCACTCACATGCCTGGTCCGCACAATAGAGTTATCCGAGTGCTCACATCCTGTTAAACTGCTCCCATGTACTTCATAACAACTCGGCATGTACCTCCGATGAAAAACTGAACGCGCGTAGAATCCCCGAACAAACAAGCTTCACAACGCCGGACCACAGATCGCGAAAGCGATCCAATTGTAAAAAAAACAAGAACAAGGAAGCTGCGCGCTGAGCGCTGCAGAATTGTGAACGCGCTCGGCCATCTGGATTCACTAACGGAGGCACCCTGACAGCTCCTAATTATAATTTATGTACTTCTTTGCGCGAGCACGAACGAAATATGCCCAAAATGGCGGAACAAAACTACATTTACCCTATCACTTCAAGCCTATTAAAACGAAAACACAAGGAAGACGAATCACTGGCCAGATGACAGAAAACGCTAAGGAATGTGTGGAATTCCTCTCGCCAAGGCCCTAGGAGATACTTCTTTTTTTTCTTCTAACATTAGGATCTCGAAACTCCTCCCCCACTTACAGTGGGGAGGAGTCCGAGCCCTAAAAAACGGCTGGTCATTACAGTCCAACCTAATGCAGTCTCTGTGTAGGGGATGTTAAGAGACCTACTTGCTGCTACTTTGAGGGAATCACTTAAGCTGTCCGCAGGGACTCATGATGAGCTGTGACCGAAGCCTGTATTTTGGACTGCAGCCATTAAGGATGCTTAGAAAAACATGGCGGTAGGTGGGGCGGGAAGTAACTAACTCGCTGTGGATCAGCAGCTATCCATGCAGGAGGGAGTGGAAGGGTTTTGGACAAGAGTTGGAGAGTGTACCTTTCCCACTTGTTTGTAATAGTGCAGCTCCGGTATTAAAACAGCTATATGTGGTTTTCCTGTGGGTCTGGCCAGCGAGAGCGAGCATTTGCTTTTTTTCCTTTAATAGCCTAATATAAATATACGAAGAATGAAACAAATATGAAGGGCTCTTTCACAGTTGAAGATCTACTAATGTAGCACTAGTTGTCTCCTTCATACATGTTTGCCTATATAATGCAAATTATGCAAATGGTGCACTTTTTGTATTTGTTCTGTTTTTCTAGTTATAGTAGCTACATAATTGATATTGTTCTATAAATCATAAAAAGAAAAAACCATGGCACATTGGTTTTGTCAATTGAAATCAAATATTCTTTACCGCCTGATATTAGAATTTTCCTTTCAGAAATGTAGATTCCATTTAAGTCAGGAATTGTGGGGCAATCAATCAGATTAGTACATTTGAGGAGTAGTCAATACTTTATCCAATTAATTTCTCCTATAGTTTACAAGAAATACCTTTTGCTGGAGTCTGACTTTGAGCATTGTGTGTGATGGCTGATACTCAAGGGTGCAAAAAGGAGCTCTATAAAATAGTTTTTAGCTACAGTAAATTGTGTTTATTCTGCAAATGTGCATAATCCCCATCACCTCTTGTACTTTTAGTGTGAAGCTCTATGTACAACATATATGCCCAGATGTGAGTTATGTGCTTGCTGTGCCATGCGTTCATCAATTACGCCAGACATCTGAAGGCTGAAACCCAATTTGTTTGTTCCCTTTCAGTTGGGATGTGGCCTTGCACTTTTTTTGTATGAACTATCCCTATGGGAGAAGGATCAAAACAAATTTTCATATGGCTATTCTCCATCAGGAGTGACACAGTAGGTAAAAAAAAACAGTGTTCTAGAAGATGTGGCCCCAGTGTTTGCAGGTGGCTGAAACTTTTGCAAGCATTCCATCCATCGCCTTTCGTTGTTTCAAAGTACCTGCTATGACAACGTCTAGGTAGGGTCTTCGTACAACGAAGTAGCATTGTAGTGTTATGTGCCACATAGTGTTGGTTCCAAATTACTATAAAAGGAGGTAAAAATAGCCTTTTATCAGAGGATGTGGCGCTCACCGCTAGGCAAAATACTAATTTACCTAGAGTGCAGCATATCCTTGCACCGTTTCTGCATCTGTAGTGTGGGGTCTAAAAAACCTCAGATGGATTAAAAATACAGCGCAAGTCCTATTGCAAGGGAGGTGCCCCAGGGGGCCGTTTTTGTTACAGGGCCGTTTTTTGCAGCATAGCTGTGTAATGTTGGTGTTTCCAATGAAGCCGCTGACCCAGATTTATTAATTAATAGCTATTTATTCAAATTAAATGCTTTCCTAAAGAGCGCCGAGCCGGCGCTGCTCTCCCTCGGCTGCCGCGACTCCTAATGAGATGCGCGCGCATTCACCCCCAAAATGGCCGCCGCACGTCACGTGGCTACGTGACGTGCATAAACTAGTGCGCGCCACTACATATCTCCCTTTTTTCCAAACAGTTCAAGAGTCACTTACAGTTCACTGTTCATTTCAAAATCACGAAACCTTGATGGTCTCACCACAGCCCTTCCGCTCCTGGTCACCTTGGTCAAGGTCTCCCGGGTCCCTTGATTCTGCACCTCGCCACTTCTTTCCTCTCTCTGCGCTGCCGCGTTCTCCTCCGTACTTCTCCTGTCCCCTGTTAGTTCATCTCTGGCACTTCCTTCTCCTTGTTGCTCGCCAGTGCTTAGTTCCCGCTCTACATTCGGTTCTTCTCTGTCGTCCCATTCAGCTCCGGTTTGTTGCCATTGTAGGACTTTGTTACACCTGGCCATGCGATCTTGGGACCACACGTTGCCGTCACTCAGCAAGGCCGCCCGGTCATACACCTCCTTGACTTGCATGGGCCTGCTGTATTTACTGTCTCCCTTTTTCTGTAACGTTGCCAACTTTACCCTTACCCAATCATTCTTTTCCAAGCTTGTCCCTTTTACATTCTTCCGTTTGTTGTAGTGGTTTGTATATATAGACTGTGCTTTTTCTAGGTTGGCACGCACCACCGCAGGGGACCATTCGCTGGTGATAACCTTCTCCTTCCAAATCCGATTGTCATGTGTGAAGGGTTCTCGTCCTCTTAGAATCTGGAAAGGGCTGTATCCCGTCCCAGTTGGAGTGATCCTGTAGGCCCATACCATGTTCTCTATGGCCTTCTCCCAATCTTTGTTGCAGGAAATCGCCGCTTGTACGGCACCCATCACGACTCGGTTAAACCGTTCCACCAAGCCGTTCCCGGCAGGATGGTAGATTGCTGTGTGTTTGATGGCTATGCCGTTTCTCTGCATGAACTTGTTCCATTTTTCTGACGTGAATTGGGGGCCATTATCGCTCAAGATAGACTTAGGGATACCCTCTCGCACAAAAGTGTCCGACAGAAATTTTAGAATGTTCTCAGTGTCCATGGTCTCATCCACCTTCAACTCCGGCCATTTGGAGTATCGCTCCATGAGGACACATACATACTTCTGAGTGCCCTGGTCATCGAGGATGGGTCCCAATATGTCTATCGACAATTCTTCCCACGGGTTCTGCGGGGCTTCGAACTTTCCTAGTGCAGGACGCAGGGGCTTGAGCGTTTTGTCCGCTCCTTGGCACTGCGGACATTCTCTGACGTGTCTCACCGCTCTTATGTCCATTCCTGGCCACCAGTAGTTTTGTTTAGCCCTTAACTTCAATTTTCCAATGCCTAGATGGCCTTCATGCAACAAGTCCAGTAACTTAGTTATGAGATTTCTCGGAGGGATCACTTTGTCCCCTCTGTATGTGAATACTCCTTTGTCTCCTACCGACAATTCTTCCCTTACTTCATAGTAGGGCTTGGTTTTTTCGCTCACATGTCTTTTATCAGGCCACCCCTTTACGATGTACTTCTTCACTTCCGTCATGACGCTGTCCTCCTCGTATTCCTCGGTCCACTCCTGGTAGCTGATGATTTTCTCCTGATCCTCCACCAGGGCCACCAATTCCTTTTGGTCTGTGGGGTCTTCTTCTCCAGGCTCCATTGCTGCTGCCCTGCTCAGATAGTCTGCCACTCGATTGCGATTCCCTGGGATGTACTCTACATCATATCTGAATTCGAGTAGTTTCAGAGACATCTTAGATATTCTGGGAGTGGCGTTGGCATGTCCACTCGATGTTAGTACCTTTACCAACGGCTTATGATCCGTTCTGAGCAGGAATCGGGTCCCCCATAAGAACTGCCGAAATCTCGCTGTGGCCCACACCACGGCCAGCATCTCCTTCTCGATCACGCTGTACTTGCTCTCGGTGGCTGTCAGTGCCCTGGACGCAAAACTGATCGTCTCCATCTGTCCTTGTCCGCTCTCTTGCATGAGCACTGCTCCCAGGCCCTTGTCGCTGGCATCGGTTGTGAGCACGGTAGAGCCCTGTGGGTCGTATCCTTTCAATGGCACTGCTCCTGTGATATCCTTTTTGATTGTTTCGAACTCACTTTGTGCCTCTGGTGTCCATTCAAAACAGGTGCTTTCCCTGGTCAGCATCCTCATATAGTGTGTTTTGGAAGCAAAGTGCACCACAAACTTACTGTAATACTCCGCCATACCCAAAAATGACCTCACTTCTTCCTTATTGGTGGGTGGCTGAGCTTCAGCGATAGCCTTTACGTTTTCTGCTTTTGGTGTGATGCCCTGCCCTCCGATTTCATGACCTAGGTAGGTCACCGACTCCAGGCCCAAACGGCATTTTGTCCATTCTGCTGTGAGGCCTTTACTTTCCAGAGTTTTCAGCACCTTTCCGAGCTTCAGATCGTGGTCCATTCTATCTCGCCCCATTACCAGAATGTCATCCTGGAAATACTGAATGCCTGTTATGTTCCTGAACAGCTGGTGCATTAACCTCTGGAACACCGCAGCTGCCGAGGCCAGTCCGAACGGCATGCGGCAGAACTGGTAGCATCCGAATGGGGTGATGAAAGACGTAAGTTTTCTGCTGTCCGCGTGTAATTCTATTTGGTGGTACGCGGAGGTCAAATCGATGGTGGAGTACCATTTGACCCCCCTGGTCTTTGCTAACATTTCGTCGATCCTTGGGAGGGGAAATTTCTCTACGACAATGTTCTTATTTAACTCTCTCAGGTCAACGCAGAGCCTGACCTTCCCGTTCGGCTTCATGACTACCACCAATGGTGCGAGCCACTCTGCGCAGGTGATGGGTTCAATTATCCCCTTACTCTCCAATTCTTGAAGCTCCTTTTGGACTGCCTCTCTTACCGCTATGGGTACATTTCTCACTTTGTGGGCCACTGGAATGGCGTCCTCCTTGAGCACGATCTTGTGTTGGAATCTTTCAAGTTTCCCCACCGTGCCTCCAAATACTTTTGGGTAGTCTTCTCTCCATTTGGTAAGATCGGGCCATGTTTCTGATTCCGTGAGCAAAATCTGTTCTTTACCTCCCGGGTCTAGCTTGATTCCCAGGTCACCCTGGTCCAGCCACTCCAAGACGGACGGTCCTCTCTCCGAGATGTACAGCTTGCATAACGCTGACCTGCCTCTGAACTCAAACTTCAAGAGTCTATATCCCACCATTGGGATGCGATCGCCGTTATATGTGACTGGACGGATGTCCAATTTCTCCAGCTCTGGTCCTATCTTTGGTCTGAATGTTTCCTCCCACACTGCTCTTTGTATTATCGTGTAGGGGGAGCCTGTATCCGCCACTACACTGATGGTTACTCCACCCATCTTCATTTCCAACACGGGCTTGTTTGTTCTTTTCCCGTCTATACACATTATCTGGTCGTATATGCATAAGACGGTGATGACTTCTTCCTCCGCTGTCTCTTCCTGGTTATCTTCTTCCTGGTCAACGTATTTCACCACGCTCTTGGACATTTTCTTCCTGCACACTTTCTCGTAATGGCCGATGATGCCGCAGTGCAAACACTTGGCCCTGAACGCGGGACACCTTCTGTCGTGTGCCTCGTGGGACCAGCTTCCGCACCTGTAGCACGTTTTCCTGTTGCCATTACCTTCCTGTTTCCTTTGCAATCCGGTGTTGCCCTGCCATTTGTTGGATCCTTTTGGCGGCAGGCCTCTGTACCTCTGATCCTTGCGAGGTTCTTCTTCCTGTATCCTGTTCACCATGGCTGCGGTTGGCGGTTCCTTCTTGGTTGCGTCAGCGCACCTTCGTGCGAGTTCTGCCCTCTTGACGATGACCATTACATCTTTGAGTGTGGTGTCTCCGCTTGCCCATAACTTGTCCTGGACGTTCGTGCTGGAGGTGTGCATCACTATTTGGTCTTTGATAAACTCTTCCTCCCACAGACCATACCTGCACGTGGCCGCTAGCTTCTTTAGGGCCGCTACGTATTCCTCAATCGACTCTCCGACCCGTTGTTTCCTCTGCTGGAAGTTGAATCTGTCGACTGACACACATACCGTAAGCCGATAATGTTCGTTCAGGTCGTCGATCGCATGGGCGTATACATCATCGTCTGAATCTCCTCTCTGTTTGGGCACCAGGCTTTTGTATATTCTGAGTCCTTCTGGCCCCAGATTGAGTAATAGTATGCGTTTTTTCCTGTTGGGTTTGAAGGTCTCTTCATTTTCGTCCTCTAGGACCTCTATGAAATTGTTTATGTATTCACGCCAGTCCTCCCACTTCATCAGTGGTTCTCCTGGCCTCGGTAGGAACTGGACTGGTGCTATAGCGTATCCCGCCGGTGCACTCATTTTCTCTTCCTTGACCGTCGTCGCTCTGTCCCCTTTTCCTGTGGGGCTCCCTGGGGTGCTATCCGTTTCTTCTTTCTTGGGTTGTGCTTGGGGACTCTCCGTGTCAGTCCCCTCTCCCTCCTTTAAGGTAGCCAGTGCAGACCTCCTTGTGGATAGCATGGACTGGGTGCGACGCGCTGTCTGGTAGTCCTAGGAACACTATGCCCTCTTCCTGTCGTGTGTGTGGTAGTGGCTCTGCCGCGCTCTTTAGGTTACAGTACCTCCTGTGGTGCACGCAGTCTGGATGTTCCGATGTGCACTGCTCTGGGTCACTCAGCTGTGCTGGGCCACTTCTGCCTGGCCGTGGATTGGTGGCTTGGGGTTCTGTTGGCTCCCTGTGCCAGCGTGGATGGGGTTCTGCTGTGTCCCCCTCTGCCACGTGGTGGGTGTGCTGCCAGTCAATTTTCTTTTTTTTTTTTTTTCCGATGTGTTGGTCGAGTCCCGACCTCGTCGCCACTGTAATGTTGGTGTTTCCAATGAAACCGCTGACCCAGATTTATTAATTAATAGCTATTTATTCAAATTAAATGCTTTCCTAAAGAGCGCCGAGCCGGCGCTGCTCTCCCTCGGCTGCCGCGACTCCTAATGAGATGCGCGCGCATTCACCCCCAAAATGGCCGCCGCACGTCACGTGGCTACGTGACGTGCATAGACTAGTGCGTGCCACTACAAGCTGCAAAAACGGCCCTGTAACAAAATCGGCCGAAAACCGGCCCTGGCAAAGAGTGCGGTCGCACCCCCAGGGTAGAGGGGGTGCGACCGCTGTAGAGGGTAGAGGGGCTGAGCACTTTGCCAGGGCCGATTTCGGGTCCCAGTCCGGCCCTGTAAGACATACTATTTACTTGACACTTGACACTTTTATTCCACATAAAATATTGACTTTGAAGCCTTAACTTTATTGGAATGGAGAAGTAACCAATGTCAGCCGAATTACTCCAGCCTGTTGCTCTGCAGTGACCATCTGATGTAGTCGGTGCGCGTGACTAGCACAGCATCCCTCAGTAAAAGCATGCAAGACTGCCCATAATGAAAATTCACAAGAGCAATGTTTTCGTGCTGAGGATTGCTTTTAGGCCAGGCAATAAATTGTTTACGTTATAAATCGTTATAAGTCGTCTGCATGCTTTCCACAAACAAATAGTTTGAGATATCGAATGCTTTGCTAACTCTAACCACTCCTAACTTTCCACTGGTGTCTGGCTGAAAAGCATTGTGTGCGATTGCGTGGACTCGAGGATATAGAATGGGAGCCCGAAAACATTAAACAGAGTTTTCAATTACAGTGAATTTGTTTATTCCGCACATGGAAAAAAACGAACGCCAATTTAAGGCCGCAAGTACAATATCACATGTTTTAGGAATAAAATAATAGATCCCCCTTTCTGGGCCTTCCTCTCTTCGAGGTGGGTGTTCTAGTTATTGCTGCGCGCGGGAGGGCGGGCCTGCGCTGCGTGTGCTTGTGAGGGGGATGAGGTCAGCACGCTCCGTCGGCGTGGCCTCACCTTGCTGGTCGGCCTAATTGCTTCTCCCTCTGATCTCGCTTTGATACCTCAGGCCCGGTCGCGGCTGCCAGCAGAATAAACACTGCGCAATAAGCGCGCAATCTCCCAGAAGCATTTTTTAATGTTTTGCTTCCATTTAGAACCAAAATGGGCCTGTGCGTGCGGCCAGGGGGGCTGCGCGAGCTACCTCAGTAAATTGGAATCCTAGGGCGCTTATCTGAGCGCTAATAAAATACCATCTCTGTGGGATGATGCACATCTGCGTGTCTATTAAAAGCCTCAATCGTCTGCAGATGGGGAGTTTTCTAAAACTGTACAGTGTTGTGGTCAGTAACAAAATTATCTCACCATAATGAGCGCATTTATCCAAGCAATTGAGAGTAGGGTTAAAATGCAGTGATGGTTTATTTGAAGAACAGTGCAGTTATGAAAAGCATTTTCAGCCAATTTGCGCAATTTATATAGTTAAACAGAAAAATGTAGTTCCATTAGAGGGATAGAGATTGCCACTACTTTTAGCTTGCCTATACTGCTCCATCCACGACTGCCCAGCCCATAGTCACTGCAGGGAGGTTGCATAGATGCCAATGTTTCAGATTGCTATGTGTGACATTTTCATAATTTCATAATTATGAGTGACATTTCAAGGGCTATGAGTCACAAAATTATAAGAAATTAACGCGTCTGCGTAGACTTTTGTGCATGTGGCTATCTGTGAATTAAATGCACAATTATTTTTAATGTGCATTATCCATGTGGGCAATTATGTGCAGGATCATCGTGGCATTAATAGAAGTGTCAGTCCGTTTAAGCTAGCACAGAAATGTTACTAACATCATCAATTCTCAGCCTAAGGCAAGTGGTGTGCACGTTGTCTAACAGTCTGAAGTGAACCCTCTGTATGACAACGTGTGGCGCCGCGGCCAGGGCGACTGACGCTGGAATCTGGGGACCACGGTTCGATCCCCGGCTCCGGCGGCAGGTTAGCCCAGCACCATGTGACTCTGGGCAATAGCTCGCTTAATCTTCCCGACGGCCCCCCAGCGCCTAGAGACCCTTACGGGTGATTGTGCGCTTTACAAATGTGGACTTTACAAATGTGGACTTTACAACGAGTTAGTGTGGGTGACTGTGGCATGGTGTAGCCCTGGAACTTGGAGCAAGCCCTGCAAGTCAAGCTGAAGCACATTTGGAACTTTATTAATGATTTTAATGTATGCCCTTGACTTCCAGGCTAGGCACAAACTTACTTGAATTTAATTGCAGCAATGGCCTGCCGGCGGCCTGCGAGAGCAGCTACTTTTCCTCTTACACGCTGGCCGCCTGGCTCGCTTCTCTCTGTGTCGGCAGCTCGCATCAGGTTCGCTTGGCCAGGCTCAGCTGCAGTCAGGGGTCCCAGTGCTCTCTCTTTGGCCTCAAATGAACCACAAGATCGCCACAGTTCGAGTACGGCAGCCGTGGTGTTCAGTGAGTCTGTCAGCCGGTGTGGGCCTGGCTGGGTTGGGTCAGTGTCAGTCACGACGCGGGCCGTGCGCATTGAGTGAGCTCATCACCTGCAGCCTGGCCACAGATTATTCTGAATTAAACTGCTGCTTTGACATCAGTGAAATATCTTATGCTGCGTGGTAACTGAATCTCAACCAATCCAGCATTGTAGCAAGCTCAGCCAAGCCCCCAAAATTCTGCCGAGCAGCACTCATTGCGCTCTGCCTGCCTGTGCCACTAACTCCACTAGTGTTTTAGTAACAGCCAGCGCTGGGGCCACAGTGCTTGACAGCCAAGCGCAGGTGCTAATATGGGTACTAATATGCGTGACTTTGCATTTCAGTGCGGTGATGCGGATCACCACACTGAAATGCTTTAGTGTAACGCCTGATGCGTGGCATGTGGCAGGTCTGCGGTCATAGGTTGCACAAGTGCTTCTGAGACACAACAGAGTATGATGAGTTTAGGGCCATGATGGCTTGCACTTGAAGCCCAAGCTGTAACCTTGGTGTGATGATGCGACCTGAAATTCACTTTAAGTGTACATAGATCAAAAACCCCACTGGATCCACCATGTTCCTCCTGAGTAGGGGCTTCTGGACTATGTTTAGTTGTAAATTTTTGAGTATCTGACTGAAAGCCTGTAGATTGCTTTGATGGAGCAGCTTTATGGCAGGGTAATTTCAAGATGACAGAGTCAATGTCCCTGTGCGGAATATTAGGAAGTGTCACCATCCCTGTGTGGAGTATCAGTAAAAGAGAGGCATTTTAAGATTTGTTTTGGTAATGGAGTGTAGCATCCTTACAGACCAGCGGTACCAGGTTTTGCTATTGATGTACTGCGTCCTTCTGTGGCTATGTATGAGGATGAAGATTTATGAGGGAGTTACATCATGGTATTGCAAAATCTTCCTAAAATGCATGTAGAATAATTTTTGAGTGGATGCAGCCAACGATCATGAAACCGAGTCAAGTCTTCAAAGACTGAGCATGCGCCGGCTTTGAGGATGGCACAGCCACACCCAGCAGGTCAGCCACCGTGAAGTCTCCAAATTATATGGAGTAATGTACCCTTCGACTAAATACATTATACATATCTAGTGAGTCCCATATGAGTGGTGTGGCCCTATAAAGACACTCAGCTTTCGGCCTCATGCCTCTAGATGGTCATGGAACGCCTCAGGGATTTGCAATGATCTTATAATGTATACTTGGAGTACATTATACTGCGTGACTCTGGGCTAGAAACTGGTGCAGATGTATAGTAATTTCCTTTAGGCCAGTCATAAAGTATTTTTGGTGTGCGGTTGCGGGTGTGTGCCGGAGGCTCATCATTGGATTGGCTTGCATGCATACAGAGCGTGGTGCTTGTCTCACGCGCGCCTCACCGAGCACACCTTCCGTTGACTCACCCGCTTGCCAAGCCTCTTCTTCAGCTGTTTGTCCCTGCGTCTGTCGGTGGCCATCTTAAATTGGGCATCAAAATATAATGCAGAGGCAGTGACATCACTGCGTTTTTGCGTGGCGGACATATTTGCTCATATTTCTACATCTTGAAAAGCAGCATTCACAGTTTTGTGTAAATTTCTGGTTCATGTTATCGATTATCTGGAGTCCTTAGTCAAGTACTGCTGCAAAATTAAGGTACATTTCAGGCGTTACTGTGACCTCAATTTATTTGAACTAAGTTATTTACCTCTATTTGTGAGATACTGTTAACAGTTGGGGCTGTTTATTTGTATTCTGTTTTTTAATTTGTTCATTTACGGCGTGTTTTGTCATGACCACTCCACAGCAAATTACGCAGCCATCTCCTTTTCTAGCTCAACCTGGGAAACCTCTCATAAAATGGATTCAGTGGTTTAGGTTGTTTGAAAATCATCTTGTTGCCGTAGATGCTAATGGGCACAGTCCTGCAAGCAAATTTGCTGTATTATTTGGTAGCCTTGGTCGTGTGGCTCAACACGTTTTTGACAGTTTACCACCTATGCCTGCACCATCTGAAGATAGTCAGTGGAAAGTTTATCAGGAGGCTATTGCTAGGCTGCATAGAAATTCTCGGAAGAGCCTAACATCATGCTTGAGTGCCATAGCTTCTGCAAGCTAATACAACAACCAGAGGAGAACGTGGAGGAAAATGTGTCAGTCCTTAAGAGCGTTGACCACAACTTGTGAGTTTGGATCCAGCCTACACCTGTAGGCTGGATCCAAACTCACAAGTACGTTCAGGACAAGGTTGTGTTTCACTGACTCGAGAAAGGTTCAGGAGAAACTTCTGGGCTTGACTTACCCAAGAGCATCAAGAGGTCACTCATTTCCTCTAAAATGTTTCATTCAGAACTGGGTGTCAATAGTTCCCAGTGATGATTACTCAAAATCTGTATGTGTTGTCAACACGAAAGGAAATCCATTCAGAAACACTGCCAAGAACATGTTTGGCACCTGCTACAGATGTGTGCCAAAAACTCACCTCAGTAATTTCTCCGACTGTCCTACTTTTTGCAAAAGGAGCTTGTTGTGAACAAAATTGGGTTACTTTTAAACTGTGTGTACAGGAGTGCTAAACAGCCAATGAAGATTGGTAGTGTGCAGAATCGTTAAGCATGTTGTTCTCAAACTGGAGTGTTTCTGCTCATTCCACACCTGTTAAGGGCCCTGTGTGTGAAGCTCACATTGATAATATGTCACTATGGTCATGGCTGATTCTGGGTCACCCATCACTATTCTAAGTGATGCCACATTTCACGACTTTTGGTGCGATAATTGGGGAGTAATTTGTGGTGAAGTAATTTGGGGAGAAGCATTTTCATATGTTTCGCCATTTCAAGTCAAATGTTTCTTTTCTGGGTAGAGAGACGTACACTAAAGGCTATGCTGCTGTAAAGGGCAGGGATATTAAAGGGTGGCAGGACCTTGCCAAAATGAGTTTATACCTTGTCCCAGGTACTGACAACCATGTAGCCGATGGTGACATTCCTGTTTCATTTGTTTGTGATGTACAAAAAACTGTTCATAATGTATTGGTTGACTTCAAGTCGCTATTTGGAACATATGTGGGCAAAGTCATAGGGTTTGAGCATCAAATTAAATTAGTCCCTAATGCCCAACCTATAGCTCACAAGGTCTGCCCAGTGCCTCTCAGTATTAGGGAAAAGCTAAAGAAAATGCTTAATGAATTGTTATCTCAAGGTATCATTCAGTCTATGGATCTTTCTCGTTGGATGTCACGCAAAGTCTGGTGAGGTCAGATTATGCGCTGACTTGTGTGCCCTGAATAAAAACAATCTAGTGGATTGCCACCTACTCCCTAAAATCCAGGATCTGTTAACCAGCTTAGGGGGAGAAATGTGGTTTTCCACAATTGATCTAAGATCTACTTACCATCAGTTCGCACTAAGCACGGACTCACAGGATTTAACTACATTTGGGACCCCTTACGGGGCTTACAAATTTCTTAGATTACCCTTTGGTCTGGCGAGTGCTGCCAGTGTGTTCCAAAAATGTATGGATAATTTGTTTGGGGACATTGCTGTTGTGCAGGCATACCAAGTAGACATCTTGATTTTTGCTAAAGTCTTGAGTGAACTTTAACAGGAATTTGAGAAAGTTTTTATCATTATGATGCAATGTGGTATGACAGTTAGAGTTATGTATAAGAAGCAAGGTCCAGAGATCCTTAACCTGGATGGTATTCAGAAAGCACATGGGTATAGCCAGCTCAGACCAGCAATGCAATACATGCTCCAGTCTGCTAGTCCTCCCACCTTTCCCATTTTTTTTGTATTTTCGACTTTAACTAATCTTGGTATACGTATGTAACCCGGCGATCAACAACAAGGATAGAGAGCACTAATGTGCTTAGGTTGCTACAATTGCATATCATTTTTCACAACCTGCCCTGAACTAAGAAACCAGTGCAATCCCCAATGTTTGTATTCCATACATCGACTATCAGAGCTTAAAAATTAGACATGCCGTTTTTTTGCCTTTGTATAGATATTGAATGTGCCATTCGTTTGTTTCCTTTATTCAGATATCTATCTCTACTTGTTTCATTCGATGTAAAATAT
The DNA here is from genome assembly GCF_964261635.1 of Lissotriton helveticus. Lineage (NCBI taxonomy): Eukaryota > Metazoa > Chordata > Amphibia > Caudata > Salamandridae > Lissotriton > Lissotriton helveticus. The sequence continues at coordinate 1,131,302,799 of NC_136059.1, read as the reverse complement.
TTCATCAAATATTATGCCTCAAGACAAAAATTTGCCTACTCAGATCATATAAGGAACTTATTGTTATCATGGTATATCTCAACGTCTATTTCTTTTCACACATGAAATAATGATTAGTAAATAATGACACAACTTCATTCTATAAAGGAGGAATAATATACTTGAACAAAAAGGCCCAATTCACAAGAAAATAAGGGGTTCACACTTATCATTAACCTGATTCATCGCATGCAGTAACTACTATGCACATTCTATATTAGACTTTATTCAGAGTCTAATGCTCTTGCCAGCACTGTAGCAATCTGGCTTATTTTCTCTACACTCTAGTAAAAAGCCTCTACACTAGTTTACTTCACGTTTCGTTTTAGCATCTCACTTGTAAAACGAAAAAATGTTTGCTTGCACTAGTAACACACATCACTCGGTGGTGACTGTAACTGCCTGTGTAATTCATTTAAATTCATGATGCTGAATATATCTATTGCAGCCTTGAGAAAGCCCTGGTTAGACTGACTGTCAAAGGGCGAAACACGTGTCGGCTGCTGCAACAACTTTTTGTAATACTTTGGAAAACCATGAAAACCTATGTATCATGAAATAAGGATGAAGATTAAAAGCATAAGATAAAAGAATACAAGAAATAAAAAATAATAAATACAAAGACAAATATCAAATTGGAAATACGTGGTTCTTAAATCAAAGGAGTTTCAACATTAATTAAGGAGGAGTATGTACTCACTTGTTTTCTTACAGTGGTATGACAATTAGACTGGAAAAAGTGTTTGTTTGCCACTAATGAATATGAACATCATGTGCATACTGTATCGTGTGATGGCATAAAACCTAAAATGTTGCCCATTAAGGCAATCAAGGAAGCAAATGTACCAGTGGACAAGGATGCATTGCGTTCGTTCCTGGGGCTTGCTGAATACTATGCACATTTTGTTCCAGGTTATGCACAGGCTGTTGAGGCTATAAGAGTTTTAATTACGTAGGGGCAGAAATTCATATGATCAGATGAATTGGAGAAAATGTATGAGAATGACAAAAACGTAGCGGTAACAGTTTTCCAGTGTTAAGTGCGTTCTGTGAGAATCGACCATCTATCATCAGTGCGGATGCTAGCAATCGTGGTTTAAGGGGCTTTGTTGAGTCAAAAGGTTGCTGGCAGGGAAAAAACTTTGCCTTTGCATCCAGGACCTTAGGGCTGTACGAATGTCATATAGCACAATTGAGCGGAAAGCTCTTGCATGTGTGGCAGTACATATGTTCAGGACATACATATATGGGGGACCAAGTTTGAGTTGAACATGGACCCCAAACTGCTAGTGCATATTTTCATCAAATGTACTTGTAATAACATGTCCGCCAGTCTCACCAGGCTTGACTCTAAATTTTTGGAGTACAATTCTATTATCAAACATACTACTGGAGTAAATAATTTTCGCGCTGACTGTTTATTCTGCATGGCTCTTGATGTTGAGGATGATGATGTTTTAGATGATGTGGTGTGTGTGGCATTATTGGATTCAGTGGCTGAGTATCAGTCCGCTATGAGTGAGCAAGGTTGGACTAGTGCTTATGCTGAAGATGGCCTGTTAAGTAAGGTTATTGAATACATTAGGCATGGTTGGCCAGAGGAGAGGTGTTTAGGGAGAAATCTGAAAACATTTTCTTAGGTTGCAGGGGAGTTATCTGTGGTCAGTGGAATTATATTCAGAGGAGATTGTTTTCTTCCACCAACAAAGTTGCACAATGTCATAGTATCTCAAGCACCAATTAGGTCATTTAGGGTCCACTAAGACGTGTATGAAGATCAAGCATCACTACTAGTGGCCTACTTTGGACAGTCAGGTTAAGCTCATGATTGACATATGTCCAGTGTCTTCTATCTGACAAGCACTGGAATGGTATGCAGACACCGCTGCACCTGACACCTTTTCCCGAGAATGCTTGGGAGAATTGTAATGGGGGGCCCTGCCTCCATCCTCCTTCACTTCATTGTGTGGGTATCCATCTTCCATCCACATAAATTTAGTCCATACATGTACACAGTCTGGGGAAGCTATATCCCCCCTCCATTCAGTGCCATGCTAAACTAGGGGTTATCCACAATGGATCCCACAGGTCGAAGTAGTCATACTACAGATATAGTCTACTACCACATATGTGCCATACACTCACTACACACATTCATATCCAACACATGCGTGGAACATCAACAAAAGGATCTTGAGTTTACAAAACAGCAGAACTTTATATTAGAGACGTCATTCATCTTACTAAGAGATATCGATACACTGCTACCGCCACTTTTGTGACTGCCCAAGACATGCCATTAGTCCTTTGTCCACTATGAGGGTAAGCTTTGTGTGCACTTTTATGTCACAAAACAGATTTCTGGACCTCAAATTTCAGGTGCTAGGCTTCTATGCACCCACAAGGTTAGCGTGATGCTAGACTCAAATAAAAAGTCAGGATACCAGTTTCTCAAGCAGCCGGACACTTGTGACCACGGTGTATGCCATTTCACCATGGTGGGGAAATTCCTGTTCCAATAGTGCATTACAGTCCATGATGCTACTGCGGCCACAGAGTCACCATGCCTGTGCAAGTGGGGCAAAGCAATTTCTTTTCATGAAACGAACAGCAGTACTAAAAAAAACTAGGCAGTGAGGGGTAGCAAGGTGAGATGTGGAGGGGAGAAGCAACAGAGGAACATAAATTAAAAAATAAATTTACAAAAAGCACACGACAAACAGTGGGGAAGAGGGAGAAAACAGATGAGCTGGGAAGGGCATAGCATCATGGAAAACACATGTTTTGTGGGATCGGAGGGGCAGGAGATACAATAGGTACACAGGGAATAAATAGGAAGCAACTTGGAGATCTCTTGGTGCAGAAATTGTAGTAGGGAAGCAGCACACGAATGCATTCACATGGAGTGCTGATAGAAAAAATAGTTCCCTGAATATAAGTAGAGGGAGGATATAAATCATCCAAATAAAAGAATGGTAAAGAAAGTATGCTCCAGTGAAGTTAAAAATACAAGAAGCTGAAGGAAAACCATTGAATAAAAAGAAAGCACATAAGATTGACAAGAAAGCCAATCAATAATAAGCAATGGGTTGACCCACAGCCCTCTGTAAGTATTGGTATTGTCCACAATAGCTCTTGCTGTCTGTAGCTGAGAGCTAAAAGTACATTTGGGAAGTCAGTGCTGAGCTGGTATGGGGGTGCAAAGGGTACACCAGGGGAAGTTGTTTCAGGCTGACAGGCCTGGCTCTTGCACGTGAGTGCGACATCCTGTGCACCATGGGTTCTGTTTATATCATGTCAAATGTACGGTGTTATTGAAATAAATACAACAAGTGTCAGGCTCATGAGAAGACTTTACAAAAAGTAGACAAGGTTTGTTTGAAATCATATGTCATTTTGATTGTTATTTCATTTTAGAAAAAGACTAATTGTTCCGAGAACATCTCAGTTCTGTGAGTGCCAAGAAAATTCTGTCCAAAAACAGATCCCCCTTTGGCTCTGCTCCACCACCCTTTGTTTCCACCACTCCACGGTGCCTGCAGTCCTTGTCTCACCTCAGCTGACCTACTGAATCTATTTGAGTCATTGTTGGTCATCATCTACTGCAGTATTCTAAAATTAGAGCCTTCAAATTTTAAGGATGAAATCTCAAATTACATTCCATATAAGTACCTAACCAGAGGTTAAAAGAGAAAATATGCAAGGGGCATTATTGTTCATGAAATGAAGGGTCTCTGCTATCTTCCCTAAGAAAAGCTAGGCCAGAAGGCCAGGACAATGTGAGTTGTCTGGCCATCACTACTGATACCAGGTATGAACATGGCGTGCCAGAAGCGTGCATGCCCTGTTTCCCTCAGACCAACCTCATCCATGTCACTGCCCTCAGGCAAGCCCAATATGACTTGAGAGTGAATGCTATCCGCTCTAACAAAGTGGGGAAATCTTGCTGCTTCTGCTTTAATCAATTTGTCTCTTTTCCATGAGGTGACAAAGTGCTGGATTTGTTTGATATCCATTGAAGAGGACAGGCAATGGCAGTGGAACAATGGTAAACACAGTCTGGAACTAGAATATCATTGTTAAAATTTCTTCGGGCATAAATATCATGCCTGAATTGCGAAAATATCAGCCCATCGGAGTTAATGATGGAAAGTTTAAACCTAAAGAGATGATATTATTAGAAAGCATATTCAGGACACAATATTTATGCCAGACAATATTTTTTACAACGGTTTTCTGACCTAACCTTTCAAGCTAGATTGAGCACTTTTTCTCGACCATCATACGAGCACAAAACATGTGATGTTTAATTGAAACATGTTATCACTGGCACCAGCTTAAAGTAAATGCTTTCCGATGGTAGCTGGGCTTTTTTTTGGAGTTCATATGAATTTTCTTTCGAAATATATTGAATACCCCCAAGCCAGAAAACAAAAATCAGATAATGAGGTTTGTTGATGCAGCCAAAGCCTCAGATGATTTTACTGAGTGACGTTACTGCCTGATAAAATCTGGTCCGGTGCTCCAAACACCCATGAAAACCAGATACGAACTCCCGATCATTTACATAATCAGGTACTAAGTAGCAAGACCAGTGTTAAAAATGGAGGCACTGTCAACACTGCATGTTCTTTAGTGCACACACCACTTAAATGCGCATATGCGGCTAGGCCTCCGCTCAGATCATATGTGGACATTTTTAATGGTTTTCTAAAACGTGGGCTGCTTAAGTCAAAATATAAAGTAGGTAGCAAATAATGTACACCATAGAAATCTAAACTCAGTTTATTCACTGGTACGTTTCTCGATGACCCCATAAGAGACTGCCTCCTTCCCCGGTGTTGGTATAGCCGGCAGGTATTTGTATGCCTTCCCTTCCAGAACAAGACAGTAGGGCCAATGCAACAGAAGCTGCTTTGGACCTGCTTTTTGGGCATCCGCTGCATTTTTCCGACACCCGCTGTGTTGCGTGAGGCTAGACAACTGCATGATATCTCGATAGGCCATGCCTGACAGGGCCGGACTGGGAACAGCAACCAGCTCAGGCGATTGCTGCCCCACACGGCCTGGGAGGGGGTGGTGGGCCACAGGGGGGTGCGCTAGCAAAAAGTACCGCTCTTGCTTTTGTTACGGGGGCCGATATTGCAGCGCGGCTGCAAAACCAGCCCCCTGTAACAAAACTGGCCCCCACCCGGCTTCTGGCCCACTGGGGAAATGCCCTGTGCCCGCTACGGCCTGTCCGGCCCGCCACATATGGGAGCATGAGATACACCACAAAGCCTAAGATCCTTATGTGCAAGGCGCAGATTCCTTGGGTCTTAAAAGCCTGGAAATAGAAGGGAACCTGTCCGCTGTGGCTCATATATTTTATAGATTGTTAAGATTTGATACAGCCTTCCTTCAACAATGTACTCACTGACGATAAACACGTCTTTCCAACATTTTTTCCACAGAGGCAATTTTCTTTTTCTCGTCAAGATTGTCTTCTGAATTTGTAAGGGTTACTCATAACAGCGACTCATAACGGCTACTGTTTTCCATTTTCGAACCCCGAAGATCCGTCCTGGCCAATATCCCATTTAAATTACAAACTTCTGACTTATATTTTGTGAGGACGTATACTACTAATTTTGTTTTGATCGAATAGAACATACGTTGTAACTTCTAAAATCAAGGCTGTCCAAACATTGCACAGAAGTAAAAGGGCAACAGTACCAAGATTCTTTTTTATCACTCTCAATCAGATATGAAGCTGTCAAATTGCCAGCTTTATTGTGCTACTGAAAAACAGTTACTTGTGACGTCATCACGCAGGTGGCAACGGACTGCCTTTCACTCTGTCCCTGATGAATGAAAAGCCCGGCGTTCTAGACACCAGAGCTGTGCCTCGGGGCACCCAGCGTTGACTGAGGGGAGCAGTGAGCCAGCGTGGCCTATTGTTGGTGTCTGACTTGTGTTTTGATGTGTCTGTGATTAACTTTCCCCTGGGATGTTTCAGCAGTGATCAAGTTCATGCTCTTTATTGGTGTACTTCACTGCTCCAGTCTGTGCCTGGAGGCTTTCCTTTCATCCTCAAAGATCCCCACTTGTCCGGTTTCTTTGTTTGTCCTCACTTTGTTAGCTTTGAAATCTTGTAATACATTAAAAACATACTGAATAACTGCTGGGTTGATAATAGTGTGATCCAGTTTGACTCTGTAACTTATATTTAGCACGAAATTGTGGGGCATTTTTTAAAAAGGTTTTCCGTCGCAATCCTGACACGCAAGGGCGATGTAAAACTAAGTTGGATTTACCAAGCCACGCAAGGCTACGCAGCTGCATGGCTTGACTAGCTCAGAGTAAAGAAACGCAGCGCAAATCGCTACGTTACATTGCTCTGCCCTGGGAAGGCATTTCATGGGTGGAGCGTGGGAGTTCACATGCATCCACCCATGGATTTTGGTGCATTTCCAGATTTACCAACACTGGTAGACCTGGGAATGCGTAAAGATGCTACGCCTTCCTAGGTGAGACATAACGAGAAGAAATATTCTTTTTTCACCCTGTTAGTACCTCTTTCTTTGTGTGCTGCAGAATACAGCACACATAGAAAAAGGAAAATGCCTCTCCGGATTGTTTCTGAATGGAAAGGTGTCCCTTCTTGCACAAAAACAATCCTGCTTACAACCAGTGTGCAAGGGTGCCTGTGTTGGAGCTAAGCAGAACATTGTGTCAGCGGTGGGAAATGACAGGAATGCACTATATCTTGTTTAGTACGGCACAGTCATGCCTTTTCCCTATCACGCAGCGCAGCACGGTGACTAGCTGCGTGGTGTGATAATTTCATAAATAGGCCCCTAGGTATCTATTTTTGGGAGCACCTGGTAGCATTCTCCCCATTCCCATTGGCCCACTATTTTCTCAAATAACAATTGAATGATCGCAGTAACACCTGCTGGATAGGATGCATCCTTTTAGAGCCTCCGATATGGACCACTACTCCAGTGTCTCAATATATCGCCTGGTCCTATAGTATTAAAGCTTGACCTCGTACATCCTTAAACCAGAACACTGAACCAATGGAGCTCTACTGCGCTCAATTACCATAATGGTTGCAACACACTATCTACAATGAGACAGACCATGACTAGAAACACCAACCCAATCATAAGTATGTGGTAACATGTGGTAGGGCATGCAACATATAGCAGTGAGACAATAAACATTAGATCTTTTTGCCTGAATCAAAATCGCTGCTTCACACAATGGTAAACATCAGCAGCTGAGTGTTTTAGGATGGTACAGTGGTTAACTCAACACAAATATAACTACCCCATGAAATACTTGTGATCTTCCAGATTTTCAGGTGAAACCAAAACTTGTGAGGCCCTTAGCATATTTTGGTAGTTTTTACAAGAATTACTTAAAATAGCTCCTAAGCGCTAAGCTCTATATTCCACTTAACATTGCTCTATGGCCATTATTATCCTACGGGGCTCAGTGTATATCAATTTAGGGGCTTTAGAGAGAGCTCCTGTGTCTGGTCTTTTGCAAGAGCTTTTCTCCATCAAAGGGGTTCAGAGTTTACCATACACAAGCTTTTCCATGCTAGAGGGATTTCAGGGTTCAGAATACATTAACTTTTCACCCCTGGGTGGAAGGGGCTGGGGAGGCATTTAGGGTTCGGAATAAAGATACAGAGACCAACTCAAATATCATATAGTAAAATCAATAGCAGTGCTAGGTCTGGTCGTGTGCACTTAACAGCATTTTCTAAAGGTTACTTGAGCCCCGAAACTAAGGATCATTTGTCTTTTTAAGGGGCAGAATATTGAGATCTAGTTGTCATGATAAAGATTTTCCCGTGCTAGGAGCACCCACTGCAGTCACTTTTGGGACCAGTCCCAAATGAGATCTGGTCCTTTAGGTATTATGGCTTCACCGTGACAATATTTCTGAACCTGAAAGGTCCTTCTGTAGCCTATGAGAAGGGATACATGCACCCATGGGCACATGGTGGGCCAAACACAGTACAGACTCACACTCACAAATGAGAGGCAATAATGCAGCTCCTCGAACCAGATGCTTCTTCTGAACTTTCTTCTCCTGGCAAGCAGTGTTGTGAGGGACTTGAGTGTTTGTCATTCTGTCGAGGCATCCTGCATGCAGAGTTTCGAGTGTCCTGGGACTTGTGCAGGCTAACCAGTGGTCAGGTCAGCTTCCATCTCAGGCACAAAATAGCTCCTCATTTCAGTGAGCTGTCCTTCTCTCCACTAGTCATTGCAACAAAGCGTCTTTGCAGACTTCCTACGCATTAACTAAATAAAGGTTTCTGTGCTGGTTCTTTTGTCTTCCCCCTGCACCGGTGTGCAGGCTTCCTTGGTGTCCATGGAAATGACAATGAGCTAAGAAGTGGCTAAGGGGAACAGTATTTATATCTATCTGAGGGGGCAGGGTAGGAAACTGTAGCCAGTCTTCTTCATTCAATAACCGTAATGCTCTTCTAAACCAGAGTAGCACATCTTCATGTTGCTTTCCACATTTTGTGGTGGGCTTCAGATCCAGGAGTCCACTATTTAACCTGTTTGGACTGGCTCCAGGGGACCTATAGTTTGGGCTCAGACATGTCCTAGCATCTGCTCTTGTTTCCATGAGTGGTGGCAATAACAATGGAACCAGAAGCTGAGTGGGCTTCTCTTGGAGTAGGGGAAACCTGACCTGGACAAGGGAATGGTCTGATGCTCCCCCATCCACCATATACACGTTTTAGAGAAGGGGATATGTTTACATGCATGCTGGCCTCACATCGAAAGCCACTGTCTTGTGCAACACTTCGAAGTCCAATCGGATCCCATCATTCACCATGCCATATGTGAACTGCAAATCCCTCATACACAGACACACTGCATACAAGTTCCAGACTTCATGATGGCAAAATACCACAGTGAAGGGAACAGAATAGACCCTTATACAGGAAAAGTCAATAAGCCATCTCCCCACAAGGATACAACTAACAAGGTCTAATAATCGCTTCCACCACCACGAGTAAGCTCATAGACAGGGTTGAGGAGACAGCCTCCCACTCAAACATGGGGTAAACTTGAGGTGTTTCACAGACAGCAAAGTGAGGCTCTGATGAAAACAAAAAAACAAAAATGAATGGAACAACTTAACTGGTAGCTTATAATTGTCTATCTAGTCCACTGAGAACGAAAACAGGGCTAAAGAAAAAAATGCCTCATGGCAGGAGGTCACATCTTTTCCAAGCCACATGGAATGTTCAGCAAACCTGCTCCCAGGCTTTAGAACAAGCAACCCAGTGCTTAAGTAGTGAACAAGTAAGTGTCGGCCCCTTGTCAGGAGGCCATTGAAGTTTGCACCACTATTGTTCCTGTCAGTGCTGCCAATGACAGTACCAACACAACTGTTATAACACTCCTTCAAGTGTGGCAGTTCAGACTATTCTAGCCCTGAAAGTTATAAGAATGGCTTTGGGGCAGGTATTAGTCATGTTGTTTTGCTTGTCTCTAAATTAAATAAACAGAACCACCATGTGGCAGACCATCATAAGCGCAGGTGTTGACAATTAAGTGGCGGTGCCGAGCACCGGAAACTACCAGTTCAAATTAAGCACTGAAGCTGTCCTTGACGCTATGACTTTCCCCTTACCTCTACCAGGTGCAATTCTCAGAAGAGGCTAAATGCCCACGTGCATATCATATTTTACACTGCAATCTGTCTGTTTTGGCCCTCTCCTCTCTGGCTGACCTATCAGTCTTTCAGTCATTTCTCTCACAGGCTGTCTTTCTCACTCAATAAATATATATATATATATATATATATATATATATATATATATATATATATATATATATATATATATATATATATATATATATATATATATGTATACATATATATTTATTTATGTTCAAGGTGCATAGATATAAAGGTGGTACCCTCTTAGATCGCTCATTGCCCTTCCCCCTTATTCAGTGTCGCATATTTGTAGGTGACTGGATGAGTTGCCATGTGCGGCCATGGCCACGTTGAGCTAAAAAAGATGTGAAGTAGCCAAAATGTCTAAAGATTGAGCAAGAAATGTTATTCATGATATTGTTCTCTAGTTCACCAGTCCTCCAGGGTCCAAGAAGGGCTGTTTTAATTGGGTTGACAGAGACCTCTTTAACACAGAAGCAAAGCCTATTTTAAAAAACTCAAAATAATGTCAGAGTTGACTGGGTGAGAACCTTAAAGCTTCCCTCATAAACTTACAGGGCATGAGTCTTTTGGAAACTAGGGCGGATGTAAAGCACTCCACCTATTAATTTGGCTCACTTTTTCAATTTTTCAGAAATGCTAAAAACGAGGCAGACCATCAATGGTTTCTGGAACTTTGTGGCTGAAGGAATGGTTGTATTTAGCTCCAGTGACCCCTGCCATTGCGAACTAAAATAGTGCCTCTTCTTCCGGAAATTTCTTCAGACTATTGCAGCCCCCAAAGTTATAAGAATGGCTTGAAGACGAATATTAGTCATGTTGTTTACTTATCTGTAAAGTAAATAAACAGCGCCACCTTGTGGCAGACCATCGTAAGCGCCGGTGTTGATTATTAAGTGCCGGTGCCCAGCATGGTGAACCACCTGCTCAAATTATGCGCAGAAGCTACACTATGACTCTCTCCTTACCTCTAACAGGTGCAATTCTCAGAAGAAGCTAATAGCTCTCATCCGTTTCCTAACTGTCTGTAACTCATTCTCACTCCTCACAAAGTAGTGACTCTACCTGGACACAGAGGCCCTGATAATAAGTGGGGTGATACATTCCAAACCCTCCTCAAACCCCTGTTTACACAGGGAACGCAATTTCGAGTGCAGTGGTAATTATCACACCCCCATATTTATCACCGGTGAATTTCAGCACGCCTACCTTTCAAAAATGAACCTAGAAAATACAAAACTTTTGTGTTGCTATGTAGTGTTTGTAGTAATACACCCCATCCTTTCGCGGCCCACTCGCAATCAGGGCTAAGTCTTACAGTAATGGATCAAGCGCTTACCCACCATGGACAGCAAGGCCCTTGCATCAGTGCGTCAGGGACACTAGGACATATTTGAGGAGTTATATGAAAAGAGGTCTGAGCCAGACATTGCCTGGCAAGGCTGAAGTGTGAGAAATGGTGTTTACTTATGGCTTGTATTTTTCTTACCTGGGAACCTCAATTGTACGAAGATAATTTACTCATCACATTATTGATTTTATTAGGTTTCTTGATGGCTGGAAGCCCTGAGTCAGCCATGTGGGCCATCACCACGTTGGCTCAAGATGTGAATTTACCACCATTTGAGTTTGATTAATCTCAGCTCTTGCATACATCAAACTGATGAGGGAGGCCTCCCAGGATGAGACAGATATTGTTCAACACCATCGACAGATGTTTTTCTTTGGCTAAATGAGCGCCTGATGTTATTATAAGCTGTTACTAGGAATGATTTAGGCGAAAAGTGGGCTTTCTCCTGTGAAAATGTGCATATTCAAAACAACTGCTGTCCTTTGATTTTTAGTGAAAATCCCTTTTTAAAAGGCACGTAGTGGCCTCTTTTATGTGAGGACAGCATCTCTTCTAACTTTTCTCTTGGGAAAATGGAAGCAGTGATGCATTTGGGACAACTTTGCTTGTATGTCCTACACAAAGAAAGCCCAGGTCATTGTTGTATTCTATCAAAACAGGCAGGAATTGACCACTCTTTGACCATCTATACTGAGTTCCAGAGACTATTGCTTGGCATTATCTATGGATTTTAATAGCTCAGTTGCCTCTGTGGATCAATGGCCAACCCCGGAAGAGCTCTGTCCCCGCTCGAAGTGCTTAAATATTTCTAAAGACACAACTAACAGGCTTACAAATCCTGTATCCTAGCCTTGAATGGATTATTTGCAGATCTGTTCCACATTACCTGGGTGTAGTTAAATGTTTTACATTCCACCGAATAAGTGCATTCAAAACAATTTCTGGCATCCTGCTTGTGGGATCTAAAGCTGCATTTTTCCCTTTGTGTTGACTTGCTTCACCCTCTTGTTTGTATTTTCAAGGTAAATCAGTTCAGAACTCATGCAAGGTTTACTCGCTTCAAGTGGAGCGTGCAAATGTAGCTTCAACATGGCTGTTGTTGTGTAAAGCAGATCCTGCCTCATGCACCATCATTAATTTTAACCTCTTCTGCTCCACAGAGTTCGCGAACAGCTCGATCGGAGGAGGACCGGGATATGCTATGGGATGCTTGGGGTCCATGGAGTGAGTGCTCGCGGACGTGTGGGGGCGGAGCTTCTTATTCACTGAGACGCTGTCTTAGCAGCAAGTAAGTAGTTGACCTTTGACATGCCTTGTTTTTCAAGCTGATCCTGGGCCTGGAGGGCCATGTTAGTTCGAACTATATGGCCACCATGCAGCATATCTTTAAATTCTGGTAATGCTGGCAATTGTATCATTTCATTTGTTTTGGCTCCTCTGTTCCTTTCCTGGCACTCTTTGTTGGTGTCATGTCAATTGTCTAGAGGCGTTAGCTGGGTAGGAGGTCATGATGGGCCTGAGTGATGCATATAACAATTGTATAGCCGGTGTCCACGTTTCTTTCTGACAGCAAATTATGAACACCACATCACATGTAATTTATGCAGTGATTCACCTGGTACAGTGCATTTCTAGATATAAAATCGATGACCAAACACAATGCTGGCCACAACAGTAATACTAAATAAAGAGTAGACTGGAGTGCCCCCCCCCCCCAAGCTCCCAATCACACACACACCCAGCAAACTTCACGGATCAACTTCCCAGAATATGAGCTTAGACCAGATGGGCAATCTTACCCTCAAGCCATGCTGTATACTCAGACCACAAACAAATCCATAATTTTGGTGGCCCAGGGAAAGGTAAAGGAGTTGACAATAAGGGTTTCGTTTGGCAGTCAATGGTGGTCCATCAGATCTGGAAAATGTGCAGCTTTTGCCATGGCACACTGACAATATATTCAATAGAAAACATGGTGCACAGATAGTCATTCAGATATCATAGTTTCCAAATGCATTATAATAAAACTGATGATTATAACGTTGAGCGGTGGAGCTAAAGCCAATGTGCAGCAGTGGGGGCAGCATGAGGCCAGGTTTCATTAATTGTATCCCTTTCCCTAAGGTGCTAGCAGACCACAGCACATGTTAACATGACTACCATGCCCCTGCCCTTCCTCCAAAGTCTGATAAAATTCCAACAAAAGGGGCAAAATGTTAGCAGGCATCCAGTTTCCAATAGCGGATGTCAAGATCTCGTTACACTTATGCCCATTGCCACCTTATTTGTGTGAGCGAACTCATTAAGAACACTGTAAGTTGTGAACCATATCCACTCACCTCACTCCTGTTGTGTTTCTACTGCTCTCACCTAATATTTTGGAGCTTTTGAGTGGCACAAACCTATTTGGAAGATTTTTAGATTGGTCTTCATTTGTTGACATCTCACTGCAAACAGCTCAAGCTGTCTGCTGCAGGCAGCATTGTATACAATACTCCACAGAGCCAATCACTGCTCAATATTGGTTGACTTTTACATCGGTCTCAGTTACCTTGCTCCTATTTGTTGCTTTACTCCCTTTCTGTGTTTGACCCGCCCACAGGAGCTTTTTAGTTTCTCCATTGGTAGATTCATCATTTGTTCCGCTTGCTCCAAAAGCATCATTGGATCTAAGAAAAGAGAACAAGTTTAAACAACACGTTTTCTGCATTTAGGTGCCACCTAGTAGTCACTACATAGCCTGAAGCAGACATTTAGAAAATACAACATCGATCTTGACAAACATAGAAGATAACTGTAAACAATCATTGCAAGTCGGTGTTGGTTGTATATAAAGGTAAGCAAGACCGATTGACATTGCCAATGCTTAATTCAGTTTGGCCTTGATTATTGCAAATTTAATAGCTTGAAAACCATTGGCTAGATTAGCATAGATGCCTAAAGTGACTGCCATTGCCACGTTTTCATAGAGAGACATTGTTGTACTCAGATCTCTTAAACACCTTGTGCCCAAGTTAACAAAACTCTCCCCTTCACACTCTGTCCATATTCCAACTCTTTAACCAGTCCTTCTTCAGCAGCTATGATTCTCCCATCTTCAAAACTGCAGTTGTTATCCCTACACTCTAACAACCCCTCAGCCAACATGCATTCTTCCATCTCCTATTATCTTTAAAAAACCCTGAGTGAATCAACAGCAGTTGACTTATTAGCAAGGATTCTGCCTTCAACATGCTAACCCCAATCCGGTCTTTATTCTGCATCGAAAAATGAATTCCTCTGAACGGGCCATCATGTACACCTTCAACTGAACTACAACTGCCCACCACACCATCTCCCCTCCTTCGTGGGCCACAAGTTCATTTTCACCATCTCCTTTGCCCTCCCTCTCCGACAGATGCTGTTTGAAATCATGGTGTTCCAAGGTATCCATCACCCCGCCTCACTTAGTGTGTCTTACACACCTCAGTTCTTGGGCCTCTCTTCTCACCATACAAAAAACTGCTTTGGCAACATTATAGCCAAATCTGGCTTCTGCTATTAGTTCTTTGCCAATGGCACTCAAATCTTCTTGTACCCCACCTTCGCCCCTCCCTCTTCGGCTGCTTTACTGACTGTCACACATCATTGAATGTCTTTTTGCTGGCTGATTCTCAGTCTAGCTGAAACCAAGGTTTTCCACTTCCTCCTGCCTCCCAACACCTTTATGTCTGACCAATTTACCTTAACCCCTTCACTGAGGGGCATTTTCCCCTGCTGTGCTGGGGGGCAGGGGGGTGCGCACAGCGCCCCGCTGCTCGTGACGGGTTCCGCTCGTCATGAGCCACGGTGGCCATGTGCTCATGATGAGCTGAGCTCGTCACACCCACACCCGTTTTCATAGAACGTTCAGCACAGCAGGGGAATTATCCCCGCGTTCCAGCGTTCTAACGTCCGTGACGAGCTCAGCTCGTCATGAGCATGGGAGATGTTAACCTGGGATAAGACTTTCACAGTCGGATACATTTCACCTCGTTGATCACCAAGACCAGTAGCCTCTTCCCATAGAAGATGCACCTCCTGCCATGCTCTCTCTGCCAGGGTTCTGATAAATGCACTAGTTATCTCCGACTTAAACTACTAGTATGGTCTGCCTAGAGTCCTTCATTATTACTTCTTCAAATCTCTTGGCAAAGTACTCAGCGTTTGAGCTGTACAAGTCCCATCCTCACAAGATGCCTCTCCATTTATCAAAGGACCAGAGCTTTTTTTCACATTTGTAGCCTTGGTATCTAAATCTATGAGTGGCTTGACTCTGTCTTCAGTGTGCCTCCACCTCCAGCAATACCACCAAAGCCTGTGTCTAGAAGTACTGCTTGCAGACAGAAGATGCTACTAGCTTCTCGTCAATGCTTCTCACCGATCCTCCACACACACCGCCCCACAATGTGAGACGCTAAGTCTCCCTACTCTTACTCCATAACATGTGTATTCTGCCTCAATGCAGCTGGGTCTGGTGGCTTAGTGGACTGATGCCTCCACTGTAGGGGGTCTGTCTTTGACCTTATGGTCCCAGGTTAAAATCCTGGTGGGTCCACTCAGCCTTTCATCCTTCTGAGGTCGGTAAAATGAGTACCATTGAGTTGGGTAACAATAAACATCTGTTATTCAGTGGCAAGATACCCTTCTGGACGAACTTGCGCTTTACAAATACAATGTTTTGTTATACTATTGTAATTTATTTTCGCCTTTCCGCCACCTTCTACTTATTCTGTTTGCGCTTCTCGTTTATTCTGCTGCATTACTATGTTGGAACATAAGTTATATTTCTTTTCTATGCTCTATTAAGTTATATTTGTATATTGCGGGGTTGAAACTTGTACAGCATTTCTGTTACAAATATTCAGGTTTGAATATGAATGCACAATACATGCCAATAACATGGCTCCCCTCTGGGGTTTCAGATGGGGTTTTGCAGAGAGAGGGTGGATCCTATATCTCTGAACTCAGTACAAGTGACGAGAGACATGCCTGGCTTCTCCTGTCCGACTGAGAATGATTCCTCAGCAGGCCGGCATGCGGCTACGGCGAGCCAAGAGGGCCAGATTGGTTAAGTCCTTGCAGAAGAGGCTGGATTTGTTTTCGTTCATTAGTCTGTGTTCTAGGTCACCATACATATAACATTCATTGTGTATTGCACAAGATTCGACTTGCGTGTAACACGTGCAGGCAGACATTGCAGGCCTGTGTGCTGGCATTGATCTGGAAATATGTAATGACACTTTTTTATTTACTGCGTCATAAGGCAGGTTTCCTCATGGTCTCTATAGTTTAACTTGTTCTGGAGAGTACTTTCAGTCATGCACGGTATGCATTTTCAAAATATGATTAAATACACCTGTCGATTGCGTTGCACCGGCGACGTAGGAATGCAATGGTTGCCTCGAGAAAGTTAGTCATTATGTCTACAAACAGCACTTTCATTTTCGGTAGAGATGTAGTGCAGGCGCTCAGTTTTAATATACTAAAAAGCTGTTGAAGGTGAATCTAAGCTACCACCTCTTGGCTAAATTGAGTGATCCGTAGTCTTATCCCAGTTGTAACCCACTTGCCTTATCTTCTGGTGTTTTTAAGTGGATTAAACGTTGGTATAAAGTTTCATAAAATGAAGGACTTATTGTATAGTGTTGATTTACAGCGATTATATTTATCATTCCAAAACGCCGATTTTGTGCAATTTATAAAACTGTATTTTTTTTAACTCAGTGCTTACTAACTAAATGCAAATCAACAGTTAGGCCCTTGTTTTCTCTGTGTATGAATTTAAACAGAGCGCTGGCTAAATCTTAAATGTGAATGCAGGGATCTAAAATTGCCCTCAATTTTTAATGGGAAAGTACCAAAATGCAAATAAAATAGCCGATTTGGATGCACTACGCACAGAGTGTTATTACAACTTGTGACCTTTGGGGATCTCTCTTGAAGAACCAATTACGTTACGTGGGTAGATAGTTAAAGAAATCATGTTCGAACATGTTATGCATTTTCGATCAGATGTTTCCCAATTAGCCAATGAAATGCATGTTTGTATATTGTATTAATTCATAGATGTTATGAGTGTATTTTCCATCTGCATACACTAGCCCCCATTAACGCAGTCGACCCTCTAAGGTGGCTAAAAAGTGCTCTTGGCTTGCATGGTAAACTGTTAGTTAATCTTCAGATGCTTGCTCAAAGTTTTTTTCTTGTGTTTTAATGGGTGGGGTGGTTTTCTGGCATAAACAACTGAAAGTGTCTACTAAATGTGACCGAAACGCAAACTGAAATATATCAGACTAACTGATTTTGGCAACTAAACGACCAAATAAAAATACCTAAGTGAATTTCTATAGGGGTGTAATAAAAGGATAACAGAATACAACAAACCAACAAAAAAAGGGGGGACGGAGCTTGCCCGACCTGAAGATGGCCGCCATTTTGGTGAGCTCCTTCGGCCACATTCCTATCCGACATAATCCTGGAGGTCCAGTTCGCCCTAATGTCGCCACAACCACTTATGTCCTACCCTGCACGGTCTGTGACGTAGCTAGGGCTGAAACTTTGCAGAAAAGCTGTGTCGGCATGCCCTGAGGAGCCGATTGCAGATGGCGATGGTGTAAATGCTAGGAGCCCATTGCTGTTGATATTACTTACCTGGTACATCAGGGTGCCAATGGGTACCCAGATAGTCTGAGGCCTCCCGCATTCTCCTGGCAGTTCCTGCCATACTCTCTTCTGGCTGCTGTCTTCCGGGAGGCGCTTGGGCAAGCGATAGATCAACATTTCAAATTACCAACATACGGTCTGTGGGGAAATTTGCAACGGTATGGGAGGCCTACAAGGTCTAAATCTAGGGGGTTTACCATATCAAACCATGCCAGCGTGTGTTGGTGCTGAGGACTGTGTCACGACTGGAGGCTGAAGTAGGAGGTCTGGAGTGGGCACAGAGAGAGACAGCTGTGCAGAGTTTGTAGGGTGACATCAAGGTCAGGTTTTAGGAGTTTCATGAGGTAGTCCAAAGCGAAGTAACTCACCTAGGAAAGTATGTGACTTCGGGGGATAGCAAGGGAGAGCATTGTGGCGCTACATTAGCAGCGGTCCTGCTGCTGCAGTGCAAGGACGAAATGGTGTTGGCAGTCAGAGATGAGCAGGTTGTACCTCTTGGTTCGGTGGAGCAGGTGTTGGATCGTTTCCTCCATTATTATACAGAGCTCTATGCGTCGCACCTCTCTCATGCTGAGCAGACCACGAGGGACTATCTTGTCCATATCAAAATGAATTGACTGAAGGTGGCTCGGCTATGCCCTGCAGAGATCTTGGCAGCGCTGAAAGATGTGCTGGGTGGGAAGGCAAGGGGTACATTTGGGCTGACGGTTGCCTTCTATAAGGCCTATCAGGGAAAACTCGAACCACACTTGGTCACCCTATATGAAGAAATGGTGAAGGGGGGTTGCATGCCACCTGTAACACTTTTCGCCCTAAATGGGATGGGTATGTCTAGACATTGGGCCCTTGCTCACTGTGCCACTGGATTCAAGCTAGCCTGGCTGAAGAAGGGTGACATACCCTCAAACCGGTCCCAGGATGCTTGTTTACGGTCCAGGGAGGACCTGGCTTGGCAGTTCGGTCTGGACTGTTCCCATGAGGCACAGGGTCAAGACTGATTTGCATATGGCTGGGTCTAAACTGGGGTGGCATGGTGAACAAAAGAACGATGGATTTAACCCAGATCTTTTGACTGGGGGAGAATGTTTGCATTGTCAGCATTCCGTCCATCATTTGTTTGTTGTAACACCTTCGATGCACAAGGCACTCTAGGTCACTCTGTTAAAGCCAGGTAGGCCGGCTGACTGTTGCTCATCCTAAAGGCCTCTGTCGCTGTTGAACACCAACATGAAAATGTTCATGAAAATATTGGCTAACCGCTTGGTGCCTCTGCTCCCGGGAATTATTGGCCCAGAATAGGCTGGGTTCATACCGGGCTGGTCCTTGATACACAATCCCAGAACCCTCTTTGGCACGATCTCTTGTATAGATTACAATCTGCGGCCACTGCCATGTTTCTGGATGCTGAAAAAGCGTTTGATTTGGTCTAGTGTGGGTCCCTGCGATATGTGCTGCCAGGCGGGCAACTAGAGCCAAATTTCGGGGGGGGGGCTGAAAAATATTTCGGGGGGGGCTAATTCTTCCACCTTAGACAGAGTGGCTGTAAGAAGGGATCAACACACAACAAAAGCCTCATTTGCAAGTAAATGGTCTTTTAAAGACCTGTTAAGTACTCGGGTGCGGCTGCAATAAGATGCTCGCCAGCCCGCGAAGCTGTCTCAGCCCGGGCTGACGGACACGACGGGGGGGCTGAAGCCCCGTGAGGCCAATGGGTGTTGCGCGCCTGTGTGCTGCAATGTGTGGGAGATGTCATCTAGCAACTGGTCAAGGTGCTTTATACCCGGCCGACCGCTCGCGTCTGGGTCAGTTAGGGTAGTTTTGGAACCCATAAACGTTATGAGGGGCACTAGGCAGGGCTGTCCTCTGTCACCACTGTTGTATGCTCTGGTGGCTGTACCACTGGCTTGCACACTACGCAAATGTCATGAACACCAGGGGATTCGCTTTCCACACTGCAATCTGATCGTGTCTGCTTATGCAGACGATACACTTCTTTATGTGAGAAATACAAAACATAACTTGTCGCCTGTTCTCCGGTGGGTCATGCTGTTTTGTGAGCATTCCAGCTTGCATATTAATTGAAATTAGTCCCTTATATTCCCTCTTACTGTAGCCATGACACCGGTACAGATGAATTACCCTGTGAAGTAGACAACGGACTTGGTGCGGTACTTAATGCAGTTCCATATGGACCCATCAGTGGTGTTGTGGACAATATAACAGGGCGGTGCAGCGGCTCACAGAGGTGGTTGAGCGCTGGATCAGGCTGCCCCTATCGATGTGTCGCCGTATGGCCATAAAGAAGATGGTGGTGCTACCCCCGTTTCTTGTTCCTATTCACAAACACCCCGATTCTTTTCCCAGTGCAGTATTTCGTAACGTGCAAACTTTGTTGGAGTGCTTGGCTTGGGATGGGAAGCAGCCGCGCGTGAGCTGGGACACACTAACTCTCTCCTATCTAATAGGCGGGTTCAAATCAATGCCCCAATCTGGAGGCTTACTAGCGTGCTGCTCAGTGTATGCGTGCCCATTATTGGTTTCACAACCCTGGTGACATACCTCACTTGTGGCTTGAGCATGACACCACCTCCCCCCTGACACTACCCATGACGGTGTTTGAAAAACCAGCTTTTCACTATAATACCTTCAACTTGTTGAGTACTAAGACAGGAGTGGTGAATGTGGTTTACCCTGTGACGAGAGAGGGACTGTGGGTGCATTGCAAGGGCTGAGGGTGAGAGTCATGGGTGACTTCTTCGAGGATGGAGCGATACATAGTTGGGAGCAGGTGAGTACACAGGGTGATATGCATGCTGTCCTGGCTCAGTTCACTACTACAGGGTGCTGCACATGACTTGCGATCTGTTGAAGGAGACCTTGATGGATCTTACAGAGTTGTCCACTTTAACTTACCTGCTGCAGGCCGCTCCACCTCAGTGCATTATTGCAACATTTTATGCGTGCTGTACGGAATCGCGGTGCCCAGGAGTCACTGGGCTGGCAGGAGGCTGGCAGGAGGACCAGGGACTGCTCTTTGGTGACAAACAATGGACCTATTGCTCTTCGGTAGTCAAGTCTATTTCCATAAATATTGGACACAAGGAAGAGAGCCTGGAAACAGAGCAAGTGAGTTCTAGTGGTTGTGTCCAGTAAAGGAATTTGCTTAGTGGGTAGCCTACCTAGTAGGTACCCAATCTTTTGATCATTCTCCAACGTAGGGACATTGCAATACGTTTTTCTGTCATTTCCCCTGGTCCCAATTTGTACCTAAGGGGTCCCCCTATACTTTCTTTACATATTTCCATAAATAGTCATCACCGGTTAATCCAATTTAAATATCTTTATAGGGTGTATTGCACACCATCCCGACTGTTCCGATATACCCTGAGGGACAATTCTTGTTGCCTCTGATGCATGGAGGAGGGAGCAGGGTTTGCCCATGTAATATTGTTCTGTCCGGGGATGCAGCACTATTGGGCCGCAGTTCTGGGGGTGTTGCGGGAGATAACTGGCGAGTGTATTGAGTCGTCGCCCCTGTTGGCGCTGCTGGGGCTATGATAGGGCTATCTCAAAGACTTTCTGGCGATTGATAGCCCTATGATTATTACTTGTGAGGTGAAGAATAGCGATGCACAGAGTGAAAGGAATGCTCCAGACACTAAAGGAATGGTATGTGGACATGGCATATTGCAATACTCAGTCTGATGCTTATCACGACCTGATGCAGGTCCGCAGCCACCCAAAATGATATTTGGGGACCCTACCAGGCTTTTCTTGAGCAAACAGGAGACACTGAGACTGCTAGCACAGGGAAGGGTGATGTAGCGACCTCAAATATTGGCTTGCAGCTGGCTGAGCAGGCCCATTGGGCAGATCAATGTGTGTGCTCCTCTCTGTGAAGTGTGGTGCGGGGCCTGGTGGAGGCAACTAGAGGGGCTCTTGTCCAGTAGTGACTGTGGTAGGGATATCTGATCAGCTGTCTGAGTTGGGTGCTACGGGCAATGCGGGGTCTGTGCCAGGAGTGTTACTGCTTATGAAGTGCATTGCTTTATGTATTTACAATAGCTACCCTGACTGTATGCTCTGTCATCACGTTCAGCGTATGTCTTGACAGTGATTTACATGCCATTCTATTATGTATGGTTGTTGAAAATGAAAATATAGTTTTAAAGAATACAAAACTCTGCCCCAATAGATCAGGAAAAGAACAGCATATATCAATGCACGAATGGATTCTGTCACGCCATGTCCACCACAGTGGGTCATTATAAGGACCACAGAGCTCTGTATTTGAGAGAAGGCTCCGGGTCCCCCTAGGTCACCACTCAAGATATTCAATGTGCAATAGAAAGTGGGTCTTACTTGGAAGAGGGTGCGATTCTCTGAGTAGACATGTGAGCAGGCCAAGGCTGGGCTCAAGAGAAGTGTCAGACATGGTTTTGGAGGCCACAGGGTAAGCAGGGCCTACTGGCCCTCACCTCTGCGTTTGTTTTTTTCCCCCTCTGATATCCCACTTTGGCTCTGGAAACTGAGATAAGACCAGCCCATTCAGCACTTAACTCCTAGTGGTTGCAATAGCAAGTAGGTGCAGGCTTCTCAGGGGTGTCGGGTGCTTTAAACTCAAAACTTTACTACCCTAGCAGTGCAATGGCAGATTACTGAACCCAGTGCTTTACTTTGATAAAGCAAAGTACTGAGATAAGACCAGCCCATTCAGCACTTAACTCCTAGTGGTAGCAATAGCAAGTAGGTGCAGGCTTCTCAGGGGTGTCGGGTGCTTTAAACTCAAAACTTTTCTACCCTAGCAGTGCAATGACAGATTACTGAACCCAGTGCTTTACTTTGATAAAGCAAAGTACCTTATTATACACATAAAACTCAATGCTCCACTGAGTAAGTTATAGGTACAATATGCTTCACTGTTGCTGGGGTTACTATGCCCAGAGTGCTGAGTCCCACCCCTCACTACACCTCTTCTCCAGAGTGCCTTTTGTGTAGAAACAAGGTGAGTGCCCACCCTCAATTCTAGGTTCAAATTTATTCAGGACAGTTCTCGAGGCACAGGTGCAGATTACCCCCTTTGTATGAATGAGTTTGTGCACTCAATTCATCACAGCCGTCCACAAAGGTTTTTTCTCACCACAGTAGATTCTCCTGGGTTCGTCTGGGGCAACCAGCAAAGACCAACAGCCTTCATTGGCCTCACTCCCTATTCCAAGAGTGATGAGCTGGCTGCAGCAGTAGGTTGCAGTGGAGGCTGCAGCCCGGAGTTTATGCTGACGTACAGAGCTCTGGCATTGATTAAGGCACCCGGTTGAAGATGAACCCGCTTCTCGGCTTCCAGTGAGTTAGGGATTAGAGGTTACGGTCTGGGGCGTAACACAGGCCCCCGCAGCCTCCATGATGCGGGCCCCCCAAGCTCCAGAGGGGCCCCTCAGCACAGCACTCTGGCCAGAGAGCTCCTGATTGAGCCCGGAGAGGGCCTCACCCTGTATCTTGCAGGGAGGGCCCCTCAATTTTCATTACGCCGGTGGTTAAGGTCCACCTCTATGCAGTCTCGGAAGTGGTGCAACCCCACCTTAGGCACAGTTCGTAGTTCAGTGGCACATTCCACTTGGGCACAGCTCATAGTTGCAGCTGCACAGTCCACTCAGGCACAGCTTTGTGGAGGCAAAGGCAGTGACCTCTGTGATTCTAACATGAATTGTCCACACCCAGAGTCTGCAGCCCACACTGCTCAGGGTAAGCAGATCGCTCTTCTTAGACTTCCTCTTGGCTGACTGCCCTACAAAGCACCAGGGGTCAGGCTGCTCTAGTTCTTCAGGTCAGTCACGTCTGAACAGTTTGCAGACTCCTTTACCTCCCAGCAGCAGTTTGCCTTCAAGGCGTTTCAGGTCAGGGATTTAGCTTCTTCCTGCATGACCTTACTCCTGGTAATGGCCACTCACCTCTGGAAAGTTCACTGTCAGGCAGACACCAACTCTGGTCATACAGCAGTTCAAGGAGTACTCGGTTGAAGAGAGCCTGGAAACAGAGCAAGTGGGTCAGCAGTTCCCACATCTTTACAGTCAAAACAGACAGGGAATGTGGATTCTCGGCACCCTCAAAATCAGTTTTTCGTAGTTCTACTTTCTTGTGACCTCTCCAGGCTGTTCTCCAGGTTTTTCTGTGGTGTGATGCTTCACACAGCAGGGTAGTTTCCAGGATGGAGTACCCACAACAGAGGCACAAAGAGATGCGAGCGTTCTGCAGCTAGCAATTAACAGCCACACTGAGTAGTGTTCAGGCCTGAGACAAAAGGCTTTCCTAACCCAAATGACCCGTCTCAGTCTGAACAACAGACTGCAGTCCCACACTTCACCCCCACCATTTCAAATCGCAGTGCTCAGGAAGACTAATCAGCAGCCCTTCTCAGCAAAATTACCTAATAGAAATTCTAAGTGTGCCCCGCCTTCTCTTTCCCACTTCAATGTTTAGGTATCCTCACTCTAGCTTCAGGAATTTCAGCAATACACTTTCACTGTGTGGGAAGGTACTTCATCTCCATCTTGTGCACATGAACAGACCAGGATCTTCACAATAAAACTCATAGGTCTCCATTACTCCAGTTCACACAAACACACACAATAACCTGTATCTCACTGGCCAAATTCCCTTACAAGCATAGCATGAGCTCTGGTTATTATCACTAGGACTCGGGTAAGCGCATAGAAGCAGAACTTTACATACATGGGCCAGTAGGCCTACACTCCAGTGATGCAGATAAAAAGGTCTAGTCACAACTACTGATTCACAAAACATGGTACGCTCCCACCAAGGGTCTACATGCTAAATCGACAATAGCAACAACAATCCACTGTCAGTAAATGAGCAAACACATGATGCCACCCTCTGGGTGCAGTACCTTACTCGGTCTTGTGCACACTGGATTAGTGTGAGGCTAGGGACCAAAATCAAAAATCCTTAATACTAGATACTCACAGTTGGGCACCTCGGGAAGCTGATCACGGCTGTAGAGCATATGAGTCATTTCCATCCCAACAGACACCACTATCCGAACAAACTAACCAGACCCTTAACCACAGTTGGAGAAGTCCGGTTGTTGGATCAGCTAAACCGGGAGGAAAATCAATTCTCCCTTCCATCTGTTCATTACGTTTTGATGTTCCACTGTGAAATCTGGACCTTGCAGTGAGTTAGACCTTCTCTGCAAGTTTGGATTTTTCCCTTTCAGTGCGATCAACCACTTATGTGGTTTGTGATCTGCCTGGACCACAATGTAGTATCAAACTGATAGGGCTGAAACCTTCTCAAAACCCACTGTATGGCAAGCCATTCTTTCTCAATGACCACCCAGTTCTATTCCCAGGGTAGTAACCTATGGATAATAAAAGTCACTGGATGCTACCTCTCTTTATAATTGAGTTCAGGCAGTACCTCTTCAACTTCCTTGTCGGAAGAATCCTTCTGTATCATGAAAGGTTGACTGTAGTCAGGGCCTTTGCTAGTGCATAGCACAGTGCTCTCTTCAATTTGTCAAAAGCTTTCTGACACTGCCTTGTCTAAATCACCTTTTTGGACTGCTTCTTGAATGTCAAAGATGTCAAAGGGGCCACTATGGTACCACAGTTAACTGCAAAGTTCCTGTAGTACCCTGTGAGTCTTAAAATGGCTCAATTGTGTTTCTCTGTAGTAGGCACCTCTCACTCCAATACTGACTGAATCATGGCATCCAAAGGGCGAACCTTCTTGTTACCTACCTGAAGTCCAATGCAGACTACAGTGGGCAGCCCTACCTGGCACTTGGTTGGTTTGATGGTCAGTTTCGCCCCATATCTGCTGACTAACACATGTTCTAGGTGCTTCATGTGGTCCTCCCATGAATTACTGAACTCTGCAATGATATCTAGGTAGGCCATGCTGAACTTTCTGGGTTAGAACCCTCATATAACATGGTTCGCCAGCCACTGGAAAATGGCAAGTACATTTTTCAATCCAACTGGTATTACCTAAAACAGGAATAACCCCTAGGGCATAGAAACTGCATTCTTCACCTTAGCAGTAGGTGCTAAGGCAGTCTGTTCAGAAGCCACTGCTCAGCTCAGAAGTGCTCAAGTTCTAAGCAGAACCGAGTCGTTTGATGATCTAACCAGCTCTTGGATTCATATGTGCATCTGTCCTAGTGACTTCATTGAGGGCTCTGAAGTCCACAAACAAACATAACCCCGTGGAACATTGCTTGGGTACCAATACCACTGTGTTGGTCGTACGACTACAAGATCTCTCAATCACCCACAAGTCTAACATCTTGGCTACCTCTGCATTATTCTGCTTATGGACTCAGTCAGACATGTAATAAGTCTTGCTTTTGACAGGCATATAAACTCCTGTATAAATTTCATGAACACAAACAGGAGTTTACCCTGGAGTGAGTGAGAATAGATGGGACAATTGTCACAACCTACAATTTCTCTGCTGCTCTGGTGCCAACTCAAAGGCAAGCTGTACTCCTTCTATGAACTGATCCTTCATGTCACTAAGTGAGTAAGAGGCTGTCTTAATCAACTTCCTCAGCTATTGCAATATGTTCACTGTGTAATCTCTATTTGAGGTAGGGCTTCAGCTAGTTCACATGGAACACACTAATGGGTTCCTGTGTGTCACCAGTGTCCATAAAGTAGTTTGCATCAGGCACTTTCTTTAGTACCCTATATTGTCCACACCACTTATTCTTCAAAGCTTTGGGACAAATTGTGTTCAGTACCTGCACTGCCTTAGCCTCCTGATACTCAGTCATTGTTTCTTTCAGGTCATATCATTCCTTTATCAGCTCCTGCCAGCATGAAGGTTTTCCTTCTTCTGACCCATATATTGTGCCGCCAACTTCATCAGGCCAATCACATAGTCCACCGCATACTTCTGAAGTGAATTGAAATTCCTTCCCACCATTCTCTGATCAAGGTGAGTGGACTACGCACTGGGTGCCCAAACAGGAGTTCAAAGGGACTGAAATGCACTCCCTTATTTGGAGTCTACCAGTAATTAAATATGCAACTTGGCAGGAGAAGCTCCCACTTTCTTGGAAGTTCTGGTAGAGCTCCCATCATCCCCTCTATGGTCTTGTTAAACCACTCCACTAACCCATTGATTTCTGGGTGGTACACTAAGGACAAGTGGTATGGCAAACCTGCTTGCTTGTCAGAAATCACAGTCTTGGGCAATCCTAAACTAGAAAAAACCCTAAGACAGCCCTTGCTACCACCCTTTCCATCTGTGCTCATCAGGTGTACTGTCCCTGGATGCTTGGTGGCATTAAACATCACACCCAAGATATACGTGTTACCTGACACTGGGGATGGCGTTGAATCGACCAAAAATATCAATTCCCACCCTCTCAAATGGAAAAATGGAACACCTACAACTGGCAGACACAAATGGTGACTTGGTCTTACCTCCAGACATACCACTCAATTAGCAAGTGAGACTGGTTCTGCAGAGCCTCTCTGTATCTCTGTGCATCCCTAGCTAATAGAGCAGAAGGTCCAACTTATCCTGGGTCTTCCTAATACCCAAGTGCCCTCCTAAGGGCATTTTGTGGGCTAGTGACAACATGAAGCTCTTGTGCTCTAGTGGAACCAGAAGCTTTTTGCTAGCTCCTGGCTCAGGATTCACAGGCTCTTGAACGAGTGTGCCATCTTACCCGCCAAGATAATGCCTACCTATGGCCCCTTAGCTGACCTGCTCCCTGCTCCTGGGCTTCTTTCTAAAGCTCCACAAATGCAGGTCTTACAACTTGTGCCTTGGGGGATTCTCCAGGATAGGTGCTCCTCAGCTATCAAAACCTGCAGCTCTTTCAGTGAGCCAGACTGTGACACTTTGTCTGCTTCAGGTATCTGATTCTCATCTTCGTCTGAAGCAGGGGTAATGGATCTTATGACCCGCGCCTTATCAAAGTCCACCCTGTTCTGCTTACACCTTGC
The DNA here is from genome assembly GCF_964261635.1 of Lissotriton helveticus. Taxonomy (NCBI): domain Eukaryota; kingdom Metazoa; phylum Chordata; class Amphibia; order Caudata; family Salamandridae; genus Lissotriton; species Lissotriton helveticus. Next base: position 1,131,275,043 of record NC_136059.1, on the reverse strand, counting down.
TCTGATCTCTGCAGATCGGGAATCATCCCAGTCTCTTACTCAGATTGATGTGCAGACTGTGCTCTGGTTAACACAGTTGACGTGGTTCAAGCCATGTAAGCTTCTGGTCCTTTCGCAGTGTACTCCAACACAGTAATCCAAGCAACATACGTATCAATGTTCAGCCCAGGCTTGTGTGTACACAACACTTTTAATAATTACTCATGAATATAGTTTATATTTACAGTATAAACTGGATTAAATCAGATAGAAAGTGCACACTGCACAATACTACCCAAAAAAAATGCAACACAATCTGGTAAAATGAACCAGTGATACCGCTATGAGAAAGGCAACCTCTAACGAAATCGGAGGACAGAACGAGAGCAGAAGTCAACACAGTACAGTAATAAAACCATGGGATCTGGCTGAACACACAATGCTGTGAGTGTCAAGTTCTAAAGATTCAAATATCAGGAAATTAAGTTTTATATATCACCCTGCCAAATTGTTGACTCTGGGATATTGCAAAACACAATATTGCAAAAGTAAGTATATGTAGGAAAGTATAGATTTACTATTGTTAACTCCACATCTAGATATCTTGACAAGTTATATATCTTCAGCACACCTAGATATATAGGTTGTCAAGGTAAGCAGGGCAGACATAACAGAGATGTTGTAAAATGAGGGAAGATTGACGTCTATGGACGTCCACTTGAGCATGGGCGCACTTCATAAAAGACTCTGGTCATGCAGTCACATTCACTTCCTTAAAAACTAAGTTAAATAGTTCTTAAAGATACTGAACAGCTCATATTAAGAGTGAGTGGATGCAAATGTTATTTGCACTTAACAGACGTAATGGCCCACAACCTCTTGTTGCATCATGAGTGGAACATTTTTATTTAAAAAATGAACTACAAATGCGTGTATTATTCAGAGTATGATATTCGGACTAGAAGCATTTATTTTGTTTCTGTGCTAGAACAATATAGATTGAGTTATTTATTTTTTTTTTTTTTTTTTTGCTTTCCTCTGTTTCACCATTAGGACATTGCCTTAATTCTGCCAATTACAGGTTTAACTTTTCCAGCTTTACAGAAGTAACTGAGATGTAACCATATACCCCACGCAGGACAAAATCTTTTTCTGAGCTTTTGCCTGGACTTTCTGATGCTAGTTGAAAGCTTGCCTATCACAACTTGTGTGTGCTTTACTTGTTTCTAGGTGCAATCCGTCAAAAAATGCCTGAAAATGAGTTGCGTGGCTTGTACCATACCATGGGTATAGCTGCCTACTGCCCCCTTATCACGATGGTGACCTATTTCCAGCCCTGGACTTTTTATCCAACAGCCATTTGTAAGATGGGGTGTGTAGTTTCTTTTTTAGGTTGAGAATTCACTGTCTATTGTGAGGCATATTACAAGAAAAAGCATTTGACACTGCAGCTTGCCTCATTTTGTAGACATGTGGACTACGCATGTACACGCCTACAAAATGAGCAGGATGCCACGTCAAAGGGTGTTTTTATTGGCGATGCTGCACAGCATTAGCGGAACCATTGTCAAAGCCAAAAGGTTACAAAGGCGAGACCTATTGGCTTTGTCAATGTCTATTCTTTTCTACGTAGCCTACAAGTGGTAACTAGAAAGTTGGATAAAGATCTATGGCTGGCTCCCTCTGACCCTAATGGCGTACTCCCAGTTGCCATCCGTGTGTGGCATAGAGTGTCCTTTTTATTGATCATTAGAGTAGCTGGGGAGTTCCCCTGTTTTTTCTTCTCCCTGTGTCCTTGAAGTTGTGTGTTACGTTTGATCAGCAGATAAAATTTAAACCCACTGAGGACTGATTTGAAGGCATGTGGAAGATTTAGCGTATCTGGGCGCCTGACTGGTGCTTCCACTTCACGCGCCAAAGTTAAGTGACCTGTTGAACATTCTGTTCTTCAATAATGCATACATTACGTTAGAAGTAATGCTTTCTTTTTTGGGTGGCTCAATCGTCTGCGAATGCAAGAATGCCATTGTGGGTAACACGTTGGCTCTTTTTGTCTGCAAGTTACCGAGTTTCCTAAAAGGATGACCTCACTGATCAGGTACATTCACCCTCACAGTGCGTCTTTTTCAGGTATGCGGAAGCACTTAAAGTAATTCCACTTGGGGAAATATCTCTGATGCAACCAAAAAAATCGCCAAGACGTGACATATGGAACAGACCACATGCATTGCAAGCTGTGAGCACGAACGCTTGCTCGTGTGCGCATCCGGGGAGCTCGGTGGCACGTCACGCGAGAAATCCTTCCAGAAGCAGCAACGGCTTTCCATTTTGAGTTCCCACTAACATCAGGTGTCAGTGGACATCTTTGAAAGGTCTCAGTTTTGCTGTCAACTGACCCCATTGTCATGAGCTTGGCTTTCAACCATTATCTTTAGTGTTGAAATCAGGAATTGCAGAAAATTATCTTCTTGGCACGTGGCAAGCTGACAGATATGCTCTACCCTCAAGTTGTCACTGTCCACGTTAAGCAGATTTTTGCGTGGAATTTCGGGAGCAAAAAAAGGAATGCCATTTTCTAGCGAAAACGTGCATGGTTGTGCCACTTGGCTCCAACTTGTGAGTATGCCACGTTATTCAGTTCAGATGATTGTTTTCAGGTGTGTGGTTCATGGGAAGCGAAGCAAGCCTGCACCTCGAGAATGCGTTGTCAAGTTGTCCCTTATCATGTAAGAATAGAATGATCCTGATCTGTTTAGTAATTTGCATTTTGGGATTTGTAGTCCACTACGTGGGTGTTAAACTGCAGACATCAAACCACTGGAACATCTGGTGGTAGGTGGGGGTAATGTTAGGTTGCCAAATGAGCTTTAGGACTGGAGCAACAGTATCCTGGACACAAAGAACTATGTGGTGACCCCATATTCGAAAGATTTACCTATGTCTTGGTTCTGGTTGGGCTGCGTGGAGGTTGACTGGTGTGGAAGTTTTTATTGGGCATATAACATTTTACTGATTTTTTTTCTTCCAAAAACTACTGGTCGAGAAGATAGGTATTTGAGGGGTCATGTTTTGCATTCGGTGAGAGATGATGCCTGAAATGCAAGGTCTAAGGTGAATCTTTTGATGCTGTAGTGACATTTTGTGAAAGAGCACACTGTGGTTAAAAATGTGATATGTGAATTAAGCAGTATCTGAATGGGTGTCAGGAAAGGGGATTTCACAGCTTCAGTTCTTACATTTCAAGTTGCAAAGGACCTTTTCCCGCATGCTTCTGAGGGGGTAGTGCTGACTTTGTCCTCCCTGACCTCTCTGCAGTCACCTCAGCATCCTGATCTCTGAAAAGCCTGAATGTTACAATCACGAATAAGTGGAGTTTAAAATGGTTCAGGTTATTTCTGCACATGCTCAACGAGACCACACGGAACCCCATCTCTGCCTATCCCTCACCTTTTTTTCTGAGGATCACCACGGTGATAAGCTCCAGAATATTTCTTTTCCCTAAATAAATGTCCGCTTGCACCTCACATATACTCTGACTAAACCCATGTCACTTTTACCCTAAGGAGAGGAGCCAGTGTGCATTCAGTCTTCCATCTTTTCTTCCCCAAATCAAGAGGCATATACATGAAGTCTGGTTATTTCTCATTATAAATAATAAGAACTAGTTTAGACTCGCTTTTCCTTATCAGATCCATTCTGGGCAGGTCTGTTGGCCTGAACCCCTTGACGCCACTATCCAATAGTAAAGGCACAGGGAGTGTCTTCTGCTAGCACCTTTTCTTCACTGTCAAAACACTGTGACAACAACTAGTCTTCATTCCTCATTACAAGAACACATTCTCAGGTTTGCCTCTTGTACGCCTGATGGACGAAGGGTGTCAATGGTAATGACCTAAACTATATGCCTAAAAGACTGAGGTAATGAACTGCCTTTGTTTCCTGCTGAATTGCAATGTCAAATGCCAGGTAACCCCTTGCATGGCTGCTGGCCTGCCCATGTATCCTATGCTTAACCGTCCTACCCATCACTTTTATTTTCTTTAAGTTCATGCATAAGCAAAGGACCAAAACAGAATAAGAGCACATATCTGGTCCCTGGACATGAATTCTACTCTACTCATCCAGACCCCGTTACAGATGCATTCTTCCATCCACTGCAGTACTACGGGGTAGCTTGCTATCCATCCGCAAAAGAGTTTCTGTGCCTCGTCAGGAGTAAACAGCGCTATATAAATGCAACTACAATCTTGTGCTCGAGCGCCCTCTAAAAGAAGCTGCAGCATGGTTGGTTTGCTACTCCTGGTGTTACAACTACGCCAACCCTGATGTCAGGAACATCTACTTAATCACCGTAGTAGAGAGAATCCAAGCAAACGCCTGGAGCCAGAGTAATCATTAGTGCAGCAGGGGTAGTGGTATCAGGAGCCACGGGGTTCCCCGCAATTACAGATACCTTTATCTCCACCAAGGAGTCCCCCGGGGGTATTGCTTGCATTATGCCTGTGTCATCCTTGTTACACAACTGCCCTAGGCCCTACAATGCACTTGTGACTTTTGGTGAGAGGGTCATCCACAGGCATATTTCAATGGCTTCCTCCTCCCTTCCGGTTATGTTATACAAAAAAACGACTTTACAACTCCCAGCAAAGCTAAAGGCCGAAAAATCAGACTTGTCTCTGCCAATGAACTCATGGTATGACCTTAATGAACCTCGGGTCTATGCCACAATTCCAAGTTTAAATCAGAGTCAAATTGCTCCGCTCCTCGATACTTTTTTTTAAAACTGGTTTACAGCGCCTTGAAGCGCTTTTACAGTGGCATAAGCACTGACACTTAACCTACCGTAAGGTTTCCCGTGTGAGCATTGGTGTGCCCATCCGCACTTCGACCTACCGATGCGGTCAGCGGTCACCGAGCAGACACATTTCTGCTTACATTATAAATCACAAGAGATTAAGTGCAAACAACACGCATTTCACCCGACATGTGATAGAACAAACCTTCCCAGGCCCGAGGATTCGGAATGAACCCAAACACGGCAGTGTTTGTGTCTCGCGAAAAGAAAGGCGCGCTTGTGTCCGTGTGAGAACGCGCGCTCGACGGCTCCCTGGTGACATTTCACCTGAGAGAGCTCGGTGCGCATGCGCACTCTCCTGAGAGGAAGGTCACGGGGTGGGGAAGCTCGCTCTGGGTATTTATTTGTAAAAAGATTAAAGGTTGTGAAGTGAAATTCGACCTTGTGGGGGGACGGCCAGTGCTTATTTTGAGCCGTTGCCGGTAGGGGCCACCGCCACTCATTTTTGAGGTTTTTGAGGATCGAAGCTTATTTTTCCGCTTCATAAATTTAGAGAGAGCAAAAGAAGGAAGACGCACAAAATGGAAAGAAAGAGGAAAAAAGATCTTTAAGCCACCACAAAGGGAGAAAGCAGGAACCTGCAAGAGTGAGATAAAGGGGCAGGGATTGTCTGGTAGTGGGTTAAGCAGGGTCACATTGGGGCCAATATTAGCCCAGGCACCTAAAGAACAAGCATTTACAATGCAACGGTTTCGCCTTTGCAAAAGATAGAGCTATTGGCATTGTAAATGACAAAATTTTTATTTATGTGTTGGTTTTGAAAACAGATAAATAAATGGCATTGTCATTTACAATGCCAATAGCTTAATCTCTCGCAAATGCCACACACACACACCCATAGAGAGTCCCCCCACACAGAGCCCCCCCACACGCACACATAGCCCCCCCCCACACACACACCCACACAGAGCCCCCACACACACAACCACACAGAGCCCCCCCACACACCCACACAGAGCCCCCCCACACACCCACACAGAGGCCCCCCCCACACACCCACACAGAGCCCCCCCACACACTAGCTACACAACTGGGGTGTCACCAGAATTAGACAGATTAGAACACAGCCGAGTACATTTCTCTAAAATGCAAAAATTAGATAACTCGGCAAAGAGGGAAAGTTAACAGTGAAACACTGGGAAGGAGGCGGCAAGTACAAGTGGTCATAAGACTTAACTGTGCAGACGTCACCAATTCTACATACAGGTGTAGGTAAATACTCCCGCCTGTGACGACTCCAAAGGCGCTAGCTAATTAGACCTACCGACAATCTGCAACAAGCACAATATACTGACAGCACCTTCAAACATCACAGAGAGGTGACTCACCCTCGAGGAACTTCCACTTTTTGCAATCTCCCGGTCTCATCATTAGCACGACATAAGCAGTGACTCACACAGCCAAGGCAGACTAAAAGCGGGCAACTGTCACTTCAACGAATAGCGCAGTTCCTCTTGAACCTTCCATCGACTTCCCTCGTATGAGTCATGTTAATTTTATAATAAAAATACGCTTTTATATAACACTGTTATCAGTCCCCAAACATAAAAAAATCGCAATTAAGAACACGAAGACTGCCGGACTAACAACGCTAACTCATCGTTAATTCGTTTTCTGAAAGTTTACTTGTGGTCGGACCGAGCGATAAACTCCTAGAGCGAAATACATAACATATGGCAATGTTATTACACTTTAAAACTAATGCGTTACCACATTTGATCATGCCTTCCTTTAGTTCTACGTTTGCACTTTGTTGATCGACTGGTGTATTACAAATACAAAGAAAGCTTGCTATGCAAAACTACTCGATTTTCTAAAGGTGTCCAAGGCGTATCTCAACATACGACGCTGCAACATATAAAGAAGACCAAGTGAGTAAACACAGAACTGCGTTATGTTAGACAATTTTATTTAGTACACCATCAGAAAGATGGGTTAACATGAATGAAAAAAAATGCTTGCCACTACCCACCTTTCTCTTCCGTTCCCATGTCGGACTTCATAAATACAGCTGCTACGCTCAGAAGACAGACAATTAAAATATAAATATTTCAGGAGAATACAGAGAACATTCTGCAATTGTCCAATGAATCAGACAGAATACAAGGAAGCTTCCGCCCTTCCAAGAAGTCAGTCCTGGCATTTAAACACAAGCCTAGTTTCATTGGTTACCAACTGAAAGAAACTTTGCTTCCGGATTTTAACGTTGTGACATCATACTAGGTGCAAGCGTTGGGAGGTGCTATTTCAAGAGAGAAATTTCGCGGCCATCTTTAAAAGTTCGCGGTGCCATCTTGACCATCTCCGCTCGTACAAAATGTACCGTAAAGTAATATTTATGTAGTACTTAATTAGTCAAGAATTTCGGAAAAATTGTGAATACTTTAATGTTCGGTTATATCAAATTAGGTGTTAACGCGTGAAGGAGAACATTTTTTATTCTTATTAATTGAGAGCTAACCGATGAGTCACTATATATTTTGGGATACATTTACTTCAAGCTGATTTTGAGTTTATAATTTAACTCTCCGAAATCCTTGTGACTGAACGGTATTATATATTGTGACGGAACTGTATTATATTTTTCTCCATGTAGGCGCATCCTTAGTACTTCACGGGAACCGTTATCAAGATAAGGCCTCTGTTAAAAGTAATTTCCCCGAGCACAAACTATTAACTCTTGAGAAAAAATCGTGCAACCCACCCCTGCAAAGGACACTAGGCGCATCCTTAGTACTTCACGGGAACCGTTATCAAGATAAGGCCTCTGTTAAAAGTAATTTCCCCGAGCACAAACTATTAACTCTTGAGAAAAAATCGCACAACCCACCCCTGCAAAGGACACTTCCGAAATGGCGAAAACAAAGCTTAAAAGAAAAAAAACACGCCCACAGCCGCCTGACGTGGGCAAAAGCCTAAAATTCTCGGGAACGCCCACAAATCTGTTCCGGCATTGACGGACAGACTCTGTTCCAATGGCTAGCCTCCATTTATGGAGCTAGCCAATGGAACAGAGGGGCGGGACTACACACACACTGTACACAAAAGATTTCGCCTGCGCGAAATGCTGCTTGCGCAGCTTTCGACAGGCGAGACCTAAAAAGTGGCGCACATTTGTGGATAAAGTATTGTCATGAAACTTTGCATTCTTAGTATCAACTTAGTATCAAGGGAGTTATTTTGAGAGACATTTGTGATAAATTAAGGGTTTTAACCTTGCACAGCCAGCAGCATTGGCCAAAACAAGACCCACAATTATTCCACAGCAACTCTGGCAAAGGTTTCCTCACCTTATCTTCAGGCTTATACATTTCTCTACCTTGGTAACTGAATTTGTGAGTCACCCTTCTGGCCTTTAGTCTGTTCTCCCCCTTGGATCACAGAATTTCCTCTTTGCTATCAGGCCATGAGTTAGAGAACCGTGCACATCCTTGTGTCTGGAGGCTTCTGTTTACTCTCATGGAACAAGGGGCCCTGCTCCTCCTAAGGCCTTGAGACACTCGCTCACCATTAGTGTTAAAGCTCTTCACACACCAACAGGACCTTTAAACTCATTTTCATTCTCAGTTCCCTAATGCTCCTGCTTAGAGTGGGGCCCCAAAAGGCTTCCGCTCAATCTCAGATGCCAATGGAGTTCAGTGCACCTGATTTCCATGATCATCCTTAGGCCCTGGCACTCTTGTTCACTTTTACCCAGAAGCTACAGCTCGGTCGCTAGTTACTGAGAACCATGTTTACCTGGGAAATGTGACGCTTATGTTTACCCTCAGTTCACCGCATGCTCTGCTCACCCTAAGGTCCTGAGACTCCTGTTCACCCCAAGGCCCACATAGGACAATGGAGTGAGCAGGCAAGCTTCAAGGGTATTGCTCATGTTAGATCCTTGAGGCTCCAGTTCACCTTCATTTCCCTGAAGCAATTGCTCACTCTCATGTCCCTGCTTCTCCCCAGGCCTCAGCTTACCTTCAGTTCCCTGAGGCTCCTAGTCACCCTCAGGTACGCACTGTTCTTGCTCACTGGCATTTTCCTCAGAGGCTCTTAATCGGGACGGTGAATCCTGAAGTTCCTACTCAGTTTAGGCACCTGAGATTCCTGATAATTCTCAGGTCACTGAAGTGCATTCTCTCTTCACTTTCATGCCCCTGAAGTTCCTGCTCACCTTTGAACCACTGCCTTTCTTGATCAGCTTCAGATCCTGTGCAGCTGCCACCCACCCCTAGGTGACAGTCATACTCCCTGGTAAGCTGCAGCAGGCACGGTTGTACACATCAAAATTGTACAAGGCTTCATATTTTGGTTGTCACTCAGGAGCCTCTCTGTAAAGGATGCCTTTGGGGATTGCATACAGCTTGGTACTTGATGTCTTTCGTATTGGGCGCAGGGACATGATTTGAATTTGGAAACTGCAGGAATTGACTCCAAATGCAGCCTTTTAAATAATCTCCTAGATATCATCTGTGCCATTGCGCTCTCTCTCAGAAACACATGTATATCCCTTATCTTATCTCACCAAATTTTATAACACCAACTTTTCTATCTCCCCCTCTGCCTTTCTTTATGTATGGCTCCGTATCTCATTCTTAGTTGCGTACACCCCTCTATCTCCTACTCACTTGTTTGCCCCTCTTTCTAGTTCTTCCTCTTTTCTTGTTCTCCCCCCGTGGGCTCATTCTTCAGATCTTGTTCTATCGCTCATGGCCTTAATTCCTCTTCTCTTTTTGTATCCCTCATTGGTGTTTTATTGTATTTCTGTCTACCAAACCTTCCCTTTTCTCCAGTCGTGCTTTCTTTTGTTAGACTCACTCACTTCTCTCTGATCCTTGAACTCCTTTGTAACCTGAACCACACCTAATATTACATTGTTATGTGTACCATTTAGTGTCTGGCTGCAGTTAGCAATGGAAAGTCCTCTTGTGTCTGGAAACATCTGTAACACCAAAAGAGTATCCACAGTTGGAATTTTCTGTACCATTCTATCCTTTTAGTGAAGAAAACTATACTGGTGGATTGTACCCTACATGTTGACCTTCCCTCAAGAAAGCCAATAACCTCTAAACTAAAGTAGGATGGATAGCATCTCACATGCACTATCTTAGCTCATTGAAGGTACTATCCATCTTTTCTTTGTTCTCACAGACCAAGAAACGTTTGACACCCTTAAAGCCTTCCTCTCCTCTCATATTTCCTTCATCATTCAGCTTCCTGTCTCCCTTCTCTCAACTTTCGTATTCCACTTTCACTCCCTCCAGCTTTACCTATTTCTACTCTTCTCTCCACTGATTTTTCCATCGGTACATCTCCTTAATCTCTTCCCCCACCCTCCTCCATCTCTCTGCACCTCTAGCATTCCTTTCCTGCTTCCTCTACCTCTCTTTTTTCTTTCTCTTCATTGTCTTTTCCTCTTCTTGTCATTCATCCACTCTTTCATCTCACTTCGCCTTTTGTCTCTCACCACATTGTTACTCTCCCTTCCCTTTGTCTTTATTTCATTCTCTACTTTATTTCGACCAATAAAAGCGATACAATTAAAATAATTGTAAAAGGGAAAGAACAATACAATGTAGCTGGAAAATATAAAAAAGCCGGGCATAAAATAGTCATGAAAGTATCCACTATTGGTCTAAAAACACAAAGCAGACGTACAAACACTTCACCATAGACAAAAACCTATTATGGTCCATCATGTCTAAAAGTAAGTTTTATTCATGACATTCTGTAGTAAGGGTATTGGAAAACTTCGGACCAAAATTAAACAGTCTAAAAAGTAGGTCCCTCTATAAAAAAAACATTGCTAGACCTGTGCGTACTACATTTAACACACATGTCACATGGATTTATCCATGGTGGAACAAGATGATATGGATACAGGAATAATACTAGGGTTATGTATCCTTCCCTGTCACTCAGACAGCTTAGCTGAGTAAAGGGCAAGTGCTTCAGCTTACATTGTAATTTAAAACAAGTTCTAAAATCAGTAAAACTATGATGCACAAAAAGGAGGGGGATATACATTAGATAGAGAGCGTAGAAAGGGCGAAAGAGCAATCTTTTGTCAAATTGACCATATGCTGTCCAAAGATTTCGCAATGGAGAAAATAATGACCGGGGACGTGCCTGCCCTACATATCTTTATCGCTACCCTGTATTGAACGACACCTAAAAAGCGGCATAAAGGAGCATCCAATGCTCATGCTGCTTATAATACCTTGGGCCGAAAAAGAGGAGGTGATCTTCAGTTTCTTCAGCACTTCTGTAGACAGGACAAATTATGTTTCCACCTTGTTGACTATTCCATTTAGCGGTAAAGGAAGCAAGCAGTAATGAACCTAACCTGAACCTTATTTAAAGAGCTTTTGGGAATGGAAGGTCCATATCATTCATGTAGTTTTCAAAATAAGAGGTGGGCTTGAATCCTATAAAACAATCAGTCATTTTGCCCAAACCTGCCTGTTTGGAGAATTTACCCTCCTCCAGCTCCCAGTAGATGGTCTTCACTCTCATGTTTGGAGAAGATTGAATAGTTTCAGGGGACCACTTAGTTATTTTGTCAAAGGATGAATGTTTTGAATGTTTTTCACTGTAAAGCTTTAAAAAAAATCATTTTTGTTCGTTTTGGTTGTTAGCGTTATTTCCTTTCAAAGTTTTTAGAATAGTAAGGTGGCAGGAGGCACCAAGTCTCATCTGTCTGCTGCAGAAGACAACATCAAACATTCTTAATTGGTAATCTCTACCCATGATAGTCCCCTTTCATCCCAACCCCCAAGTAGCACTAGTGCTGTGAGCTCAAAACAGCAGTGCCACTCCACGAGGCCTCACTGTCACTCCTTGTGTCCCAGATGGGAGATGATCCACCACAAGCTATGCCTGCTCAGATTGCCCCATTGTACTTCTGCACATGGCAATGAGCCAAGTAGGGTCTGAACTTGGTCAAACTGAGTTCTTCACCCCTACTCTAAGGCGGCAGCAGCCTTTCCGGTTTCATGCCAGCAGCCATGCAAATGGTGGCAGTTTACAGCAAAAGAAATAACTACCCACCAGCTGGTCTGTGCTATAGGCCCTTTGGGCATCGGTCGTTTGACCCCTGTCCCTACCAATCTGAAACATGACATGAATTTAAAACTACATATACTTGGTATTTGCAGAGCTGACATTTAACTGCACGCGCTGTGGGCACCTGAGCAGAACTGTTGGCACTGGTACTCACTCTTGCATTTAGTAGCACTTTCACTGTGCTACCCAGAACACCACCCTTGAAACCTTACCTCCCCTGCTCTAAAAAGCAACAATGCGCTCTTCTCCACGTCACCAAAATTGGTGACTGTAATGATCCTAACCCTAGTTACCTTGAAGGACTCAGCAGAAATATTCGAAATGCCCCTTTGGCCTGGACCTGGCTCCAGTGTCCTCATTAGTGTCTCATTTCACTTGCTGGCAGGCTTTGCTTTGGTTGGAAGTGCTCCATTGTTCACCTACAGAGGTGCTAACCCTGTGTGGCTGCGAAAATGGGGAGAGGTCTGAAAGGACAGCACATGAGTGGAAGTTATTTCTGTAAGTGTCTACCTCTCTCCATATGCATAAGGACTAATCTCTTTGCCTCTTCATAATGCATATTAGGATGGCCAAGAATTCTGTAATGCGTTTTCACCCCTCAGCTTGATGAGTTGCACAGACAGCCTTGATATTATGAGTAATGCTGGGTCCAACATATTCCCAGGGGTTACTTAAGCACTACCTTAAACTCATTGATTCTGTTTGATGTTCTCTGTTCCATTATACATCATGCAGCACTTACTATATTGAGGAGTCCCACCGCCCAATCAGAATTTTTACCACACCGCCCACACAGAATTTTTATCACGCATAGAAATAAAGCGTCAACATGCGTCAGTCCTCTTCCCATGCCTATGCCTGATGTTGGCATAAAACCTCTCACTTCCCCTCCCATGCTTCTGGGAATAAGAAGAAAGTATGCACCTGGAGGTGCAAAATGGGAAGTGGGGGGAGTATGGACTGGGACAAGGAGGACTACTATTCAGGGTAAGGAAGAGAGAAAGTGTTGGCAGGAAAATGAGTGGATGAATATATGAAGGTCTGGGACAGATACAGGGTATCAGTAGGGCTAGGCAGGCGTAGAATGAGATCCAGTCAAATTCTATTTAAATATTTTTATATCAGGACCGCGTTGCAGCCAATCATGGTGCAACATGCAAACATCGGACTTACTAGTGCCAAGTGACGCAGGCATCGGTGCATATTCTGTTTGTGTTGTGCTGTGGAAGAAGCCACCTGTATCCTCCTGCATCCATCAAAGATCCTTATGTGAAACTTTGCTTATGTTTGAGTTGTGTCCTGGCTTGATGAAAGTGCAGAAGTCAAAGGTAGTGCTGCTGGACATTGACACCCCTGACTCCATCCTGATCAGCAGAAGGTAGGTATGTCCTGCAGGCAATTTCATAGCTTGGACAGGAAATAACGAGAGACAGGGATGCTGCTTACATTCTCAAGTTCGTGACCAATTGATTAAAGAAATAAATTCAAGTTGTGTGGAGCACTACAACACTGGTATTTAATAACCTAAAGAGATCCCTCATGCATGCATTCAATTACTATTTATACATACATATGTCAAGAAACCACACAAAAAGAGAGAGAGCGCCAGACTATATAGATGATTTCGAAATACCAACATTTATTTTGAATAAGTCATGAATTCTTGACATATATATGCATAAATAGTAATTGAATGCATGCATGAGGGATCTCTTTAGGTTATTAAATACCAGTGTTGTAGTGCTCCACACAACACAGACTGCTCAGAATTTAATTCTTTAATCAATTGGTCACGGACCATTTTTTAATTCCCGTACTGTACCCAGGTCCGTCTTGACTTTTTGGGTTACCCCATTATCTATAATACTTTCTCAAGTTCAACATGGATGCAATGAACATCGGCCTATTAGTGTGACTACATTTATAATGGGCATTTATATATCACACAATACCAATGTAAATATTTTGGTACTTAATAGGTATTAATCACTACCAAGTTCAATGTTTTAGTTTAGTTAAAATCTACGATAACTTATGCCCTGCACATCATATGCAGCTGTATGAACCAGACATATATTTGACTACGTTTATATTTTTAACCTGGATTGGAATTTTTACCTGCAGGTTATGCACGGATCTCTACGATATTTACATTAACTCAATGAGCTCTCTTAGAAGCATACCAATATCTGCGAGCTGCAGGTTACAAGTAGTGCTGTGCATTAGGTGTATTACCCTCTGAGCAGTGCTTAATTTGAGCCAGTGGTTTCCATTGCTCAGCACAGGCACTTAATAACACCGGTGCCTGTGACAGTCTGCCACATGGTGGCGGTGTCTGTCTAATTTAGAGATGAGCATAGCGATATCTCTGGCCCGACTGAAACAGTTATACCATTAAATGCCAAACAATATTTGAAATGAAAACAAGAGGTAATCACGATTATGTGGCAGACCACTCTAATAGAAGTATTCTAAAACTGGAAATATTCTCTATCCTGAAATAAATGGTGAAAGCGAGTTAAAGATACTGGAACACACTCTAAGTCGTGCATCAAAGAGCACCAGGCTCAGAGTCTGGGGACGATGAAGGCCAAAAAAGTACTGCAGATTGCTTTCAGGAGCAAAATGGGAGCCCCACTTGTAGGCTAGACTTTTGACTAATTAGCTGCAATCTTTGAGAGAGGACCTGGTCTTTAGAACCTGGGCTCATGGGTTCGAATCCCAGCCTGGGCACTTGGGGAAAACTGGTGTGATGAAGGGTACATCACTTCATATATAACGTTAGGAAATACATTTATAATATTGTGAAACTTAATTGTGTAATTTAACTGTGTAAATCCTTCCTAGACCTAAGTTCTCACTATATAAATACCAATAAAAGCATGCATCCACAGAAAACCAATTATAGTTCCTGCAGTACAGTGACACCTTTTTATGTGTTGGTGGTTCCTTCCAATTGAACTCACCATGCGCATGGCACCAGGATATGGTCCATGTTGTACTCTTGCAAGTCAAGAAATACATGAAAAGATTTTGCTAGGTAGGAACTCTCGCGACTGAATCACACCAGGAAGTGGATGCCCTCAACATTTTGAACAGGTATAGCACCAAGCTGGGATGTAACATCACCAGGTGCACTCACATTTGAAACCTTTTCGAAGAGGTGCTACCTGTGTGCCTGCACACAACTAGGGCCGGACTGGGAACCGAAACCGGCCCTGGCAAACTGCTCGGCTGGCACCCCCTGGGGTGAGGGGCGGTGCAGCCGAGCAGTTTGCGAGGGCCGGTTTTGGCAGATTTCGTTACAGGGGGCCGATATTGCCGGCCCCCGGTAACAAAAACGGCCCCCCAATGGCCCAAAACCAGCCCTTACCCTAGCGGCCCACCGGTAAAAAACGGCTGGTGCCCGCTACGGCCAGTCCGGCCCTGCGCACAACATAGTTACTTAGGCTGTGGCTGGGCTGCTCCAAATAAGAATGACCTACGGCTACTTCTCAAAATGTGGAAAACCTGGGGCTTTCAGGCTGTTGATTTGGAATATACCCTAAGTGAGTAAGGTGTCAGAACTAGCATATTGACTAACTCATCCTCCTATGCATTCTTCACTGCGGGTTAAGCACCTGCACCAGAGAGCTGCCTGTAACCTACATGTCACTCATGCCTTAACTGTACATGCTCTTTGAGCGATGAAAGTTTGTACCAGTCTGCCCGGATGGATCTGTTCTGCTGGGACTGGAAGATTGCGCTTCTAATCTTCTGCGAGAGAAGTAAGCTTGCTTTGCTACTGCATCCTGTACCAATTTGGTGGGGAAGCAAAACCTGCACTTCTGCTGCCTGATTTATATGTGTCTTGTGATGGGGAAAGCTTGCATTGATGCTTCCCTACCTATATTTGTTCTCAGAAAGAGGGATGCTTTCACTATTTCTTCCTAAGGTGTACCTCGTCTGTGAAGAAGGTTTGTTTCCAAATGCTGAATGAAGCCATCCATTGCTCATGCATAAAGAAAGGAGATATAGAACACACTTGAATAGCATAAGCTAAGAACAGGGACTTTTCCACTGTATTTTATGTGTGATGCATTTCTGAGGAAGTTCCTGTCCTCAAAGGGTGAATATCTGAGCGCCAAAACGTGTTGACAGAAAAGAGAAATACGGGTCATTGCTCTAGCCGTTGGTTTTAATCCGGTGTCGGGGAGACCCCAGTAAAAAGCATTTTTAACTAACCCACACACAATTTGAATGTATGTCTGAGAGTTTAACAAAGGCAGAACAAAAATTGTAAATGCCTGAAACTAGTTCAAATAATCCTGCAAAGAAGAATTTAGGGGTATGCTTTCCTTCCCACAGGTGTCTCTAAAGTGTGAAATAATTTAGGTAATGTATCTGTTTTTTTCAAGCGGCGCTGGAGGAGATAGTCTGCAAGCTCCCAGCAGAGGGGAGGAGGGCTGGGGCTCAGGGTATGGAGGTCCAGCCATAGCTAATGTTGTGTAAACATAGCCTTGTAAAATAGATAGATGGATGGATGGATAGATGGATGGACGGACGGATGGATGGATGGACGGATGGATGGACGGATGGACGGATGGATGGACGGATGGACGGATGGACGGATGGATGGATGGATGGATGGATGGATGGATGGATAGATAGATAGATAGATATCTTCAGGCTTTTGTCCATTTTTTATGTCTGGTCACCCTATATCTGACCCATCTTTTTGACATATCTGAAGGCTACCTCCACTTACCAGATTGATAGTGCTAATAAAAATAGAATGAATAATCTGAAGAAATGGGTCCGCAAGAAAACAAGTGGGGAAGGGGAAAAGGAAAAGGAAAAGAACATTTTGATGAAAAGAAAGATAGTGAGGAAGAAGAAGAAGGGATAGGCAGTGTGTAGGGGAAATGAAGACTGACATAGTAGGCAAGGGTGAGAAAGCTGGTGGCTGGTGGAGGAAGTGAAAGAATGAAGAAAATAAAGGTAAAAATAGACTGGAAGGGGGATGGGTAGCGAAACACTTTGAAAGGGAGCAGGGCCCGTTTGAGCCCGTTAGAGACTGGTAGCGGCTGGGCTGGGGCCCCCCTCTAAGCCCCTGGACACTGTAAAAGGTAACACTCTTGTGAGTTTTAATCTGTAGCCTTTGCTGATTGTATTATTTATTTTTGTGATATGGCATTGCGCAATGGAACAGGAAGGAAAGGAGCGGGTGCAGGGTATGTCGCAGGGACCCTTGATCAATTTATTACGAGGGCTTCTTAAGTTCTGGCACACGAGATAGCATTAACGGAACGCCGCCTCTCGATGGACCCAGTATTTTCAAAAAGATCATCTCTGGGGACCATCCAGATTGTGGGAAATGCCTGAAGCTTTCACCCCTCTGTTTTCTGTTTATCCTGAGAACAACCTCGGTGTTACAAACAACACGGATGATGTCACTTCCGGTGTTGTCAAATGATTATGAGGTTGTGATATACGCTGAGCCCCCCTGCCCCGCACCCCTCTACAGCTTCCGCGGTCCATGCAGGTAACAGCGGTGGGGCGGTGTGGCCAGGTAAAGGGGCATTTCGAGGGACGATGCCAAAAGAAAATTAATTATTTATTTAATTTCCCCTCTGCATCGTCCCTCGAAATCCCCCCTGACCCTGCCCTGCCACTGTTACCTGCACGGACCGTGGCTGGAGGAGAGGCTGCTTGAGAAAAGGGTATTATGCATTTCACATGCAGTGGACAGGACACACATTTTCCAGCTGTGAATCAGCCTGGCATTTTGTCCTCACACTCATTCCAGTGTCGTGAGTTCATGGAGGATATGCCGCTCCGCAGCCTGCTATTTCAAGAGGGTCATGAGTTGCCAAGAGCAGAACGTATATTTGTTTTTAACTGGGGCGTCCTGGAGGAGATTCTAGGCTAAGTTCACTATGGGCCATATGTATCAACACATTTCCCCATAGACACAGAATGATCAAAACCCTTTGATACATCTAGCCCTATATGTTGTCTGCCACTTTAATGGAATTGTTCTGTTTTTTTTAACATCCTGTGTGAATGATGTCAGCGAGAAAGGCACAGGATGCGGTGTGTAATATCTTATCTGGTTTAGGGCATTTGCACAGCTGTGCGTGACCCTGGGATATCCTCTTTGTATTGCTCCGCCTCAGTTTTCCAAGCCCTAACACAGACCTGCCAACCATAGTATCATTTTGATCATGTGACCAGAGTGGGAACAGGGGGCGGAGCCTTGGAGGGATTTATTTTGAAGCCTGCTGTCCAGAGCATTCACGCCTGAGCTGGTAACCTATTCTGTGGGAAGGTTTCCAGCTCACCATATGATAGTGGCTGTGTGATAAGTGAACAAACCATGTGCCATGTAAATTGGCATGCTTGGTAATAGGGCAATAAACAAAAACACAGTTCCTTTCTCTATCCCTGTAGCTCTCATTAAGGCTTTTCTATTAGATCGGTTATGCGCATTCTGCTGTGTATTAGGCCTGGTGGTGTGTTTTGGGTCCTGTGCTGTTTAACCTGCCTTGTTCCATGTAATTGGCCTTGTGCTATGGAGACAGCTGCATTCTTTTACGTAGGAGTTCAAGGATGGTGATCAGTGTTGCAATTTGCTGAGTATAAACAGTGCACTGTCAGTGCCACAGAGGGCAGTAAGATTCAGGCCCTTTTTGTAAGATTTGACCTTTTCTGAAAGGACTTCCCTGCTGCTTGAGACCTGCCTTGTTCCTCAGAGGACTGCCCAGTTGCTACCAGAGAACTGTCCTGCTGCTTGAGGCTTGCCTTGTTCCCCAGAGGACTGACCTGCTCCTTGAAGCCTGCCCTGCTCTCTAAGAAGGAAGACTAGACCTGCTCCCTTCATCCCAGGTACATGAGGGACACCAAGGGTCAGTTGGCAGACCTTCTGTCTGAGCTACAGGGAGACAACAAGCTTCCGAGGCTTCACTGCATCTCCCCAGCTGTCCTGCTTCAACTGGACCTGCCAGAGCCATGCTGGTCTCTGCTGGAGTGAGTTTCTGACCCCCAAGAAGTGCCTCTCCATGTCCTTGACCCTTTGCTGGCATCAGTTGAACTCCTCCTGTGAAGAAAGAAGAAATCCTGAAGTATTGGGCTCTTCGCATCCGTGAACAGGCTCATTCGCACAAGACTCTGCCACACGCAACGACCACCAATGCGAAGTTCCGGTGAACCCAACTCTTTGCGCTACAGCAACTGCCAGCGGCAACCGGCAAAACACAATCACAAAATGACAACTTGTGATGATTGCCAATGTGAAGTTCCAGCAACGACCATCTGCGACGCCCCACCGGTTCTCCGTTCCACAGTGACAACAGCCCACTCTGCCCATCCTGCTCTTTGTGCTACAGTGACGAACGTCTGCGACGCTCGGCTTGCTTCCCGCAGCCTCCACCACTGTGAACGAAACTCTTTGCCCCGTTCTTTGAGAAGGGACTAACCTGGTCCCTGTATCCAGCCCGCGCTCCATCACGTTCAGCCTGACCTTGTGACTTCCCACTGGTCTAGCATGACCAGATGACCATGAATGGTGCCCTGTACTTTTATACTCTGAACTTACCTAAAACTTTGAAATTCATTATCTTTGTTCTACTGATTGGATTCTTGTTGTTTCCAGTATCATGTTATTTATTCAAATGTTCTCTATTGTTCTACATAGGTTTGGGATTTTTTTTGTGTTGTGTTTTCTTTTTATTAATGTGTGTGTGCTACATAAATACTTTACACTTTGCCTTTAAGCTAAGCCTGGCTGCTTTTGTGCCAACTTACTAGAGAGTTAATATAGTGACTTTTGTTGTTCACTTTGACAAGGATTGTGATTGTGGATTGAGTGGGGCTTCCTCCCCCCTCAACCAGTGACCCTATTTATTACAATGATTGTGGACCACCAAAAAGTTCGTAGACAATCTCCCTCTAGAAAACCTAATAGACCCATCCTAAAAGTAGGGCTTGAAGGAAAACACAAAGTGCTGGACAGTGTGAGCATACAGGTCTATATTGAGAGTAATTAAAATCTTTTCTCCCATTCTGTGTTGGGTGACCAGACGTCACTGATTTCTCCAGAGTCCCAGTTTCTCAAGGATTGTCCGAGCAACCCTACACATTGTGCTAAAAGGAAGGGTTGTGTGAGTGTGCACATTAAATCAATTATTGTGCACGTCCCACACGGCCATAGGGGATCATATGAAGTCAACAATGGAAAATACCCATTTCCACAAAGCCCTCCTAACACAACTCGGACAGACCTTAAATGACCTTAAATTCCTTAGTCACCATTCACGCTAAAGGATACAAAGTGAGGGATGGAATTCTTGAATGAATCTCAGTCACTGATCATTACTCTGGCTGCATCCCAGTATATCGGTATTTTGCACTCCATGCCACTCCAGCTTGGACCCAGACATATGCAAATCTGTCTTGACCCTCCTCCTATGGGAACAGTCGAGAACTGTCAGGCCAGGTCCTCCCTGAACCGGAACACACGCAACCCAGGACCGGTGTCACACTGGATAGGGCTCATCATCCAGGGATAGCTCCTTATTCACGCAACACAGCAGATTTTAATGAGGGGTGTAAACTATGGAGGAGCCTGTCAATCAAGTACCAGGCTCAGGAGACTGGC
Organism: Lissotriton helveticus; assembly: GCF_964261635.1. NCBI lineage: Eukaryota > Metazoa > Chordata > Amphibia > Caudata > Salamandridae > Lissotriton > Lissotriton helveticus. The sequence continues at coordinate 1,131,254,521 of NC_136059.1, read as the reverse complement.
CCCGGGATTCATAAAGGGACCGGGAAGGAATATTTTCACATGATGAGTTTCAGATAACAAAGGTTAGCACACTTGAACATATCATGTAAAAAAAGTATCGATGTTGTGGGGCGGAGAGCAAATAATTCCAATGTTGCTCCCTCTACTAGAAAAGCAAATTAAAGGTCACCCAGTCCTATTTATTCATTTGTTTTCTGGTACATCTAGTTTTTGTTGTGTCATTCTAAATACAGGGCTAAAAGTCGCAAAATGCAAAGAAAACCACACGAGTGAGTGACTCCAGATATGCAGCTGGAACAAGTGGCAGGCAGCCACCCCAGACTATGTTGGCAACTGCCCAGTAACCACCCAAAGGGTTGGTGACCCTAAAGTGGTGACCTTGCATGCCTTCTACTGACTACCTTTCATACAGTGTCCAAGGCACAGTGTTGCACAGGGCTCCGGGTCCCCCACCAGTGGGGTCTGGGAACTATGCCCTGCCCAGTGACCCTTATTCCTCTGACAGGTGGGCATCATGTTCCAGAGTGTTGGGTCAGGTAGCCCTGGCAGCAGGGTAGGACGGGCAACTGTCCTACTCCAGAACTACCTACTGCTTCAAGCCCCAGCCTTGGGGTCACCCCTTTCAGGAGTGGTCCACTAAGGGGATATATATCCCCTTGAATGTAAGGCACCAACCTCCATTGAACCTTTCTCCACTGCAGGTACCCTGTAACTCCAAGAAAACTCTAGACCAAGGATTTCCAACCTTTTCTTTAATAAGAGATAATTCTTTTTTAATGTCTATCCTCCTGAGCTACAAATATTATTAGAAATTTAATAGTTACCACATCAGACAGGATTACATTAGTTGCCACCATATGCAAAGTTGACCACAGGTGCTTTCTCAATGTGGAATTCCCTCTACATGGGCAATACATAACCACCATAGGTGCAATGACCCTGGCTTCAAGTTAATAATATTAGTAATAAATTCCCCAATACTGTTTAATATTTTTTTCACTCAGATATCAGCTTTAAAGTGATTTTGTAAATTCAACCATTTTTTGCACACATCAGCTTATGAGTCCCAGACACATGATTTTCCATTTTGGGACACCTCTATTAATTCAACGACGCACAAGCTTCTAATTTAGTTCACTGGGCTGCACAAAGGAGAGCTACTTACAGTTAGTTGGAGAGCTATCAGTAGCTCTAAAGCTACTCGTTGGAGAAGCCTGTTATAGGCCTGTCGAACTTCAGGCACATTCCCCAATTCATGTGACCCTCTTGATACTCAAGCTGTGGGCGCGGTGACAGCCCAGCCCAGTGTTTGCATTCCATAAAGCCAACCTCCTGGGGGGAAACCTGCCAGGGCTTTACTTGCTGGGACTGCCACCTCAGGGAGCCAACGGGAGCATGCGCGCAGGCCATTCGTTTCTAAATAATGCCTCTCCCTCCAGTCACTGCATTCACCAGATCACCAGCTCTGCAAGAAGAACCCATAAACAGTCAGAGGCTTAGCAACAATAGTACAGTAGGTGCAGTGGCACCGGGCCCCAGATGTGGTAGGGGCTCATCTCACCCTTTTTAGGGGTTGTTTTTTTTTTTTAAATGCCAAACCAGAGGATGGGACCAAATGTGCGTGGTTGTAAAGGGGCCAGCGGTATCTTTGCTACACCACTGTAACCAAGGATTCTGAAAAGGGTGCACAAACACCCAATATGAATCGCAGCCAGGGCCGGACTGGCAAGAGCGGGCATCGGGCATTTCCCTGGGAGGCTGGAAGCGAGGGGGCTGGTTATGCCGCAGTGGGGGATGTTTTTGTTCCTGAGGACTGGTTTTGCAGTGGTGATGCAATATTGGCACCCAGTAACAAAAGCAGCAGTGCTTCATACTTTCACACACCCCCAGCCAGGGCTGCTTGGGGTTCCCAGTCCTGCCCTAATCGCAGCACTTCGCTACCTCGTCCGGGGTACGTGAGAAGTAATTTGTGCAATACGATACACTGCAGAAAGGAACTCACTGTGTGGGAAGACGGATCTTTGCAGACACCCGTCCACAGTGACGGCCCCGCGATGATGAATAGCCCTCGCACAGATTTTTGTGGGAGGTGGGTGATTGGATAATTTCATCTCCACAAAGCAAGGCAAGGTGGAGTTACAATGGAAATATTTGTGCAGTGACACATATGCCACAAAGTGGAGTACTGAGCGATTAGGACATGTGGAAAATAATTAGTTTAATCAAAGACAAAGGAAGTTGTGACTTTTTCCCTCCCCCATCAACTGTCTCCTATCCTAAGAGCAATTATCCCAGACACAATATTATTCGGACTGTCTGAGAAAGGGCTTTAAGGAGGCCGGGTCCCTCCGTGTCTCAGAGCCAGACGCAATAAAAAAGGGACATTAAACCGGGTATTTATGTCCGTAATTTTACTGGCAAAAACACTGACCCATCCCCGAAAAGTCGCAAAAAAATGAATGGTAGCAATTTAGTATCCGCTTATGTTTCACATATTATACTTAATTTTACATTCCCAATAGTATAGTTATTTCCAAGATGTTCCTGTATTATTTGTGTGTCATATTAGTCTTGTGTGAGACACACATTTAAACGAGTCGCTTCCAGGTACATATAAAGGGCCACGATTGAGAGCTCTGAAGTTGAGGCTGAAGGCAGCGCAAGTTTCTCACAGTGCCTGTCAGTGCATCAAAAAGGTGTTCAGAATACATATTCATTCAACCCCTGGCCTCTCTGCAGAGCGCATAGAGCAATGGTCAGGCATTCCAGCTGCAGTTGCCATTCTGTGCTAGTGTGTGTGTGTAGGAGCTACACCGTTGTCAAAATACTGACAAGGCAAAAGTAAAAGAAAACGGAATACTTACAGGTGAGTGAATGCTTTGTGTGTGTTGGGGGGAGGTGCAGTGAAGAACATGTGAAAAGGTGCATTCAGGAGAGAGTAAAAACTAAAAAGTGTGTGCTGACCCTGAAAAAGATGAGGTATAAGATATGCAGATGGACAAGATGTGGAGCGAAAAGGGCTTTCATGTCTAACATAGATTGAGCATAACAGGAGTGATGGAGACATTATGAAGACGACTTCCTCATCAATAGGCCTCACCAATGTTTGAATCAGTCTCACAATTTCAGAATTGAAACATTTTCATTATTAATTCTTTACTACAAAAGCACTGTTGTTGTTTATTACTCAATTATCTTAAACAGCTGACAACGTTTGACAAAGTCAATAGTTTTTGCTGAGTTTGGGTGTCAGTTGTTGTGTTATATTTATATATATATATATATATATATATATATATATATATATATATATATATATATATATATATATATATATTCACTGAAAAAACCATAGGTTATAGACCATATATAGTTAGGAATTAGCATTTAAAAAACCTTTTTTTACTCACACAAAACCATTGAAATTCCATATATAGTTAGTTAGTTGCACTAACTATATATCGCGCACCCGCAATCCACTGCTGATCATGTCACATATTACATCATTCATGACATGGTCAGTGACATCACTGATGACATCTCAAATGACATCACTGATGACATCACTGATGACAACATCCAGTGACTGTATGTTTCTGTAAAGTTAAAATATGTCTTACATATTGAAGAATGAGTGGAAGTATACGTGTCTGGACGAAGGATTTAGTAGGTGCATGACTGAATGTATGAGTGAGTGATTAAATGTGTCTCACTGAGTGCATGGGTTAGTGACTAAACTGTCTTAATTTGTGCATCATTATGTCTGTTGTTCTGTAAACTGCTGCATGTGTTGATCAGTAGCTATATGATTAACCATATGGGTTATTGATTGATTGTCCAAGTATTTGTATGGGAGACTGAGTGTGTGTGTGGCTGGCTGGGAGGTGTGTGACTCTGTGCAGATCAATGTGTACTTGTATCAATGATTGTATAAGAGAGTAAGTATGTGTTAGTATATGTTTGAAAATGTAAGGTGCTCTATGTTTAACTGTTTAGACAAGAAAATGGAAGTGTGATTGATTCTTTACAGGACTGACTAGGTGTGTGAGTAACTCCATGGATGAGTGGCAGAGTGTGAGTGTCTGTATAGGTGTATGAGTGCATATGATAGAGTTGTAAAGATGAGTGATTGTATGTATGAATGATTGTATGGGTGAAACGTAGCCACGTGAGACGCCTCATGACACGTCGCATAACCGTGACGTATCGGCTCTGCAGCGCAAACAAAACCCGTAACGTAAGCGCGCCGGAGCACGCTTACAGATATATATATCTTTTTTAACCTTAATTAGACAAAATCCACACGTGCACATATCTTGAGGCCTTGCAAAGGCACATCAAACAAACAGTCCCTACAATTTTTCAAAGTTTTCTTGATAATCTATTCCATTATTTTTTTTTTACTGTTTCTCTTTTTACGCTTACCGGGACGCTACCCGGTACGCGAACCGGACGCTCCAAAAACACAAGATGGCGGACTCCCGTTACGCTGCCGGTTAGCTGCCCGGTTCGCGTACCGGGAAGTGCCTCTACCGCGAAAAATCGCAAATCTTTTTTTTTTTGCCCCGCGGGGGACTTTAATATCCCCCTCATCAATCCTAGGGGGTCAGGAGGGGTTTACCTTGCCCCCTTTCCTTCATTTCCCCCTTCGTTTTTCACCACATCTTGTCTCTCGAACCTACCGAGAAACAAGATGGCGGCCGCTCCGGACTGTTTACAATGTTGACAGCTACGCTGCCGGTTAGCTGCCCGGTTAGCTGCCCGGTTAGCTGCCCGGTGAGCTGCCCGGTTCGCGTACCGGGACGCGCCTCTACTGCGAAAATGTTTCTTTTTTTATTTTTTGCCCCGCGGGGCACTTTAATATCCCCCTCATCAATCCTAGGGGGTCAGGAGGGGTCTACCTTGCCCCCTTTCCTTCATTCCCCCCTTCGTTTTTCACCACATCTTGTCTCTCGATCCTACCGAGAGACAAGATGGCGGCCGCTCCGGACTGTTTAGAATGTTGACAGACACCGGAGAGCCAATCAGCTTCGCTTCGCGAAGTTCCGTTACGCGTCAGGTACGCGAACCGGGGCGCTGCCCGGAGCGCGCTTACAGATATATATCTTTTTTTTAACGTTAATTTCTCAAAATCCACTGGAGCACATATTTTGAGACCTAGCAAAGGCACATCGGGCTAACAGTCCCTACAATTTTGCCAAGTTTCGTGCAAATCCATTCAGCCGTTCGGGCTAAAAGTGAGGCCAACCGCCCTATGGAAATTAACATGGGAAAAACACGTTTTGGGACCCCCCTTTTTTCTCAGCCCCCCCTTGACAAACCCCCCCCCAAATTTTCAGTGGCTGCTCAGAAACAAAATGTTCCATTTTTCTTAAAATTTCAGCCAATTCCGTCCACAAACGCCAAAGTTATTAGACATAGAATTCTCAAAAATCCCATAGAGAAAAAATCCTAACTATATATACCTACTGGCGACCGCGAGTAGGTAATATATATATATATATATATATATATATATATATATATATATATATATATATATATATATATATATATATTTCTTTTTTTCCAAGGTGTAATCTGTTGAGTAAGAGCATATTAGAATTTACCGAAATCAATTGGTACAACAGTAATAATGCAATATTCATGCAAGTAATTCTGTGATCACAATAGGAAGCCTTGTGTAATGGAATTTTATAACACTTATGTTCTTTTATCCCCTGATCTGTAATTGTTGTTGTTGTCTTTATTTTAATTGCACACATCACTTTACCAAACAGCATTTTAATGAATTTTGCATTCTATACTACATGTTCTAAGATGGCCGCGATATTAATCAATGTTGTTGAAGTCCGTCTTTGATGTTAATGTAGTTCTCGTGAGGCTTCACAAGTTGATATGACCATTTGTTTTGCACAGTAAACCGACACTGACGAATCCGTGAGGCGAAATGCGTCTTTCGGGGGGGTTTGTAATAAAGCACTTTAGGAAGGATACCAGCGTGCTCTCCGTTTTTCAGCGTCAGAATATTGCTGAAAGTGTTATATATATATATATATATATATATATATTTATTTATTTATTTATTTTATTCAAAGTTTTATATAGCGCGAACAAGATCCTTACAGATATCAGAGTGCTTCACAAAGACAGGGTAGGGGCAGTGCGAATGAACAGAGATAATGGGAGCAGTATAATAGTCACTTAACATGGTAGAATAATAATAACATACATAAAACATATCAATATACAATCAGGTAACAAGTAATATAAGACGGCACAAGTCATTGATCCCACTACAGAGGAGTTCAGGTACACCCTGGGTGTGTGGATGGCTTATACCAATGTCTTAGTATAGAGAGAACATTGAGTGGGGGCATCAGGGGAGTGAATCAGTAAACCAAAGTGTATCATATATTGGTCGGTAGTAAGAGAGTAGCGTAATAGTGTCCCCATCAAGTATAAGTATAGTGCCAAAGGACAAGGTGAAGAGTGATACAAAGCAATGCAGAGTTTCTGATCCAGCACCTATAAGGTTCAGGAGATCTTGGCCAGAAGGATGGTTTTCACCTCTTTCTTGAAGAGTGCAGTGGAGGAGATAAGCCTGATTTCAGGAGGGAGCGCATTCCAGATCCTGGGTGCCATTCCTGAGAAGGAGCGCTTGTATGTTTTCTCTTTCCGGAATCTACGAGGTTTCAGGAGTAGATTTTTTGTACTTCTATTGGATCTCGAACCTCCTGATATAGACAACTTTTGAGCGAGGTAGTTGGGTGCATTGTGGTGCACAGCCGAGTGTGTCATAACTGCAATTTTTAGCTGTATTCTGGCTTCAAAAGGCAGCCATTTTAGAGACTTTAAGTCTGGGGATATGTGAGAATGTTTTCTTGAGCCAGTAATGAGTCTCGCGGCAGCGTTCAGGGAGGCTCTTAAGGGTGCTGTTGTGGATAGCGGGAGTCCGCTGAGGGCCACAATTCCGTAGTCTATTCGAGGGATGACTAAAGCTTGTACAGCAGTTTGGAAGTCTTCGGCAGGGAGGAAGGGTTTAATTTTCCTCAGTGTGTTGATTTGGAAATTAGCTGCTTTTGTGGCTTTGCTAACGTGCTGCTGCATGTTGAGCTTGGCGTCGAGTGTGATGCCTAGGGATTTCGCCGAATCCACGATGGTAGGTTGGACATTGAGAGCTGTAAGGCTATTGAGCCAGGTTTGGGTGGTGGAAATTTTCGCCGGGGGTGAGATGAGTAGGAACTCAGTTTTCAGAGCATTTAGTTTGAGGTGATTATCGGCCAGCCAAGATTGAGTGTTAATAAGCGTGGAATTCAGATGTTTGATATCTTCCGGGGATTGTAGCTTTAGGTAAAGTTGTGTGTCGTCGGCGTACATATGGAATTGGACATTGGAAGCTTGGAGCAAGGTGGCGAGCGGTTCCATGACGAGGTTGAACAGTGTGGGGGAGAGGGAGGATCCTTGTGGAACACCTAGATCTGCAGGCACAGGTGTAGATAGCACATTGTCGATCTTGAACTTCTGAGACCGGTTGTGAAGGAAGGACGAAAACCATTTGAGAACAGTTCCCGATAGACCCATTCTAGTGCTCAGCAGCTCCAGCAAGTTCTCATGTTTGATCGTGTCAAATGCTGAAGAGAGGTCAAGAAGGATGAGGAGGCAGGAATCATTGCGATCAAGAATTTGGAGGGCGTCATCAATTATGTGTGTCATAGCTGTTTCCGTGCTATGTTTCGCTCGGTATCCTGATTGATGAGGGTTGAGGAGGTCAAATTGATCAATGTGTTTTGTTAGTTGGAGTTGGACACATTTCTCCAGCAGTTTGGCCAGGGTGGGGATATTGGTGATGGGCCGGTAATTGTTTAGGTCAGACGGATCAGCTGTAGGTTTCTTGAGTATAGGCGTGACTTGCCCGACCTTGAGGGAGTCTGGAATGAGGCCTTGTTGTAGGGAGCTGTTAACGATTTTGGTCCAGAGAGGGAGAAGCAAGGGGATGAAGTCTTTTACTGCATTAGCAGGTAGAGGGTCTGTGAAGTGATTCGAGGGCTTCAAGGTGCAGAGCAGTTTGTGTATTGCTTCTTCCGAGTAGGTATCGAAGTACAGCCAGGATGCCTTGTTGGGTTTCGCCTGCCGAAAGGCTGCGCTCTGCGCAGCCTTTCAGCGCAGGTGAAATCCTTTGTTGACAATAAGGACTTCTGGAACGTCCCCCGGCTCTCATTGGCTAGCTCCATAAATGGAGGCTAGCCATTGAGTGCCGGATCTGTCCGTCAAGGCCGGACCAGATTCGGGGGCGTTCCTGAGATTTTTTCCCTGGGCGGAGTTACGTTTTTTCCCGTTCCCTCCCCTTTCACTGATGCGCTGTCCATTCCCGCCCCCTCCGTGTGCCTTTCCGTCCCCCCCTCGCTGTCCTGTGCACGTTTCCCGCCGTCCGTGTCCTCTCCCGCCCCCTCCCGCCGTCCGTGTCCTCTCCCGCCCCCCTCCCGCCGTTCGTGTCCTCTCCCGCCCTCCTCCCGCCGTTCGTGTCCTCTCCCGCCCCCCTCCCGCCGTTCGTGTCCTCTCCCGCCCCCCTCCCGCCGTTCGTGTCCTCTCCCGCCCCCCTCCCGCCGTTCGTGTCCTCTCCCGCCCTCCTCCCGCCGCCCGTGTCCTCTCCCGCCCTCCTCCCGCCGCCCGTGTCCTCTCCCGCCCCCTGTTTCCTCGTAGGTGCTTGTTTTAAAGCGTATTCACTAGCCACGATGGCACTTTACTATTTTGTAGTTTATACTTCTTATTCTCCGGTGGCTTCACAGCAGCAAACAGTAAGTTACAGGTGGTATAGGGGTCAACATTAGTACACCAGGAGGCTCAGAAGGTGCTCGGGTCCAATTCCTCCACCCCAGGCACTTTGTTGATTCTGCGCCCATGGACCGTGCTGTGCTGTGGTCTGTCTGGTTAAGCGGATGGAGGCGGAGGAGGAAGGCTCCCAGTGATGGGGGTTCTAGGGATGTGCAGGTGGTGTCTTCCAGCTATGCCAGACCTGCAATTAGGGACTCGGGGACAGCATCAATGCGCATCTATTATCAACATTAAGTGAGTTTCTCTAGTCTTTACACTTGCCACGGCTTGAGTGCACGTGCTAATGTACCAACTTTGCATGTTTACCAGCAGGTACTACCTTTTTAAAGATGGGACTCCGGCCCACAGGGCTTATGATATTTTTGTGCGGAAGCATTTTTTTATTTATTTCATTCACCCGTATATTTTTTGGAGCCTTATAATGTCCAGTGTTGGCTTCTTTACAGTTACGCCTGTCTCAGGGCACAAGTCGGGGGTGGGGTGGAGTACCCCTCCCCTCCCCCACGCTAATCTTAAAAAGTTGTTGCCTTTTTCACAAGGCTTACCGAGGCTTGTGGGGGAACGGAGGTGTCCTTTTACTATGAACTGAAGTCTGATTGTCTCGTCACTTCCCCCCGCCCACCAGAGCTGCTCCTATTGTTAGCTGTTGTACACAAACACCATGTGGCCTGAGGGGGAGGGGCGGGCGGGAGGGCTCAGACAGCACCCGCCTTATACTTGAGAATGGCCCTGCAGGAGGTTATCAGGACAGGGCTGCGGCCTTTACCCCATTCCTAAAGAATGAGAGGGTCAATCTGACCCTTTTGTGCTTTTGAAAACACGGCCAGGGATCAAATGCACGAGCCCTAGTAATTAACTCTTAACCCAATTTTTTTTATTTATTTGGTTAAAAACGACACCTTTTCAATCCAATTAAAGTACCCCGTGTGAGTATGTATGTTTGTGTGTGACCATATGTGTGCGTGCATATGCATGTGTGTATGTCACTCTCAGTTATTTCCAAACTCCATTATCCCAAAGCGTGGAACATGTGCAGGCAGTTTACAAAAGTGAAGCTGAAATGCAACATGTGCTTGTCACGTGTTTATAAGTGAGTGTATTTGTTTTGTGAAGTTCTCCTGCTGTCAAGAGGCCATTTCACAGCCCAGATAAAACATAACTCATCTTTTTGAGGTATCACTGGTTCACGCCCTTGATTTCACATCATCAGCTTGAGTTAAACATTACATAATATCTTGAAACGTAGAGCTCCGGAAGTAATCTGTGCATTTCCTGACTAACGTATTTTTAATTCTTTATCGGTATGCACGATTCTTCGTTGTTTGGTAACGTGCAAATTACTGTTTGCATAAATTTTTTAAATGTGGGATTTGTTTCCAAAACATCATCTTCTTGGAATTAAGACAAAGCGTGTGTGATGTATGTAGATATGAATACATGCATTGTATGTATGATCTTAAATTACTATATCCATACATCACCTATTGTATCTCTTCTCGGACCGTGAACTGACTATTCCTATTAATGAGTGACTAAAGGGAGTGCGAAATCACTTCATGTGATGTTACTCTGCGCAGTTATATAATGCATTGCTTATGCTTTTAACCCCGGCACTGTTTACTTGTGTCCTGGCCCTACGGGGGTGCTTCTGGTGATGGTGAAAATGGCTGTCCACAGACTCAGTAAGTTGCGTGCCTTTCCCGCTCATGCCAGCCCTCACTAGAACAGGCCTTTCTTGTTCATATTTTCAAAGAAAAAAGAAAATCAACATTGCACGCCTCCTATTGGCTTTGCCAAAGGTTGTTGAATGCATGAAGCTGGCGAAACGGGTAAAGCACCTATCTAGACTGCAGACTTCAGGCAGTGATGACAAATCTTAAGTATTTAAGGGGTTAAATGTGTTTGCCTATCACAAAACTCTCAGCAGTTGTAAAGCTGCACGATGCAGAAAGTTTAGATTAGCTATCTTTTTTTTCAATAAAGGTGGGTGTCACTGCCTTTCTGTAAATATTTCATCAGCCAATCAACGTCTATTGACTTGAAGCAAAACCGAGTCTCTACTTCACATCCAGCACAGACAGGAGTCGTCCTAGGCACGCGATAGCCTCAGCACTGTAAACAGTCTGACGAAATGGCGTCCGAAGCAGCAGCAGCTCCGTATCAAGCACAGCCGCCTGCCTCTCCCCCACAACCAAACAAACCGGTGAGTAAGAACGCATCTATTGCCTGACGAGAATGATTTTCCTGACGAATGCTGAGGTCCCCTCATTTGTAGCACGATTAAGCCGGAGCAAGCAATAGGGAATAGGCATAGAGACACACAGCGAAACTGACTGTATAGGATGCAAAGTGTGTACGTGTGTTGCGAGAGGTAAACATTTGAAATTAAAACTTTTATGTTGTGGCTCCCTCCTAAAAGGGAGTTTCGCTGGGCTTTTTTGCCACGTAAATTACAGCATAGCGGCGTTTGTACCAGGCGATCTGCGAGCGAGGCAGCGTCTACCCTTGGCGTGGCCTCCCACCCCACACAACCATCTCTCTCTCCGTTTCTCCTTTCCAAACTCGCCGTGCTGGAGATGCCTGGCTCCGCCCTCTCACAAATGTAATAGTTGACTCATTCCAGTTTACTTTTTTTTCGCTTTTTCACAGATTTTCTTTTGCGAGATTGTTCACCTTCACTGTAATGTAAGGCAGTCTTGTAATTCCAGATGAATTTGGCCTTAGTAACGCATGGCCCAAAAAACATATATAAATGTAGGTGAGAGAAAACGGGCATGCAGTTAGTAACACAATGATGTCAAAATATCCCAGTATAGACAATATCCGGTCACCTGTGGCACCATTGAGAGTTTCCATTCAAAAGGTGTTTTTTAGGTCAGCCTTAACATTTTTGTGCGCTGTTGCTGCGAGGGGTATTGTATACTGTAAAATGACTTGGAGCACGCCCATTACTTTTTAGGTTTTGACCTGGAGAAAAGCTGCGCCGCGCAGCTTTTCGGCGCACGTCGAAATCTTTTGAGTTACACTGTGTGCTTTAGTTCAGCCTCTCTCTTCCATTGGCTAGCTCCATAAATGGAGGCTAGCCATTGGAAGAGAGAGGCGTCTGTCATTCACCGAGGCGATTGGTGGGCGTTCCGTAGAATTTTTCCCTTTTGCCTACGTCATGCGGCGGTGGGCGTGTTTATTTTTATTTTTTTCTCGGCAATGCAGCCGCCATTTTTTCGTGGAGCTGGGGCGGACGGGTCGATCCTACATCCTGAAACATCAAGGGTGGTCTGCTCGTCTGTCTTGCCCAACAGCTGGAGACTTGTTCTGTCCAGAGATGCCCTTATTTTATTATGTTTTATCCTTGTCGTAGTCTGCGAAAAAAGACATATGATTTTGTGAATAGTGTTAGTTTGTGGCACTCCTGTAACCCTGTTGGGTACTGTGACATACGCGGAAGATGAGGGAGGGCGTTTTAGGTTGATTGTGCGAACTGAAGTCCTCTAATTTTACCTTTAATTTGAAAAGATGTGCTGGGTTAGCGGCCGTGCTTTTTTGCCCTGCACAGCCCGTAATGCAGAGCCAGACTGATTTCCTAGAGGCTGTGTGGACTTTGATGACTGTAGGTGGTGGCGTAGACGTTGATTTAGACTCTTTAAGCATGTTAAGCTGTTCAGCACAGTTGAAAACTCTGTGCAACCGAACACTGAGCGACGTCACTCCTTTCCTTTTATCCCTGTGGCACCTTATTTTTGCTGACGGACACACAGCGACTTAGCTTTTCTATATTGAAGCGGGGGTTTGAGCTCAATTGCGAACGCAAACAGTGCTTGGTGTAAGCATCTTTAAATTTCAGGTCGTGTCTCGTATGCTTTAAACTAACTTCCTTTCAGATTTAGGCTCAGTTAAATATTTTTCTGCCTTATGGACAGACTGGAAACCCCCTTAATAGCCATTCGGTAAGTGGCCGTTGGACTACTTAATATAATAAAGATCACATGGCCTAATTCCAGGCATTTTAACAATTCTGAATGTGTTTGTTTTTCTTCACTTCCTCCATGAGAGTAGGCACTGGAGCCGCATTGCCTATTCTGCTGAGCTGTGTTTTAACTCCGTGGAGTTTGGCGAAGAAAAGTGATTTCTGCCTGTTAATATAAAGGATCTTAATTCAGGATTGACCAGATGAATTTATACAGCTGCCTAAGTCTGTAATTGCAGTGCAGAGTGCAAAGTGAGTGTGCAGAGTAGTGAGTGCAGAGTGAGTGAGCAGAGTAGTGAGTGCTGAGTGTGAGTGCTGAGTGTGAGTGCAGAGTGCTAGGGAGTGCAGAGTGCTAGGGAGTGCAGAGTGCTAGGGAGTGCAGAGTGCTAGGGAGTGCAGAGTGCTAGGGAGTGCAGAGTGCTAGGGAGTGCAGAGTGCTAGGGACTGCAGAGTGCTAGGGACTGCAGAGTGCTAGGGAGTGCAGAGCGCTAGGGAGTGCAGAGCGCTAGGGAGTGCAGAGCGCTAGGGAGTGCAGAGCGCTAGGGAGTGCAGAGCGCTAGGGAGCGCAGAGCGCTAGGGAGCGCAGAGTGCTAGGGAGTACAAGGGAGTGCCGAGTGCTAGGGAGTGCCGAGTGCTAGGGAGTGCAGAGTGCTAGGGAGTACAAGGGAGTGCAGAGTGCTAGGGAGTACAAGGGAGTGCAGAGTGCTAGGGAGTGCAGAGTGCTAGGGAGTGCAGAGTGCTAGGGAGTGAGAGGGAGTACAAGGGAGTGCAGAGTGCTGGTGAGTGCAGAGTGCTAGGGAGTGCTAGGGAGTGCAGAGTGCTAGGGAGTGCAGAGTGCTAGGGAGTGCAGAGTGCTAGGGACTGCAGAGTGCTAGGGAGTGCAGGGTGCTAGGGAGTACAAGGGAGTGCAGGGTGCTAGGGAGTGCAGGGTGCTAGGGAGTGCAGGGTGCTAGGGAGTGCAGGGTGCTAGGGAGTGCAGAGTGCTAGGGAGTACAAGGGAGTGCAGAGTGCTAGGGAGTGCAGAGTACAGAGTGCTAGGGAGTACAAGGGAGTGCAGAGTGCTAGGGAGTGCAGAGTGACTAGGGAGGGCTAGGGAGTGCAGAGTGACTAGGGAGGGCTAGGGAGTGCAGAGTGACTAGGGAGTGCTAGGGAGTGCAGAGTGACTGCAGAGATTAAGCTAATAGCAAAGTAAATGACAATGCCATTTATTTATCTGTTTTCAAAAGCAACACATAAATACAAATTTTGTCATTTTCAATGCCAATAGGTCTAACTTTTCCAAAGGCGAAACCATTGCATTGTAAATGCTTGTTTTTAGGTTGAGTGATAGACATTCTGGTGTGGTTGGGGAAACGGCTTACATCCAAGATGAGGTCATTTCTTATGTTGTCAGTCTTTAGCTTAAAGAAAGCAGAGAAGGCTTCACAGTGTGGGGTGTCGCTTGTTGTGCTGTTTGATTGTAAGGGTTGTATCTTTGTTTGGGTCTTGATTAGTTCGAACAGCTTTCTTGGCCTGTTTTTTGCTTGGTCCAGCTGGCGGCTAAAGAAGTCCGACTTTGTGCGCTTTATTTTCCTGAAGTAGGCATTTCTCTTGTTCTTAAGCCTTTTGAGGTGCAGTGCTGAATGGTCAGATCTCCAGGTGCGCTCTGCCATTCGCATAGTACGCCTGTCGTCATTGAGTCTATCGTCATACCAGGGGTTAGAAGTTTTGGTGGAGACTCTCTTCAGTTGCAGTGGGGCGACTTCATTGACTATTGTATTCATAGAGACAAGGTAGTGGTCGGTCAGTGATTGAACATCCGAGGCACCTGAAGGGGGAAGGAGGAGATTGCCGATGTGGGGAGGCAGGGTAGAGGGGTTAAGATTCTTCATGTCCCTTTTCCATGTTTTGGATTTGATTGGTTGAGCCGGGTTAGGTTTAACTTTTTCATTGATAAAGAAGGTGATAATGTGGTGATCTGACCAGTCGCAGGGTTGGATCGCCTCTAGTTGTGTGGAGTTCTCTTTGGCAATGATGAGATCGAGTATCGAGCCTTTGTCGTGTGTTGGTCTATCGCATATTTGGGTGAGGTCAAGCGCATTAAGGAAAGTTTTGAGACTATTCACCACTGTGTCTTTCTGATCGTTCCAGTGGAGATTGAAGTCACCCAGGTAGACTTGGGTGGTCTGCCGACCGGCACTGGAAGTGATCATGTCCATGAGTTGTTGGGTGAATATGAGATTGTCACCAGCGGGTGATAGATGAGATGTAAAGCACAAACTTGTTTGCCCTCGCTGATGATGTCGAGGCAGAGGAGTTCACAGGAGGAAAGGGAGGGGGAGTTGACTTTAGTAACGGAGAGGTTGCTCCTAAAAATGCATGCAATTCCCCCGCCCGTCTTTCCAGGAGACCTGTCCAGCCTAATGATGTGATAATTGGGGGGGACTAGTATGTCCATAATCGGGGTAGAGGCTTCAGTAAGCCACGTTTCCGTTAGAATGGCTAGGTCCAGATCCATAGCTGAGACGAGATCAGCGATGTCGGAGGAGTGTCTCTGGGCCGATCTGCAATTGAGTAGGATGCATTTGAGTTTGGGAGAGAGAAGGGTGGTCGAGCTTTCTAGTGTGAGGGGAACTTTTCTGAGGTTGTTAGGGACGGAACCTCTGTTGTTGAGTGTTGGGAGCCTCAGAGGGTTTGTAAGAATTGTGGGTA
Source organism: Lissotriton helveticus (assembly GCF_964261635.1). NCBI lineage: Eukaryota > Metazoa > Chordata > Amphibia > Caudata > Salamandridae > Lissotriton > Lissotriton helveticus. The sequence continues at coordinate 1,131,239,031 of NC_136059.1, read as the reverse complement.
TGGGGATGTGTGTGTTGGATATGTGTTTTACCGGACCTGGGCCATAAGAGCGTAGGAGAGAGCATAGGTCGCGGTCCGACAGTGGGTTGAGGACACGACGGGGGCGGTGGGAGTTATTGCGAACGGGGATAGTCGGCCATCGCGTGTGTCGTTGGAGGCGAGGGTATGTAGGGAGGGTGCGTCGTTTGTAGGGTAGAGGGATGGTGGGAGGTAGACTGGGCTGTGAGGAGAGAAGGTCTTTGATTGCGTGGACATCTTTTTTGATTTGTAGAATATCCTCTTTGACTTGTTGGAGGGTGGATAAAGTAAGGTCAGGAGGTGGATTGGGGATGGGGTTGGTGGTGAGAGCCATCGGTGACTGGTTGAGTAGTGAGCTGGAAAGCAGGCAGGGTATCGAGGGGGGGATATACTAGCGTTGTTGGAAGGTTCTGCGGTGCTAATGAGTGGGATGGCATTCAAGGTGTGGGCGTGTTTATGGGCGAGGGGTGTGGGTGAAGTAGGTGAAGGCGGTGGGTGGGAGGCATAGGTAGTGCCGTCAGTGGGAGACGGTGCCGGTGAATAGAAGAGTGAGTGGAGGCTAAAGACAGTGGGGGAGACAGGAGGGTAGTGAGGGCTGAGAATAGGAGGTGGGAGAGAGGGGGATGCTAAGGAAGGGGAGGCGGTATGTTCTGTATGTTTTGTTGGGAGGGTGAGAGTGTCGTGGGTGGGAGAAGAGAAGCCTGACTTCATGAAGGTGTGCAGTCTCCTGAGAACATACCCGTATTGTACTTCTAGGACACCTGTTACCTTGGTTGCAGCCAATAAACTAATCTTTGACTTCACCTAGAAGACTCCGAGTTTCTGTAGGTCTGATCAGGAGAACATCAGGAGGCATCTATATATATATATATATAGATGCAATAACAGAAATCTCAGAGAGGAACGAGAATATTGGTCAGATGGCACACCATGAAATCAGAGAAATGTAGTTTACTTGTATAAAACACATCGTTAATTACATAGCCCATGCCCCTTTTATAGATCTCTAATGTGCTTAATTTGTAAAAAAAAAAACAAGTGCCAAGGCCCTCGTCAGTAGGCCACTGCAATGTGTACCACATTTTGCCCCTGCCATTGCTGCCAATTACAGTACCAACACAAGTACTAACCATCACACTCCTAGCATGGTGACTATTTGACAACTTCAGGCGCCCAAAACTGTAAGAATGGCTTGGGTGGCAGGTATTAGTCATATTAAGGCATATTTAATTAACACAAAACTGGTCTTGGACCCGTCTCTAAATTAGACAAACAGCGTCACCATGTGGTGCACTGTCACCAGTGCTGACATTGACAATTAAGTGCCCGTGCCAAGCACCAGAAACCACCATCTCAAATTAAGCATTACCCTCCCTAACACTTTTTTCATCCCACTTAAAGACCCAGTCTGGGGGAGGAGGTAAGCTGAAAGGGTAGTTCTCGGCAGTTAAGGTAATATATATTTTCTTTCAGGCCAGTAGACGCCCGACTTCCTACCGGTGTTGGACGGTATGATTCCAGGCCCGTTTGGTGCCCTTAGGACAGAGAGAGCTGAGAGCTGGTAAAAACTGTACACGCGTGGGACAAAGTGCATTTGGCAATATGGCACCAGCACAGTAGCCAAGAAGTCCCGGGGCGACAGCCCACGGGGGAGGAGATTGGAGGGAAGGGGAGCCCTGCCCAGCCAAAGCGCTTGCCCCGTGCGAAATGCCATCAGGAGTACAGTAAATGGTGTTGTATAGAACAATGTTGCAATTGAATTTCTGAAAATTTTACCATTTTGTTTTATGAAATCAGAAACACGCCAAGAAGGTAACATGCTTGTTTTTTGAAGGTTTTCAACCATTTTGTAAGGAGTTCTTAAAATTCAACTTTGGAACATGTATTGGTAAAAAATAAATATTTTCTTGCCAGCCACGCATACTGTTGAGGCCAAATTTTCATGTCAGCGCAGAAGGATACAGTGCAAAGTAAATGGTTTGTTGCTCCATGAGTAGAATAGACAGGGTAAATAGAGCCGTGCAGATTATGTCAAAGGCCGGATGCCTCCGAATCGCCTGTCAGGGCTTGAAGTCCTCATTATACTCAGAGGCATTGCATGGAATACTGTATACAGCAGGGGCTCTGTTAAGCAGGTAAGTCTGGCAAAATCTGCCCTTTAATTTCCCTATAAACAGTAGTGTCAAATGTAATGAAGCTCCCTCCACTCCTGAGTCTCCAATATTTCACAGATATTCATTGACCTTGGGCTGAATGGGAGCACCCTGAAAAGTTGAGGACTCCTTTAAGCAGGGCCGGACTGGCCGTAGCGGGCACCGGGAATCCCCCAGTGCGCCGCATGGGTGGGGCCAGTTTTGGGCCCCTGGGGGACGTTTTTGTTACAGGGCCGTTTTTGCTGCAAAAACGGCCCTGTAACAAAATCGGCCAAAAACCGGCCCTGGCAACTAGCACGGTCGCACCCCCTACTCCCTCAGGGTGTGGGGGGCCGGCTGAGCACTTTGCCAGGGCCAGTTTTGGTTCTCAGTCCGGCCCTAACCCTTAAGTCCTTCCCTAACCCTTAAGGGCAAACACGGGCCTGTAACAAAATCGGCCGGAAACCGGCCCTGGCAAAGAGCTCAGCGGCACCCCCAACCCCCCCCTCGTGGGGGGGGGGGGGCGAACACTTTGCCAGGGCCGGTTTTGGTTCCCAGTCCGGCCCTGCCCTTAAGGGTTAGGGAAGGAGGGCTACGCCCAGGGCCGGACTGAGAACCAAAACCGGCCCTGGCAAAGTGCTCAGCCGGCCCCCCACCCCCTGGGGGAGTAGGGGGTGCGACCGTGCTAGTTGCCAGGGCCGTTTTTTGGCCGATTTTGTTACAGGGCCGTTTTTGCAGCAAAAACGGCCCTGTAACAAAAATGGCCCCCAGGGGCCCAAAACCGGCCCCCACCCTTGCGGCGCACCGGCGGGATTGCCCGGCGCCCGCAATGGCCAGTCCGGGCCTGGCTATGCCACAGGGCTGCAGGGACCTGTGTTAAGCCACTGCCTGCAAAGTATAATTAGGACCACTGGTATTATGCGATTCTGTGGCCGTGGCTTTTTTCACATAATTATGGATTTTGCAGCATATGGCACATTATCCATCATCTGCTGCACAATCGGCAGATTTTAGCAAAAAAAATAGTTTCTTGCGCTACCGGATCAAAAGTTACTAAAAACATGGCAATGTGCTGCTAATGTGCTAACGTGCAGTGTGGAAGGACGTCAGTGAAAGTTAATTGGTTAGCTTACAGCTGCTTATTTCTGTATTTGGTTTTTAAAATGGTACTAATATAATGAAATCCTTGGCCAGACAGGATTACCATGTGTAAAAATACAAAATACTGAAGTATGCTATCAAAATAGTGCAATATTGTGCCACAAAATTTGGCTTTTCTTGCGGGATAATTTAGTCGACTCTGCTGCATAATTTGGTGCTCCCCTGCCATGTAATTCAAGTGGTCCTAAGTATAATTTTCCTATTTTGAAAAAAAAATCAGGCAAACTGTGTCATTGGGCAAGAAGAAAACAAACTATACTGAATGGAGAATATGGGCCCTATTTAGAAACTGATGGCAACTAACGGCAAAATCAGTGGATGTACAGCCACACGCCTGGCGTGCTATTCACTGTTGCTACTTTCCTACAGAATAACTGACAATTTTGTTCTGTGAATGCTGTATATTCCTCTCTCTCCCCGCCACCAGATCCACTAAGGTTTATTATAGTGGGTCATCCACAATGGCCGACGGAAACTCCACCAGCCAAACTCTAACTCAGGCCATAAATCATCTGAATGAACTTTCAATAGCCAAAGACATTTAAATGCTAAAAAACTGTGGTGGCTGCTAAGGAACAGGGGTGCGTGGTGGGGTAGGGGGACTGACTTCCGGAAGCAGGAAGCTCCAAGACTCCTCTAAGCCAATAACGACTCTGCTGTCACACGCATGACAGCAGCATTGTGATTGGTGTGAGTGGCCTGTTTGGCTGCTCAGGCAGTGCCTGGGAGACGTGTGTCAGTTCTCCACCCGGCTGTGCAACACAGTCGGGTGGAGAAATGTTAAGTTTGCATGATGGTTTGGCCGGCCCAAGATGGCCGGCCGAACCATGATGCACTTTTAGTAGTGCCCATACCACTCCTCCTGTGTACCATCCAGCCCCGCCCGCCCCAACCTGGCTCTGTGCAGAAAAATAAAAAGATAACAATGTGCTATTATCATTTTATATGTCCTTGTTGCACTGCTCTGAGAGCAGTGGGGCGACGCTCCTCCAGAGGAGCAGCTGCTGAAAACCCTGCTAGCAAGCCTTAACTTTATGTTGCATCTGATATAATGGGGGAACAGCCTTTACAACGCGGGCATTACCACGCGCTGCCATTACTACGCTGCTTATACAACGCAAATCGTTTAAACAACTTGCGCTGGAGGGCGCTGTTGGCAAAGGAATTGTTTAATTTTCTATTCCAACACCTGCCCTACTGTCAACGTGGGCTGGAGTTGGAATAGAAAATTAAACTATTCCACTATCCAGCCCTTACAGCATTGTAATGGCACGCGTGGTAATAGCCCGCGTTGTAGTGACATACATCCGATATAATGTATACATTGTTGATTATTACATTGTACTGTGGGCTGACATTAACCCTTAACCCAAACAGAGAATTCAGCTTCATATACAAGCTTGAATTGGTTGTTCTTATCCTATGTTGATGTGCTTTAAATGTCTGCTTAACTTTCAAATTGGTGGTCAATGAAGTATCCAGAAAATGAAATACCCTCCTCTGTGAGACATACCTCTGTCAGACCAGTCAACATTTGAAGAAACACCTACCATGTGGCCTTGGAGGTGTAGGACTTTGTGCTAAGCAGTGCTCAAGAAGTAGCTAGACTGCCTACTCCCCACATAAAGCACAAGAGCTTCAGAGGCCGCTGCTGACATTGTCCTTGAAAGGTTTAAAGACCCAATGGTCAAGCTGAAAACCCACTCATATTCACTGTTGAAATTAAATAGTCGTGTGTAGTCTGAATCCAAATGTTACATGAAGATATCCTTTGGTTCTTTGCCACCTAATCCAATGACTCATTAACTGTCAGATGCTCATCAATTGGGTCCCTGTTTTAATTGATTTCCCCACTCTATAAAAAAGCATTGGCAAACCTAGCAGGCTTGATTTGCATTTTCAGTTGTAAGCCAAATCTATTGGCTTTGTCAAAGTTGACAGGTAAATATGTATTTCAGCAGCAGCCCGGCAGCATGTACTACGAATCTTATCAGCAAGCAGGCTCCTGAATGTGGGTGCTAGAAATTCCAAAGGATCTTTCCTCTAATGGAATCCGTTAGAGGAATGACCCTTTGGCATGCCTAATGATTAATTTGTTTTGCTGTAAAGTGAACAAATGCACCTAGCAGTTAAAAATATTTAATAAAAATGGCTGCTTTTTGGATAAAATAAGTGGATGCGGGAATACGGGTGATGATTGAGTGTACTTTTCAAGATGTAAAGAAGTGCTTTATGTAATGTTCCATGGAAGCACTTATGAGGAGGCAGAGGGATGATCCAACCAGCCTATAGCATGCCAGCAAGACTAAAATACTCCCTGGGTTGCTCCAAGATGCTATTGGCAATATCTCAAGCAATCCCTGAAGGTGGATCACCCAAGTAAGCCAATGATTGAACTCACACTCTCTCTTTATTGAACATGAGAGGTTGGCTTCACCGGACCGTAAACCAGTGTTATAAATGGGCAGGTACTGTCTAGTACTGAGTACCCACACCTCTTTCATTTGAAAGGTAGAGTACACACACTTCTCAGCACTGCTGCATTACATATACTCAGAGAATACCAGCACTTCTAAGGCACAAACAGGTACGCTAAATAGTGAGCACCTGCACTTCTGGATTTTCAATTAAAGCACTGCCTAAAACTGGTGATAGCAGTGGTCCTTTCTCAGCTTCTACTTTCACCACTTCAGTCGTATTTCACCATGATAATACCCCATGCATCCTTGATCACTCCTTTGTGCGAGGAAAGGCCACACAGTCAAGTAACACACGTGCATCTCATCAATTCGTTGTTGCTCCAGTGCAGAAAATCAGGGCGCACAATGCACAATATCTGACATGGATGCAGAACAGATAAGGTTATGCAAGTATCCGACACTGGAATATCTCTGTCCTACTGGGAGGTAAGTGAGTGGACTCTGTGCTTAATTTGTGGAGGGGATTTCAGGTGGTGGACCCCAGCATTCTTCCTGGGGACTAGGACTTATTTTCATCATCAAACTTTGACCAAGAGCAAGACAGAAAAGGATAAAAGAAGGAGGAAGAATAAGATATGGAAACAGTAGCAAAATGACTTATTCGTCTTTAAAAAATCTGATCTGTAAGAGTGAGATATGGTGACAGGAAGTGTTAAAAGCAGGAAGAAAGAAGCAAGAAGTGGATTCAAAATTAGAAAGCCTTGCCATTCGACAAACCTGGCATTCAACAGTACGGGAAGCAGGAGCCCTAGACAAACTTTGGTCCCCTGTTCTCATCTTTTAACAAATTAAGCACTATCTGTGCACTTCACAGATCATGTGGGCGCCCACCAGAAAGACCAGGGGAATGCTGATCTTAACAGAGTTTGCGTGCCACTGCTGTGGGTGTGGAGGAACACACTTGTCTGACGGGTCCAAATGCCAATGCTTGTCTGGCTGATCCAAATGCCAACTATGCTGTACCCGGGTCACACATTTCCATTTTTTGTGGTTGGTAATGCAACACCTAAATATGTGTTGTTCTTTGCTGCGCATTATGTCTGGCCCTGATAAGAATTCAGGAGGAATGTAGATTCGGAGTTTTATATTTTTACCTGCTGCTTTGTTCAATCTTGCTTACCTTTCTTAAAGTATTTAAAAGTTACACCCTCCATACATATTTATTTGCCAGCACATTTGGACTTGAAATTATTTTAAGCAAGATTGTCTTTCAACGCTGTGGTTGTTTTAATCTGGTGAGCGAAATATAATATGTCTGGTAATGTACACCTATATATTATTCCACAAACCGTTGTGGCTGAACACTAGGCGGCTGCTGTGAATTACATGTATTATTTACATGCCTGGCGACTTTCAGCTTAGTGGGGAACAATATACCCGCCTTTGTTCTAAGGTCATAGAAAGCTTTTCTTACGCGTTTAATTTCTTTCTGCCTTTCTTAATCGCACTACTCTCCTGAGGGACAATTAAGATCCAATAGTTATTGAATAGGACACCCCCCTTTCAGTTAGAAGCATACCACAAAGTGCAGCTGTCTAGTTTGCTGAAGACATCTTGGGGACATTTGTAAAGCTTCCCTGGGAGTGCATTGCACCCCCGTTGCTTACCATTGGCATTGTAACTCACATTTGCTTGCTTTCTACGTGATAGCTTTATTTGTTTTAAGCTGTCCAGCTTGAGTTTGTCCCTCCCTTGGGGCGTCACCTGTTTACCATTGTCCTTGTATTTTTCCACAAGTGCTCACTTTCTGTAAGCAGGACTTTACATTTTGTTCTTCTCTTGTCACATTTGCTGTGCATTCAAAGACAGGGGTCATATGTCAGGCTCTGTCTTCCAGGGAGCTTGGTGTTTACTTTTATTTCTCTGACTTCAAAGTGAGAGGCTTTATCTGACCATCTGGGGGCTGAAAGGGGGTGGCTTTTTTCCCTTTGATTCTGTCTAAGGCTTTCTTGTCATTTTCATTTTCTCTCTCTGCATCTGTTGCAGCTTCTGGAGTTTGCTAGCGCCGTGATACCTTTGGATACTGTGCGCTCTACACATGTATTTTATTTACTTACTAAAGGCTTTTTTCTAGCAAACCCCAAAATGTAAATGTCTGTATATGAACTGTGCAAATATTTCAGAATATATCACAATTAGGAAAGCCCAAATGAAGCCTATTTTTTTGTAATTCTGAAGGGTGCTGGAAACAGATATTTGAATAGATCAAAACAAATCAATACACTAGGTGATACCATCATTAGGGGATGTCTGTGCATATGTAATAGTTGTTTCAATTGAAAATGTGTTGTCTGTAATGGCAGTGCACAATCACACCATGCGTACTCCACTCTATGCCCCTCCACTCTACAACACTCTACTCCGCTCTATGCCCCTCCACTTTATGCTCCTCCACTCCACTCCTACACTACTTATTTTACGCCACTCCACTCTACGGCAATCCACTCTGACACTCTACTCCAGTCAGTGCCGCTCTACTCTACTCTGTGCCACTCTGCTTCACTCTACACCACTCTTCTCCACTCCACTGCACTCTATGCCATTCTACTCCAGTCCAGTCTACAATACACTACCCTACTCCACTGTATGACACTCTATTCCAATTTACAACACTTCACTCTATAACACTCTACTCCTCTCAATGCCGCTCCACTCCTCACCACTCTAGGTCACTCTACTCCACCATACAACACTCCACTTGATCCCATTCCACTCTAGTTCATTTCACTGTATGACACTCTACATCACTCCACTCTACTCCATGCCACTCTACGCCACTCCCCTCTACACCAGTCTACTTTATGGCACTCTATGCAACTTCAATTCCACTCTATGACACTTCGCTGTACACAACTCCACTGTACAACAATCTTTTCCACACTACAACACACTATGCCACTCTGTCACTTTACTCCACGCTACACCACTCCCCTCTAAGACACTTTATTCCACTCTAAGACACTTGACTCCACCCTACGATATGCCACTCTATGCCCCTCGACTACATGTCACTCCTCTCAGACAATCTACTCCATTCCATTCCACGCTACTCCACACCACTTGATGAAACTCTACAGCACTCTGTGCTACTTAACTCTAGGCCATTCTACTCCTCTCTAAACAACTCTATGCCTCTCTACTCTATGACACTCTACTCCACTCCGCTCTACATCTCTCCATGATCCAGTGGAGGTGTGTGTGTGCGCACGTGTCTCTCTCTCTCCCTCTCTCTCTCTTTCACTGGAAAATTCAACAGGAGCACAAAAGGAGGGGAGCAGGGAAGTGAGCACGGCTACTTGTGCGGTATCTGTGCTTGTGCTGCATGTTTCCAAGGAATCCTGCAGTGATTCGATCCTATGGTGATCTTTTGCTGCATCTGACAGAAACTTGGATGACCCAAGATAGATGTGATTAGAGAGTCCTTGGCCATTCACAAGTTAAATGACGTTATTGCGTACCTCACGCTCTAGCAGTGTTCCAAACCCCATGTACTATTTTCACAAATGTATAGTTGAATAAGCGATGGACAAGAAAGAGTAGGCATTCCACTGCTCTAGGAAATACTGTATTGTGCTATCTTTATACTTTTGAATTCCACTCCCAGGGTTTCTCTGGATTTCTTTCTCCGCACTTTGATCACAATGTGTCAATAAGGATTTCATTTTCATTTCATCAAGACCACTGAGATCACGTGATACTGTACCATAGCATTTCCGCTGTAACTATGAATCTGGAACACTTACTACATATTACATCATCTGTTGCATTTATTAAAGATACCAATGAACAAAAAGAGAGAGAGGGAATCTAAGGAGCACTTTTGGTCCCCCAATTCGAATAATCAAAACAACAAAAGAGTGTGCCTTCTCAGGAGAAGAGCAAGCATGAAGAATCAAACTTGATTCTTTAGAAAGCCCTCACTCACCAACCTAGTTGGTGACATGCTTCATCATCGGGCCCCACTAGGAAGGCAGAGTGCCTCCCCGGTGTGCTTCAACGCCAGGATTACTGCGGAGCAGGTTAGTGTTGTCTGAGTGACTAGTGCAATTGATTGTGAGGTTAGTTAAAAGTGTCTTGATTGTGTACAAAAATTATTTTATTTGTTGGCCAACCAGACACGGGTAAATATAAAGTGAGCGATGTATGAGCTGGATAGATTGATCAGCTACGTCTCACAGTGTGTGGTCAACATGTTTCTGCCTATATGATGCTAATGGCTTGGCATTCTTCAGGACCAAAGTGTGGACCCCCGCAGTATGAGCGCGCTAAGGCTCACCCTGACCAAGAGGTCCAAAGTGTGAAAAAGAAAAAATTTTTTTTTTATAGTAACCTGCTGTTACTGAGGGATCCTTCTTATTTGTAGGAACCCAACATTTATATGTTGGGTGACCATTAATCACACCATGGGTCTTGGGAGGGGGGCGGTGGCTAGTAGGTACACCGCCGGCAAAGCCAAGCACCCGCTTGGTACCTGATGCAGCCCTCAAATTACCAGACCACGGTAGTATTAAAGATACTACAACATCACATAGCAGAAATAAATGTATTTGAGGTCATCCAAGCAGACTTCTCTTTGTACGTCTGGTGGATATGGTGGATGCCTATAGAGCCATAAGCACCAAGGTTTTCATTTGCTTCTTCTCTAGCACTGAACAATGGTGTAGAGGTTTATTTGAGGCACCTCCTAAATAATGCTTGTTCCACCTTTGCCGCCAGATTAAGCGAAGGGAGAGAAAAAGATTCCTTAAAGGTTGGTGAAGGAGACATATTCTCCAGAGAGTCTATCTCCAGGGAGTCTATCTCCAATATCACCAGAGCCTGAACACTTCATTGCATAAATGCCCATGCTTACGACTTGTTTTTTTCTTCTGAGAGCTAGTCCATGATCAAACATGATACTAGATAACAAGGAACAAGGACCGTCATCCAGGCTGCACTCACCTGGCCAACTCCAGGGCAGGTATAGTCTGGAGTTTTGTTACCAGCATTTAATTCCCCTTGGCCCAGGCATATTCTCACCATGGGCTACTCCAGGTAGCCCACTCAAGGGGTGGTTCATTCAAGCACAACACACCTCCTTGCATAGCAAATTTCCTACTTGTCCTGGTGCCAAATGGCCCTCAGGGCAGGGGGTGGCATCCTCCAGGTCTGGGGGAACCCAGGCTCGCATATCAACCTCCGACTGACCCAGGACCATCTCGCCTTCAGGAAACAACTCCAGACCTGGCTATTCGAGCAGTAGCGGACCCCTTCCCCAAGCGCCTTGAGACCCCCCGGGTGAGTAGCGCGCTATACAAATGCTATGATAATGATGATGAAAGGGGGGGTGCTCTTTGAAGCTCCCTGCCTTGACATGCTAATTTACTAGCCTTCTTGCTGAAGTAGGTGACAACACATCTTGCCAGAACAGGCATTATTTCTGACTTCTGAGAGCGGGGCTCTCACCTCCTAGTGGCTCAGAAACTCCTTTCTGGTGGCAGGCTGGACAGGACCAGTCAACCAGCAAAGTAGAGGACTATAGGGTTTAGAGGGTATCTCTAAGGTACCCTCTGGGTGCAAGTATTAATAAATCCATCACTGGAATCAGTGTGGGTTTATTAATATGAGGTGTTTGATACCGACCACCATATGTTTCAGTGAAGCCATCGTGTAGCTGGGTAACTCGTGTTGACCAGTGCCCAGCACATATTGTAAGATGGCTTCCCTGTTCACTTGCGATATCTAGTAATAGATTTCGAAATCACAGGGACTTATCTTCTCATACAGATATATCCTCACATAAAATATGATTCACCCTGCCTTGGGGCTCAAAGGCCTTCTGTAGTAGTGACTTACTTTTATTAAATGCCGTTGCTTTTTTATGACACAGCGGAGTTTGTCATGTCATGTTTTCACTTCATGGTTTGCACCATATCGCGCTATCTGTGATGGCAGTCTATGTGGAACTTGTGTGTGGGTCCCTTAGGGTGGCATAAGATATGCTGCAGCTCTTAGGGATCCTCTTTAGTAACCTTGCTCTATGTACCACGTGAACCAGGCATTTACTAGGCACTTACAGGGGCGCTAAAGTCCTTTGCCAATTGTGTTACAATTAGACATCGCATTGTTTAATGGAAAGACAACTATCACTGAGGTCTGGTTAGCAGGCCTCAGTGCACTGTCAGAGTTGAAAACCAGCATTTAGTAGCTAAAAAGGGGGCAAAAAGTGGTGGGGGGGGGCAACTGCAACAGAAACCCAGTTTACTATAGATAGTTCTTGACAACAAACCATTCTAACACATAAAACATTTCAGGAGACACTATCAAGATGCATCAAAGGCTTGAGCTCAGTCTTGGTGCTTATGCATCCTTGAGGTGCCTAATTTGTGCCAGTGGTATCTGGTGCTCCCGGCACTTAATTTTCAACACCGGCACATATGGCTGTCTCATGTGGCGAACTTTGTCTGATTTAGAAATGAGCACAACAGTTGTTTACTAATTCAAAAGTCATTACAAACGGCGTCCCATCTAGTCTTGTAGCTTTGGGGCCTGGAAGAGTCTGAATTGTCACACGTGTAGGAGTGTGATTATTAGACGTTGTATTGGTACTGTCTTTGGCAGCACTGGCAAGGCCAATGGCTAGTGCGAGCTATGGTAGTCTCCTGATGAGGGCACTGGCAGTTATTGTTTTACAAATTAAGCCCTGTAAAACAACACAATATCTAGGAGCGGTATTGAATAAGCATGCTTTAAATGAATCCACATCTGGCTCAATGCTTGCTGAAGGGTAATTGATGTTCACTTGGATATAATGATAACATAATAGTTCATGCGTAAGTGAAAGCTCACCCCTATAGCTTGTAGTACAAAAGTAATGTGCCACATATGTATTTTGGGAATTTATTATGTGACATTTGTATAGAATGTAAGGCAGTACTTTTGCAATATATATATATTTTTTTTAAAAATTTTATTTTTGGTGTTGCATTCTCATGGTGTATATTCACGATTTAAACGCACTGTAGATCAGCTTCAACATTCAGCCGCCTACGAGCAATAGAGCAACTTTTAAATTTTTTCCCCCCCCCAACATAAAACTTGCTACTTCAGGGGTTGCATTGTACAAACATGAACTGTAGGCCATTGTATCCAGTATCTGCACGCAGATATTCAGCAATACTATACATAGTCTCTGGCGATAGTAGTTTCTTAACCCTCAAATCCCCTGATCCCGGACTCCTGCAGTGAACCTGGGCCACCCGCTTCCCCCCTCACATCAATCCAAATCATCATCGTCCCCTGAGCTGTCGCCATCCTCCCCTTCGGGCAAGGGCTCACAAATGTCCCCCCTGTATGAGTTCCACTGTGACCAAATCCTGTTCCATTTACGTGGATTACGTCGCTGATGGTATACTGCCCTCTCCGTCACCATGAGCACATCCATATTCCTGCACCATTGCGCCAGTGTCGGTGTCTCTAGTGCCCCCCAATTCTTCGCTATATCCCGCTTAGCCATCATAACTCCAATGACCACCCAGCCCTTGGCATACAACGACAAATCTGTTGGGCCCCATACGTTCAAGAGACAGATTCTGGGGTCAGGCGTGAACGGGCTCTGGAGGGCCTGACTGATTGTGCGTGCGACCCGCCTCCAGTAGGCCTGTATGCTTGGGCAGGTCCATATAGTGTGGAATAGTGTACCTTCCCCCCCACATTGTCTTAGGCAATACGGGTGTTCTGCCCTGTGCATTTTATGTAGTGTGGTGCGGGTGTAGTAGACCCTATGCAGTATCTTGAGCTGGACCAGCCTGAATCGGGTGGAAATACCCGCCTCCCTGGGTGATGCCAGGGCTGCGTTCCATTCCGCCTCATCTAGGTCTCCCACCTCATCCTCCCAGTACTCCTTCAACTTCCCAAGGGGATCCGGCAGGTTGTTCATCAATTTGCGGTAAGTGAGTGAGGTTGCACTGGACTCCATGTAGTCCGTAAGCAATCGGTCCTCTAACGGAGCCGATTCCGGCAGCGTAACCCCTGGTTCCAACACCGACAAGAGTGCGTGCCTAATCTGCATGTACCTGTACGTTTCTGTCACCTCCAGGTTATATTGCTCCCTCAGTGTCGCAAAGGAGAGCACGCCCTCCCTCGTCCAGAGGTCGCCCACCACGGAGATCCCAATAGTGTCCCACTGCTCAAACCCTTTTGAACTGCGCAGGCTGCCGAGTGCTTTCGTGTCCCACAGTGGCGTGAGGCCCGTGATCACTCCCTCCCATGCCAGTCGCCGTTGCGCTTTGTGCCAGATGGTCACTGTGTGTTTGGTAGGTCCCTCAAGCTTCCGCACTAGTCCTTTGTTGTAGAGTGGGGCCAGAAGGGTGGACGTGCCCAGCTGGCTCCTGTCAGCCTCGTATGCCGGGTCGTCTTGCGCCGCGTGAACCCACTGGTTGATCACCTTGAGGTGAGCGGCCCAGTAATACAGTTCGAGGTCGGGGAGGGCTATCCCTCCACTGTACCAGTCCCTGGTCAGTTTCAGTCGCGCCACCCTAGCCGGTTTGTCACCCCACAGAAGGCCGGACAGCTGTGCCGCCACGTGGCGGAAAAAGGATACGGGGACCATCGCTGGGGTGTTTTCCAGGACATAGAGGAAGCGAGGCAGTGCCATCATCTTGAAGAGCGCCGCTCTACCTAATAGTGTTAAGGGGAGATTCTTCCAGTGGCGCACGTCCGCCTTTAGCCTGTCTAACTGGGGCTTAAGATTCAGCTCCATGAAGGTCGAGTGATCCCTCGTGATCCATATCCCTAGATATTTAAAGGAGGTGTGTTCTACGATCAGTTGGCAGTCCTCAGGCAAGGCTGGAAGGTCGCCCTGCACCATGAAGATGATGGACTTGGACCAGTTAAGTTTGTAGCCCGAAGCCGTACCGTGGGTTTCGCACAGTGCCAGTAGGACCGGGATGCCGTTCTTGAGGTCCATGAGGTAGACGAGCATGTCATCGGCATATAGGGATACTCTATCTTCCCAATCACCTCCCCATTGTATGCCTTTCAGCAGCTGGGTGGTTCTGATAATTGTGGCTAGGGGTTCCAGCACTAGGGCGAACAGCAGTGGCGAGAGCGGACACCCTTGTCTCGTGCCCCGTGCCAGCGGAAACTCTCTTGACATGTGGCCATTTGCGGTCACTCGCGCCACTGGTTCGGCATACAGTAGTCTGACCCATGATATGAACGTCGGGCCAATACCCATATGTTCCAGGACCGCAAAGAGATAGCGCCACTCCACCATGTCAAACGCCATTTTGGCATCTAGTGACAGTACCGCCGCTGGTTCCCCTAACCGTGGTGCTCGCGCCAGTACCCCGTGCAGCCGTCTCAGGTTCAGCGCCGTACTCCGGTGCGGCATGAAGCCCGACTGATCCGGGTGTATCAGGTGCGGCAGGTGAGGCAGGAGCCTGGTGGCCAACAGTTTCGCCAGGATCTTACTCTCTGCATTGAGGAGGGAGATCGGGCGGTACGAACCGCAGTCCTCAGGGGGTTTGCCGGGTTTGGGTATCGCAACAATAGTGGCCGTGCGTTGGTCTGGAGGCAGTCTCCCTCGTTTCCTACACTCTTGGAACATCTCAAACAACGGAGAGGATAGCGTGTCGGACATCACTTTGTACCACTCTATCGGGACCCCGTTGGGGCCTAGCGCTTTCCCCGGGTGCAGTGCCGTTATGGCCATCTGTATTTCCTCCGCTGTCAGGTCGGAGTCAAGCTTGTCCCGTTGGTCGGGGGTGAGAGTGCGGTTCTGCACTCCCAAGAGCGAGCTTTCTGCCATCTCCCGTGTGACCTCATACTCAGGGGTGTACACGGAGTGAAAGTGGTCTGCCAGGAGCTCCACTATTCTCGCCGGACTGGTGTGTGTCTCGCCATTGGGGTCTTTCAGCTGGAGTATGGTCTTCTGACCACCCCGCTCTTTCTCCAACCACGCCAGGAGTTTCCCCGCTTTGTCGCCTATATCGTACACCCGACTCGCAGTAGCTGACATTTGTTCCCTCACTCTGTGGCGCAGAAAGTCGGTATGTCGTTGCTGGGCTATTCGGAGCGCGTGCTGCGTGTCCCCGTTTGGGTTCCCTTCGTGGTCCTGCGTTGCCTTGGCCAGTTGTCCCTCTAGACCCACCCGTTCCTGATGCTGCGTGCGCTTATGTTGTGCTATCACTGAGATCGCCTGCCCGCGGAGCACCGTTTTGTAGGCCTCCCACAGGACCGTAGGCGA
Source organism: Lissotriton helveticus (assembly GCF_964261635.1). Classification (NCBI taxonomy): domain Eukaryota; kingdom Metazoa; phylum Chordata; class Amphibia; order Caudata; family Salamandridae; genus Lissotriton; species Lissotriton helveticus. The sequence continues at coordinate 1,131,223,012 of NC_136059.1, read as the reverse complement.
CGCCACTGATCCCACATTTTCGGTGAGGTAAGATCGCGTACTTCTTTTCAAGGCCTTGGCTATATCAGGCACCCCAAGGTATCCCGGGTAGATAGGGAAGATCCGCCTACTGGCCCGTTCCTGACTGGAGAGAGTCAGTGTTAGCGGGGAGTGGTCTGACACCCCTCGCGGTCTAATCTGTGAGTCAGTGAAGGTGAGGTGTCCCCCTCCCAACGTCAGGAAATAGTCGATCCGCGACAAGCTGTCGTGAACCGTTGAGTAGTAAGTGTAGTTCCGGTCCACTGGGTGGAGCCGCCTCCATATGTCCATTAAGCCTTGCGCTGTTATGAAGTCTTGCAATTTAGAGTGTGCCGGTGTTTGTGTACGTATCGGGTACCTATCTAGGGAGTCATGAGCCACTGCATTAAAATCCCCGCCCAGCACAAGAGTCCCCTCTGGAAGGTCTAATATGAATTTGCCTAGTTCCGGGAAGGCGACAGCGTGCAGCGCCGGCGGGATGTATACCGACACTATGTTGAGTGGTTCTCCCTCCCATTGTCCGTGTACCGCTGCGAAGCGGCCCTGTGTGTCCGTTGCCACTGATTGAATTACAAACTTGGACGACCGGTGAATTAGTATCCCGGTGCCTCGGGACCCTCTCGTGAACTCCGAGTGTGCCACCATGTTATAGCCCCTCCTGTCTAGGGCCCTAGTGGCCGTGCCTGTGAGGTGCGTTTCTTGTAGTAGGACCAGGGCGGGATTCACTCTTTTGATACTTTGCAGGACCAGCCCTCGCTTGATTTTGTCGCCTAGGCCCCTTACGTTCCATGACATGAGGCGCAAGGGGGACGCCCCCCCTACATTAGTGTCCTCCCCCATTGCGTGCGGGTATGCGGACTGAGAAGATGTGCGTATGGAGGACCAGGAGGTCCGTGTAGTGACTCTGCGTGCAGTAACGCGACAGTGGCATGTTGTGGTTGTGCGCCCCCTTGTAGCAATCTTGACCCCTTGTAGAAACTAAGAACCATAACCCCATCCTACCCCCAACACCCCCCCTCCCTGCCCCCCTGCTCAACGGACTCAAAACTGCCCGCCCCCCCAACTCGGCAGAGTGCTTGATCCCCCCCCCAAAACATAGTACTTGCTCGCTGGGGTGAAGGTTTCTCCGTGGTCGGCGGCCCCCTTCCTCAGCTGCGGAGGCCCTTCCGCCCAGTGTCCAAAGCGGCCTTGTCAGTCTCTGTTTTCAGCGGTTCATCCAGTCGTCAGCAGTGAGTCACAGTCCCCCGTCCGCACTGTCCTCATGGAGATCAGCCAAAGGGGAATGTACCTCCGTGTCTTCGTGGTTGGTGTGCGAGCCCTGCCGCGAGCCAGCATTACGGTGTTTGTTCGGCCTGTTGGAGCGACGGGGGAGGCCCGTCGGTCTCCATCCCTCCAGCCAATCTTGCGCCACCTCCGGGGAATCAAAAAACCAGGTCTTGTTGTCAGCCACGACCCGAAGCTTTGCTGGGAAGATCATGGAGTATGGGATTTCCCTTGCTCTCAGTTCTTTTTTGACTTCAAAGAAGGTCCTCCTCCTCCGTGCCACCTCGGCCGTGTAGTCAGGAAAGAATGCGAGTGTCGCATTCTGGATTTTAATGGGAGGCGAGTTCCTCGCCGCCTGTAGGATGGCATCTCGATCCCTGAAATTGAAGAGTCTCGCTATTATTGGTCTGGGGTTAGTGCCAGTTTTATGGCGTCCTCCTGGCACCCGGTGCGCCCTTTCCACCGTGAAGAAGGCCGAGAGTCCTTTGGGCTTCAAAGTCTCTTTGATCAGGTTCTCGACATACAGATCCATCGCCCTCGTGTCTTCCGATTCTGGCACACCTATTATACGTATGTTATTTCGTCTTGAGCGCCCTTCCTGGTCATCAAGCTTTTCGCGCAGTTCCCTGTTTTCTTTAGAGATGCGTTCCATGCTGATCTGCAGTTCAGACACGTCTTCGACCAAGGATTTGGTCACCACTTCCATGTTGTTCACCTTTTCCGTCATTTTATGAAAGTCCGCCCTTATGAGCGTAATCTCGGCTGAGATCGACCCCACCGTGGCTTGTACCTGCGTGAGGGCTCGCATCACATCGTCTATTGTCGCCTTCTTGCCCCCGGGCCCGTCGGTCGTTTTACTTGATTGTGATTTGGCCTCCTGCGAGGGAGAGCCGGGCTTCTCATATGCGAACCGGTCCAGGCGTGACTGCGCCGCCACGTTTTTAGATCCTTTGCCTGCCATGTCGTCGTCGCCTGGGCCGACTTGGTGCCGTGTAGTCGTCGCACTCCAAGTTCCACAGGGGCTGCGTCTCACAGACCTCCTCGGATAGTTAATAGGGGCTGTTCCGGGGTCCGTTCAATGTGTGGGTGTGGGGTGCAGCCTTCGAGGGACTGACTATGCACTGGGTTCAGTAAAGGCGTCCAGCCGGACCGGATCTTCCTTGCGTGGGGGTGAGAAGCCACCTGCAGGGTCTCGGGCTGTTGTGCGAGGTATGCAGCCGATCAGCGTGGCCCTGAGGGAACTATCACTGCCCTCTTTGAGTGCCTCACGTGCCCCCTTCTCTTTGCGGCCGTCGGGTCCCTGCTCGGGATCTCTGGTGCTGATGTGGGGCCCCGTGCCGGCGCCAGCCAGGTCCTGCCGGGGAACGGACGGGCGCCCCGTGCGAAAGTGCTTCAGGTCTCAGGCCTCAAGCCGGGCGTGGGCGACCTCTGGGTTCTCTGCGGCGTCTGGGCTCACTGCCGCTCAAGGTTCCCTTGGGGAGTCGCTGCGTGGTACCGTGAGTCAGCGCGGACTCCGCCGGCCAAGATGGCGGTCGCCGGCCCGGGTCCTGCCTCTCCGTGTGCCACCCTTCGTCCACGCCGGGCGTCTGCGATCTCTTTGCCCTCACCTCTAGTGCGCCTCCCGCCAGGCCCCTCCTGCTCGCGATGTCCGGCGACGGCGGCTGGGAGCTCCGGTCAATCTTCCACCGCCGCACTCCGTTGCTGGGCACTTCCGGTGTTCCCGCGCCCGAGATGGGCCACTTCCTCCCGGCCTGCCACGCACTGTAGTCCCCGGTCCGGACGCTGTGTACAGGCCCCTCCTGGGCACTGCCAGAACCGCACTTCCCGACCTCGGATCGAGGTCCCGTTTGCACGGTATGTCGCCGCTTGGTCCTAGGCTTCCGTGCCTTCCCGCTTGGGAGGTTACAGGAACGGATGAATGTTCGGATTGATCCAGGGAGCCGCCTCAGTCACGGAGCTCTCCCTCTAGGCTGCCGCCATTGTCGGCTGCTAGCCACGCCCCTCTGCAATATATTTTTTAATGAAAAATTGAAGACACAAGTTTCAAAATATGGTCATCTCCGACTAGTGGATTGCCTAGAATCCTATAATATAATGTGTATTGGGAACTATCTCATGTAGTTGAAAGGTGAGCATGCAATATATTTGTTGTCCCTGAATTAGACGAAGTGATGGGTGGAATACACCTGCCGTTTGGTATAGTTGAAGACAGACTGACAATCCCAGCCCTCAACCACTGGCACCTGTTGTTCCAGCCATCTTTCAGAGTTGAATCTGTCACGATTCGAATCTGTAAGCTGCAGGTCCTGGGGTGGGTCCTTAACCCGCCGTGCTATCTTCTTGCTTTTAAGTGAGAGGCAGCAGAGTCAGAGCAAGGCAGTAATGTCATTTATTGTACTTCAGGTACAAATGATTTTGATGCAATAACTGCAAACGAACATTTGATTTAAATGCCATCTCCATACCAGTTACCACTTGTGACACTATCTTGAAATTAATTGAACGCTAATTTGATTTTTGAAAGCAAATAATGTTCAATTGTCCAGGAGCAGACCATACAGCTGCTCTTTGGCATTATGGGCACCCCACATCCGTTAAGTTTATTTATCGACATCCGCTGGCTATGGTCTGCAACCATTGCTTTATGTTTTTTTTGGAAACATCAGCTTTTTAATATTTCCCAATCTTATATTTTCTTTTTCCTCTGGTTTTTTTACTTCTTTATGTCATATAATTATGACTCTGTTTTCCGTTTTGAGTTCACAAGGGGTTGTCACTCCCTCTGGGAAAGACACATTTCCTGTGGTTTTATGGTTTTCTAACGCTGCATCCTGTGGTTTTGTCCTGGAAAAATAAAACATTGTTTTGTGTGTCAAGCCCCCTTTGGGTCTTGTGGCTCCATAGCGGTTTAAACAATATACGTCACTTTTAACGGGTAAAAGAGATTCGTTTTTTAAATTCGAACATGAAAATGTATGAACCCGGTGCAAGGGTTGGACTGGGACAAAAAATAAGCCCGATCATCAAAATAAAAGTGACCCACATTAGCGAAGCATATAGTTACACAAGTGGTAATACCAGGGAAATCAACAGTAAAACCTGGCCCACCCAGCCGTAAATCAGGCCCAACACTGTAACAACTAAAAAGCCCACACACTGATCTGTCAGTCCAGCCCATCAGGCACTGGCTGATTGGCCTATAGGCCAGTCCGACCCTTCCTGCTGCTTTACTCAAAGAGCCATCCATTGTGGAGGCTGCCTTAACTTCATTGCTGCTTGAGAGTTTCCTCTGCTGTGCTGGACAGCAATAAAAACGGGTGTGGTCATGACGAGCTCAGCTCGTCATAAGCACACGAGCACTGTGCTGCATGAGCTCGTCATGAGCATGGAAGGGGTTAAAAATATAGCACTGTAGACATTATTCACCAGGGGCCCTCGGAGCACCTGTGCATATGTTGCAACTGCTTCTTGCCCCATCTCAGCCGAAGGTGTCCCGTGATGATGCTCATGACTCACATCCTTACCACAGAACTACAACCTGATTTAGTTGGGTTGTGATCGAAAAGAGATAGTCATCCCCAACCTATCCCTGCATTGAGAATAGACTTGGCTTTCGATTTGTACATTCTGCATCCAGAGGCCCATGACCCGTACTGTTGAGCAATGTCATGATTTCAGGAAACGTACTGCATTGTTATCCTGATCTCTCGCTGGTATGCTTGTTTTAGTGATTTTAAGACATTTAGGATCCTGTTTTTATTTTGGTGGGAGCGGGCATTTTCTCATCGGACAGGATCCCGCTACTAACCTGATTGGCTAGAAGTAGGGATCTCATCAAACTGATTTCAAAATCACAGACCAGAGGCACTTCCATGGATTCCTATATGTATGGCCTCCGGCATATGCATAGCAGGGCACTGAGAGACTCATTACTGGTGCTTTTGGATCCAATGTGGGGTTCCCACTGTCTGGTGCTGTGTTTAATTACAGCAGTCCTCTATAGGATCGGGGTCATTGTGTCCACAGAAGTGGGATAAGGAATCTATCACACTTGTGCATGCACAGTAGACCCTGAGAACTCCACAGATGAAGGCAGGATAATCGTATGGGTTACCCTTATCCCAGTTTGAGATGACTCCCCAGGATTGCAGCTCCCTCTACACTGGTAAGGCAAGATCCCCAAAAAACCCTAGGCTTGGAAAAATATCTCTGTTGTTGTGAGATCCCGCTCAAGTTTCAATAGCCAACTTTTCGGAAATCAGTATAGTTCAAGGACAATTTTAAGATGTCTTCAGGAATGGTTCTGCCCTGATATTTTATCTCGCTGCTAATTTAAACCATTCTGCTCAGTGGAAACTGTTTAAAGGCCAGTCAAAACCATACTTTGCATAATAGAGCAGTGAGAATATTTTCGCAAATGAGACCCTGCATGCTGGTTGGTATCTCCGATTCATGCACTGGCTGCCGATGGATGTCCACCCCCAGTATTGAGAAGTTCGTTCAGTGGTATACCGGAAGGTCGTATGGCTACCTTATGCCCAGAGAGGTTGAATCAGCAATATATGGGGTGGCACCATATGTTTGTTGGAGTTGGCATCACTTTTCAAGATAAAATTGTGCCCAAAAGATTCGATTCAGATCATGCACCTTGAAGGCCACAACATGGACTAAACCGATTATAAAGATTGACTTAAGGATGTTTCTCTTATTTGCAACACCAATCTTATAATTTTGAAAGGGTTGTCCTTCTAAACACAGAGCTTGAGAGTCCTGCATCATTGTGACTGGTTACATACATGACAGCAAGATTATCCCAAAAGTAAAGAAAAATTTCTAATTGAAAATGTGGCTCAAGTATTGATGAAAAATACTTGGAATATAATTATCATATACCATTCAAATCCTACTGTTGCTAAAATTTAGACATTGCTCCGTTGGGTCTGGTACCAGAATATCATGCACAAAATATCATCTAATAGAAATATTGTGTCCTAAATACTGTTCACAAAAACATTAACCTATTGCAGTTCATAATAGAAAATACAAACCCAATGGGATGTTATTTTTATAAATGCTATTTAGGACAGACTATTTCTGTCAGGCAATATTTTTGCTAACAATATTTTGACATACAACCGTGCTCTATCATGGTGATCCCTCCCACAGGACCCGGTACAACCCGTGGTGGTGAGCTCTCTTTATTTAGTCGTGGAAACCAGCGCATCCTACCGACGCCATGCATGCGACCAGGCACTTCAGAGGATCTTGCTCATCCTGCACTGAGATTGTTCACTGCTTCTCTATCCCACTGACAAGGGAGATACTTTCCTTTTTTAGATCGCCACGATATACTATTTTTTTTAATAGAAATCTTTTTATTTACATTTTTATGAAGTAATGATACATAAAAATGCACTTTACATCAAATTCAGAGTGGGTACCTTACCCTTAGGAGACCTACTCTCAAGATGGAACAGGCCTGCGCAGGCATCACCCTATTGTGCCCTCTGCTCCACTAGGCGTGAAACGGTGGCACATTTCCTTTTTGAGTGCTCCGATTACTCTCGCCCAAGAAAACGCTGGCTTAAACCTCTTTGCAGACAACTGGGAACTCGCCAGCACATGGTGGCGCTACGCATTTTATTATCTGACACTTCTTCCTCAATAGTCTGTGGCGTCTCGAAATTTTTAAAATGGGCCTGGTTGATTCGCTTGAAGAGACTTTCCATTGCAATTTAATTCTTTTTTAACTAATTTATTCTGTGCACTACTGTACTTCTTTTTTTACTTGTTCTTAACTTGAATTAGTCTTTTTGTATTTACGATGTGCTGTTTTATACCTTTGTGTAATGCTTTTATGATATCTGCATATCAAAATAAAGCTATCAACCAGAACATAAAAATACAGTGCAGCACAATCACATGGCCTATGAAGGGCCTTGCATCATTAGATCCATTCACAAGGATTTTTCAAATATAAAGTCATAAAGGGCACTGAGTAATTCGGAACAATGCATTGATAATGTTGTTTGTTTTCAAGCACACTTTTCCCTAAGTCTCCCAAGGGACTACTCCCCCTTCCCTCGAAATGATGTTTAAGGAGACCAGATTTTCCCACTAGTACCCACTATAGACATCATTAGTTGTCTGTAGGCAGACCTATTGTTTCCAATGTATAACCAGGAGCACTGGAATTATGCGGCAGAGGAAGACCAAATTATGCGGCAGGGTAGTCATGCAACAAGAAAAGGCAAGGTATGTAGCACATTTTGTATTAGTATTACTTCATTATTTTGTCATTTGTGCTCCAGGTAACCCTTTTTGTGAAAAGATTTCATCTTATTGGTGCCTATTCAACTCCAAAATAGAACAATAAGCAACTGAAATATTACCAGTCAAAATTTGCTAAGGGCCTTCCAGTACACAGGAACACATGTTGCCATGTTTTTAGAAACTTTTGATCTGTTTGAGCTAGAAAACAAAAATGCTGTTAAAATCTACAGATTATGCAACAGGTGATGGATTATGAGGCAAATGCTGCAAATTCATACTCTTGCAAAAATCACTGCACCTGCAGAATCCCATAATTCCAGTGGCCCTGTGTATAACTAATACTGGGCTTTTGATAAGCTCCTTGCTCATGGTTGGATGACGTTTTTCTATCTCAGTTTTCTGTTCTTGATTCGGACCCTTCCTCCCAATTCTTGTGTTTGTCCTGCACAGGAGCAATTCAGTATCCCAGTGTTCTGATTGGATGAATTGTCTACTTCTACTGCATGCCTCAGGGGACTACTTTTTTATTCAGTATTCAGTACACCAGGAGAGTGTGTGTGTTACCCTGGTCTCGTCCCCAACTTTTTCTATGACTCTCCACTTTTTCTCTGCATACTTCCTCAAAAAGCATTGGCAAAGCCAATAGCTAAGCCTTTTGAAGCTGAAACCTATTGGCTTAGCCAGTGTTTCCTTCTCTAAGGTCAGCAAGCTCCACCTCTTATGTTGGGATTCATTCCTGTTTCTGCCGCTTCACTGGCCAGTCCCACTTTACACTGCTGTAGTAAACCATATCTAAGTTTGCAAAGTGATACATTACTGATTTTGTTGCTGAATTGAGCAGCAAAGAAGGAAGCACACAAACAAACACCAAGGTGTGGCACAGTGTGGGAAGCAAACATAGGAATATCTATGGAGGCGATTGAGAATCTGTGTTTACAAAAGAAAATGGCCTACTTTTTATGAACACCAAGAATCCTACTAGATTGCTATCTGGCCTATGCTGGGACGAGGGCCGTCTTAACAGCATTATAGGCCCCGAGCAAAGCAGTGTAATGGGCCCTGCCTACACAACCACTCACAGAAATAAACATGTTTAACAGAAAATGAGTGTTAAATTCTAGTCTGCATGGTGCCCCTATGCTCATGGGGCTCCCGGGCAACTGCCCAGCGTGCCATGCGTTAAGACGGCACTGGCTGGGACCATATCACATCCTCACCACCTTCACTCCTTCACTTTCAAGACACCAGTCAAATACTCAAACATTCCACAAAACAATTTATGCAAATCCAACACACCTGATAAGATGGTCTCACTCATCGAAACTGTGCATTCAGAGTCACACCCTTCATAGTACTCTTGAGTCCCAAACGGAACATAATCCATTATTCATGGAAACTACTGAAAACAAAATATTCTCACTGGTTGTCAATCCCTGCCTGCATAAGCCCAGCATTACAGTAAATCGATGTATACCAATGTGCAAAATGGGTCTTCTATGCTTCGTTCTATTCTTCAAACCTCTACCAATTCCGTGCAGTGCAGTGACATCATCATTATCTTAACAGTGAAATATAAACAACAAACACCCAAAAAAACTGTATAGCAGAGGTATTGTAGTGTAGTTCCTATTATCCCAATAGGCTCTGCGCATTGGAATAATACCTCCAATAGTATAGACCTAGACCAGACGTTAACTAGGTCTTCTACTGTCGATATTAGACTTAAAGTTTTGGGTTTGCCAGCTAGCTCAGAGTTCACTAGAAACTTTCTCGAATAGACAAGGAGGAGTTGAACCTCCCTGGATAGACAAGAAGGGATTTAGTTTCTGACAACCATAGAACATGACAACTTTGCTCTCCCCTAATCAAGAGTGTATCTCTAGAGTCGTGTGAAAACAAAAGACAACTTATTTTACTCAGTCAGTACGTGCATTCTTAGTTTCACCAGATTGTAGAGAAAAGGAAGAGACGGGCGTGTTCAATAAAAGATGTTATTTATTGATCAGTCTCTTTTCTCGTACAAGAGAAATGAATCGATATTATTGCAATACTTATGGTTAAGTAAAGTGCATACAATAAAAGCAGAAGTATAAAATAATACTGTAAAAACATTTATATGGTTTCTAAGCCATATGGTGGTTTAAAATGGATAAAATAGATACATACATATAAACATTTGACTAATCGTACTCAACTGGTGCTTCTAACCACGCCTACCCCAGTGTACCTGACCTAAGCCTAATACGTGGGCGGGGATAGAAAGTAGCAGTCTAAGTTAAGTTTGTTTTGCCAAGTGACTGATTCAAGAATTCTCTGCAAGGGGTTATTCAGTTCCGTACCTGAGGTCTAGGATGGTTGAGGGATAGTATCTCTCGTCTGAGGTCTCGATATTCCAAGCTGCCTGCGAGGGCTGCTCGGAAGCGCCGGAGCTGGATTTCTCGGCAGGAGAAAGCAGCGTCTCGTTCTCAGCGCGTCAGGAAGGCGGGGCAGCGCCAGTGGGCTTCGCTCTCTGCTGGGCTTCGGAAAGTCTCGCTGCTCCGATCTCGTCACCACCGCGTGTGTTTGCTTAAGGCAATATCGGTAATATTTATACCTGTAAGGTGCCGAGATTGACGTAAGGATGGACATAGATACGTCAATAAGGATGTCATACGAGCTGGTCGTTAGCGCATTCTTTTACTGAAGTTCTCGGTGAAATCAAAACAATGGCCGCAGGGTTTTTCCCAGGTTGTCATAGGTTTGATTTGTTTTGAGAACTCCGTATGCCTTATCAGGGGCTGGAGGAATATTGCTTGCCTAATTAGATGGCAAGCATTATGACCTAATCAGATAACGCGCTCCTGTGCCGTGGTCTGGCGTAATCAGATAACGGTTTCTGCATCATGGGATGGCTGCTAGGTAACTCGTTAACCAGAATAGGGTCAGGAATAGGGGGATCGATACAGAACCTATAGGAATACATCACACCCACTCCACGCTAACTATGGCCATATTTACGAATCTAGGCATAGTAAAACATACTGTAGAGTATCGTGTATACCTTACCACCCCAAAATACACATAATGCATTTTGAAATTATGTAACATACGGGGAAAAAAATAGTCATATGTACTATATGCACTCAAGCAGTAGAATAATGCTAAAATAATCACGCATATGTATACATTATTAGTAATTGAATATTAGAATTACACATGAAATGGCTCTTAATACAGAAGAAAAGTTCGAGACCACTTCATCACAGTTCAAAAATATTTATAAACATACCAGCGGGCAGCTAATGTCTATGAAGTTTCTAAAAATAGAAATTAGTTCTCTAAGAATAGTTCTTACTTTAAGCAGAAGAAAAGTGTCCCGTAAAATGTAAAAAATATTTTGGGGCTGCTAAAAAATTGCTGTCCGTGAACTGGAGGAAAAGTCGATCTTGCTACTTTATTATTAAAGTTGAAGGCCAAATTCAAGGTGTCGGGAACGCCGTGTGCTAGCTTGTTCAAGAGTCATTATTTCTGCTCTGGTGAGAACATCATATCGTTGAGACTGCTGAAAAAGCTGTCAACAGCTTCCTGTGATAGTTCCACTAACTCGGAAAAGGATGTAACCATGCATTCATGTGCATGATTGTCTCCATTGACGTTTTGATTAGTATTGCTGACAGAAGGTTGTACCTGATCGATGCTGCTTTCATCTTGATCTTCACTACCCCTTAATCGTAGTGGTGAAGTTTCCACGAATGCCGTCATCAGGATTGGCAGCCGTTGAGGGCAGCACAATGCATGAGCCTTTACCGGACCCAACAATGTTTCTGCATCCATTGGCGCATCCGATTGTAGCGTCAGACAGGTGTCCAACACGCATTCTTCTCCGCACAGCATGCACCTTAATACAGGTAAAACACATCTTTTCCATATCGGCCGAAATGAAAGAAACCAAGTCATGTTCAGGTCCCTAAGCCGGGTTAGTCCCAGGATTTTTGATATCCGGTCCCGGTATCCAATGGCTCGGATTGTTTCTTCCCTTGTCGCAGGTGTTTTGTCTGTGACACGGTTTGCCATAACGAAATATAAGGACTAAGAATAGGATTCCTGCAATTAGTCCCAAAATGAGGGGAACTCCTCCAAAAATCGAATGGACGAAGTCTGGAAAAATACCCAGTATGGCTTTGAATGGTGTTAATGCCATCGAAAATACTGTCTTAAATACATTTGAGACTCCACTGGTATCAGAAATATTTAAGATTTCATTCAGGATTTCTGCGAAATGTATGGGGGAATTAGTTGATAGTCAAAAATAGAAAGGAGGTCTCCTTAATGTTCCAGTAAGGGACAAGGAGAAAAGTCAAAGCAAAAGAAGGGAGTCCCTGTGTTCCACAACTTTGGGAGAATTGTGACAGTACCACTCTTTTAGAAACACACAGACCCTGGACATTACGAAACCACAGTTTAAAAAATGTTTTTGCTAAAATCAATATTAAAAACAGCAATAGACTTGTGTGCAACAACTATTGCTGTTTTTAATATTGATTTTTGTGTAATAATCATTGTTGTTTTTAATCAATTTTGTCCTTCTTGTATCATTTTTTTATATTGCAAGCACTAAAAGTGTTAATGAGTATACGATATTTTTAAATAAATTGTACAATCGTTTCTAATTTTAAGCAACATTGTGTTTGTTTCATTTAGCAAAAACATTTTTTAAACTGTGGTTTCGTAATGTCCAGGGTCTGTGTGTTTCTAAAAGAGTGGTACTGTCACAATTTTCCCAAAGTTGTGGAATTAGTTGATAACAATGAGTGAATCTCTGCAGTCGTCCTTGCGACTAGGAGATCATACGTTTCTTTTGATGACGTGAGCCTGGTCGGCGTCTGAAGAAGCACTGTTTTCATTCTGCTTAAAGTATCAACTCGAATAGAAGTAATTTTCAAGTGAGGCCATGCCCTTGCCTCCTTGTCTGGAAAGGAGCTGGGGAACAATAAGCGTCCACAGCACATGACCTTCGCAATCGTACTGATGAGATAAGGAACCCCGGGCAGTAGACTACAACATCTGCGATCCACAATTAGAATGTAACTCCCGTTATAGAGTCTTTTAAAGAATGGTTCTATCTCTGTTGCAGGTGCGCCTAGCTGGTGACATGAAAGGTTATTTGAGTTCCCTTCACAGGCTCCATGCAAACTAATTCCATTACACAGAAGTGTACCGCTTAGTGACATCGCACAATTATTGCCACTAAGAAACACTTTCTGTCCTTTATTACTGACACATGCATGTGAATAGGGCAAGTTCCATGTTGTCTTAATGTACCCTTTTCCCAATTTTTCGTACATGTCAGCCTGTATATATTTTTGGCAGTATTGAAACCTGAAAGTAGATATCGGAATATTAATTATCCCATGTATTATCCATTCAATGACAGGTCGTTCTGACATTGTCAATGGTAATCTCTCGAGTTTCTCAATGCTCAGGATTGTATAATCAGCACCCTTCTGTGCCATACTGATCTGTTTATCAGTAAGGTTAAAGATAGTGAATAGCGACGTTGTGTTGATTAAACGCCAAGGCACATAGCCTGAACGCAGGTTTTGTAACGTCCAGCCAAGCTGCACAATAGAACGCAATTGAGACTGACCGTGTTGTAACAACAGTAAGTCTTGCGATATTATGCCGATTGCTGATGACACAATGCTGTCCAATGAAAAGATTCTGGAGGACAGAGTCATTAACCCATTGTCCACTACAGAAAGCGATTTTTCCAAATGAATACGGTCAATTTCCCGTATACTTTCTGCTGTCTCAATTTGAGTTATCTTCCAGGCCTCGTTGTAAGCTGCATATATAGAGGCTGCTATGAAGCGTTTTTGACGCTGTTTGCGTGGTCCCATAATGAAATCACGCAAGTCAGCACCATCAGTAAGTAAAGTTAGGTGTTGCTTAATTTCTGTCAGTATGGAAGTTTTTAGCCATTGAAGGCAGAGTTTGCCCACACTGTAGGTGGTGATTATCCCTGGGTGTTGTCTTTGGGAATACCTAGGGTCTGGCCTGGTCAATTTGAACCCCTGTGTTTTGTTCAGGAATCTGTCTTGACAGTTATTAGTATCTGTTGGCCAGATCAACCATTGTTTCCAATCAGGATTTGTTCTGTTTTGGTTTAATACATAGTTTACGTCTATTTCTTCATCTGCAGAGTTATTGCTGTTCATTGTTGGTTTTGGAATAGACGGTTTATTTAAGTCTTTGATTTTGGCTAATCCAAGACAGGTAGTTTGTTGAATAGTTTCATTCAAGAATATAATTTGTTCTGGGATCATGCAGGCTCTAAACAATGATTCTATACCTTGTACTTGCCATTCTTTTGTACCCCAAACACTTTTCACTTCAACATTTTTGTCCCAATCATCAAAACCAAATGTATTCATTTGTTCAAAAAATGAGTCCGAATATATCAATTTTGTGTTTGTAAGCATGGTTTTTGTTCCTGTCTTATTTGACAATTTGAAATAAAATGTTTCAGCATTACTTGTGTTGAACCCTGAAAAGTATGAATATTTGTCATAAAAGGTTCTTGAGCTTCCTTTTGGAGGGGTTGCGCAATGTTCCCATTGATTATAATTTAAAACATTTCTAGGTTGTGCTGATTTATGTAAAAAATGGTTACCATAGTGGTTGTAGCAGTACATACTATCATAATTAGATGAACCCTGCAAATAATCATGTTTGGTAAATTTAGCAGACATCACTAGATCAGACATCATGTTATTAATACTTTCAAAGTCCCAATCATCAGCAAATGAGTTTTGTTTTACAAAGTCACTCAACGAGATCTTGATTTGGTGTGGATATTTGAGGATCTCTACCGGACCATAAATTTCATAGTCAGTATTGTCCCATGCTACCCCACCCGGTATAGGATTGGCTGTGAAATTGACTGAAGAAAGTTCTCTTTTCTTGACGTGTGAAGACGTGTGTGGCTTGAGGATCAAGTTGATTTTCTGGCTTGCTGTGTCCATTTTAGCATATTTTCCCTCAATGAAGCGTCCCAAACATAGTATCATGATGAGCCAAAGTATGAGGATAAATACACCAAAGGATACCCAAAATTCAATCCACGGAGAAATCAGATAGGTTTCTTTCAGCTGTTTCAAAAGTTCCTTAGCTTTATCTTTAAAAGTTTTTGTTGATGGCTGTGTCTTTGATTCACTTAGATCTTCAGAAGAATCTTCCAAGTTGATGAAGTAGCCGGATGCCGTTCTGTCTATTGTTCCAATTGCTTCAGGATTACTGTTTCTTGCAGCTTCAGCATATTCATTTGTTACTTCATTGTAGGTTGGTGTGTCTCTACTAAATGTTTTTATTTGGGTTTTCAGAGGTGTGAGTTCCATTGCATTGTTGCATAGTCCTTGTTGTTGTTCTGTAGGCGTTTCGAATGTGATTAGCCTTTTAGTTAGCACCTCTGTACTTGTAGCAAACCTTGGTGTTCTACTACTTATCGGGAGTCCACTTGGCCTACTGTTTGTTATCGGCCACATGATTGTGGTTTTACCAGGTCGATGGATACAACTCGGTTCTCCTTTTTACCAGCAAGCGGCGGTAGTACAACTGATCTTGTCCCGTTGATGGACAAGACAGGAACTGCTTTTCTGTAAGAAAGCCCAAATTCCTTCTTTACCGCGATCTTTTCTCTGACTAGATCCCCGACTTTTGGAATCCAGACAGGTCTTGCTGGGACAGGTGGTGGTTCTTCAGTGGTTGTTGGCTGCTGTTTCAACTTTATGTTGCTCAGGTCTTTTCTTGTTTCGTTTAAGTCCTGTAAAATAGCCAAACGATCTTTGATATCAAAGCTTTTTTCTTTTACCACTGAAGTCTGACTGTCAAGATCTGAGACTAGCATCCTAGTTCCAAACAGTAATTCGTACGGACTGAATCCCCTCAGAGAATTTCTTGGCAAGTTGTTTAGACTACGTTGGACACTTATTAGATGTTTGACCCACCCAGCTCCCGAACCTAATACCTTTGCTGTTATAGATTGCTTTATGTCTTGGTTTTTTCTTTACAATGTCCCGTATCCCTCAGGAAGGAAGTGAGAAGAATTCCGCTTCGCTATGCTCATTTGGCCGTGCTTTCCCACAAGCTTGAGGGCTAAAGTGAAAACATTGGTCAAACGTAGCATGCTCCTAGCGTATATGCCATTTAGACTCGCAAATCTTGTATAACAGTCCCGACGTCAGCCGAGTGCTGGGGTCTACATTTATAAGTGGAAACTAGTCTTTATTTGTTAATGGGACGCATTATTTACACTTGTTGCACTGATTATTGTTTAGCCCTTATTGAGTAAAACGCCATGGTATTACCCCGTTCCTCTCGCCGCTGCGATCTCTGTTGCAGCCCGGGCATTTTTTTACAAAGATGTGATGATGCAGGCTCATGCCTGGCCACCAGTACACTGATTGTAGTTCTTCCAGAGAATCTTTTAGTTTGAGGTGTCTGAGACCCTCGCCCATATGTGCGTCTGCTATTAACAAAGTTCTCCTGTCCTTGTTTGGAATTACTCTATCCCCCACTCCAGGGATTCGAGCAAAAGGAACGGAGTTCGCATCGATTATGTATGTATATTTGAGTGGGTAACTGATCGGTAACGCTGAGCAGTCGCCTTTTGATGACGTTTTCACCGCCAGCATTGTTTCACCGTCAATGTATTTTACTGCACGCTTTTTTCTAGCTACGGAAGCCGATTCAGTTGCTACCGCTGTGGCTTTCTCAGCCAATGAATTCCCTGCAACGTGAACGCCATCACGCTGATGACTCAGTGAGTGTATCTTGTGAGTCTTTGGTAGTTCTTTAACAGAACTATTTGTTCCCAAAGCAGTTTTTGTTTTATTGTTGCACCTGTGTCATCTTTGTAACCGTTTTGAATCCATTTCTGCAAATCGCTGTTATATGATTTGACGCAGTAATACGAATCGGACACTATGAGTGTCGGGAATTCGCGATCTGCATTATCTAGCGCCATTTTCAATGCTATTATTTCAGTCTGTTGTTCTGAATTAGTTTCTACTGAGTGTGTTTTTGTTAATAGAGGTCTTAGTATACCTCCGCGCCACACTTCTTTTGTAATCTCACATGTGGGGTTGTATGCTTGTTCCCCCCAAACGGATGGTTGAGCATGTCCGTCTGTATAGATTACACAAGCGTACTGTCGTAATGGCAGAATGTCGATTGGCAGTGGGAATATTCTTTCATATTCTAGATATTTTAATTCCTCTAGTTCTGGATCAAAGTAGTATTTTACTTTGCCCATTGTAATGGAATTCACCCATTGTATCCATTCCAGATTCAATGCTGTTGTTGGTAAATTACACGGTGTTGTTAATGCCTCAAAGGCTGATTCTGCTGTTCTGACTGTGATGTGTCTACCGTCAGCTTTATCTTTTTCTCTAGCTATTGCGGTTTGAACTGCATGAACAATGTTTTCTTTAATGCTGAATTTCTTTTCAGCTTCTGTGTACAAGTGTGATTTGAATGCAATTGGTACCTTTTCTCCCTCGTTAGAGGTCAGGTATGTGAATCTGCATCTTCCTGGGATGACTCGAATCACAAGGTTGCGTGTGTTATCACGTGTTTCTAATTTTGTTTTAATTAACATATCTGTTTGTAAGGATCTCAGAATTTCTGTGTGTTTTTGAGTCCAATTTGATTTTTTTAAATCTGGTTTTATTAGATCATAAAGGGGTTTGACCCTTTCTGCGTAATTTGCAATGTATGTTCTTCCAAAATTTAGGAAGCCTAGAATTGACTGTAGGTTTTTTAGTGTTCTAGGTGCTTGGAGTACGGCACATTTCTCTAGGAAATTGTCAGCCAGGCTTTTGCCTTCACTTGATAATTCATATCCTAAGAACAGGACTGTTAGATGGGCAATTCTAGATTTTTTGAAGTTGAATTTGTAACCCTCTGCTGCGAACCCAAGTATTATGGTGTTCACTCTCTTCAAGTGAGTATCCAAGTCATCATCTGTTAGGTATATGTCGTCGACATAAGATAATGCTTCATCATCATATGTTTGTAGTAATTCTGTTACTGTGGAAAAGTAAATTTTGCCATGTCGTATGTGCCTACGTGTTCCCCATGTTATGATATATGTGCATGATCGATATGCATGTATTCCCCTCTGATCAATTAAAGACGCAATTACAGTTGTGTCCATCTCTAGTATGCCAGTTTCCAGTCCTCGTGATAGCTACGAGTATTAGGCCTATGTAAACCTACGTTGCTACGTTTTACAGTGTGCACGTTAATTCATTGAATTGTCCCCGTTTCTAGGCCTCAAAAGGGCCCGGACTCAGATTCAGCTCCTGCTTCCTGAACCCTCTCCGAGGAGCGATACAGCCCCCACCTGTATCCCTGACCCTTCACTTACTTCATGCCTCGCAGTGCCCGGCCCGGCCTGGCTCTGCCTCCCAGTCTGCCAAGAGTATGTTATGATTCTAGTTATCAGTCCAGCCCTCCTTCTCTGCATTCCTAAGCTACTGAATCACATCAATAGTTTCCGTCATGGTCTAGCCTTTATGTCTCCATGTAAGAGAAATACTGTATTAATATTCCTCGCACATGCAATACATTTAGAATAATGCATGCACCAGTCTTAGTGTCTGTTAGCCTTTACCCTGATAACTTTTGGATTCTATCAACATGTTCTCTAAACACCAGATGCTAGATATGCCTAGGTACATGTCGCTCTGACTCTCCAGACTTTCGTCTCCTCTTCTAGGGCAGAAGTCATAGCCCCCAGTTCTCCTGGTAACACGTCATTGCCAGTTTGCGCGCACCACTAGGTTAAAGGTCCCAGCTGCTCAGGTAGCCCCCTCCATGTTTCCGCCCCTTTTTATGACATATTCTGTTACGTTTACATCACATGTCTATGTATACGCCCTGTACACACCTCTTGTTACACCCACTTTATGCCTTATCTTTCGCGACTGCTACAAACTCCGCCTACTGCTACGCCTACTGTATTGAACGCAATGTATTTTGTTTAACTATAAATATTGTGCACTGTTATTAAAAGTTACGCCAATGCCTTATTCCTGCCCCCGGCAGCTGCCATCCTATTCCCATGCAGGCTGTCCTGTTCCTGTCCTTTTATGATTAATTAAAGCCTGTATACTCCAGCTACCTCGTATCTTGACTCTTATTTATTGAGCTAACCGTTTATTGATTATAGTAAAAAATAGAACCGGTAATTAATTATTTATTTACCACATAATGGCGCCCGAATAGGGACTTGCCCTTTCCCCACGCGCCGGAGAAGCCACGCAGGCCCCCTGATCCTCTGCAGCCGTGACGGAACCATACCGTGCACGTGCAGATATTTCTGCTTCAAGTATCCCTCAGGCCCACGGAGGAGACGGAGGTTGCGGTCCAGCGTCCAGACGAGGCGGTGGAGGAACGCGGCGAGTCCCGACCAGAGCCCAAGCCGAGAGTCCAAGGTCCGAGGTATCCGGAGGCCCACCTGTAACTGAAGTCCGAAGTTCGTCCGTCCGTCGTCGTAGCAGTCCAGTCCAGTCCGAGGCCTTCCGTTCTTGCTGCCCGGTGAGTACCGTTGCTGGGGTAGTATCTAGACAGGGTCAATTAATTTGTCTCTGGTCCGTGGGTTTGGGTACACAGATCCAACACGAAGTGTCCACCTAGGTGGATGCGGGTCCTGACGTGTCTCTTTATGAGACCGGTAAGTTTTCGTACTGTTTTAGCAGTACATCTAGTCAGTCCAGTCTGTTCTGTTCTCGAGAAATTCTTGTGTTCTGTTTTCAGTATTTCAGGTAATATTCTGTCCGAACTGTTATTTTAAATGTTATTTCATGTGTTTTCAGTGTCGTGGTATGAATGATTTGTTTCCTTAAAGTTATTATTGTGTTTATCGTGTATTGTATTGTGTTCAGACTCCAGCCTAGTTATGCCTCTGTTCTCGAAATTACGTCAGTTAAGAACTAGAAAAGGTCTGCTCGAAGAAGCAGTTCCTGTCCCGCCTAGGGACAGTCCAGGTCATTTTATGTATCATAAGCATGGCATAAGTGCCATATTATATCTAGACTTATGGGTCGAGTATACTAAAGATCTAGAAGAGAAATATAGATGGCCTGTATCAGGTACATGGGATGCCGAGTGCATCATGCGAGTAGAAGAAGTATTATGGAAAAAGAAATCCAGACAGTCCCAGAAAGATGCCATCGAGTTATGGCGCAAAGAATCTCATAAAAGAACCGAAAAAGAAATCAGAAAGTCAGAATTAAGTAGGGAATCCTCAGAAAGAGCCCAAGAAAGAGAATTAATCGAAATAGGTGAACGAGTTAAAGCCGAACAGTCAGACAGACAGAGAAATGCCCTTATTAAGGGTATGTATCCTCTTCTTGCCGAGGGCTTGCCAAAAGCAACCCCGGAAGCACCATGTAATTTTCCGCCGCCATTAGTTCCGATTAAGCTACGTCACAAACAGACCGCAGCTGATATTTTTCTCTCGTCCTATTTGGACGACACAGTCCCAGAATATGCAAATCCTGCTCCGCCAGCTCCTGTAAATAATGTAATTCCTGTTTCTCCAGCCACCGGGGCACCTGTCACAGTACCTGTTACGGTACCCCCGGTCCAGCCCGTATTACAAGTACCCGCTACATCGGTCACTCTCCCAGCATGAAGAGTATCAGTCGACGATTCTAGTTTAGGGGCCGCGGGGGGAGGTCCTCCTGGTACCCCGCCGCCACACAAACGTGTAACGTTAGTCGAGTTACATGAACGTGCGTTACAGCGTACGCCCAAACAGCAGTCCGTTGCAGATATCAAACGAGCTCTTACCGAATGCCGTTATGATCCAGTCCCAGGCGATGATAATATGGTTATATATTCATTGCGCGTAAGACGGGTGACCGAGTATTTGGACACCCTACCGAATATGAAAGAAGATCTAGACAGAGTATATCGTTTCATCCGTACAGGGGATGATCCAGAAAGTATTGGCGAAGCCATGTCTCTAAGGAAAGCTGAGACTCAGCTCATGCTTTTAAAGTTTCTAGTTAATTGTTTAATAAGGGAACAAGATTATCCGACTAAAGATCCGACCGAAATGAGAGTTCTGACAAAATGGAGTGATCATATAGCCGAGGGAAGACACAAGACACTAGGTAGTATAGAGAGTATGTACAAGAAAATTCGTAAGGAAATAATAAGGTTACACGAGAAACGCAAAGCAGTACAAGTAAGCGAGAAAGAAGACGACTCTGATACTGAAGAGGTAGACGACGAGAATCCTACCAGAATAGCGTATGTAGGTAAAACTAGACTTCCCGACCGACATACACGCCTAGAACACAAGAAAGTATTTCCTCCTCCAGCACCAGAACAAGGTTCTCTCGAGCAAGTATTTCAAGTTACCGATCACATTCTGAAATCACGAATCGGTTATAGCGAACTTAGTACCATGCATGAACAAGAACTAGCCCGATCAGCAGTCCGATGGACTACTGATTCTACCACTTTTCCAGACGAAATAGTGGCACAAATGTTTCTGAAACTGCCCCCAGCCGAGCAGCGACTGGTGGGTATGTATATGATCCAGCACCTCATTACACTGTATGAGGGACAACATTCTGATCCAGGTCCGTTACATGATGTTCTGAACGAGTTACTCCAATATAGATGGAGAGGTTTAGGTACCGATTTAATTAGTATCATTCTAGAACAGCGCCACAAATATAGAACGTTCCTGAACCCGCATTTTGTTCACGTCTCACCTCCAGAAAGTAAACCATTCTACATAGATAGACAGCATCCGTTACGAGAAGTACACCCAGTTAGGACAGAGGGTGGTGAAA
The DNA here is from genome assembly GCF_964261635.1 of Lissotriton helveticus. NCBI lineage: Eukaryota > Metazoa > Chordata > Amphibia > Caudata > Salamandridae > Lissotriton > Lissotriton helveticus. Next base: position 1,131,201,605 of record NC_136059.1, on the reverse strand, counting down.
TGCAACGAGTATTTGTTTACACCCCTATCACAAAGATGGAACTCTTAGAGATGAAAAAGTTAATTCCCTGTCACGATAAAGATCCAGCAGGGTTCCATCGAGAATTAAAAGATATGCTCCGTATGGGAGAATACACGTATCCAGATATCATTAAAATGCTAAAAGTCCTGTTGCCCGCAGGGGTATATGAAAAACTCAAGGAAAAAGAATGGGAGGTGGGAGAGAAAAAGATAGATTGGACAGCTCTAGAAGCTGAAGATAATATACGAGTACCAGGTACCGGTCTTGGGGATAAAGCTAAAGCTTTGCCCGAACTGTTAATACAAGTCTTGCCAAGGTTATTAGCCACGAAAAAGGAAGATTGGGATGCAATCTCAGCATGCAAACAGAAACAGGATGAAGACACTAGTGATTTTTATTCTAGATTCGAGAAATGTTTCATTATTAACAGTGGTTTGAAGACAGGTACCGAGTTATACCCTCATCTTTTTGTTACTAAACTAGTCGAGAATTCAAGTCCACAAGTTAAAAATCGAGTTTTGAAAGTCGAAAGTACCTGGCAAGCTAATACCCCGTCACAAATGCTTCAAATGCTCCAGTATCACCAGAATAGAATCAGGGAAGAGCAAGAACACGAAAGGAGACGTATGAAAGACACGAAAATGAAAGTACTAGTTGCACAATCTGTTCCACAAGACAGTCAGAAGAGGGGTCCGAATCAAGCCGGTCATCCTGCAGCTCCCGTTAAAGGGACATGCAATTATTGTAAACAGCCAGGTCATTTTATAAACGAGTGTGCAGTTCTGAAACACAACATAGCTACTGGTAAGACTAAAGAAAGACCACGTCTGCCTAGACAAGAACAAGTTTCACAGATTTCTCAGTCACCACAGAATGCACAACAGACAGTTCCAGCACCGCAGCCTATTGCTGCAACACAGCATGTTACACAGCAGATGTACCAGTATGCTCAGTCAGAGTATCAACAGTATTCATGAAACAGCCTAGAGAGGGAGGTAGGCTTGCCTCTCATCGAGATACCTGTAGATCAAGAGGGTCCCTATGTACACAGTCAAGTATTAGGGAAAGACAGAAAGTTTTTGATTGATACAGGGGCAAGTAGGACTACTATCAGTCATGACGAGGTTCCAGGGGCTCCGCTCTCAGGCTCTAGAAATGTTTCCCTTGGATTTTCAGGAAAGCCTATTGTGAACGAGATTTCAAAGCCAGTTTCTCTAGAAGTTGGTCCATTGTCCCGAACTACTGATTTGTTGCTTACGAAGTCATGTCCAGAAAATTTATTAGGCATCAAAACGTTGAAAGAATTAGGTGCAGTAATTTGCTGTTCCCCAGAAGGAGTCCGATTGTTTTTAAGAGACTTTAAAGGTCATTATGTATTACGTGATTTTGATCCAAGACTATCAAATGTTCCACAGCATTTATGGGCGCAAGGTCCAACTGATGTAGGTTTTATGCAAATCACACCCCATCGTGTGACTCTCAAGCAAGGTATAGTCTTGCCACGAATCAGACAGTACAGATTGCCACCTGAGGCTGTAGCAGCCTTATCCAAAATTATTGACGAGCTTATTTCTCAAGGAGTGGTTGTAGAAACTGACTCCAATGTATGTAATTCTCCTATCATTCCAGTCATGAAATGTACTGATCCAAATGCACTTCCAGTATATCGATTAGTGATTGACCTTCGAGAACTTAATAAATGTATCATACCCCAGTATCCAGTAGTCCCAGATATTTCTTCCCTATTGACAGCCATTGATTCTGAAGCCACGTTCTTTACTGTAATTGATCTCAAGAACGCATTTTTCAGTGTCCCCATTCATCCAGACAGCCAGTACCTTTTTGGTTTTTGTTTAAATGGAAGGAGCTATAAATTCACACGAGCTCCTCAAGGTTTCACAGAAAGTCCTAGTATTTATAGTCAAGCGCTTAAAAGACAACTAGACAATATTCACATGCCAACTGACACTGCCCTGCTCCAGTATGTCGATGATCTATTGATCACAGCCCGTTCTGAACGTGACTGCGAGCATGCGTCACTTACAGTCCTGTATTTCCTAGCCGAGATGGGGCACAAGGTGTCCCCTTCGAAGCTTCAATTCTGTGTCCAGCAAGTGATCTACTTAGGCCACTTACTGTCCAAGTGGGGTAGGCAGTTGACACCAGACCGTATCCAGTTAATAGCGAGTCTTCCACAGCCCAAGACACAGAAGGAGGTACGAGCTTTTATTGGCCTCACTTCTTACTGCAGACAATGGATTCCTCAGTATGCATTTCTAGCTAAGCCACTGATACAGTTAACGACACAGGAGGCAGCCGTATCGACTGTCCTCCCTTGGACATCTGAACATACACTTGCTTTTAATGAATTAAAGAAAGCCTTATGCCAAGCACCTGTTCTAGCAACACCGAACTACAGTAAGCCTTTTACACTTTTTGTCACAGAACGTGATGGTACTGCATTATCTGTCCTCACACAAGATCAAGCCGGACAATACAAGCCCTGTGCTTATTTTTCGAGCACACTAGATCCAGTAGCCCAGGCTCTGCCTGCGTGCCTCAAGTCAGTTGCAGCCACAGCTCTAGCTATCAGACAAAGTGATTCCATAGTATTAGGACACTCCCTGACAGTACAAGTTCCACACTCCGTGGAAGTTCTTTTAAACCGAACACAGACTCAGCACTTGACAATTGCCCGTTTAACAGGTTATGAACTGACACTGTTCCAGCCACACATAGAAATCAGACGCTGCAACATTCTAAATCCTGCTACACTGTTACCGTTAGTTACTTCAAATCCTGCCACACATGACTGTGTGGAAGTTGTTAACACTATGACAAAGCCAAGACAAGACTTGACAGATATTGCATTACCTAATCCCGACCTCACACTTTATGTGGATGGTTCATGTATGAGAACAAGTACAGGAGAACTAGTAGCCGCGTATGCAGTGACTACTGACACCGAAGTTATTGAAACACACCGTATTGACACCCTGTCTGCTCAAGCAGCAGAGCTAGTTGCTCTGACCCAAGCCTGCATACGTGCCAAGAACCTGAAAGTAAACATATATACAGATTCACGTTACGCATTCGGAGTTGTACACGACTTCAGGGTGCTCTGGCAGGAGAGAGGTTTCATGACTTCTCATGGAACCAAGATTCAGCATGGTCTCCTCATTCAAGCTCTGTTAGATACAATACATTTACCGACAGCTATCGCTATCATGAAGTGCAAGGCACACACGAAAGTCACTGACATTATTACCCAAGGTAATGATCTAGCAGATCGAACAGCCAAGCTTACAGCTCAGACACCAGACATTCCAGTTAACAAGACACAGACATCCACTCCAGAACAGACTACTTGTATGACAGTTAAGGACCCTACACAAGATGTCATAGACATACAGTTACATGCTACTCCAGAAGAAATCAAGAAATGGTCCGAACAAGGAGGGGTCCAGACAGATCAGGGATGGGTGACGAAGGGAAAAGCCACATGGTTTCTCCCCGACTCTATGGTTCAAGTCATTATTAATACCGCACATAGTCCAGCACATCTAGGAGAAAAAGCTATGTTAGACAGTATCCAGAACCTTTGGTTCAACAAGCACTTACGAGCTGCAGCCAAGCAGAAAGTCCGTACTTGTATGATATGTTGCCAGTTCAATCCAGGTAAAAGTGTCCCGGTGGAACAAGGTGGATTCCAACCTCCTGACCACCCTTTTGAAGTCCTCCAGATGGATTACATTCAGATGGAGCGATGTCGAGGTTTCAAGTATGTCCTCGTAGTTGTATGCGCTTTGTCCAGGTGGACAGAAGCATATCCAGTTCCAGATTACACCGCCGCGACCACTGCCAGGCAGTTGGTTCGTGAATTCTTTCCCCGTTATGGACTCCCTAGGGTCGTGTATTCTGATAACGGCCAGCCATTCTCATCTGAACTCATGAAGCATGTTTCCCTTCTGTTAGGGTACCAGTGGAAGTTCCATTGTGTGCGCCATCCTGAAGCAGCCGGTCTCGTAGAGAGACATAATCAAACTCTGAAAATCCGTATTGCTAAGACATGTAAAGAGAAAGGTGTAGACTGGCTAGTTGCCCTGCCAGTTGCTTTATTCTTCATGAGGATGGTTGCACATTCCAGATCAGGTCTGTCCCCTTACGAGGTCGTATTCGGCCGCCCCCCAAATATGTGGGGTACACCTAGGCCCCGCAGTATTACAGATGTTTCCAGTAATATGCTGACAGATTACCTAGCTTCCTTGATGTCTGCCCTACACTCTTGTCGTTCACAGGTTGCCGCCGCATTCCCAGACAATACTGAAGTGAAACCGCATGAGGTCATTCCAGGCGACCTCGTGTTGGTCAGGAACTTTGATCATTCAAGTCCGCTGGAGCCTCGCTGGAAGGAACCGAGACTAGTCCTTCTGACCACCCGTACGGCCGTGAAGTTGGAGGGCAGGAAAGGATGGGTCCATCTGTCGCATATCAAGAAATTCCATGGACTCCGTGACAAAACTTTTGCCAAGAACATTTCCAAAGACTGTTCCATTTCTAAAGATTGCCTGAAACCAGACTCTAAATCAGACATTAATACAAATCCCGAACTGAAAGTTCCTCTGTTAGAGAAAACTCCGCAGCAGGAGTATAAGTTAAAACTCCGGTCTAGTAAAATAAGTCAGCCAGTTTAATTGTCTAAGTCCCTCTCGGGTGAAACGGTTAGACAGGTATCTGACATGTATAAGATAGACCCCCATAGTGAGAGAGTTAGTCAAAACTCTATCCGATGTATCGTTTTTCTAAGTTTCTTATTGTTTCTAAGTTTGATGGTTACCTGCACAAGTTATGCATTGCATTTATGTTTTCCAAGTTCACATGTAAATATGTTTTCTAATGCTACAGTAGAGCACACATTTAGTGATCTGCCTCCTCACGAACTATCCTATCGTCTTGCTATGCGCAATAATACATTCATTAGAATGTTACACTATTCACACCAGACCAGCAATGCCACTAATTGTTGGGTGTGTGGTCGACTCCCCCCTTTCCAGACACTGAAGGGAGTTCTGCCACTCTTTCCTTATCCATTTTCACATAATGGTTCGTGTGGAGCATGGTCCACGTTAACGTCATCCTCCAATGATATGTCCCTTCTGAATAGAACATGTTTTCCAGACAAGCAAGGTCTCCCCCATAGAACAGGGTTAGATCTAGAAAATGAAGTTTATAATTTAGGTAATTATTCTTCGAATTTTATGGTCCTGAATGTTCAGTCTGATACTACTCCAGACTTGCCTGCTATTTCAGTACTACCAGTCAAAGGCGAATTATGTGTCAGAAAGAATGGTTCCGCACATGTAGGACATAGTGATTGTACTACTACTGTCAAGTATAGTGACAGTGGGAAATCTATTTTCAAAGCCTCACGTCATTCTTATTTTGTTTGTGGCCAGACCGCATATGTTCGTCTGCCCCTCGATTGGGATGGAACATGTTACATTGCCTTCCTACTGCCACCAGTTTTCCTAGCCCCATCTGATTATCATAGAAACACACATCTAGTACACGTCAGACATAGAAGGGAGATCGAGTCCCCAATTGTCGATCAAACTGAAACTGCTCTAGAACAATATCAAGACTTCAATAAAGGTTTCTTCTTCTTTATAGGACCTGTCCAGAATAGTAAGTTAATACGTAGGTTAACCAGAACCCTCGAAGCAGTAGTGAATGAGACTACTTCTGCTCTAGGTAACTTAACCGAAGAGCAATCTGCTATGAGATTTGTCGTGCTCCAAAATCGTCTCGTTCGTGACGTCATACTGGCCGATAGAGGAGGAGCATGTAGAGTCATCGGATCTAGTTGCTGCATTTTCATTCCTAATAACGCGCCGTCTGTTTATTCAGCTATAACCAGACTTCACAAAATTGCCCATCAGTTACACCAGAATCCAGGCACCTGGACATGGTCCAGTTGGCTCTGGAGTATTATATCTGCCTGGGGATGGAAAGTATTGTCATTTCTAGGTATTGCAGTAATGATCATATTCAGTTGCTGCCTCTGTATACAATGTGGTCCTGCGATTTGTGGCATGTGTGCTACCTCTTGTATTCCTAGTCCTAAATCCCGTTCCAAGACAATTCGAGATGAACAAATGATGCTATATGAACAGATAGATGGTATCATGAATATTGATGTTTCCTGATGGAAACGTAGGGCACAAGATGGGAATGTGGAAAAGTAAATTTTGCCATGTCGTATGTGCCTACGTGTTCCCCATGTTATGATATATGTGCATGATCGATATGCATGTATTCCCCTCTGATCAAATAAAGACGCAATTACAGTTGTGTCCATCTCTAGTATGCCAGTTTCCAGTCCTCGTGATAGCTACGAGTATTAGGCCTATGTAAACCTACGTTGCTACGTTTTACAGTGTGCACGTTAATTCATTGAATTGTCCCCGTTTCTAGGCCTCAAAAGGGCCCGGACTCAGATTCAGCTCCTGCTTCCTGAACCCTCTCCGAGGAGCGATACAGCCCCCACCTGTATCCCTGACCCTTCACTTACTTCATGCCTCGCAGTGCCCGGCCCGGCCTGGCTCTGCCTCCCAGTCTGCCAAGAGTATGTTATGATTCTAGTTATCAGTCCAGCCCTCCTTCTCTGCATTCCTAAGCTACTGAATCACATCAATAGTTTCCGTCATGGTCTAGCCTTTATGTCTCCATGTAAGAGAAATACTGTATTAATATTCCTCGCACATGCAATACATTTAGAATAATGCATGCACCAGTCTTAGTGTCTGTTAGCCTTTACCCTGATAACTTTTGGATTCTATCAACATGTTCTCTAAACACCAGATGCTAGATATGCCTAGGTACATGTCGCTCTGACTCTCCAGACTTTCGTCTCCTCTTCTAGGGCAGAAGTCATAGCCCCCAGTTCTCCTGGTAACACGTCATTGCCAGTTTGCGCGCACCACTAGGTTAAAGGTCCCAGCTGCTCAGGTAGCCCCCTCCATGTTTCCGCCCCTTTTTATGACATATTCTGTTACGTTTACATCACATGTCTATGTATACGCCCTGTACACACCTCTTGTTACACCCACTTTATGCCTTATCTTTCGCGACTGCTACAAACTCCGCCTACTGCTACGCCTACTGTATTGAACGCAATGTATTTTGTTTAACTATAAATATTGTGCACTGTTATTAAAAGTTACGCCAATGCCTTATTCCTGCCCCCGGCAGCTGCCATCCTATTCCCATGCAGGCTGTCCTGTTCCTGTCCTTTTATGATTAATTAAAGCCTGTATACTCCAGCTACCTCGTATCTTGACTCTTATTTATTGAGCTAACCGTTTATTGATTATAGTCAAAAATAGAACCGGTAATTAATTATTTATTTACCACATTACCCTCGCTGAGAATACTCCTGGGCTGTTCTTGTACCCCTGGGGTAACCGACAGAATTCTTTTTGTGCGCCATTTATTGAGAACGCTGATAAGTATCTGCTCTCTGGTGCTATATTTTGACAAAAGAATCCATTAGAGATGTCTAATGTTGTTTTATATTTTGTGCGCACTATGTTATTCATTAGTGCAGCACTATGCGAGTTTTGTACTGCAAAGGTTTTGCAACATGAGTTAAGGTGTCTGTAATCCAAAACTAGACGATATGAATTGTCTGGTTTGGAGACAGGAAACAAAGGGTTGTTCATTTGTGAGGTGCAAGTTTCAATCACCCCCTGGTATTCTAGTTGATCTAGAATTTCCTTTACCTGTTTTTTAGCTTCTTGCTTGATTGGATACTGCCTTTGTGCAGTAGGTTGTGATTTTAACTGGATTTTGTGAGGAGGAGAGTCCTCATCCCATCCTACATGATTTTTATATAAAGCAGGAGCTTGAGCTACTGCCCACTTTCTTGCAAGTGTATATTTTTTATGAATTGGAATATGATTTGAGAAGGCAGGCATAATTATTTCTTCGCCATGTGGGCACTCCCTGACGAACTCTGGTGGCCAATCTTTTTCAGCTAGAAGGATGTCATAGCCCTCGGAGAGATTATCCCAAAAAAGGCCCCTTATTTTCCTAGTCTTATCCCCTTCTATACGTAAAGTTATTTCATATATTTTGTGAGGTTTGCTAACTCTGGTGTCTGCAGTTTCCACTTGAATGTATTCATTTGTGTCCACTGTCTCCAGATGATTCATAAGGACTTTGCGTGCTATGCTCACTTCTGCTGCGCTGTCTAGCATTGTCTGAGCCCACTCTCCGTTTTTCAGCTGTGTCCTCAGTATTCTCGGCATTGTTGAATACTTTAATGCTGGCTACCTTCTTTTTTGGAAACTGTAATTTTTTATTTGGATGAGCAGGTTCCTTGTCTTTGGACTTGACGTGCCCTTCCCTGGGTTCCGATCGTCCTCTTCTTTCCGATTTCTGCGAGGAAGTCTGAAAAGATTGAAAGGGACGTGTATCAAAATCTTGATATCTATCCGGTTTCTTTATGTTATCCCTATTTCTAAGGTTGTATTTTTTCACAGAGGGCTCCCTTTGGGGAGACTTGGGTCCTTGGTCCGGAGATCTCTCTCTCCGCCGAGGAGACCTTCCTCTGGACTGGAATCTCTTTTCTTTTGGATTGGATTGTTTGTTTCCATCCCAGTTCTTCTTTTGACTGTTTAGATTATTTTTAATAAATATTTTTTCAGGACTTTCAATTAGTTGGGGCTTTACTGGTATTCCACCCAAACTATCTCTACCTAGTTCTTCATAGGATTTTTCTATAATTCTGGCAATTTCAGCTGGTTGGTCTGCTATATCTGTCTCTTTTAACCTCTGGCGGATCGCCACATTCGCTGCTACTCCTTTTATGTTGGCTAGTAATATTGCCGAGACCTGCTTGAAGTCTTTTAGTAATTTCATACCGAGAGTTAAAGCGGGTTCTGGACCGTATTCGTCTTGAATTTGTTTTAGCACATCTGGTATTACTGACATGGATGGAACTCCATGTGTTTTTGTGTAAATGGAAGCAAAGACTGTACCCCAAGTGTCACAGTCCTCCACGTGTGGTGCGATTCCCATTGGAAGACAGATAGTCAGAATCCTGTGTTTATCCACAGGGGTGGTGTCTGGAAACACTGCCTCTATTTGGGTGATTTTTTGTGCTAACCAGAATGGTATTTGTTCCCGTTTAGCTGGTACTTTACCTAGGCAGGACTGTATGTTCTGTGGTGTAATTTTATTTGTGTTCCCCTGATGAGGGGTCAGCTGTGGGATTTTAACTACAGGTTGGATGGTTGAAGTCCGCATTATATATTGGACTAGTTGTCTATATATTTTAATTAATTGTTTTAGTTGTACTAAAACATGTGCTGCAGACATTCTTTCGATGTCTGGATGTGGTGTGTATCCGGCTAGGACCGGCCACGTTGCTCCTGGTCTACCTAGTGGACCGAGCCTGGTGGTGTGATTATTGTGTTTTAGGGCGCCATTAAACAAGAGCAGATGCTCTTGGAATTTGAGTGGTACTTCCACTTCCTCGAAAGGAGTGTAGGTATCCGGTGGTTCCTCTGTTTTATAACAGTGGAACTCCTTTGTTACAGCATTTGCTGCTGGAAAGTTTATCCATGAATAGAATACCTCTGTCTGCCGATATTCGTGTGCCTCAATTACGAATATGACTGTACCACCTCTTGGTGTCAGTCCATTTTCTATAAGTTTTAACGTTATAGATCTTCTTATGTTGACCGGGATGAGTATTATATCCGGGTCTGCTTCTTGCATAGTATTATCAGCTGCTATTACGTCAGCTGCTACTCTAGCTCTCTCTCTTTCATCATCACTGTCTGGCATTTTACTGTCAGGATGGTTATTCTGTTTGTTTGCAGATCAGGTTTCTTATGGAAACAAAGATGAGATGCACAATATTTTGGAACAGTGTATCCTTCAACGTTGATTTAAACCAAGAACCATACATAGGAGTTCCCTCCTGCGAGGTTTGGCGGATTTTACCTCTCACCCACTCCAGACGTCTTTGGAGTATTATGGGAAAAAGGGGTCTGAGTGAAAAAGCACGACTGAGTTACTCTAAAGTCTTGCGTTAGTTTTATCGCCTATCCAAACACGTTGGGCGCCATGTAGTGTAGTTCCTATTATCCCAATAGGCTCTGCGCATTGGAATAATACCTCCAATAGTATAGACCTAGACCAGACGTTAACTAGGTCTTCTACTGCCGATATTAGACTTAAAGTTTTGGGTTTGCCAGCTAGCTCAGAGTTCACTAGAAACTTTCTCGAATAGACAAGGAGGAGTTGAACCTCCCTGGATAGACAAGAAGGGATTTAGTTTCTGACAACCATAGAACATGACAACTTTGCTCTCCCCTAATCAAGAGTGTATCTCTAGAGTCGTGTGAAAACAAAAGACAACTTATTTTACTCAGTCAGTACGTGCATTCTTAGTTTCACCAGATTGTAGAGAAAAGGAAGAGACGGGCGTGTTCAATAAAAGATGTTATTTATTGATCAGTCTCTTTTCTCGTACAAGAGAAATGAATCGATATTATTGCAATACTTATGGTTAAGTAAAGTGCATACAATAAAAGCAGAAGTATAAAATAATACTGTAAAAACATTTATATGGTTTCTAAGCCATATGGTGGTTTAAAATGGATAAAATAGATACATACATATAAACATTTGACTAATCGTACTCAACTGGTGCTTCTAACCACGCCTACCCCAGTGTACCTGACCTAAGCCTAATACGTGGGCGGGGATAGAAAGTAGCAGTCTAAGTTAAGTTTGTTTTGCCAAGTGACTGATTCAAGAATTCTCTGCAAGGGGTTATTCAGTTCCGTACCTGAGGTCTAGGATGGTTGAGGGATAGTATCTCTCGTCTGAGGTCTCGATATTCCAAGCTGCCTGCGAGGGCTGCTCGGAAGCGCCGGAGCTGGATTTCTCGGCAGGAGAAAGCAGCGTCTCGTTCTCAGCGCGTCAGGAAGGCGGGGCAGCGCCAGTGGGCTTTGCTCTCTGCTGGGCTTCGGGAAGTCTCGCTGCTCCGATCTCGTCACCACCGCGTGTGTTTGCTTAAGGCAATATCGGTAATATTTATACCTGTAAGGTGCCGAGATTGACGTAAGGATGGACATAGATACGTCAATAAGGATGTCATACGAGCTGGTCGTTAGCGCATTCTTTTACTGAAGTTCTCGGTGAAATCAAAACAATGGCCGCAGGGTTTTTCCCAGGTTGTCATAGGTTTGATTTGTTTTGAGAACTCTGTATGCCTTATCAGGGGCTGGAGGAATATTGCTTGCCTAATTAGATGGCAAGCGTTATGACCTAATCAGATAACGTGCTCCTGTGCCGTGGTCTGGCGTAATCAGATAACGGTTTCTGCATCATGGGATGGCTGCTAGTTAACTCGTTAACCAGAATAGGGTCAGGAATAGGGGGATCGATACAGAACCTATAGGAATACATCACAGTATCTGCTAGCCTGTTTTGGTTCTGGTGACACTTACCTCACAATAATGATTCTAACAATATTCACAATAGTGGTGAATTTAGTTAAAGTCACCGATTATGAGGTGGTCCGACTTATTTTTGGATCTACCATGTGAGAGGAAGTACCATTTCTGGACACTACTACCGTTCATAAATCAGGCTATTACAAGTCTTTGTCTGCGGAATGGGGTATAACAGACAGACATGGAATTACTGACTCGAAATATGCATGGGGTGACGCCATTCCAGGGACCAATCCGCTTCCATTTACCACCTGCTTTCAGCAGGTGGTATATTGAAGAAGGTGGAGAGGTGAGGGTGGGATGTAGAGAGTTTGGAGGGTACTATAGTAGAGGCTGTGGGTCGGAGATGGGGGACCAGTCCATGCTCCCCAGTGCCATAGAAGGGAATAGACTGACATCCGGGGCTGTGGGCCAGGGCTTGTAATGTAAGAATCACGTAATTTTTAAAGACCAGATTTCAGGCTGGACAATCAGAACGTCTGAGGAGGCCCGATATCCTGGTCAGGTCAGATTGGTTGCTATCTAGTTACAAGTCTTCCGACCACGTTGATTATTTCATTTTGCAGACATTTAAATTGTGTTCTGTATGTACCTGTGCCATATTTCTAAGCAAGCAAGAGTTCCTGTGGGAATCCATTGTACTGCCTTCGTACTTAACTATCAACATGTAGTTTTGGCTTCAGTTTTGAATCCTGTACTAATCCATTCCACTTACCCAAACTCTCTCTGAAAGTAGATTAAAATAATCACATAGCCCAATGACAAATAAAGTTTGAGTCTCATCGTGCAGAAATGAATCCCTCGTCTGCCTTTCCTAGCTGGGTCTTGGGTTCTCAAAGGTTGTTCACAAGCTTTCAGTGAGCGGCTATAGGGTTCAGTACCACTAATACAAGGAGGAGCCTTGTCTAAGGAGGTCCAGGGTGTTCTTGCTATATTGTAGCTTCCATGTTAGAGTTCATGATCTTCAGCTTGCCATAAGCATAGACTCGGTCTTCCTCGAAACCATGGCTTGAAGATACTAAGTCCAATATACTCTACAAGGTCATACTAATAGGTAGTCTGCCAGCCTTTTATCTTTGCCACTGCTTGTTTCGGTTTACCATTGTTTTTGAAAAACTTTATTTTTTAAGACAACCTGATACCAACTCTCTTTTCTAAAGAAAGTCAAAGAGTTTCTTTCAGTAAGAGACCTCAGGACTGCTATTCAATCTCTCCTACTCTTGCGTCTGGGTGATGGTAATGACCTACTCTGTAGCTTCCCTGACTCCACATTGGCACTACTTAGGTGTACCTTACATTTCACACCACGTCTTATCCGGGTCCTGACATAATATGACCACATCCTGCCCATCCTGATGGGACTCCATTGACTTCCCTTGCTGGTCCACACCATATTCTAAACCAGCTGCATCATTTAGAAAGCCATCACGACAAGTACCCTCTCTAATCTTGCAGATAAACTCACTGTTTCTGGTGGTGCTTGACACATTAACAGTCGAGTAAGCAGCAGACTACAGACTAAAAAGTGTAAAGATGAAAAAAAACAAGACAGCCTTCCCATCAATGCACCTAAGAACTGGAACAACCTCCCCGTAATCATTAGGATTGTCCCAACGATGCTCCAATTTAAGAAAGAGTCAGACTCATCTCTTTAAAGAATGCTACATCACAGTGCCTTAACCGGCTGCAACCCAGCTTCCTCTTCTATTACCCGTGGTCTTTATGCTTGTGTTTGACAATGTACAGCGCTCCACTGCCTTTTGGCTAGAAATACCATGAGGCCTGCTAAACTTTGCATATGGATCACATTCCAGAAAAAGAGTCCTGTGAGGCACAACATGTGTCCATCCATCCGTGGAATATTAATGTAGCAGCCATTAAGACCCTGGTCCTTACAGAGAGCATTACACTGACTGCTGACATGGAGCACAGAAGAGCATCAGTGGAGGGGTATGGGAGTACCTAACTGCTGGCCTATGCCCGGCAGAAACAAAGAACATGAAAGTGAAATGCCATAGAACATTCTATTTTACAAATTTTTGGCTAGTAAATCCGCTGTCCCACTACCCAGTGTCCATGTTCGGGCCCAGTGCAGTAGGGCAAGACTCCCACATTGGTATCGGTACGTCTGTGATGCGGAAATGCAGGCCCATCATAGGTTTTCAACTAAAAAATGGGGAATATCTACAAGTACCAGTCTGGTCCGCCTTAAGTTTTTCCCCATTCTCAGTCCCTTTTTCACCCACACTTTTTGCCTGCTTCTAGCAGATGAAATACCAGTTTCAAACAAGGGAATCGCCATTCATGCACGAGCACTGATAGGAAACTGCAAAACATGCACGAGTTTCAAGTAAAGTGCTGAGCGATTCCAAGAGGTCCCTTTAAGCAGCGCTCTCGCGCGCTGCATAGCGAGACCTAAGAAGAAGCTGTGGCAGACATGCAAAACTTGTAATTCCTTTTGCCAGACAAATTGGAAATTACTTGGCCTTTACAGAACGCTTTCTATCTCATCTTAGGTACTGCAAGAACTTGAGACAAAGCCTGACAAAACATAACCAGAAATCAAAGCCAGAAAAACAAAATATTTAATAAATGTATCAGTACTGGTTCATATACCTACGAATCGAAATCAAAGGGAACTACACTTTGTGATGTGGCATATGTGGCCATGTACCAAGCACTATCTTAGCCCACCGCTGAGGCCTTCTGGCCCCTCTAGCCATTTTTGTATTGGTCTGTCTCATGATTCTAGTGGCTGTATGGAGCAGCCATTTTGAAACGCTGCCCACTATACAGGTTTGTAGTATTTGCTGCAATGTGAGCTACACGAATCTTTGGGGTCATTACAAACGCTAATACTTCAGTACCCGTCTAAAACACGGAAACAAACGCTTCCAGAACTTTCATCCAAGTGATAAAATACGAAAACCTGCCTCTCAGAAGACTATCTCCCACAAGCCCGTGCTTTCCACGTGAAGAATGAGCGTCTCCGGCTGGAAGAATGTGGATGTTCCCCCAACTACAATAAATACAGTTGCTTGGCCGGAGTGATGTTTTGATAGCACGTGCTCCGGCACATCTGCGCCGTGGAGCAGGCCTCGCGCCTCTTTCGAAGGCTTGCAGCCTGACCACGACCCAGTCATCTGGAGGAAGGCGAGCTCTTTTCTGGGGCATTTAAAGGCAATTGAGTCATAAATCACATTGAGAGATTAGGCTCATATCTGCGAAATATTGCAGTTGGTGTGAGTCCAAGCAGAGCCGCGAGGCTCTCTGCAGCAAGGTTTGGATTAGGCAACCACTGAGCTGATCCCAGAATGCGGATGCATGCCGAATAAAAACATGCCACTAGCGGTGGGGTCAGCAGGGTGTTGGCTAGCATGCTTATGTCCCTCTGAGGAGAGGAGTGGTAAAGAAAAGCATACTCCATTAAAAGGTGCTAACCTAAGACACGCAGGGCCTGATTCGCAGAGGGCTGGCGGAGGCCCCGCAGTCGTGGGGGCAGTAGTTAATTTGTGATAAAATAAGTGCTGGGGCTCTCGTCAGGAGCCAGCTGTCACCAGCCCATTGCTCCTATTAGCGCCGCCTATAACAGAACCAACTACTAACCATGAAACCCTACAAGTGGGGAGAGGATGTGTAGTAATGGCCATAGCTGATGACTTTAGAGCTCGAGAACAAAGTTCGAGTCTCGGCATACGGTGAACATCCTGTGATTCTAGGCACTTAATTTTCCCGTACCCAGCCGCGGTCGGTAGGGGAGTACCTGCCGGGGCGGTGACGTGGGGAGGGACAGGGTGGGGATTAGTAATGTATGGATAATGGAGGTTTGCAGGTAAGTAAACATTTAAATAAATCAAACGGATTTTGTTGCGTGCACTGCATCCCCAAATGCAATGCAGTGCGCGCAACGAAATTCGTTTGATTTATTTAAATATTTACTTACCTGCAAACCTCCATTATCCATACATTACTAACCCCCACCCTGCCCTTCCCCCTCCCCACGTCACCGCCCCGGCAGGTACTCCCCTACCGACCGCGGCTGCCTGTACCTACCAAAAATGAACGTGTCCTGAACCGTTGCTCATGAAAAGCACTCCAATACATTTGGGTCGAGTTCAAGCTTTAAGTGCCGGTGTAGATGATTAAGTGTTGGTGCTGAGCACAGGAAACAATCGGCTCAAACTGAGCACTGCATGGGGAATCTCCGCACTCGGGACGGAATCTCTGCAATGAGAGAAGCGGCCCTTTGTGAATCAGGCCCTATGTATTTGTTATTTGTCATCTCACTTAGTAACATATATGGGCATACTCACATAGGTAAATTCAATCAAAAGCAGAAATTTAGTTTGAATTTACATTATTTACGCCTGCCAGGAATTCACAAAGGGATTCAGCAGAGGTGTAAGCCCTTTTACCGGTGCAAAGCTCTTTGCAACGAATGTGGAAATGTCATTACTTGTAAATTCTACTCAAGGTGTGGGATTTATGGTACTCATGGGTGTTCCAAGGCACGGTCCACCTTTAATGTTTGTGAATGTCCTCAAATGATATGTTGGTGAGTATTCAGAAACTGCTAACATTTTCTTTTCCATCAGAATCAAAAAAAGCACAGGTGCACCACACCACAACACACAGTTCAATAAGGACAGTTATAGAGTCCAAATTCAGTAAGTAACGAGGGAAAGGTTCCTCAGTTTAATCTTTGTATTCCTTTACGTTGAAAATGACACAGTATAGCCAACGCGTTTCGTTCCAGTGCAGGACTTCTTCAGGGCGCTATATGGGAGAATAAAAAAAAACATATATAAAAGAGGGTGTAATACGAATGCTGCGTACAAAGAAATTTGTTTGTCCGGCAGAATAAATCAAACACGATATGGAGGCCATCCAAGTATAGGTCACGGTTAGTCACAGAGAGTAAGACACTCGACCCACCGAAAATGAGGTCAGAGTATGATTTCGTCTGCGTACTACACGAAGTCAGATTCCAATAAATCAGCAACGAGATGGAAGCCTTCCAGGTATAAGTCACGGCGAAGCACAGAGAATATAGCAATCGACCCACCAATATGAGGTAAATAGGCGATACAATCCATGTATTGCGCGAAATTCAATTCCAATCTACAAACTGTTCAAACAGTAGGTACAATCCATCTATGTACAGCTTCTCAGGCCAGGTCCTTTAAGGCTAGAGGACCAGGATCGCATTATGATAGTCGCAATCGAAGAAAATAGCCCCCAAACACGTCGCAGTAACGCAGCTGATTCTAATCAGTTGAGTTCCTGAGGGAACAAGCACTGTGACGGTGGGTGCTGTTCGGTGTGCACGCGGATCCCTGTATAGATGGAAGGGGCAATATTTATTTTGCGGAGTAATATTAGGTTAGGTGTTGGCATTGAGAAGGTTCCACTGTTAGTCCAAGAATTTATTTGTATTTTCCTTTCCATCCTTGAAGAGCTTGTGTTTTTACTCCAGCCAAGGGCTCACATGAATCCCTTTCGAGTATGAAAAGGGAAATGGATAACCCCAAAATTTGGTTGGGTATAAGAAAAGGGATTTCTCCACAGGGAACAATATTTACACTGAAAACTCTATGCAGAGCGAATGGTATCCTGATTGGAAAATCACTATTTTCCGTGGTATCTTCATGAAAACTTGTGCCAGCCACAGCTTTCACGTAGATTTCAATCAGATTTCATGAATTCCACAAAGTAGTAAAACAACACTCAGCTGTAGACTTAAAAATCTGACAGTAGTCTTACTACTATGTTTGTTAATTTGGCACGTTGTGTTTTTTTTCCTCACCGAAAATGATTCACTCACTATGGTAATGTTAGTATTTTCGATGAGGGGTATGTAAAATAACAACTCTCACAGAGGATTCCCATCTTTACTGCAACTGTGCTAATTTTGTGGTATTGTATCTTGACACAAATTTCAGACCACCTCCTTTAAATTAGCCCTTGACTGATTACTCAAGCAATTCAGATAGAAAGTGGGCAGAATGTACTAAGTTTCGGTTTGCTTCTTACATGATTTTTAGGTTGCGCATAAGACAATGCATGTGCTGGTTGTTGCAAAACGTATTGTTAGCATAGAGTGGACATAGGGCCAGATGTACAAAGCTAACGTTTTGCATTCAGACTGCCTGTTTTTGCTGACTTTGCACACTTTTCCACTGCTAACCAGTGCTAAAGTGTTTGGGCTCTTTCCCTAAAGCATGGTAAAATTGGCTTACACTCAATTGGCCTGATTAATTCACTTGTAGGTCCCTAGTACATTAGCTTACACTCAATTGGCCTACTTAATTCACTTGTAGGTCCCTAGTAAAGTGGCACTACGCGTGCCCAGGATCTGCAAATTAAATGCCACCAGTGGGCCTGCCACCAGTGTGCCTGCAGCACTTATTGTGCCACCGACGTAAGTAGCCTTCAAACATGCCTCAGGCCTGCCATTGCAGAGTCTATGTGTGCAGTTTTCAAATGCCATATCAACCTGGCAAAATAAACCTTTTGCCAGGCCCAAACCTTCCTTTTGAACACATACGTCACCCCTAAGGTAGGCCTGGACAGGCCAAAGCCAGGGTGCAGTGTATTTAAAAAGTTGGACCTGTACTTTTACATTTTACATGTCCAGGTAGTGAAGCCCTCTTAAATTCATTTTTCACTACTGCAAGACCTATCACTCAGATAGGATAACATTAGAGTTACCTTATTATATTTTGTAAGTGTAATTTCCAAATGGGAAGAGATGAACTGTTCATTTTTGATGTCTCTGGAATAAAATGTAAAATCCTAACGTATGGTGAAGTTGGATTTTAAATTGCGATTCTGAAAATGCCACCTTTAGAAAGGTGGCATTTTCTTCCTTTAGCCCTTTGGTGCCTGCAGCCTGTCTCTGATCACCTGACTGGGTGCAGTTAGCAGTTTGGCTTTGTGCATTCTTCCTAGACAGCCACACACAATGAGAGCTTATGTGTGACTCGATGGGCCATCACTGACAGGATGGGAGAGAGGAGATGGGCCCAGCTACACTTGAACCTGAATAGGCTGTGTCTCTTCTCCACACAAAGCGCTGCATACCCTCTGTAGTGAGTCTGGAGCCAGGGTCAGAAAGGCAGGGCATCTGTGCACTTCAAAGGAATGCCTCTAGAATGGCAACCCTACTTCAAAGGCACAGCTGTGTGTAAAAGAAGAACATCAGACACCAACTCTTCAGTTCACTTGTGGACAACTGGATACTCTGCCATCAAGGAGGACTGCTGTGCTGCTGAAGGAATGCAACTATGCTAGACTGCCCTCTGCTGGACTCCTGCTTTCCTGTGCTACCCTGCTGCCTCCTGCCTGGGTGAGAAGTACTGGGCCTGCATCCCTTGAACCAAGAACTCAGAGTGACTCCAAGGGCTAGTTGGCTGGCCTCCTGATCTGAAGCCTCCTGGACATAACAGGCTTCCAACAGCCTTGCATCTGCACCTGGACTCTGCCATCTGTGAATCTAACCTGCCAAGTGGTGCCAACCCAGTCCTGAACCCTTGGAAGTGGGCCTAAGGTACTAACCAGTCTTTGTGGATCCAGCAGAGCTGACATATCTCCTCTGCTACATGGTTCAAACCCAAGCAGAACTGCCACTTACTGCAGGGATTGGACTCTTCGCAAAGACCTGCCTCACAACCCACTACTTCAGCGAAGGGTCTTGCATCCCTCATCGACAGCAGCCTTGACGTTGATGCCAGACTCCGCATTGCAGCCTCACAGCTCTTCTGAACCGCTGCATTGCCCCAACTGCTCGCCGCACCCTCAACGCCAGAACATGCATTGCAAGCCCCACCAATGGGATCCTCGATTATGGCACGGGCCTTCGCTTCTCATCCTCACTGCATCTCGGAAACTACACATCGCTTCAACTACATGACGCATCTTCTACGCAGGTCCTCACAACGTTCCACAAATCAGGATTTAAGGTATTTTGTTCAGAGGGTCTAACTGAGTCCCTGTAGTGGGCCAGTGCTCCATCGCGGTCGGGCTGAACTTGTAACTTTGTCCCGGTCTGGTGCAGCAAGAAATCAACAGTTGGCACTTTGTGCTACTTGGGGCTATTTTCTCTAAACATTCAAAATTTTAATATCTCCAGTTCCACTGTTTGGATCTTTGTCATTTTAGTCTTACTTTATTTATTACATTAAGCTCTATTTTTTAACCTGGTGTGCAATGTATTTGTGTGGTATTTCCACTGTTTTCCTGTTTGAAGTGTTGCTCAAATACTTTACACATTGCCTCTAAATTAAGCCTGACTGCTCTGTGCCAAGCTACTAAGGGGTTGAGCACAAGGTAATGTGGATTTGCTTCTGGCTTACCCTGACTAGGATTGTGGTTACTGCCTGACCAGGGCTCTCACCCCAGTCAACCAGTAACCCAATTTCTAACACTTGTCCTTTTCCAAAGTGTTTAACAAATGAAGGCAGAATTGAAGGCGGAGTATTTCTAGTTCTTGGGTGCATGCAATTTTATCAAATGACCTATCAATAACGAGTTCACCATTTCTTTTTTTGTAGAAGCTGTGAAGGACGAAACATCAGATACAGAACTTGCAGCAATGTGGTAAGTTTATTTTAATGTTGTATAATGATGGCTGATGAAACAAGCCTAATGTACACTGAAGTTGCGTAATGTTCTGAGCATCAACTATTGCACAAAACAACCAGCCTGAAGCAAGACATTTGGGTTGATTTATTTGAACACTACTACATTGTGCAGCGCTGTTATTAATCTTCACAAATTATCAATTTTTCTTACAATGGCTAATTTGTGTTTAGAAAGACTCTATCGTGGTTGATTTCCAAGTCATATGTGAGCCTTTGTCTGGGGAGTTGTGCAAAGCCAGTTTTATTTTAGTTTCGGTCACAACTATTTAAATTATTATATTACTACAAGAAGCTCACATAAAGTAGCTGCTTTTTAAACGGGATTGTATTTTCCTAACCCAGACAGTGGAGGCACCCTCAATTGTCCTGATCATAGCTCGAGATAAATGGCATAGGGGGCAGAAACATGTCGACTTCTTGTCTCTGTCTCGGGAGGTCTGCAAAGCCAAGCTTATTTTAGCTTCTAATTGTCATTTCACAACTATTTAGATTATTATATTTTTACAAGAAGCTCACACACAGTAATTACTCCGTACAGGACTGCATTTGCTCAATCCAATCAGTGGAAAAGTATAGATGGGGCGCCCCCAAATCTCCTGAAAACAGATCAAGTTGAATGGCACAGGAAGCAAAAACATGTCGACCCCTTGTTAGAATGGTGTGTGAACCACATATTTTTAAATCTTTGTGAAAGAAGTCAAAGCAAAGAAAATGCATGAGTATAGACCAGCCGCAGCCCATGCAGGTAAGGGCAGTGGGGCCGGACGGATGATGACCAGGGAAAATGAAATAAAAATGAATTTCTCCTGGTCATCGTCCGTCGAAATCCCACCTTACCCAGCCCCACTGCCCAACGGCTCTTACCTGTACGGGCCGCGGCTGGTATAGACATTTCAATGCCATTTTATTATGTATCATTCCTAGTTACACACTGATTCATGTTGAGGTGTGTACACCACATGTACAAACACGAACATTTTGCTAATAAGTTTATCAAAGAGTGGCAGGATCAACCAGTCAAATAGGGTTCCCACAGAGCACAGGTAATCACCCGTTAGGGTCTCAAGGCACTGGGGTGGGATCTGCAGTTCTGTTGAAGAGCCAGTTCAGTCGAAAAGCCGGGTGTTGAGGTCCTTCCTGAATTGAGGCAGTGACGGTGATTGCCTGAGATGTAGAGGAGGAGAGCTCCAGGTCATTGCGGTGAGGTAGGAGAAGGATCTTCCTCCGACTTTGGCTTTGGGAATCCGTGGGATAGTGACCAGGGCCAGGTTGGCAGTGCAGAGGTGTCTGGTTGGAGTGTAGAAGGAGAGGCTGTGATTGATGTATGCAGGTGTGCATGAGGAGCCTGAAGGTGATTCTTTTGTTGATGAGGAGCCAGTGGAGGTTTCTCAGGTGATCGCCGATGTGTCTGTGGCGGGATATGTCCAGGATAAGTCTTGTGACGGCATTCTGGTTTCTTTGCAATTTCTTTTGGAGCCTTTGGGTGGTGCTGACATAGAGTGTGTTGCCATAGTCAAGTTTGCTGCTGACGAGCGCCAGGGGACTGTTCTTCTGGACTTGGTAGGGATCCACTTGAGAATCTTTTGAAGTGTGTGGATGCAGGAGGACAAGATGGTGTTGATTTGGCAGTTAATTGAGAGCGAGGAGTCAAGGATGAAGCTGAGGTTATTTGCATGGTTGGTGGGTGTGGGGGGCTCCCGAGCGCTGCGGGCCACCAGGAGTTGTCAGAGGCAGAAGGGGTTGTTCCCGGGATGAGGACTTTGGTTTTTTCGGAGTTGGGTTTGAGGCAGCTGTCCTTTATCCAGGTGGTGACTGCCTTCATCCTATTGCGCAAGTTGTTCTTTACGGCTGTAGGTTCGTCAGTGAGGGAAAAAATCAGCTGGGTGTCGTTAGCATAGGAGACGATGTTTAGTCCGTGGTTTCTGATGATGGCTGCCAGTGGGGTCATGTAGATGTTGGCGTAGCTGGAGATCCATAAGTGGGGGGTTGCGTGATGATGTGTTGATGTCTGCGGAGGTCAGTGGTGGTGTCTTGCGGAAGGCAGTGTCAAGTTGATCTTCAGTGACCTTGTTCCAGCTTTTGCACGGATCGTGGTGGGTGCAGTGGTGTTGGGTGGGTTTGGTGAAGGAGAAGTTGATGCAGCGGTGCTCAATCAGTCCAGGATAGTAAAATGGTCTCAGTATTGAAGCTCCGAAAGTGGGCCTCCACATATTAGGGACAGGTGTTGCAAGAGCCAGGACTGATGATAATGCAACTGTTACTAAAAAATAATGTATTTTGTAAATATTCTTGTTGTGAAAACAACAATGACGACAATAGAGGTCAATCAGCCATAAAACCTGTACGTAATTTATGCAGATGGTTTCCAGTGCTCGGCACAACAACTTAATTGTCTGCACCGGTGCTAGTGTCAGTCCACCTTATAGTGGCGCTGTCTTTTTAAT
This sequence comes from Lissotriton helveticus, assembly GCF_964261635.1. Lineage (NCBI taxonomy): Eukaryota > Metazoa > Chordata > Amphibia > Caudata > Salamandridae > Lissotriton > Lissotriton helveticus. The sequence goes on along the minus strand of NC_136059.1, from coordinate 1,131,178,967 downwards.
TTTGAGATGAGCACAACAACCGTGTTTATTAAATCAATATACATTGAAAATAAATAATTCTGGAATAATAGGGTATGGGTTGTGTAGGCTACAGTTACTGTCCGAGAAGGGCCCTGGCACTTAATTTTTTATAAATTAAGCACTGCATAAAATACAGGTGGTACATCCAAACTTAGCTCGAGTGGTACCCTATTTTACAAAATCTGTGTATTTTAAGAGTAACTTAAGGAGGAAACTTGCCAGGCCAGGATTTTGAGAATCTGGGCAAATTGTATAAGCCCCAAAGGTTTAGCAGTGATTAAAGTGTATGCCTCACTAAGAAGGCACTGCCTTGATGGACCCATAAACTTCTTTTTGTATGATGTTCATGTACGACCACTTTAGACTAGCGGGGTGCACACCTTTTCCATTTCCAAACTGTAATGCTTCGGGTTGCTAAGAATATATTCTCATCTTAGTATAACTATCTCACAAGAGATTACCCCGTTTGTTAATAGAATGTGTTTATCCCTCTTTTGTGATTCCTGATTGAAAAAAAGAATGAAAGTCAGTTGGGTTTTAATGTTTATTAGTACTGTGCTGTACATACACACAATTTACATCGAGTTGTATTGCTCTTGACTGTTAAGGCGGAGGGTCCTGCAGCAATGTATTGCCAGGGCCTGCAAAATAAATTAAAATATATTTTAAAAATAGGATCAGGATGTGGTGAGAGAGGAGGATGGAAGAGCAGGTGAGGGTGAGAGAGTGTAGGTGAAGGCTTTGTGGGGCTTTGGGCCCACAAGGCTTTGTGGGGGTAAAATAAACATAAAGCTGAGTTGGGGTGGAAAGAAGCAGCACATGAGTGAACAACATACTCGGCGGGGGAGAAGCACACAAGGAAGAAAGCAACATTGAGCACAGTGGGTGGGGGAGTTTGGCAGGGAAGAAGAAGCACATGAGAGAGAGCAGCACAGGAGGGAGAGAAACACGGAGGGTGGATATTTAGTGGCGACGAAGCAGAGGAGTGAAAGAGCTGGTACTATCATAGAGTACCTAACCAAAAAGAAAAGCATACTCTTCTAAAAGTGAGCATTAGAAGTATATGAGTCAGCCTTTCAAAGGATGGTAAGAGGCTATGCTCCAGGAAAGTGACCAACACATGAAGAAGGTAAGCCATCAAATAAGAAGCAGGCAAATGTGAGTGACACTAAAGCCAACTAATGATAGGCAATAATTGGGCAGTAAGTCCAATGTAAATTCTTAGTAAGTCCACAATAGGTCTTTTGTCAACCAGATAGCTTGCGATGTCTGATAGGCTAGACTTAACAAGGAAGTGCCCCCGCTGTAACTTTTCATCTGAGCTAGGAGCAGTTGCCAGCGACAGAGAACGAGGCAGTGGTCCACAAGAACTGTTGCCTCCTCCTTCTTGTCGCTCCACAATGTGTTACTTTCCCGCTTATTGTGAAACTGGTCACTCCAAGAGACAGGCATTGCAATTGTAACACATCTCAAACTTGAAAGCAGATCCTAGTCCCTGCTTTCCCTGTAATACATGAAAAGATACGTGGACAAAAGCACCTCATAAACATTCATGAGGCTAGTTTGCTATTTGTTTTGCACAAAATTAGTATATCAGGTGCAAGGCACAGAACTGGTGTTGTACTGTGCTGCACAACTGTCCTGCAGCAATGTGACAGAATCAGTTAAATGTAATCTCTTTAAGACCTTTCCTCGTGGTTCAGTAGGCGATTAGGGGAAGGAGATTTGTAGATAATAGGAAAGTATGAAAAAGTATAAACTGCTCTTCTGCCCAACCCCCTTCTTTAATATTTTCACCTAGTGGCCCCACAGGCCCAGACCGGTCGGACAGTCATACAGGAATTCATTCCAGCTTCCACCAGAAGTGCAATTTTGTTTTCTTTGAGCTCCAACCAAATAAACCCCTGCTATTGTATTCAATCGCAGCGTGACCAGCACCGGGAGCATCCAGGCTATACGCCGTAAATCACTTCTCAACAGCAGAGAAAATGTTTTTCATCGCCCCAGGAATCCAGAAGGGCCAAAGCAAACTCGGGATGCCGAGCCGCGGTTGGCTTCTCCCTCAGAAGGGCGGGCTGTGGTGCGGTGTCATCAGGACGGCCCGCGAGGCCTGGCCACGCGGCCCCATGGGTCATCCTGGGCTCCACATCCGGCCTTGTGTTACTATATCAGACCAAGTAAATATTACTGTTTCTGGGCACATATGGGTATTTATAGAGAGAATATAAAAAGGTAAACTATCCTCAGGGCACAAGTCCTAAAAAAAGAATTGGGGACACTGAGGTCTCAACAGGAAGTGACGTCACGAAAGGTGGCGTGCACCATTAGACTCATCTAGCACATTCCTCGTTCACCCTGGTGTATAAATGATCTGTTAGATGTTCAACATTTGATTCATTGCCTTTTAGACTCCCCATTTGACCCCTGTTTTGATGATTGTTTTGGGTACTGGTTATTATTCCTGTATATGATTATTGTACGTACTCCCCTTATCTCGCTATGCTCCATCGCATAGCCCATTCCTACTCGTGCACTCAGGTTATATTGAGCTGTTATGTTTGTACTAGTTGATTGTTATGTTTGTACTAGTTGATTCAATGCTTATTTTAGACTCCCCATGTTAGACTCATTTTTTGATTTGTTACCTTTGCTTCAAATTGTAAAGTGCTCTGATATCCTTCGGGATCAAGTTCGCGCTATATAAAACTTTATAAATAAATAAATAAATAAAATTGCCTCCCCTCGCTCACACCTTAGATGCGATTGGATCAGAGAAGCCAGCACGTGAGCAGCGTTCTGAATAAGCTCCGATCTCGCCCCAGAGAGGCCAAAGAGTGAATGTGTGGCTCCAGTTATCAAGCTCCCGGTAAAATAAGTGGGGGGGTGCCGTCCACCTGTGTGGTACCCCGACTCGAGCCCTGACTATCCTCCTTTCAACATTTGGCCCATCCTCCCTCTCCCCGACTCATCCCAAACCTTTCTGATTACTATGAACCCCCAAACATCCTTCTCATACTCCACCCACCTTTTTTGCCATGCCACCCACTAACAGGTACCCATAACCTCGACTTACAAAAAACAATTTACTACTTCCCCTTTCAAATCCACTGCAGCAATCATTCTAGCCCTTCTCCAAACTCTACTAAACACGCAAGAAATGAAGAGCACAGACCCACTCAACGAATGCGAAAAACATACTAATCTACTATTAATCTCTAATCTTGGGTTCCAGAATTGCGCGCTACTCACCACAAAGCACTTCAACACCTCGTCAGGGTTACTATGCGCTATATGAATAGAATTTACATTTACAATATGTTTTCGGCTCAGGGTTCAGGGGTATTGAGCCTGCCTCTATTTCTTACCCGCATTTGTTTCAGATAATTGAAGCATTTTATGGAATCACAGCGTTGGATTTTTCTACAATACTGAAATAATACACTAAAAATAAAAGATTTGTAAATTCTATGTAATTAACATTGGCAAATTGTCATAATTCACCTAGGTTTGGTTGTGTTACATATAATTGAACCTTTGTGTGCATAACTTATAACTGCTGCAAATGACAACCATATGGGCATATATTTCCACCAGCATCGCTGCATTCGGACTTTTTCCTACATGCATGCATTGGATTAGAAAGTTTGTGGAATCTTATATTTGTAACTTTTTCTAGATAATGTTTCTTTTAATGCATGTTTATATACATATCGTGGAAAAATTGGCAATATTGCATAGCTGTCAATTGGATCCAAGTGGAATGGGGCACCAGCAGCGTGTGATGTTTAAGCCACTAGAAAGTGTAGTCAGAGCCTTTTTCTTTACATACTTCATTACTTCTCAAAGCAGGATCTTGTCTTGAACGATGTTTGGCATAATTAGGGTTTTGCTTCGATTACTTCAGTATTTGTTTCAGAGAGTAAATTCTACTTGCAGCTTCTATTAATACCTTCTTCCCATCTGTCATTATTACAGTTGTATTTGCCTTTTTGCCCTTTCTTTTTGGTGTTTTATATCAAATTTGAGGTCTTTGAGGTGTGAGGTGGAGAGAAGGGTCCAATATTAAAAACCACAGTTGTTCCAAAGTCATCTCTTACTGGACTTGCAGCTAAGGGGGTGGAATTGTCTCAACTTCATCCCTAGACGTGTTCCACCTCCCACACTTTTATCACATGTAAGCTGAGGAGATGATACATGTTGTCCTGAGTGTATGTACTTGAAAATATTTCCCCTTGGTAATATAGTGTAGTCAATATCCTATTCTGTAGTCACTATTTTTGTAAGTCGATAATTTTGAACACGATATTCAGATAATGTATTCCACATTCTGATCTCAAAACAAATGATTTGGGTAGCTTGGAGAATGTAAAGAAGCACGGCCACCTATATATACGAATGTACTCTGAGGCCGTCAGGAGCTTTTTGACGCTATATCAAGAAAGAAAAGACCACATGGATTATTTGTGTACTCAAAAACAGAAGCTTGACCGAATGTGTTACTTTATGTCGGTCTATAGGCGCAAAACATTTGTTGTTGTGTGTAAGTTCAGTTTTCATTCCAGCAATCAGTCTGTGTATTTCAGATGAACTTCTTTGCCATTTTCTTTGCCTTTCCAGGGTTTGGATTGATTGGTTGTTCTGGTACTGGACTCCAACTCTGCCTCTGAACCCCAAATGAAAATGGCAAAGAGTATTGCAGACAGGCAGTGGGTCCAAGGAAACTCTGGGGATCTTAAATGCTTCTGTTTGATTATCGTGGGTGTTTGCAACAACATTCTCGTCCTCTAAAGAACTGGCAGATGGCAGAACCCTTGGAAAGGAGAGGGCTAGGTGGAGATGTATCTACTCAGGGGCAACCCGAGCCACCCTGTTTCTGAGGAACCATTTACTGTGGTGGTTAAGGACAATTCTACAACACGAAAACATTTTGCAACCCTAAAATAAATTAAAATGTCATCAGCCTCTACGTAGATTTTCTTTACATCTTTACAGGCTACGGTTTCTACTATTGGCTGCTCCGTGCTCACAGACCGGCCCCTAAATAGTTCAGTCGGTGGCACCAACCCACTTCCTACTCCCTTGGGCTGTGTGGGACAATCTGTTGCCCAGGCCTCTCGCGAGTTATTATGTACCTTAGGACTGGCATATTTACAAGATGTCATTGCCATCTTAGCCGCGGCACACTTTTCAAGGAGTCCATCTTGTTAATTGACATGTGATTCATTGACCGTGGCGAATTTACATTTGGGTCAATATCGCTCACAAGCAATATTTAGTTGCAGCTTAATATCCCCTACCAGCTACTGTATTTGTCCAGGGTGTGCAGTCACGCAGATCAATTATGGCATACCTACAATATCCTACCATCCAGTCCCATCTTGTAAAACAAATGTACAAAGTCTTTATTGAAAGCAGCTGTGTTAGCTTGTCAACATCAAATGTTGTTGTTTTTGGAACATTCTTCTGTTAGTCTCATATAGAGGTTGGCCCACAGTGCGATAAGGCAGTAATGCAGTGTTTACTGTATTGAGTAAGCCAAGGAATGTATAGATAGCTTTACCTTTTGGCGAACAATTGTTGGCATGCACTTTAGGGACAATTTAGCTGTCTGACGGATAGTATTTCAACCTCTCACCACCTCTTGTAAAATATTGACCTTTGCATTGTGATTTTATAGTTAAGTGCTACATATTGAACTGATGAATGTGAAATGGTTGCTGGGTTAGATCCACGAGGCTTAATAAACTACACAAATATGAGAAATAATATTCAATGTGGACTTTACTTACTAACCAATTTTTTTAAAGTTATAAATCTATTCACCAAAGGTTTTCTCCTGGGTTTTGAGGATTCACAAACTCCTCAAATGTTCTGAGGGAAATATATGCAAAGTATTGCTGTCCGTGTGCTTGTCACTTCTCTCCATTTACTCTTTCCAGTGATGACAATCTGCAGGAGGATGTGTAGCGGGAATTCTCATTAGCACATTAAATGTTTTTTATCTTTTTTACTTTTTACCGGGAAACCACTTTTCCTGGGAGAAACTGCCTTCCCCTGAAGGCCTATGAAATAGGAAGATATTTTCATGTGTATCACTCTAATTTGCCCATATTTGCCAGCCTTATTGGTAGGTGCAGGTGAGTAAATTGGGTGGGAAACACCTTTAGAAATGTTTGTGAATATCCACTATGTTATAATTTTGTGAGTCTTCTCTGCCTCCTAATCGCTAACCAAGACCCGTCGTCTGTGAAAGTCCATGATCCTGCCTCTATTGTTAAACCTAGGAGGGAGGTGCACCTGCTGCACCAGCAGATTTCCTATGGTTCCATCTATGGGCCAAAATGCCGGAATATCCACGGCCAGACTGGGAACCCAAAACAGCACTAGCAAATTTATCATAACAGCCCCGGGAGTGGTGAGGGGCAGTGAAGTGTGAAGCACTGCTGCTTGCTCACTTTGCCACTGGGTTCAAGTTAGCCTGGCTGATGAGGGGTGTAACCCAAAACTGGTCCCAGGATGCTCGGTTCCAGTTCAGGGAAGACCTGGCTTGGCAGTTCAGGATGGACTGTTCCCATGAGGCACAGGGTCGACTGTTTTACATATAGCTGGGTCTGAACTGGGGTGGTGAAATGAGCTGAAACGCTATGATGGATTCAGCCCAGATCTGTGACTGGGGTGAGTGTCTGAAAAGTTTCAGCACTCCGTCCATCATCTTTTTTTTAATGAATTTTTTTTAGGATATTTTTTATTTTTTTATTTTAATGTGTTAACCAAAAAGCCAAAAAGAGCAAAGTACACAATACACCAGCATTATAAAGACAATACATGCTAAGCACAACAGTGATAGTTGTCGATCTGGTTTTCTGGAGCAATAGGTTTGAATAAATAGGCAACATATGGTTGGTACACATCATTCGTATCTCGGAGAGTACAAATGTGGCAAAAATACAGTAGCAAGGCAATTATTAATACAATCAAATGGAGAGATATCAATCAGCAATCACTCATAATCAGGGCTTACACTGCAATTTGAGGGGGGGGGGGGTAGTCAAGGCTCTGGTCCAGTCGCCACTGGATGTTCCAGGAGATATGTTTTGAAAGGGTCCCAAATATCCTGGGCCGGGACGAAAGTGGGAGCAGCTCGGCATAAATGCATGTTTGGTCCTGCCAGAGTATCATGTCACTAATCCAATCTTTGGATTTGGGAGCGCGCCCGCGGCCCCTACGGCAGGCCACGTAGCGCCTGGCAAGTAACCGTCCATCATCTCCTTGTGTTTGCTTTGTTCGCCCTATGTTGTCAGGGTATGCCCAGATGTGGGTACCTTACTCACTTTGCCACTGGATTCAAGCTAGCTTGGCTGAAGAGGGGTGTTACCCCGAAATTGGCCCAAGGGTGCTTGTTTCCGATCCAGGGAAGACCTGGCTTGGCAGTTGGGGCTGGACTGTTCCCATGTGGCACAGGGCCAAGACTGATTTGCATATAGCTGGATGTGAACCGTGGTGGTGAAGTGCGCTAAAGGATGATGATGGATTCAACCCAGATCTGTAACGGGGGTGAGAGTCTGAAACGTTTCAGTGTTCCATCCATCATCTCCTTGTGTTTGCTTTGTTACTGGGGGCTGATATTGCAGCACTGCTGCAAAATCTCCCCCCAGTAACACAACCAACCCCACTGCATGGCCTAAGAGTACAATTATATCACTCAGTCTGTCTTAAATCTGCTGCAAGAATCCTGCTATCATTAAGAGTCTCTGTGGCAGTGTAATACCACAGCAGTCACTCACTGCAAAGAAGGACAGTTGTCTGGTGGTCTGACTTTGCCAGAGAGGCATGTACATTAAACGAAAAATAACACGTGGTTAAGGACAGCATTACCCTCCTATGAGATCAGTGGGCAGGCATATTTGTGTTCATTTGCACTCAAGCTTAACCATCGATACCTCAAAAGAGGGCAGGATTAGGGTTTGCAAGCACACAGGAACTTTTCCCAAAGGTAAATAAGTGGCGGTTTTCATCACTTACAACTTTAAAGTGCCTACATGAATCAATCAATTAATCAGGGTTCTTATAGAGTGCAGCTAATCACCCATTAGAGTCTCAAGGCGCTGGGGGTACTGCAGTTTAGTCGAAGAGCCAGGTCTTGAGCTCCTTCCTGAATTGAGGCAGTGAAGGTGATTGACTAATATGTGATTACCAACCAGCAGATTAGCTGTAATAACTAGAACATGCGTTAACATCGGAAAAGGGTGGTACTCAGACCTCAAGAGATAAAATATACTTTATGTTTCAGCACCTAGGGCATGATTGACAATAGTTTAGGTGAATAAGTAGGACTTCATCTTGGCAGAAATGCTACTTACTCATGGCTATCAAAGAGTAAGTGCCAGTATTTGTAAATTGGGCTTAAAATGATTCGGTCTAAAGTCATTTTTTATAAAATAAAAGATACTTTATATTTACGTATCATAACATGCGAGCATACACTTATTACACCCTTTGTATAGCTGAAATCTCAATATGACAGAGTGTGAACAGTCCCATTTATAAGGAAGCACAACAAGTGCTGGGATATAAATTGCAAAGGATAAAGAAAAGGGGAGCGAGGAGCCAATCCTAACTCCCCGACTGCATAAACCCTGAAGGCAGTGGGAAAATCCCAGGCTCTGCAGCTAAAATATTCCAGACCCTTTGAAATTGGGCTATTTTGGATAAGGGCGGTTCAGTGTGCCTCGGCCCTGCTAATATACCAATATTCGTCATTGTAAACCCATCAGAAACGAGACTGGGGCACCAAAGATGTATCCCAAACTACTAAAAGCAATCTCTCCCCTGACCTGATTCCAATAAGTGTTCGCTAGAGGTGAAAGGCTCACTGAGTCAAAATTATGCAAAATAGCATTGGTATTTAGCCGTGAGTTTTAATCCCAACTTTGCTTTACTGCACCAAAAATGTAGGTGATTCTGGACAAATCACTTTGTGCCCCCAGAGTGAAAAGTCTTACATTTCCTTCCAAGGCTTATAGCTACATTTGGATTAAATGTTTGCTTTTTAAGGAACTCGTAAAGAATTCTAGGAGTTATTTTGAGAATCTCAGCATTCAGATATTCTCATGATTACAAAGTACGTATACTGAAAAGTAACAAGTATATATTTTAACATGTGGAAATGAAACCCAAAAGTGAATTTTTACTTTAAAACCTTTTTGTTTATTTTCCTCGCAAACAAAACCTTTTCCCTATATCTGTGTACATTTCAGGCATGTTATTTTCCCATTCTCACTCAGAATGTACATTTACTACTAGCATTCAAAAGAGTGCATCTAAAAGGGTATTTAGAGTGGCAGTCTACCTATAAAATGTTACAAAATATCCACACGCTCACACCTGTGTGCTGCTCATCACCATTTCTAGGTGGATCCTGCATGGAACACCCACAAACCCTTAACTAATAGCACATTTGGTCACACTGAAAATTCACTGTACTTTAGAATATGTGTGGGCATAATCCCATATGAACTCAATTTTCCCAAGCAAATGCCAATATTTGTGTGTTAAGTTATACTTTGGTATGCCAATAGCAAACCATGTTGATATTTAAAAAAGGCAGTATTGTATACTCTCAAGTGCTGTTCGAATTATGTTTTCTTACCATCTCATTATCACATCCTGGTTTCTGAGGTCAGGTTTCAATAAGACTATACTCCTGCATTCTTTCCAGTTATATGTAGAACACCATTGCTTACTTTTGGATGGTGCTGATGCTCATGCTTAGGGACCAGGGCTTATTTCTCATCATTAGGCTTTGACATTGTGCAAGAGAAGGAAAGGCAGAAAAGAGAGATAGAAGGAGAAAGAGCAAGATTGAAAACTATAACAAAAGTAAAAGGCAGGTGTGAAAATGGACCTGCAAGAGTGACAAAAAGAGACGGAAAGTAGAAGGTGGTGATAGAAAGAGGCATTAGGTGGAATCAAGCCTAGGCAGCCTTGGTATTGGATAATCCCAGCATTCGCCACCACCAGCAGTGGACTCCTAACAAAAACTTTGGCCCTTGCTCTTATTTTTAGTTTTTTAACAAATTAGGCATTGTAGAACGCAATATATTGAGATGCAGTTGGTGCGGTAAAAAAAAAAAGGTCAATGTAAAATGCTCCACGTAAAACGCTCCACTCCTCCTTGGATCTATACATGGTTTATTCCAAATAACAAAATTACTAACATAATTTTGTCAGTTGAGTAGCTCTTTAGTTCCTAAAAATGTATAAAGAATATTTGCCGGAATCGCCTATCCCTTTCTCTCTAGATCAAATACCCCAGGACACTAAACGGGTGCATGTATCAAGAAAGTCCAAAGAAACAAAATCTGATAGATTTTACTGGCTTGGTGCCTTCTTCCTTTCATTGGCTGAGCACCACAAGGAGGTCAGCTACATTAGGTTGCTACTGTAGGAACCAAACTAGCACACTGAGAGTGGACAGGGACGTTACGTACATGATGTTTCTTGTACACTGGAAGACACGCATCCTTGAAGTTCTTCCACGCTTTTACTGCAGTATCACTCTTCTAGGATGATCATATAGGTCTACTTTTGCCATTCTTTGTTATGTTTTTTGCATAATCCCTCATAATAACACTATTAAAGAAATTATTTTAATCTTTCATGCGCAAAAAATAATTCGGTTAAATAGATCCATTTAGTCCACATTTTCTTATGGCCATGTTTAAGGTTTAAGCCAAAGACTGGTGTGTCGTGGGTTACATGGCCTACAAGTTTACAAGTAGACATTATTATTACCAAAGCCCCCTACTCCTGCTGAGGGGTCTCAAGCACAGGCCTCTTGTTCCCCTTGCACCACGCGTGCTGCCGCCACCAGCCCAGTTGAGGGTTCTACTTGCCCTCCACCACACATGCTCACCAAATAGATCCATTTTTCTTGCTCAGATTCAGTCTGTCTATCACTAACCCGGCACATCTGGGATGTATCTGAGCTCTTCCGCTGGCCCTTGATTAAGCACAAGACTTTGTTTTTGAATAATGTTCAAATACAACATAACCGCACAGACCTTATGACTCAATACAGAGGTAAGTTCGCGGCAGTCTTGCTGGGCTTCAGCAAGGTCAGGGCGAGGTGGCGGACAACTTCCCTGGCTACAATTGATGGGAAGAGCCGTCGGTCCATGCGTGTCCTCTGGATGAGCCCTCTGCAGATGCTGCCCGGCCTCTTATGTTTTGCTCTACAACTCATTCCAAAAGACACTCCGGGGAATTGGAACACTGTGGAAGGCTGCAACACAGAGCACCGAGCCTTTTTAATTTGTATCTCTGCATCATCCATCAGTGTAAACGTGCAGATTTAGGAGGAATTCATTATTCTGTGAGACAACAGGCCATGGTTGTAATATTTGATTTCCATGAACACCCAGGTAGCCATGTTCAAAAGGCCACGTCGCCACTGCAGTATGCTGTCCAAAGAAGAGACTGTGCTGTGCTCTGTTCTGCCTTCTCTTTTGTTTTAGGCTCCAATACCTAAACTGTAAAGCCTAGAAGCAATACATTTAAAAGAAAATACTGGCATATAAATGGCAAAACATTATTACAATGTTTATGGCTATTACCTCGAAAAAGTAATTCCCCAATGAATAGAAATTAAACAAAAAGCCCTGACCCAGCTCTAAACATTAGGCTAACGCTGACCCTAAACCTTGGCATAATGCAAATGTAACCCGAATTCCAGGCCTGTGCATAAGCATAATGAAAACCCCATCTCTATCCGCAATTGTTTGTGAGTTTAAACCTTACGTTAAATATAAAAGCAAATCTAGCCCTGTGTCCTGAACCTAGCAAGTAGTGTTATACCAAAACTACAAGTCTAGGTCTAATGCTAAGCTTACGCCTTAAACAAATTTAAAAGTATACATACTGTTTTGCATGCTTAAGTGTGTCACCCTACGTGGGACGGATATGCTAAGATGTGGGTCCCGTGCACACTATGCCACTGGAAGCTAGCTATACCTGTCTGATGAGCCCTAATAAGGGTGAAACCAATCCTGGTTGCTTGTTTTCCAGTTCAGGGAGGACCTGGCTTGGCAGTTTGGGCTGTACTGATCCCATTGGAACAGGGTCAAGACTGTTTGCATATGGCTGGGTCTAAACTGAGGTGGCACGGGGTGCAAAATAATGATGAACCTGGATGACACCTCCAGAAATTACCAGTGGCTGGGGTTAATTCAAGCCGTCCAACTATCACTTTTTATGCCAAAGGCTAATGTAACCTTCATTTTAACTGTGGGCAATTTTGTGAAATATAAATACAGAACATGCATTTTTTGCGTAAAATATTTCAATATTAACGTATTTAACCTCCGCGTTTCCGGTACAGGTTTTATTATCTATTATCTCTGCAAGCCTTTTAATTCCCGCCCTAATTATGGATCTGATGGTGGCTTGATGGATTCTTTACAGTCTTAAAACATATGATTCAAACTGGAAGGGAGGCACGGCTTGCTATTCTGCTGGCAAGTGTTGAATGCACAGTACCTTAAAGAGATAAAAGTGTGTTTCTCCTACATTCAGTATGTCTCGATTTAGGACCACTGAGATAAATCATTTAAATCAGGAGATGATGTCACAGGAAAATGACCAAACTATAGGATGACATTTCCATAAGTCCCTCCACATGCCACAAAAGAACAGCTTCAAACACAATTCGGCTCTGAAGTCTTAATTAAACTATCATGAAACATTCTATATGCTCATAAGTTTGTAGATATGAACTTTTTAACTTGCAAAAATTACAAACATAAACATGGGAAATGTTTTAAAGCTGTTAAATCTGCAATACTTTAATAAAAGCTTTTGAAAACACTTATCAAGATATATCAGCAGCCTTCATTTTGTAGCCCTATCTCTTGTACGTACCTTTCTATATAGTTGTCTCCACTCTACCGCTTAAGGATTTCTTCTGAATATCCCAGTAATTCTGACACGGGTGCAAATAGCTGCTTGCTCTCGAATCAGGTTTACATGTAGTGCACATATTTTGCATTGTGTTTCCCCTGCAGAAACTCAACATACTGAGTATTGCAGCTCATACCAATGGAAAGCATTTGGTATTACTGCATTATTCCCCCATGCCTACCTGCGAAACTCATAATAAAAGAGGATGTAGTCTATCGGCTAAAGTGGTCGACCTCGAAGATGGGGAACCGGGTTCTGGGCAAATCACTTAATTTGCCTGTGCCTAAAAAATGAATGTGTCTGGCTGTAACACAATTGGTGCTCATCTAAAATGCTCTGATACCTTCGGGGTGAGTTTGCGGCTATATAAAAATACAACAACTAAAATACCACACCTAAGAAATCTGTGGTATCAATATTTATCATGTGCGTTATAACTCACAAATACAAGGATCTCCTTATAGGGCCTAAGAACAGTAATAGGCTCCCTCCACAATACACAACCTACGTGCTGAAACAAATACCCGAACAACACACATGGTGCACAGGGAAGTGCTTTATTGTCACGCATTTGCTCTTTATACAGTGCACAATAATGGGGCATTAGAGCCAGCGCTACAATGAAGTACATAGAGGGTCAGATCGTGTATGTATCCCAAAATGCTACCATCTGTGTCTGTGCAAGGGTCATTTCATCTCCTGCCATCAGAGCCCAACTCTGGAATTCACTAAAGTTTCCAAGACCAGTGGCATCATGCATCAACTACTGTTGGTAGATCCTACATTTATTTATTTATAAAGTTTTATATAGCGCAAACAAGATCCCGAAGGATTTCAGAGCGCTTTACAAACAGGATGGAAGGAGTGTAATACATACAATAGCGACATGTTTCCTCCTGATGTTTGAAGCACCTTTGGCAAATGTTCTTCTTCAGGGCCACTTTAGAGATCAGTGCCCATGATCTGCTCCTTCTCGTATTCTGACCATCTCCAATATTCCACGTAATTTGTCTACTTACGCTGAGGTTCATCTTCATAGGTGGAGGCAAGGGAAGCAACAGAAGGCATTGGATGCTGCCTAGCTGACAATCCAACCAATCTAAAGCACATCATGTTTCCCAGCTTTTGGTGAAGTTCTTCAAAATGATCACAAATATTATGTTGGATTAGCAGTCTAGGGGCGTAAAACAGGGCCCCGAATCCCAGAGATATTTTAAGGCATGAGCAAAGTGGGCAATTTACCAGGCCCCCCGCTTTCCAAGGGAAAGTTTCCTTCAGCATATTATTCAACATTGTTTGACATCATGGGACTTGATTTAGAGGAAAATGATTGATAAAATACAAAGTTGTTTCTAATGGCCCCCCTAAAGTATAGCTTGGTCAAGGCCCCAAAAAACCTTAAATTGACATTGCCACATCCCTTGCGGTTCAGGGGAAAGAGAAGAAGGACCTTTGGTCCTCGGGGTAGCGTGTCCCAATCAACTGTTATCCACCTGTCATTTTCATCCTAAAAAGTGTATCTGGGTGTGAAAGGGCGAAACTGCACGTATTTTGCAGTGGGGTCCCCTCAGGTTTCCTTATGCTCTTGTGGAATTCTATGTAACCAATGAATCGGGCCAGGCTTGTTATCCTAATTGACTAATTATTTCGTTTGGTTGTAAAACAATATTTATGAAACAATGCTAACTTCTACACATCCGAATTATAAACTCCCCACGCCCGTTATTTGTCCATTATATATGTAAACGTTTTGTTCATGTTTTTATAAAAGATCAGACCCTAAGTCCATTTTATGTGCAACGTTTCGTGCATATTTTAAAACCATGTTTGGGGAGCACCCCCCAGACATAAACTACTAAAGTGTTTTACTAATATCTGATGCCAAGAGTGCGGTAACATTTCAATGGTCTCTTTTATTATACTTTTTGTTGTTGTAAGAAACACTATCGATGTTCTTTTTCATTCAGGACTTGAGTGTACCAATGTTTATATCTAGTAATGCAAAATACAACTCAGTACAATAGAAGTGGGAAATGGCACAAACCTGGGGAATATATGATATGACCAGTTTATCATTCTGTAAAAAAATGGTAGCAGCTCTACCCGGAGAAGAGTAGAGGGTTTGTCGTTTGAAGCTGGGCTGGGCATGTAGCTTACTGTCATCTTCCCAGTAGGTGGGGACACTTTTTGTACTACTCAGGCATGTCGCTGAGATCTGCATGCATGACTTTATGTCAGGATATGGTCCAGCTTATAGAGGAAGGTGCATTATAATATAAATTATGACACTACTAAATACAACTGTGGTTAGCTAACACCAGCACAGCAGAATTGATTAATTGATTAGAGAAATGTAACGCCTGCCAAAGCCTGTGCTGTAGTTGCTTCTTTTTAATCAGTCTTTAAATTGAGGTCCGGCGCAGCGGCCAGAGCGGATGACTCCGGAGCGCGGGCGAGGGGTTCACGGCTCGATCGCTGGTGGCATTTTAGCTCAGCATCATGTGACTCTGGGCAATAGCTCACTTAATCTACCTGATGGCCCACCAGCACCTGGATACCTTTAGGGGTGATACGTTTGCGCTTTAAAAATGTGGAATTGTACTTGGATTTTCTGGTGGCATTGTTGCTAGATTTTTGAAGGGATATTATCATTATGATTTTTCCTTTCTCTCTGTCCTTTCTGACCCTTCTTCAGGTGCTCATTGCAGAGTGAACCACCATCCTGCCATCTCTCTACATGGCTGGATGATCAACACAATTTAAACAACCCTTACAAGATGGCCTTTGTGGAGATGCAATATTGTGCAACAGACTCACCTGCTTCCACCACACCCTTGCATTTACACAGTGTCCTGTAGCTCCCAAGAACTGAAAATCATCTCTGCAGCTTTTACTGCTTACCTCAAGCCAGAGTTAAGCACTAGGGTGTCACTTTAGACCCTCACGGATGGCGACCACAGCAACCAGATAAGTGGAAGTTCTTGCCTCTGCTTCCCTGATGGAGAACTGTCTGCAATATTAGAGACTTCCACTTGTCTGGTTAGGCTCTTACCCCATATTCTCTGCAGCCTGGCGGGGCTGTCTAGGGCAGTTATATACTTAGAGTCAAACATAAAGACCCTGCCTGGCCCCAGGTATAAATCAGTGAGGTGTAACTGATTTAGTACTCCAAATGTAGTGTAACCGGACATGCTCTAAACCTATCAATATTTACTTTAAAAATGTGCTTCTTTTTTTTTTGGCAGATCATTTGGAACAAGTGTTTCAAATAATTGATGAAATACTGATTAATCAATACAGTGTGGGCATTGTTTGAGGAGCTATGGCGCCATTATTATTACCAAAGCAATTTCATTTCATTAATAATTTGATGTGTTTCCTCCCTTACGCCATTTTGTTTTTTGGTGTAACCCTCGTGCTCCAGTACTGCAGAGCTGCACTCTTCTCTTCATCGACGTGAGATCGATATAGCTCGGGGTCCTTTTTTTGCAGTCTACGTGGAAAGAGCTTTGTTGACCTTTCTGCATTAACACACATGTTCCAGGACTGATGAACCCCGATCAGTGCCATAAGACTTTCCGCGTGTGGGAGGGGATGGAAAGTCTAGCGGGATAGGAAAGCAGTAATGGGGTCTGAAATCGAGCCTTCTCCTGCCTCTTCCATTTGTTGAAGTCTGAAACAGCCCGCGAAAGCGAAGGAGCATTCCTTCTGATTCAACACCGCCATTCTTCTTCTACGTGGCTATCATGTGGGTGGAAAATGGCGGTATTTGAGCAAGAATGCAGTGCAGATTTCTTCATATAATTAAAAAACCTCCAGGCTCCTGCAGATTAGGGGTATGCGAAATTTGCATCACTTCCTTCAGTGTAATTATGTGAAATTTGCAAAAAAATTATGCAAAATCCAAATCTGGCATTTAGGGGCAAATTTACAAGGGAATGGCAAAGCGGTGCGTTAAGCAAAAATTGCTAACGCCATGCTCTGTAATTCTGAAAACGCAGGGATGCACCGTATTTACAATGATACAGCGCCTTCCTGCGTTTTCCCTAGCGCTGGCGCTAAACTGAGATGCCTAGCACCAATGCAGGCACCCTTGCTCCATAGTGCAAGGGTGCCTGCAGTAAGGGAATGATGGTTTATGTGCAGGAAGGAGTCCCTTCTTGCACATAAACAATCACTAATGATGATTTGTAACTCCTAAGTGTGCTGCATTGTGCAGCACACATAGAAGTTGCAAATCGTCATTTTTTAATGATTGTTTATGTGCAGGAAGAGTCACCAAATTAATAATTTCTCCTCGTTTCGCCATGTTAAGACCAGGTTTTCCCTAGTCTCAATTTTTCAGCTGCCTCCTATTTATGCCACCCTTGTAAATATGGGGCAGTGTCAAAATCAATGGGTGTTCAGGCGAAACGCCCACCACAACACCCATTTCCCGCCCCTTTCACACTAAGTGTAGCGTGAATGAGGGCCTATGCACATGGAGGCGTTAAGCCACATCATGTGGCTTAACGCTGCTTTGTGAATAAGGCAAAGGGGTTATTGCCACAGGATAGTCATAAAAAGTAATGTTCCTGTGGTGATAGGGGCTTGTAAATATGCCCCTCAGTGATATAGTTTGAGTGCAAAATGCATCCCCTCATACATTTTGGATGAGAGGGACAAGTGCTGTCAACAACAGCCATTCGCTTTCATGGGCTTATTTACAAGCCCCTTGCACCGTCGGTATGTCACTTTTTCCCACATTAAAAGTGACGCACTGGCAGCGCCAGGGGCTTGCAAATAAGCCCCCCAGTTTGTTTTCATTGTTCGCATTGTTCCCTAGCTTCTCAGATAGGATGTTCACCCAAACTGATTTGAAATTACACGATGTAGAATAATGACGTCATTGGGGGCCTTACACAAATAAGTGTAACACACAATTCTCAAAATAATGTAACAACAATTTTACAAGAGGTTGTTTGTGAGTTGAGAGATGAAATGCTACATTGATCTGCGAGTTTATTAATACCCCCTGCAAATAAAAGAACGTGCAATGCTCTGGTTGTCCAGCATCGTTCAGAGGTGGGGATTTGCAATGATGGTCGGGGTCTTTATCTGAAAGGTGAGATTTGTGAATACTGAAGGAGAACATTTTATAAATTCACGCTTGAGAATCTCTTTGCCTATGGATATCAGTTTGTCGAAGACCAGATAGAGCCGCGAAAATCTACTCCTAAGCCCGCTTGGGTCCATACAGTGGCTCCTGCCACTCACGAAGTAGTGCACAGCCCTGACCTCATGCAGGAGAGAGGGATGTTGGTCACGATTGGACACATATAAAGATAATTCAGGGTCCTGATCCACACATTGAAGTTGTTCTTGGTCTGGTTTTAAGCTAGCCATCTAGGGGCCTCATTATCAGTGTGCTGGTAAGAGAGATGGACCGGTAACTATAGTTACTGCCCCCATCAGGGTTACAAGTGAGGGAACCAACGCCTGTGTCTTATTTCCCATTATCCCATAGTCATGTGTAATTCACCCTGTCTGGCTTTACTGATAACCACATTATTGAATAACTCTTGGGAAGGGATACTTACCGGCCAAAATCCTTGGTCACTCATAGTGGGCTCAAGTTTCAAACTCTTTTTGTGAAAATGAAGCCCCTCATATGTCTTTGCTGAGAAAGCTCTGAAGAGTTACACAAACCTAATCTATGGTTCTCTTGGTATTGATGGCTCTCTCTTAGCCGGCTTCTCTGGGGCTTACTAAGCCTCATTGCAGTACGAGACATGTCCCTGTTGACCTTCCGTACCTTGAAGCCTCTGTGTCATAGCGCTCTTTAGGGACTCGAGCTTAATGTTTAGATGCTCCACAGCGAAAAAATTATCTTTGACCTTAACCTTCTGAGCAGACCTTGAGAAAAACATAAGTTAATAAATTGGTGGTCTCAGGTGGCCAATGTTCTGTCACACATCCTATCTGTAAAAGTGGCTTTACAACAAAGCCCGACAACAAAGGCAGTTAATGGAGCCTGCATTACTGCTCTCTAGCCTTTTGTGCCATATGGCACGGACAATCCACCTATGTGATTAAATAAGAGAGCTTTTAGGAGCAAGGTATTGATCAGTGTCCATCAGAATAATTGGTGTGCGTTTTAGTTTTAATGCACATCTCAGGAAAATATGTTTCTTATTGGTCCAAAGAAACTGTTCTATTGGCTTTATATTACTGCGACCTGAAACTTAAAGCTTAAAAACACAAGGAAGACTAAAGAAAATAAAAAGGATAAAGAAAACAAAGAAAAAAACATCAGCCAAAAGAAGTATTGGCTCAAAAGTCCTGGCACTGAAATTAACTTCTTTTTAGGCAGATGTACACGTGTGAACAAGTTAAATGCCATCACTCACAGTGCAAGAGAGCCTAGGGCTGAATTGCGCTTGCCCAATGCCCCATGCTGTATGGGGAGTCTGAGGGCTCTTTCATGCCCCGACTGCGACTGCGACTCTCTCTCTCTCTCTCTCTCTCTCTCTCTCTCTCTCTCTCTCTCTCACACACACACACTCTCTCTCACACACACACTCTCTCTCACACTCTCTCTCTCTCTCTCTCTCACACACACTCTCTCTCACACTCTCTCTCTCTCTCTCACACACACTCTCTCTCACACTCTCTCTCTCTCTCTCTCTCTCTCTCTCACACACACACACTCTCTCTCACACTCTCTCTCTCTCTCTCTCTCTCTGGGAGTCAGTTTTCATCGGGGTGATGGGGAATGCTGTCTACAACTACTTGCCCCATGATGGCGTGTCTGGGGCCCGGCCGGTGGTGGAGTGAGGGATCTGGCGGTAATGCCTTCAGAAGGCATATATCACCCATTCAAGAGGTTGTTGGTTGGCATGAGCAATGCATATTACTTTATTGAGTGCTCGCATGAACCTCTCAGCCTCGCCGTTGGTTTGGGGCCATCATGGGGTCAAATTTTTTAACGGGATGTTCCACACTTGGAGGTAGGCCGTGGATTCCTGGCTGTGAAATTGGAGGCTGTTCTTGAGCAAACCATGGGTCGCCATCATTTTTTTTCAAGATTTTGTAAAGTCGTAATCACTGTCTGGGATTAAATCATTTTGACCTCCGGATATTTGACACAATTGTTTATCAAGACCATCATGTAATGCCCATTGGTGAGGCATCCAAAATCCAGGCTCGCACAGGTCCATGGTTGCTTCGGACCTGGTTCAGTAATTACAGGAGCAGACTGTGGCTTCTACCATTGTGGCCATGTGGGGAATGCAGACTTTGCTCCTGATGCGATTTTTAGTCTTAACTACCCCTTGATGCCCCTCATCTGCCAGGTACTTCACTTGTTCAGTAGAATTGCTATGGATAACAAGGCAGGGGCCTCTGAGGAAGCATTATTTGGCACCAGTTAAGAGTTCCTGGCACACATGATGCAATGATGTTAGCCCCCACTCGGCATCCAAACTCCGTAGTCCTAAATGTTCTTTCAGGGTCTCCAGTGGCGGCTGGCTTGTACCGAGGGTGGTGAGGAGGGGGGGTTAAAAAAAAAATTATTAAAATAAACTTACCTTATCTTGCAGCGCAACGTCCTCTTCCCTCAGGAGTCTTCTCTCTTCATGGAAGCTCCTGATGCAGAAAATTGAACTACCTAATTGTGGCTCTGCTTTCACAGCATGAAAGCAGCACTAGGATTCGATGGAGCGGCCTCTCCCAGTGCTCCTAAGAGCACTGGAGGCCTGCGCTTTCTCTAACCCAACTGTCTAAGACAGCTGGGTTCGAGAACTTTAAAATGCACATGTCTGGCTGGCCATCCCAAGACGGTTGGCCAAAGGGACATGCGCATTTTAAAGTGCATAGCTCTCTGCTGCTGCCACTCGGCAGTGCTGGCCCGCTCCATCCTGACACTTAGTTCAGGATGGGTTGCTGAAAAATATAACAGTAAATAATTAACTTTATTACCATTTTATTTTTCAGCTCTGTAGTTTGTGAGGCGACGCTTCTCTGATCAAAGGAGGAGCTGCCCCAGAGGGTCTCCCATTTACCAGTCCGTACAGCTGAAAGTGCAAGCTGGAGGCACTCATCACACTGTGTCTCCGTGGAAATCTTGTCAAGGGGCAGAGGTAAAAGTCTGGATCACTCCACCATGTACCTTACATACTCCTCAGTGTTTTCTGCTTCTCCGACCTCTTCCTGGGTCGTATCTCTCGGGTGCCTGGAAAGGTAGCCTGGTGGGTTGTTTGGTCCAGGCTGGTACTCCACTTGGCAATCATAGTCCTGGGACTGGATCATCCATTTATATATGTGGGGTGGGGGCTTAGAGGCGATACCCTTGAATAGAGGTATGAGTGGTTTGTGGGCCGTGGCCACGACAAAGGGGTGTCTGTACACATAAGTGTGACAGTGGCAACATGCCCAATGGATGCCAAATTCCTCCTTTTCAATTTAGGAGTACCTCTGCTCGGTTGCTGGGAGGGACCAACTGGCATATACCACGGGGGCCCAGTCTACACAAGTATGTTGTTGAGATAGGACCACCCCTTGTCCCATTGTGCTGGGGTCAACATTCTAAGGTAGCGAGCCTTGACGAGTGAAAGAGCTAGCCTAGTATCCACCGACCATGCATCTTTCTTTGCTTGGAAGGTCTTCACTTGGTCGTCACCCCAGGTCCAGAGGGTCATGGATTTGGTAAGGTCCCTCAGTGGCCGTGTCAGGTCAGTCAGGTCTGGTATAAGCAACTATAGTAACTGATCATGCCTAAGAAGCTTCTCACTTCAGAAACATTGGATGGTGCTGGAACTTCCTTCACATCTCTCATTTTGGCATGGTCAGGTCCGACACCATCTGTGGAAAACATGTATCTAAAGATGCTAAGCTTTTGTGTCAGGAACTCACACTTGTCTCGGTGCAAGATAAGCCAGACTCTTGAATTCTGCAAAGTACCCCTCTGAACCATTTGTGGTGTTCTTGGATGGTAGTAGCGTGCACAAGAATGTTGTCGCTCACATTGACGACTCCCGGGAGACCAGCAGGTATCTCCCAAATGGCATTTGGATCACTTCAACAGCGCTGGAAATGCCGAAATTGAGGTGGCGGAGCCCTACGTTTCGCGACTCACAGTGAAATGTCGGCTGGTGGTACCCTGATCCAAGGTCTACCTTAGAGAACCAGTGAACACCACTCAGCTCCCCGATTAGATTGTTGATGGTCGGTGTGAGATGTCACTCATGGCAATTGCTACATTGGGCAATCTCATGTCTATGCAAATGCAGACTTTGCCTGGCTGCTTAGGCTCCTTTATCACCAGAATCAGGGATACTGATGGCGTCGGCCCGGAAACCTCAAGTATCCCTGCCTTTTCTAGCTGATCCAGCTCCGCTACCGCTTTTGGCTGCAAGTGGTACACTATCCTGAGATGATGTAGAGCTACCGGCTGGATTGACTTTTCAATATGGATCCGTACCAGTTTGCCTTTTATGAACAGGTTAGACTATGGTCTAGTAGTTAACATCCGTTCTCACTCAAAGAATAGGTCTTGCCTACAAAATCTAAACGGATGACGGAGGGTGGGGAGCAGCAGTAACACAGACAAAGGAGGGTGGGGTCAGCTGAAATATGGATGAGGGAGGGAGGAGGGACAAGCAGCAATGGGAACGAGGTAGGATGGATGGGGGGCCAAGCAGCAACACGGAAAAGGGAGGGAGTGAAGGTGAGATTTAGGGCAAGCAGTAACACGGACAAGGAAGGAAGGGTGGGGGCCAAGCTGCCACAGGGATTAGGGAGGAAGGGCAGGGAAAGCAACAGTTGAAGGGATTGAGGGAGGGTGGTGGGCAATCAGCAACATGGATGAGGGAGAGAGTGCAGGTGGGTTAAGCATCAACATGGACAAGGGGGACCAGGAGGAACACAGAAGGGAGTAGAGTACACAAGGAAGTCAGGAGAAAAAGACTCTCTGGTAGAGTGCTTAAACACAAAGAAAAAAGTAGCTCCTACCAAAATAAGCAATGGAAGGACACAAGTAATGTGTCAATGCTCCACAGGAGGGACAAGCACACGAAGGAGGAGGATGCACTTGCACCTCGTTGACCTTGCATCCCTTGAAGCCTCTATGTCACAGTGCTCTTAAGGTTCTCAAACTTAATTTGTAGATGCTACTCAGGGAAAAATATAATCTTTGACATTAACCTTCCGAGCAGGCCACGAGAACAACATAAGTTGATCAGTTGGTGGAAGTAAGCAAATGTGATTGACAATGACGCCAACCAATGGGAAGAAATGGGTATCTTAGGTAAAACCTAAAAAAGGACCCATAGCACCTTTATTAATATAGACTGTGGTGTTACATAGTGCTGAACACTACCCTTTACCTATTTAATGAGTACACCAGA
The DNA here is from genome assembly GCF_964261635.1 of Lissotriton helveticus. Lineage (NCBI taxonomy): Eukaryota > Metazoa > Chordata > Amphibia > Caudata > Salamandridae > Lissotriton > Lissotriton helveticus. Next base: position 1,131,155,604 of record NC_136059.1, on the reverse strand, counting down.
TCACTTACATCTGTTAATCAATTTCATGGGCTCCATCTTTACACCTGTGCAGAAGACACCCACTTATTATTATCATTATTACTACCTCACCGAGTAGTTGTTATACAAATTATTGTTCTCTCCTGCTTTTCTTGTCTGAAGTAATGGAATGGATAGTGTTGCACTACTGTAGTTGGACACCGATAAAACAGAAATTCTGGCCCCTGGAGACAATCCTGCCTGAGGATCTTCTGTTCTTTGGCCCTCAAACTTCGGACCTTCCCCTAATGTATCTGTCTGTGTAAATATTTCTTGGAGTACACATTAATGATGCCTTACAAATGGATGTTTAAGTTTCCTCCTTTACCTCTAACTTTTTCTTTTTCTCATGAAGGATATGCATCCTTTGCCATCTTTTTTACGAGGGATGTTGTTATACCGCGTCACTAGCACTGCTTTTTCAAGGCTCAGCTATTGTAATGGTGCTTATTTGTGAATCAAATCGTTGCTGTTTCAGAGATTCTATTCAATAAAAAATTGAGCAGCCCATATATTCTGCTTGGTGCCACATTACTCCTGACTTATAATGTCTCTACTGACTCCCAATTTGTGCCTGTATATATTTTAAAAATGAACAGTTGATGGACGGAAAGTTGAACAATGTCAAACATTCAGCCCCAGTACAGGGATCTGGGCCTAAATCCTTGCTCACATTGCCACTGGATTCAAGCTAGCCTGACTGATGAGGAGTGATACTCCGAAACCGGTCCCAGGATGCGTGTTTCCGGTCCAGGGAGGACCCGGCCAGGTAGTCTGGGCTGGACTGTTCCCAAGAGGAGCAGGGTCGAGACTGATTTGCATATGGCTGGGTCTAAATTGGGGTCGCATAGTGAGTGAGCAGAAGAATGATTATAGATTCAACCCAGATCTGTGACTGGGGGGGTGAGTGTCAGAAAAGATTCAGCACTCCGCCCATCATATTAATGTGTTTGCTAAGTTCGCCCTAAGTTGCTAGGGTATGACCAGACGTGGTCCCATTGCTCACTTTGCCACTGGATTCAACCTATCCTGGCTGATGGGGGGTGATACTCTGAAACCGATCCCAGGATGCTTGTTTCTGGTCCAGGGAGAATGGGCCTGGTAGTTCGGGCTGTACTGTTCCCATGAGGAGCAGGGTCAAGACTGATTTGCATATGGCTGGGCCTAAATTAGGGTGGCTTAGTGAGCAGAAGAGTGATTATGGATTTAACCTAGATCTGTGTCTGGGGGTGAGTGTCTGAAAAGTTTCAGCCCCCCCGTCCATCATATTAATGTGTTTGCTATGTTCGCCCTAAGTGGCTAGGGTATAAAACAGACGTTGGTCCCTTGCTCACTTTGCCACTGGATTCAAGCTAGCCTAGCTAATGGGGAGCAGGGCCGGACTGGGCACACAAACCAGGCTTGGCAATTCTACCGGACCCCCCCCCTCCGGGGGGTGGTGCTATCGAAAAGCAGCACTGCTACCACTTTAGCACTGCTGCCGGTTTCTTACAGGGGGGCGATATTGCACCAGTGCTGCAAAACCGGCCCCCGTTACAAAACCGGCCCCACTGCTTGAAAACCAGCCCCACCCTTCCAGCCCACCGGGAAAACACCCGGTGCCCACTACAGCCAGTCCAGGCCTGATGGTGAGTGATACTCCGAAACCGGTCCCAGGATGCTTGTTTCCGGTCCAGGGAGAACCTGGCCTGGCAATTCGGGCTGTACTGTTCCAATGAAGAGCAAGATCAAGACTGATTTGCATATGGCTGGGTCCAAATTGGGGTGGCTTAGTGAGCAGAAGAACGATTAAGGATTCAACCCAGATCTGTAACTGGGGGTGAGTGTCTGAAAAGTTTCAGCACTTCGTCCATCATAATAATGTGTTTGCTATGTTTGCCCTAAGTGGCTAGGGTATGACCAGACGTGGGTCCCTTTCTTACTTCGCTACTGGATTCAAGCTAGACTGGCTGATGGGGAGTGATGCTCCGAAACCGGTCCCAGGATGCTTGTTTCTGGTCTAGGGAGAACCTGGCCTGGCAGCTCAGGCTGTACTGTTCCCATGAGGAGCAAGGTCAAGACTGATTTGCATATGGCTGGGTACGAATTGAGGTGGCTTAGTGAGCAGAAGAGCTTCTATATAGTTCACAGGGGAAGGGGACTCAACCCCAACCTGATCAGGAAAAGTAAGAGTCCTTTGATAATTAGACAAGGAAGTTTGTGCCCAAGTGCTATGACTGCTATAACTATGAGCACACAAAAGGGGATCCCAACTGTCCCAAGAGGACTCAGCACCCCAAATGGTGTGCAGACCTCAGTGTTGGCCAGAGTAGTGCTTGAGGAGAAGACAGTCCCAGTTAGTGCAGAGGATAGAGCTGAGGTTACTCTACTGTCCCCGGGTGATAAAGAGATGGTTATCAAATCCCACATGCTTTCCAAAACGTCCAAATATAGGCAGTGGGTGACCATCAATAGGCAGAGGGTGGGGCTCTGAGGGACACAGGAATCAGTAAGACTACTGTAAGGTGTCATCTGGTGTCCCCAGAGCAGGTAATACCCAACACATTAATACATTCCACCACTTTGTAGAGGTAGAAAACTGGGAGAGTCACTACCCAGTGTCTCTGGTTCCCTTTGAGTGGGGGGTACTTAGGTTCTCTAAAAGCACCTGGAAGCCCTTACAAGCATGTAGATTCTCTGTTACTCATTGACCTGAAGCACACTGTCTGGAAGGAAGTGGACCTCAGGTCATGCATGGAGATGTTGGTGTTGCCTGAGTGAATGTGCTTGACTACAAGGTCCATGGATGCTCAAGAGGGGAGTCAAAGCAATCTCGAGCCCGGAAAAATGGGCAGTGCAGCTGCCAAGTAAGGGAAGGGCAGGGACATGGGAAACCAGCCCCTGAAATTCCCACAGTCCAAGGTGAAGGGGCGCCTGAGGATCTAAACCAATATCCTACTGGATAGGATATTGCTGCCTTGAGAGATCTGTCTGAATGTGCTGGATGGCAAGTTGAGGGTGGGCCCTCCAGTCAGGAATTCTGTAAAGCTCAGAAGTAGTGCTCAACTCAGGAGGGCTTGAAGCAGCCAGCTGAGGCTCGGGTAGGTGGTGACACCTCTGGAAATCAACAATTTATTGGGAGAATGACCTCCTATTTAGTGAGCCTAATGTTCCTGGCCCTGGGGCAACCTGTGTGTTGGTGGTTCTCAGTGCTACAGAACCTTCCTACTGGGTCTGGCTCATTATATACCCCTGGCAGGATATCTGGGGCAGGACAAGACCTGTGTGACTTATCACCAACTTCTATTGACCCTGGACGAAGACAGCCGCAGATATATTCTGTAGGTTTGTCCACCTGCCAGGCCTGTGGGAAGTTAGGGAAAAAACTAAAGGCTCCCCTGGTTCCCTCACTTGTCACTGGCATCCTCTTTGAAAGAATGGGCATCGAAATTGCTGGGTCCCGGGACCCCAAAACTGCCCAAGGCAACAGACTTATCCTGGTTTTGGTGGACCATGCCATTAGATACCTAGAGGCCATGATGCAGTGGCTAGAGCCCAGACGGGGATTTGTACCTAATGGGGTTCCCCAAAGAAGTAGTGTCCGACAGAGGTACAAACTTCATGTCTGCATACCATACCTGAAGTTAATGTGGGATGAGTGTGGGGTGACATACAAGTTCTCCACACCATATCTCGCTCGGACCAGTGGGCTTGTTGAGAGATTCAACAAGATCCTTAAAGGCATGATTATGGGCCTGCCTGAGCCCATGAGGTAGAAGTCGAACGTCCTCTTACCTTGCCTGCTTTTTGCCTACTGGGAGGGGCCACAGAAGTAAATTCAGTTTTGCACATTCAAGCTCTGCTATGGCCACCCTGTTAGGGGGTTTCTCAGTTTGGTGAAGGAGGGGTGGGGAATGTAGTCAGCTACATGCTGGTTCTCCGAAACCAGGCACAGTGCTTCTGGAAGAAGGCCTCTGAGAATATGGAAACCAGCCAGGAGGTGATGAAGGTCTGTTATGATGTTTGGACAGTTTCAGTTTGGACAGAAAAAGTGGGTAATGGAGCCAATGGAGCCCAGAGCACTCCAAGACTGTTGGTCAGGGAATTATGAGGTGAAGGATAGAAAGGGGAAGTTTACCTGCCTGGTAGACCTCAAGACCCCCAGGAACCCCTTAAGGATATTCCTTGTGAATCGCCTTAAACCACACTGTGAGAGGTCTGAAGTCACCATGCTCCTGGTGACAAATGATGGTGTGGAAGGGGCGAGTGAACCTCCCCCCAAACCAAGAAGCAAAATGGGTCAGTGGAGGGTGTCAACCTAGCCCCTACCCTGACCCCAGAGCAACAGAGGTTGTTGGGGTTGTTTTCCTCTCTGTTCTCTCTCGTCCCTGGGTTTACACATTCTGTACCCACGACATTCATACTGGGGACAGTATGCCTATCAACAATAAAATGTACAGGCTGTCAGACAAGGTGAGGGCTAGCATTAAGAGGGAAATCTCCAAAATGCTTGAATTGGGGTGATTGAGCACTCAAGTAGTCCCTGAACCAGCCCAGGAGTACTGGTACACAAAACTGCCTCACCAAGTGTCGTCCCAGAACTCAGGTTTTGTGTGAACTACAGGGGGCTCAACTCACTCACCAGCACTGTGATGCTCACACTATCCCCGAGCTGATGAGCTCATCGACAGGCTGGCGGCTGCCTGTGTACTTTTGATCTTAAACCAGGTACTGTCAGATTGTGCTGACTGAGGGGGCAAAATAAAGGTTAGCATTCTCTACCCCAATGGACCACTTTATGCTTCAGCATCAACAGCCTGCTGTGACTGCCAATGCGAGTCTCCAGCAATATCCGGCCATGATTCCCCACAGAATATTCACGCTACAGCGATGACTATCCGTGACACTCTCCTCACGGGTTCCTCCACCGAAAGCTGAACTCCTCGGATTTTGAAGCAGTAACATTTTCAGCAGGACTAACCTCCATCGTGGGTGGCCTGAATTTGTGACTTTCCCTGGGTCTAACACACCCAGAGGCCGTGAGGACCGTTTTGTGCTTATGGGCACTGTACTTACCTAAATATTTGAAATTGAATATCTCCGGTTCTACTGATTAGATGTTTATCGTTTTGGTGTCATTTTATTTATTACATTTTATTCTATTTTGTTACGTTGGTGTGGCATTTTTCTTGTGTTGTGTTTTTACTTTATTATTGTTTATGTGCTGCATACTTACTTTACACATCAATCAAAAATCAAATTTCTAACAGGCCCCAATTTGTCAACTTGACTTTAACTTCCCTCATAATCCACCCCGCTTAGTTTTACTCATTTTCAGCGCTTTGAAGAATCTGAGAACAGACATGCAGTGTTTTATAAAACGCCAGGATAAATAAATAAATATTATATCACATGACAATCAGTGCAAGTACTGCTCTCTGAATTTGTTAGCTGACATGGTATAGTCATTTTCATCTTAGTGTACATTTCTTTGTATTGTTTTTGGCGGGAAAACGCATTCTGAGGTCCCAGGGAGACAGGCACTTTGCACAGACCCATTAAAAGTTCTGTGCTAATGTTTTTCTGCATTGTAAAATCTGTTCCTTTATTGGCCAAGTGGAACTGTATAAACATAATGAACACTGCTATCTGTCTCTTGTTACTTCTTTGGCAAAGCTACGTGAAAAAGCGTCATCCCACGCTATCATTTTCACGCCAATCAGATATAGTGAAATCAGCAGATCTCACTGTGCTTGCACATGTGTACTCCTGTTGGTTTTCTGTCCGAAGGAACAGCACAGGCATTTTTGTCTTCTCTGAATCTTGATTGCAAACTGAAAATATGTAGCATTGGGTGTTTGGTACTTGAAATGTGCTTTGTCGGGTTCGCGAAAACACAGAGGCCCAGATTTACACTGAATCACGCAAGGGAACACCATGAAATTTTGCAGCACTGCACTGCGCAAAGGACAGAAGATAGCAGAATGCCAGATTTAATGAGTCGCCTGCACATGAGAAATCTGACTGTTCTGTGAGACACAGAGCCTTTTGCAGAGGAGATTCTGCGCTGGGAATTCTAGTATTTATACCTGAGGTATATCCTCCATTACAAATTACTATGTGTAGACACAAGCACACTGGTTGGACATACAGGATAAAGTACCCATGTTACAGGTAGGTCCATCTAGGGTGACCAACAATCCAATTAATTTCATGGACCGTCCCTTATTTGGGCCACTTGTAAGTTGTTCGTGACGATCTCTTTCATGGATGCCTTTTGTCTGTAATTCTGGACCTTGGAGTGAGCTGTGCTTCCCCCCCTTGCAAGATCCCTCAAAGTTCTGTAACATTCACTATACGGGACTGCAGCAGTCCCTCCCCAACCTGGCACAGACTGCTATCGGCTCATTATCATTCTGATTGCTGTTGATTATCACATACAGATTTGCTAATGATCCTCTCTGTGTAGTTATAGCATTTGCTGGGCCTCCTCCTGTCCCAGCCTAGGGCATCATATTCTGCTTATATTCAGGGGCTGGGGAAACGTCACCAGGGGCCAAACTCGTGGGAGATTGGCACTTCTTACAGGGTTAAATGAACAGATTCAGATCCCTTGCGTGCCAGCAATTTACAGGCTAAAAACGTTGATTTACCTCTGGTGATTAATGTATCTGTTTGAGAGATTTGAGTTTTGTTTTTGCTGAGTTTTGGCTCATCATAAAGTTGCACAGCTAGTGTGCCTCCAGTGAAGCACAATGGTTACATGCAGATAAAGATTTTTAATTTACGTACTCAGCACACTGGGTTGCTGTTTTTGTCACAGGGACCCTTTTGTTACTTGCATTCATGAAATACAATCCTAACATAATGCAGTGAGCTATGAACCAAAATCAAATTGCAGCATGGAAACTGCAAGGCACGGGTTTACAGTCTTATAGTGTTTCTCTAATCTTTCAGGATTGTAAGGTTGATAAATTGGGTCCCTTTGATAATAATTACTAGTAAACACAACCCCAACTACTTTGTTATGTTTTAAATTCCTAGTTTGTACTTCTCCAGACTAAGCAGTCTTAACATATAATGCTTACCAGTATGGATGACCATTGTTCTAAGCAGGGCCACTAGAATTATGTGTCCAGGGAGGGCTACATTATGAGGCAGGGTTGAGTAAATAATGTGGCAAGAAAAGTCAAATTATGTGGTGTAATGCAGCACATTTTGTAATAGTATTACTTCATTATTTTGTCATTTTTGATAACAGTGTCTGGTCATAGATTGCACCTCATAAGTGATAGTCATATAATGATTCTCTGTCTGTTCAGGCTTCTTTATGAATGTTCCTGGTGTGACTTGGCTTCTGACCAAAGGCTTACTTAGTCCTAGTGAGCAGTCTGATGGTGAAATGTGACCAGGCTAGTGTATGATGGTTGGTAGTGTGATGTAGCTGCTATTGCATGCCAACGCTGCTGTCACTGACCACTTTTATGGGTAGGCTCCTGCTTGATGTTCCATATGTGCCAAGTCTTGGCCGAGTTATGCCACAATATGTTTTGAGCTAGCCCAGCACATAGTATCTTTTAAACTGTACTTTAGTATGCTTGGAGAGTGCTTGAGGGCTATTTAAGAGATTGCGTGGTGCATATTTGCACTAACACGAAGTGCACTCGCAGAAGCAGTATTTAAATTGGCCTAGATTGGCTTGAGATGGGTAGTTGAGGCTAAAATTAATTGAATTAGGACAGCCTCTGTGTAGCTTGGAGTACAATATAAGGGCTAATACAAGAAAATAAATACTGAAGGAAAGTCTTTAAGCATATCATGGTTTGGGTGAGTCTCAGGAAGCAGCATGTGAATTAACAGTTTATAGGTAAGTAGACTCAGCCTGGCGTGACAAGAATAAAATACGATCTGGGTACTGCAGAACACAGTGGTTTGCTTGAAGTGGGACATCCTGGAATGGGAGAATACTCATGGATGTGTCATTATTTTTCAAATAGTTACTGTTGTCTAAGGAGTTAACTATCTCCCCCATCTGAGGACGTCCAACCTTCTGTGGCGTATGAATACGCATCAAATGTCATTGATGAAATCCCTCTTAAACTCATTGTGATCTGAAGACATAGCCCAGTAACCATCTGTTATATCAAAATAACTTGCAGTGTCTGTGCTAATCTCCCCCGGTTTAAAACATTCACCCTACGCATTCAAACATGATTGTATAATAGGAGGAACTTTATACAAATTGGATTGGATTTCTTGACAAAGGTGGGAAATGCCTTTAAGGCAGGATGCCAAAATTCCGATTCAACTGTAGGCCGACTCGAGACAAGCCAAGATAATATAATTTATTTACAGAGGCATATAAAGTACACCTCTGGCACCAAGTATATTAATTCACAGAGTCGCAATGTAGGACATGTGCATCAATCCCGGTAATGCTGCCTTTAGCCTTCACCCTTTCTACCTCAAAACATTGGGTACTGATAATGACAAAATGCTCCTCTGTAACAGAATTAATGAAATAATGAGCAACAGAACACCTTGTATCTCCTCTACAGCACCACCCACAAGAACACCCTAAATGTACAAACTTCACACCCTTGCACAACCAGCCTAGGACCAAGTGCACAAAGTCTAGCAAACTCTCACACATACATCCTAGCCTTTTCATGAGATTGAGTTGAGAAGGTGAATGGACAATAAAGATTCCTTTAAATTTTGTTTTCAGCTTGTCACAAGTACTATGTGTTTGAGAATTGAGGGCAAATGTCAGGCTGTATCGTCTGACAAAATTCTGCTTATTCCTTTAACATGCGGATTAGTGTTTACAAAATTCTCTAAATTTGCAGTCAAAAACATAATAGTAAATTGGACTAGTTGACAGTCTTGTTGTTGTGGTAAAGGACATGTGAAAACAAAGGCTGTAAACTGTCAAGTTTTAAAATACCTGCAAATCAATCAATCAATCACACGTTTGTTAAGCTCTACTACTCACCCGAAATGGTCTCAAGGCGCTGGGGGAGGAGGGTTTTGCAGGTTCCAGTCCATCAAGGAGGCTGTCTGTCGAAGAACCAGGTTTTGAGGTTTCTTGTGAAGATGGGGAGAGATGTTGTCTGTCTGAGGAGGAGCAGGAGGGGGTTCCAGGCTCTAGCTGTGAGGAAGGAGAAGGAGCGGCCACCTGATCTGGTCTTTCTGGTGCGGGGGATCACGGCGTAGGAGAGCTGGGCTGATCGTAGGGTCCTTTGGGGTGCGTGGAATTTGAGTCGGCTGTTCAGGTATGCTGGTCCGGTGTCGTGGAGGGCCTTGTGAGCGTTGGTGAGCATCTTGAAGGTGACTCTGAATGAACTGTGCAAATGTTTCAAAACGTATCAACAGCTAGGAAACTACAAATGGACCACTTGTTTGTAATTCAGAAGTGTGCTGGAAACAGAGTTTTAATAGGATCAAAACAATCAAGACACTTTATGTGGCAATGTTCAAATGACACATATTCGCTGAAAACACATTTCCACACATTGATATTTTTGCTCTATATAGTTTTATTAGTAAAACGGCATGTTGGCATTTTGCTTCCATTTCAAAGGAAAATATTCTGTATGTAAAAGACAGTGCCTCCTCTTGACCTAGACTAATACCTCCCAGTTTCTAGTTTGAAATTACTTTATGGAGAAATCTCCGGTTAGGTTCTTCCATTATCTAAAATGGTGCCCCTTACATTTGTCATCCTTCAGGATCTCCACTGATTCCTTAGATCAGCATTCCCCAACTAAAATCAGGATTCACTCTTAGGTCAACATTCTACCCATGGCGCAAGAGTCTCCCTACTTCTATTGCTCCCCTTCACTAGTTTCGGTATAGGGAATTCCCCGTGAAACAGATCGCATTTACCTGTAGTTTCAAGTGGGTAGTCTGAACTAGGAAACCCTTGTGTAGCATCTAGCCACTATCATGTGGGAGTCCAGCGAACAAAAAGGAAATCAGCATGCCATGGTCTGGAGGCCTTCTAACAGCGGTGTTGTGGGATGGTAACTTCAGAGATGGGGTCCTTGGGGGGAGAAGGAACCTGACATAAGAATGCCCTGTGACACCAACATCTGCTACGTAGGTTCAGCATTCCCAACTATACACGAACCATTAATAAGAAAGGATATTTGTGTTTAGCTTCGGAATCTAAATAGCGCAATTTTTATCCAGACTCACGTGTGGCTAAATAAATGTTTATCTCACCTGCCTAATCCTCACAACAGCAGTGGAATAGGTCGTTGAGAAGTCCTTTGTATCTGACCCTGCATTTAGCTGCACTCTACTTTCACAGTGCTGTGCCGCATTGTCACCCTTAGGGATGGGCGAAGCATTCTGCCGAAACACAGAAGTACACAATCATCCCACAAAGGAGCTTCACAGGCAAAGCATTCGCCGTGAGATATTATGATGTTATATCATATCTGCGAAGTTTTACAAATGTTTTGCCATATCTCGTGGTTAGCAAACCACCACCAAATACCAATGCATTTATGGGTTTTCCAATTTCGCTACATGTTTTGACTCCATTTTCCCCCATTTTGCATTACATGGAAGCAGAATTCCGCACAAAAAACGCTCAAGCCTTGTCGTGTTTTATATGTTCGGGTAGGCTTAAAATTTCGATTTTATTTGGTGCAAAAGCCTGTTGTCCACCTCCATCCCGTTACTTTAATCATCAGGGAATCTTTAATATTTTATAGATGTGTGCATTATAAATGTGTTCTTCACCTTCCCTGCTTTGTTCATGTATCCTTTTACACATGTTTCTTAACTGAACAGTGAGAAATATAATTTATCTCAGTAACTTGGGTATGTTAACACTATTGCACAATATACTATAATCAGCAACATGCACACGTGTTGAAAGGAACCTTTCTTATAGCCTGTTCTGTGCTCCCTATGTAAACAATAAATGTTTTTCTAACCTTTCCCTATTGACCTCCTCCTAGGACTGCCCACCTGAGGCGGGTGATTTTCGTGCCCAGCAGTGCTCTGCTCACAACGACGTCAAGTACCAAGGTCTGCTTCATGATTGGCTGCCTGTGTACAACGATCCAGAAAACCCATGTTCACTCAAATGTCAGGCGAAAGGAACTAGCCTGGTGGTTGAGCTGGCGCCCAAGGTACTCGACGGAACCCGATGCTATACTGAATCCCTGGACATGTGCATCAGCGGCTTGTGCCAGGTGAGCTGCCAGATGGCTTCTACTTTTACAAGATTGCTTGAGTTGTCCCAATGTCTTCCCTTTGTCTCAAGATTTCTAATTTTCAATCTCCTAAACCTATTGTTCAGTTTGGGTGTTATGGATGTGTGATGTGCTATGTTACAAACAACCCCTCTAAATTCTTCCCTCATCTATCCCTCCTTTGACTCATCCCAAAACTCATTTTACTACTATGATCTCCCTAGTCCATTTCTAGATATTCTTCCTTCCTCCATCTCTCCTTATACTCATCACAAACCTTCTCTTACTATTATGATCTACTAATTACCACTTTCGAAAATGTTTCCCTCTTCTACACCACCATTATCCTTTTCAATCCAACTAACAGACTTGCATGTCCACCGCTCAAATTAACTCAAATTTCACTTAACCCACCACTAATCCTGTTTGGGTTCCAGAATATCGTGCTACTTACAGAAAAGCGCTTCAACATCTTGTCTGGGGTAGTAAGGGCTATATAAATACAATTACAAGTCATGTAATGTATAACTGTAACCCAAACAATCCAACCTTGTATTGGTATGTTTATATGATTTAAGGAAAAGTATAAATTGCACATATTTCACTGTTAAATACATAGTTTTTATTTCCACTGTACGATTTACTTAATTTGACTTTTACTCAAAAATATAGGGCCTGATTCACAAAGGTAAACTTACACTTTTGTACATTTTTGCACTCACCATGCAGAACTCCGCACATAAAAAGATAGGCCTGTCCTATCCTGGGCAGCTATGCTGTATGCACCAGGTGTTCTCCCAATCTGCCTTTCTCAACCACTTGGCAAGAAAATGAAAAAACAACTGTTGAAATTAAGATTTGGCCTAATCCCCTTGAAGTTTATTGGTATGGCCGGAGGGAACTCGATGATAACCGGCAATGCAGGCTCTGTGATAGGGGAGATGAATCCTTGTATCGCATTCTCTGCATTTGCCTAATCCTAAATCCGTTCAGAAAATTCTGGTTGTATCCAATATTTTGCGTACTAAATATCTGGACTTGCCATGGCGCCACTCTATCCTGCTTGAAAGGTGAATACACGCAGTTATCCGCTTGCTTTTTTAAAAAATTCCTTAAAGCCCCATTATCACTTCTGCACACGACCCAGACCCCGCTGGCAGACAGCTAACACTGCTGCAATAGACAGGCCAAGTTACATTTTAGAAAGTGGGGTGGTCTCTGCTGCCACCTACTTATGCATTCAGCACTTTTTTTTTGATTTACATAAATGGGCTTCTTATAACATCGAAGCCGAATACTGCACCTTAAGTACATTATAAATCGCCTCCTAAAAGTAGGCCTACTTGGAAACTGTGGTGTGTCGGGTCAGGGCCCAACACGTGGAGGGAGTCACAGTATTAAGGGACACGGACACAGGTTTACTTGCTAGCCGGAAAGACCCCGAGCGGTCTTCCGCCCTGTTTATTTATACCCCGGTGCGAGCCCGCCCCGGGGTATGCGTGGATGCGTGTAAGTATTTGCAAAATTGTAGAGGAGAGCCCGAGTGGCTCTCTACATCCCTCCTTCAATTTAGTTCGTCTTTACGTAATTCAAAGTTCTTCATCTCAGGGAGATGTCCAGACAAAGTCTCTCAGCTTCTGGCTGGGTCTGGGGTTGGATCGTAGGCCGTACCGTTGGCTCCGGGCAAATGGAGATACTGCAACCTCTTTCGCTCTCTTCCCTTGGGACCCCACGTGGTTGGTTGTATTCAACAGCGCTGTCATGCGGTGTTGTCCTAGGTGGGCTCTCTTCACTGTGCCGGGCCACCGGTGACCCAGAGGATGGTTCTCCAAAATCCAAACCACCATCATCTCCCGCCTCCTGATGTTCCATTGCTTCACCCCTGCCAGGGGGATCTCTTACTTTCTTGAAGCAGGATACGTTGCGTGTAACGGCGTGCCCCTCCCGTCTTGCAGTGACCATGGTCCCTTGGACCTTTTCCACGACCCACGTCTCAGGCTCGTAAGGCGTTCGGAACTTCCACCCTGGATGTCGGTCTCGCACGACCACCGTGTCACCCTCCTGCAGGTGAGGGTTTTTGGCGCGACGCGCCTCACTTGCCTTCTGATTGGTGGTGCGCCGCCGAGATTGGATGGCTTCATCATCCCGGTCTTCGGGCATCCAAGTGCTGTCCGTCGGGATGCTGTCTCGGGGTGCTCTCTTGAATAAGGCGTGGGCAGGAGCACACTTGGTGGTGCTATGCGGCGTCTGCCGATAGGCTCCTAAGGACAGATCAAGTGCCACTTCGGGGCCCTCACCATGGTCTACGGCTATCCTCAGGGCTCGGTTCAGGGTCCTCATCAGCCTTTCAACCTCCCCGTTCGCCTGGGGCCACAGCAGGGTGATCTTCCGATGTTCGATTCGGAGACCCTTGAGATAGTCCTGAAATTCTCTTCCCTGGAAGGGTGGCCCGTTATCTGATTTGATTTCCTCTGGGAGGCCCATGGTGGCGAAAACGCGATTCAGGGCCTTCCTAACTTGGGGATATGCCGTCGAGGATATCACTTCGACCACTGGGAATTTGGAGAACGAGTCGACGATGACTAGCGTGTGTCTGCCATCCGGGAAGCTCCCGAAGTCTATGCTGAGGTGGGTCCATGGCGTCTGTGCGGCGTCCTCGGTGATTACTGGCGCTGGCGCCGGGTCGCTGCCGGTGATGGTACAGGCATGGCAGGATCGTATCGCCTTGTCAACTAGACGGTCCATGGCCGGGAACCATACCTTGCTCCTCAGGTGGGCTTTCGTTTTGGCCATGCCTTGGTGACCTATGTGAGCCAGGGCCACTACTCTCTGTTGCAGGCTTTCCGGTATCACTATCAAGTGTCCTCTGAGAATGACCTCTTCGTCCCCCACACTCAGTTCGCTTCGTATCTGCCATAACTGCTGACGCGCGTGGCTTACTTCCGGTCGCAGGCTTTGCGCTCCGTCTAGAAAATGGGCCCAGCGGTTCCCTTCCAGGGCACAACAGACTCTTGCGAGCGTCTCATCTGTCGCGGTTGCCTCCCCGATCTCCTTCAGTGTCATGTTTTCTGGGCACGCAGCTTGCGAGACCATGTGAACGAACTCTTCTGCCTCCGTTATTTCCTCTGGCGGGGAGCGCTGGACAGTGTCTTCGGGGTGGCGTGAGAGATAATCGGCCGGAATGTGCGCCCCTGGCCGGAAGGCGAGCCGGAAATTGTATCCTTGTAGCTGGACGGCCCATCGTTCGATTCGTGGGGTGCCAGCCTGGAGGACCCCGCGAATAGTGGCAGTAGTGGCTTGTGGTCTGTCACGACAGTGAACTCTTGGCCGCACAGGTATAGGTGGAAGTGTTGGCACGCCCACTTTATGGCCAGCGCCTCTCTTTCGATCTGGGCGTACCGGGTCTCGGTGTCCGACAGCGCTTTGCTGGCGTACGCTACAGGCTTCCACACCTCAGTTCCATGTTCTTGCAGGAGGACTGCCCCCAGGCCTACCGGGCTTGCATCCACAATCAGCTCGGTTTTACGACGAGGTTCGAAGTATGCCATCACAGCCGTGTCCAGAAGGTTTGCCTTGATGTCCTGGAATGCTTTATTTGCCACTGCTGTCCATTCCCACTTGTGGTCTGCGCGCGTGAGGGCTCTCAGGGGCTCTGCAAGCGCGGCCAGGTTTGGTATGAAGCAGCCACAGTAGGTGGCCATGCCCAAGAAACTGCGCACTTCGGTGGGGTTCCTGGGAGTGCTCGCAGCCTTGATTGCTTCTGCCTTCTTGGAGTCGACCTTCAACCCTTCCCTCGTGAATGTGTAGCCAAAGAAATCTATTGATTCTTGATAAAATGAGCATTTGGACCGATGGAGGGTTAGTCCACTGTCTACTAGCCTTCGAAGGGTGGCCCTCAGGTGTGCATGGTGTTCCTCTAGTGTCGCCGAATACACCAGGATGTCGTCACTGAGGTTAATTACTCCACTCAGACCGGATAGCACTTCGCGTATGGCGTTTTGAAACACCTCCGTGGCGGAGGAGACGCCAAAGCTCAGCCGCTTGTAGCGATGAAGTCCCACATGGGTTGAGAAAGTCGTTATGTACCGACTCGCTGGTTCCAATTCGAGTTGGTGGTAACCCGAGTTGAGGTCCAGTTTGGAGAACCACTTCGCCCCATTCAGGTCAGCCACTATGTCGTCCATGGTGGGAGTGAGGTGTCTCTCCCGCTTCACAGCCGCGTTCGGTAGCCTCATATCGACGCACAGCCTGATCGCTCCTGGTTGTTTGGGTTTGGGTGCTACTACCAGCGGGGAGACCCACGGTGTCGGGCCCGACACCTTTTCAATCACTCCGAGATCTTCCAGCTTCTGGAGTTCTTCTTCGACTTGGGGTCTTAGGTTGAACGGTACCCTTCTGTGTCGGAGGGCTACTGGTCATAATGATGTATCAATATGCAGCTTGAACTTCCGTCCTTTGAGTTTTCCAAGCCCTTGGAACAGCGCTGGGAAGTCCTTCAGCATGGCATCCGCATGTGCCTGATGCACCTGGTTTGCGAAGAATACTAGTCCTAGATCTTCCGCCGTGTGGCAGCTCAGAAGGGTGCCCTTTTTCCCTTCTGTGATGTGGAAGCGCGTTTCCGTGGAATAGTCGCCATTTACCACAGTTGTTTGTATTACTCCTCTCAGTGGTGTAGATCCTCGCATTAGAAGGTGGAGGCTTGGGCGTCATCTTGTCGTACTGGTCTGAGTCCATTACATTAACGGAGGCCCCAGTGTCGATGAGGGCTTCGACTTCGGTGCCTTCTATGGATATCGAGCACATGGGCGGTGGCCTCCTTTTGGTGAACGCCCTGCTGACGTAGGCGATGACATATGCTTCGTTGTCCTCGTTATCTTCATACCGCGGTCACCTGCCTTGGGCCTGACTGTCTGGGGGAGGCAGTTCTTGGTCGAGCGACAGCTGGCGGATGCGTTGTGATACTGTCCTGGGCTTTGGACCTGTTGGTCTGTACTTTCCTCCTCGACACACTGCCGCGAAGTGGTTTAGGCGTCCGCATTTTAGGCACTTTCTTCCCCTTGGCTCCGCATGTTGCCGTGGCTGGGTGATCTTCGCCACAATACCCGCATTGGTTCCCTCGGGAAGTGGCGGCTCGTGGGCGGCCTGCGGGAGTCTCCTCTGGATGGCGTCGACTCTTTCCTCTTTGATCAGCTGTGTTTTCGCCATTGCTGGTGCGATCACCGGTGTCCGTAGGGCAGCTTCCATCTCTTCCGCTCTCGCGTCTGAGAGCTCGTGCGACCTGGCTAGGATTAGTATCTCATCTAGTGATATGCCTGGTTGGCAGAGAATGAGCTTCCTCAATAGTTTTGAGCGGCAGCCTACTATGATTTGGTCTCTGATTTCTTCCCTCGGGTTTGTGAACGGGCAGATGCTGACCAGTCGGCGCAACCTGGCATAATACATGTCCACAGACTCTGATTCAGTCTGCCACGCCCGTTTGAACTTGAACTTCTCAAAGTCGTTGTTGAGTTGGGGGTCAAAATGTGCACCCAAGGCAGCGACCGCCGCGTCGTAGTCGTGCTCGGGTCCTGTGTTCGGGAGTGATTCAAATAGGTCGTAGATCTCGGGCCCACCATATAGGATGAGGAGTGACCTCTTGACCGTCCCATCGGTCTCTCTCGTGCCTTTAAAGTAGAGGTTTAATCTTCCGATCCACGTCTTCCATCGTGCCGCCGCTGTCGCCGAATCTGCCGCTTCGCTAAATGGGGGAATAGGCGCTACGCCTGAGTGGAGGTGGCTGGGTGGTGTCGGTGCCGGGGCTCCGGCCTGATTCTGGCTTGGTGACGGCTGTGCGGTCGGCGCGGGCGGGGGTGGCGCGGTCACTGCCGGTACATTCTGCCCTGCGCCGCCTTGGCTTGCGCCTGGCACTTGGTTGGACATGCTTTAGTCCCTTCTGGGCCTCCTGGAGATCGCTTGCGTGATTCCGGCTCACTGCGCTCCCTTGGGCAGGTGGTTGGGCTGGCCAAAGTTTTGATTGCTCCTGTGCCCAGGTGGAGGCTGACTCCCTCCCCCTTCTTGGTCTGGGACGTTCTTTCTGACCCACTGCGGGCGTGGGCTTATTGTGTTGCAGGGATGGGACAAGGAATGCCTCCCTTGTGGTTGTCTGTATATATGCCTTTTTTTTTCTTGCCTGTGCTTGTTGGGGTGGTGCGGCCGTCTCCGCCAAGTCGCGGGAGCCAAGGGGGCAGCATCCGCCCTTCCGCCCGTGCGGGCCGTGTCCTATGCGCTGCTGGGGAGAGCCGTGACCTTGTGACGTCCAGCCGCAGGTGCGGCGCGGTGCTCCTCTATTGCTGGAGCTGGCACGCTCGCACGTCAAGGCCCTGCGCGGCCGATGACTCAGCGCCGCCGCGGAAGGAGCGCCCGAGGGGGGGGGCGTTCAGAGGTGCGCGGGGCAGGCAAAGCAGGCACACCCTCACCTCTCGGGGCCCAGTCAACCACGAACCGTCCACCGGTGAACCCCGCCAGCTGAAGGCGCTCCCGGCGGGGAGACGCGTGGGCGGGCCTCAAGCCGGGCCGGTGCAGGAATAAAGGCGGGTGGGCTCCGCTTCAGGCAGCAGGACGTACCGCGGAGCGGCACGCAGAGACAGCTCAGCACGCGTGGCGGTAAGCCGGTCTCGTCGCCAGTGTGGTGTGTCGGGTCAGTGCCCAACACGTGGAGGGAGTCACAGTATTAAGGGACATGGACACAGATTTACTTGCTAGCCGGAAAGACCCCGAGCGGTCTTCCGCCCTGTTTATTTATACCCCGGTGCGAGCCCACCACGGGGTATGCGTGGATGCGTGTAGGTATTTGCTACATTGTAGAGGAGAGCCCGAGTGGCTCTCTACAACATGCGGAGGCAATCAAAAATAGGGAATGGACACTAGTATCTACTGAACCATTAGTTCAAAGTTGACAACCCTCATAGGCACCCTGATTATTGCGATGCGGTATATCTTTTTTCCGCCCCGTCAGGTGTCATGGCATATTCATAGGGAAGTCAAAAGGATGTAGTATGCCTGCCTCACCCGAGGCTACCTCTGGTCCAGGTACAAGTGTCCAGAAATAATAGGGAGGGTGAAATCTTTTATAAAAGCAGTGTATCTCCCAAAAATTATTTAATGAAAGAGGGGATACCACTGTCAATTAAAAAGTTCGATATATATGTAATCGAGTAACTAGATTACCATATACCAATGTATATATGGGTGCGTCAACATGTTTCAGCTCCTTGGGCCCAGCCGGGTCTGTAGAGCTTTCGTCAGGACAAAGAACAAACAAAAAACATACATGAGGTACTCACACTAGTAGTGTAGGTTCCTTTCGCTATTTTTAGCGTTTCTTATTTTGTCACCTGAAAATATAGGAACACAGAAACATACAATCCAAAACATTGTGGTATTGTGGTTATGGTGATTAGGCATAATGTTTTCAAGTTTTCAAAACACACATACTAGTATTGCTAGTGAATTGTTATGCAGCTAATTCTTAGTTACATAAAACTTTTTTGGCAAGGGAAAGGTGATGGGGAACAGGTAACTACGTAATATACAGAGCATGCGATTAATGCGTGTTGTCGGTGCTGCGCATTAAGTTGGATTGACATGCAGAGACATTAGCGCGTTCTATTGTGTTGTATAGAGGACGCGTGATCACTGGTGAAAAGACGTTACGGTAATTGGTTCATTTGCGGGCTTCAGCAAGGGGAAGATGTTGTTATTTAGGGAAATTTTTTACATTATGTGCATAAAAAGAAAATGCTATCAATGCGTATTGGCGATATCACACATCTAGTCGGTGTCGCGTGTAAAGGCATTATCGCGTTCAGTTGTTACATAAAGTGGCGCGCAAGCACAAGTACCTTAATAGGTTCTTTTCAGGACTTCAGCAAGGGTAAAAGTCGCTAAACGTGTTCTCTTCTAAAGGAATATAATTGAAGGTTAGGGGAGTCTCAGTATCAGGTCTTACCCGTGTATCTGCATCATGGACAGTTATTCTTACCCACGTGGACCGCGTTCTGGGACTTGTGCTGACTCTGCCCCTGGTTACAGGCGGGGCTCCGTTTCTGGCCTCTTAACAATAGTTTCACAAACACAAAAGGCGGACTACGGTGTATTCTCTCAAGATGGACACCACCTCTAGATGTGAAACTTCAGAATGTTGATTATTAATCATTCAATGTTCATATTTTAGAGTTGAATGTGAATTTAAAATGAAAAAATTCGTTTTTGAAATACAAAATTCGTTTTTGGAAACATAATGTTTCTGGACATTGTCCTCAAGTAAAATATTATTGGTTTTGTTGTGTAATGTTTTCTAAACCACAATGATCTTAATTAAACTGACCCCATGGAATATTATCGTTCATTCCGGAGAGATGGGTGCCAAGACGGTCTACCCACCTTTGCTCCTTCTCAAAGAGAACTCGTTCCGCATTGTTGTTTTTATCTTGCAAGATCTCAAGGACTGTCCAACTCAGGTCGTCACAGGTATGTCCGGCCTCCACAAAATGTGTACACAGTTTTGTATTGTTTTTCTTCAACCTCACATTGCTCCTATGTTCTCCAATTCGTAGCTTCACTTTCCTACATGTCATGCCTATGTATTGGCGTTTGCAAGGACATGTGACCATATAGATGAGATGCGACGAATTACAATTCATATGATGTTTCTGGGTCCATTTGAGGGTGTCTGTGAGTTGTAGAGTTTTGGTTGGTTTTGTAAACTTGCATACACCACATGTACCACATGGGTAATGTCCAACGACAGGTTGCATCCTGGCATCTCTTATGGCTGTGGATGTTTTACCCACAGCCATAAGAGATGCCAGGATGCAACCTGTCGTTGGACATTACCCATGTGGTACATGTGGTGTATGCAAGTTTACAAAACCAACCAAAACTCTACAACTCACAGACACCCTCAAATGGACCCAGAAACATCATACGAATTGTAATTCGTCGCATCTCATCTATATGGTCACATGTCCTTGCAAACGCCAATACATAGGCATGACATGTAGGAAAGTGAAGCTACGAATTGGAGAACATAGGAGCAATGTGAGGTTGAAGAAAAACAATACAAAACTGTGTACACATTTTGTGGAGGCCGGACATACCTGTGACGACCTGAGTTGGACAGTCCTTGAGATCTTGCAAGATAAAAACAACAATGCGGAACGAGTTCTCTTTGAGAAGGAGCAAAGGTGGGTAGACCGTCTTGGCACCCATCTCTCCGGAATGAACGATAATATTCCATGGGGTCAGTTTAATTAAGATCATTGTGGTTTAGAAAACATTACACAACAAAACCAATAATATTTTACTTGAGGACAATGTCCAGAAACATTATGTTTCCAAAAACGAATTTTGTATTTCAAAAACGAATTTTTTCATTTTAAATTCACATTCAACTCTAAAATATGAACATTGAATGATTAATAATCAACATTCTGAAGTTTCACATCTAGAGGTGGTGTCCATCTTGAGAGAATACACCGTAGTCCGCCTTTTGTGTTTGTGAAACTATTGTTAAGAGGCCAGAAACGGAGCCCCGCCTGTAACCAGGGGCAGAGTCAGCACAGGTCCCAGAACGCGGTCCACGTGGGTAAGAATAACTGTCCATGATGCAGATACACGGGTAAGACCTGATACTGAGACTCCCCTAACCTTCAATTATATTCCTTTAGAAGAGAACACGTTTAGCGACTTTTACCCTTGCTGAAGTCCTGAAAAGAACCTATTAAGGTACTAGTGCTTGCGCGCCACTTTATGTAACAACTGAACGCGATAATGCCTTTACACGCGACACCGACTAGATGTGTGATATCGCCAATACGCATTGATAGCATTTTCTTTTTATGCACATAATGTAAAAATTTTCCCTGACTAACAACATCTTCCCCTTGCTGAAGCCCGCAAATGAACCAATTACCGTAACGTCTTTTCACCAGTGATCACGCGTCCTCTATACAACACAATAGAACGCGCTAATGTCTCTGCATGTCAATCCAACTTAATGCGCAGCACCGACAACACGCATTAATCGCATGCTCTGTATATTACGTAGTTACCTGTTCCCCATCACCTTTCCCTTGCCAAAAAAGTTTTATGTAACTAAGAATTAGCTGCATAACAATTCACTAGCAATACTAGTATGTGTGTTTTGAAAACTTGAAAACATTATGCCTAATCACCATAACCACAATACCACAATGTTTTGGATTGTATGTTTCTGTGTTCCTATATTTTCAGGTGACAAAATAAGAAACGCTAAAAATAGCGAAAGGAACCTACACTACTAGTGTGAGTACCTCATGTATGTTTTTTGTTTGTTCTTTGTCCTGACGAAAGCTCTACAGACCCGGCTGGGCCCAAGGAGCTGAAACATGTTGACGCACCCATATATACATTGGTATATGGTAATCTAGTTACTCGATTACATATATATCGAACTTTTTAATTGACAGTGGTATCCCCTCTTTCATTAAATAATTTTTTGGAGATACACTGCTTTTATAAAAGATTTCACCCTCCCTATTATTTCTGGACACTTGTACCTGGACCAGAGGTAGCCTCGGGTGAGGCAGGCATACTACATCCTTTTGACTTCCCTATGAATATGCCATGACACCTGACGGGGCGGAAAAAAGATATACCGCATCGCAATAATCAGGCTGCCTATGAGGGTTGTCAACTTTGAACTAATGGTTCAGTAGATACTAGTGTCCATTCCCTATTTTTGATTGCCTCCGGATCTAATCAGGGGAACTGAATGGACCGAAAATCCTCTTCCCTCCCTTTTGATATAAGTCTCTACAACATGCAGCACTTTTTGTTCCTAGTATAGAAAGTGCGCCGTAATACATGACAAAAGTCGTGCTCTCAGCCACGGCCCGTATAGGGCCTGCCACCGGCGGTGACGTGGGGCGGGGGAGGGGCAGGGTGGGGGGTTGTAAAATGCAGCAAATGGACGATTTCAGGTAAGTAACGCCAAATGCGATGCAGCACGCGCTACATAATTCGTTTTTTTCCCCGTTACTTACCTGAAATCGTCCATTTGCCGCATTTTACAACCCTCCACCCTGCTCCTCCCCCGCTCCATGTCACCGCCTGGTGGCACGCCCTATACGTGCCGTGGCTGCGTGCTCTACATTTTAACTATATTGGGTATTTATAAGCAGTTTTCAACATATATGTATGCATGGATTGACAGACAGATAAGGTTTGCATATTGATCTTTTGAAGGGTTTTTTTCTTCGTGTTTTTTTGTTGCACTACTGTAAGGATTTTAATTAATTGCACAATAAAAGAGCGATATGTCTGTGTCTGTCTATCTGCCCATTTCATGCCTGGGTGTTTTCACAGGTTTCCACTTAGACATCTTCTTAAATCGTAGCTTTACATGCACAATGCTGCTGCCCTTTGCTTACTCGTGTAGGTTTTTGGCAGAGTGGGCAATCTGCAGGTGTAAATATTGTCCATATGTGCATGACCATTTCTAAGTATTGTTTATTATCTCTCCCCCGTCTACCCTCCTGTACCTCCATAAAATACGAGTTGGTTGCGGGTGTTATTAATACTTTTCTACCTCAGAAGTGCACCTATTCACACCTTTTCAGGAGTAGGCTTTCACATGTTTGCAAAGTGGAAATGAACATGCAAACTGCTTGTGAATACCCACAGGATTCCGCATTTGTGGGTGTTCCTGGCATTTTCGATTTCAGCCCACCTGACGTCACTTCAGCTGTTCACCTACATCTTTGGGAAAAGCAGGTGAACCTGAGGATTATGAACCGTTGTTAGTGGAATATAAGGTTAAAAAATAACCATATCATAATTCTGTAAATCGAGTTTTGCGAGATCTGACTACAACGGACTTTTTCTGTACTCCTAAGCAACATTTTCTGAACAAAACAGTTTGCGAATTGGCCTTCGTGGTGTTGTGTACATAGTTGTGCAGCTGCTCCTACGAGAAAACTGGTTTTACATTTTCAGTATTCTTGTTTTGGAAATGTCATAAGTCATTAAAGAAAGTGACTGCTGTCTGTGACATTCGGCTACGCCCTGCAGGAGCACTTTCAGAAATCAGGCTCTGGTAGCGCCACAAGCAAAAAGTGAAATTTCTATGTGGAACCAGATCCTACCGGCCTCCCATCGGCGGACGTCATGCAGGACAATATCGTCATTTTGCACATAGGTCACATTTTTTTCTCAGCACCACCCAAAACGAGACACGTTTTTCTACTATGAGAAAGGGCAGCTCTAATCCAAAAGAGAACTACTGATTGTAAACGAAAAAATGTCTCTACCTTACGTTGTCTAAGACTCCTTTTTTATAACCAAGGGGCGTGACCTATCCTCTTCACTGCCGCCTCTACTTATTAATATAATATCTACTTACCTTTAAGGCAGCAGCTAAAATTCAGAATGATTCTAGGTGGCCACGTGGTTGTCATTAGTCGCCAACAGAGGGGTCAAGCTTTTAAATACCCCCTTTGGAGAGGCTCAGCCCGTGGCAAAATCTTAAACACAAGTGCCAACGCAGTAATAGGCTTAACAGGAAGTACGTCACAGGAAGTGGCATTATGTGGCGAGGCACTGTGAGGATGTCTCCGAAAAGATAAAAATGTAAGGGGGCACAGTAGGTGGGGATGTCTTGAGACAAGTAGTTGAGGACTAGTACTGGAAAAGAGGTGATTGATGGAGACAGATAGGGTGAGTGGCTACTGTTGGGTAAGTTCATATGGAACTGATAGTGGGGGGACATATCACTGCTTAATTTGTAAAAATATAAGTGCCAGGGCCCTTGTCAAGAGACCACTGCAGCTTGCGCCACCCACTGCCCCTGCCAGCTCCTTCAATGACAGAACCAACACAACTGCTACCAATCACACCCTACAAGTATTTATTTATTTTATTTATTTTGAAGGTTTTATATAGCGCGAACAAGATCTTTGCAGATATCAGAGCGCTTTACAAAGCAGGGAATACCAACAAGAGAGTGAAAAGCAGGTCATTAGGGAATAAAGTAGAACAGGTACATCAATAATGCAACTATTACAGATAAATGTGTGCATAGATAGTCAGGTAAGTCAATAATACAGGTAAAACACATAGTCGTAGGGATCGAGCATAATAACACAGATTGGTGCAGAGTCTTGACAGATCCACATTAATAGGTCAAGTGTATTTGGCCATGAGAATAGCTTTTACTTCTTTCTTAAAAAGTGTGATGGAGGAGATGAGCCTGGTTTCAGGAGGGAGTGAGTTCCAGATCCTGGGTGCCATTCCTGAGAAAGAGCGTTTATAAGTTTTTTCCTTCCGGAATCTTCGAGGTTTTAGCAGAAGATTGTTAGTGCCTCTAGTGTTTCTAGAGCCGCCAGAGATTGACAGCTTCTAAGTGAGGTATCCGGGAGAGCTCAGGTGTACAGCCTTGTGTGTCATGCAGGCGATTTTCAGATGTATTCTGGCTTCAAAAGGCAGCCAGTTCAAGGATTTCAAGTCAGGGGAGATATGCGAGTGTTTTTTTGACCCAGTGATGAGTCCCGCTGCAGCGTTTAGAGAAGCTCTTAAGGGTGCAGTAGTCGTTAACGGAAGACCGCAGAGGGCGATGCTGCCGTATTCAATTCGCGGGATTACTAGTGCTTGTACTGCAGTTTGGAAGTCTTTGGCTGGCAGGAAGGGTTGAAGTTTCCTCAGGATATTGATTTGGAAGTTCGCTCCCTTAGAAGCCTTGCTGATATGATGCTGCATGTTGAGATTGGAGTCGAGAGTTATGCCTAGAGATTTTGCTGAATCCTGCATGTTGAGATTGGAGTCGAGAGATATGCCTAGAGATTTTGCTGAATTCCTGTCTTGGATGTAGGATTACCTTTATGAGGTGGGGAGAAAGCCACAAAAAGTTGTTTGGTCTTTCAAAATGATTTTGTTCTTTCTATGTAGTCAAGAATTGCTCTTTTAACATCTAAGGTGTGTAGAGCTCGTTTTGCCACTGAGTCTGGTTGAGGTAAAAACACTGGGAGTTCAACAGACTAGTTGAGATGGAAGGCAGATGCTACTTTGGGTAACAATTTTGGGTTAGTCTTAAGAATCACTTTATTATGATGGATTTGTAAAAATGGTTCTTGTATGGTTAATGCCTGGAGTTCACTGACTCTTCTGAGGGATGTGATAGCAATCAGAAAGGCTACTTTCCAAGTGAGGAACTGTAGTTCCAACAAGTGAGACAATTCCAACTATTCCAGGCCTCCAAAGTTAACAGAATGGCTTAATTGGCAGCTATTAATCATTTTTAATGTATATTGAATTAATAAACAACTGCTGTTGTGTTTATATTTAATTTAGGCAAACAGAGTTAGCATGTGGCAGACTGTCACAAGTGATGATATTGGCAATTAAGTGCCGGTGCTGAGCACCGAAAACCACTGGCTCAAATTAAGCACTAATATGCAGGCTAATATTGGTGAATGATAATAATGGAAGGTGGCAATGCATGGAGACTGGTAACAGACGAGGTCGGATGCACTGAAGCTACAAAGGGTACTGGTGTTGGGGGAAGGGAGGGTGCAAGAAAGTTGACGCTGGTAGCATTTGACTTGATGCTCAACTGCCCAACCTAAAATAGTGCCCATGGTGTTGCAAGCACCAACTCTCCATTGTCACCTAATGTTCACCCTTCTCAACTCACCTATTCCAAACCTCCTCCCTCAGAAAATACAGGTTGCTCCATTTCAGGTGTGAAGAGCCCATGCGTTTGTGTTTTTTTTTTTTGCATGCTGCAATTTGCAGGGCTTTTTTTAAATGAAAATGCAAAATGTCAAATACTAAATTTGCAAAGGAAAGTGAGACTGGACAAGCTACTCATACCTTGGATTCTGTGTTCCCGAGGATCTGCTTGACAACGCTTGCTATCGGAGCACTCCCTGAGGCAGTGTCGGCTGGTGGGAGCGCTATCGCCGTCGGCGGTTAACTCACACGCTCCCAGCGCGATCCTGCCCAGGTTGAGGAGCTCGACAGGGGACTCTGCCTGAGGAGCCTACCGGGGGACTGCGAGGCCCAGCAACCACCACACCTTGCAGCTGGTGCCTCTTCCCCCGGAGGCCACGCCCTCTAACCCCCACCGTTCATTACCTTTCGTGACACCCGCTCTGCGGGTGCCGCTCACTACTTGGATTCTGTGTTCCCGAGGATCTGCTTGACAACGCTTGCTATCGGAGCACTCCCTGAGGCAGTGTCGGCTGGTGGGAGCGCTATCGCCGTCGGCGGTTAACTCACACGCTCCCAGCGCGATCCTGCCCAGGTTGAGGAACTCGACAAGGGACTCTGCCTGAGGAGCCTACCGGGGGACTGCGAGGCCCAGCAACCACCACACCTTGCAGCTGGTGCCTCTTCCCCCGGAGGCCACGCCCTCTAACCCCCACCGTTCATTACCTTTCACGACACCCGCTCCGCGGGTGCCGTTCACTACTTGGATTCTGTGTTCCCGAGGATCTGCTTGACAACGCTTGCTATCGGAGCACTCCCTGAGGCAGTGTCGGCTGGTGGGAGCGCTATCGCCGTCGGCGGTTAACTCACACGCTCCCAGCGCGATCCTGCCCAGGTTGAGGAGCTCGACAAGGGACTCTGCCTGAGGAGCCTACCGGGGGACTGCGAGGCCCAGCAACCACCACACCTTGCAGCTGGTGCCTCTTCCCCCGGAGGCCACGCCCTCTAATCTCCATCTATTAAAGTAACACAAACTCCTCCGCGACGCGGGACGCGCGCGGGTCGAAGCCCGGGGCGAAGACCGGGCAAAGAGCGGGCCGTTTGAGGCCGTTCGAGGTCGTAAGAGACTGGACTGGACAATTTTCTTTTCTTTTCATCTCACCCGGACTTAACCCCCCCTATTTCTGTTACTAATAGTATCATTGTCTAGATACAATGGTTGTCACTAGGGGAAACAAAACCAAAGTTCCAGGTAGTGTAGGCATAATGCTTGGTCCTATGGACGACTTCATTACGAAGGCGAATACATACATAGACCAAAGCATATCATTATTAGAAGAAAGGGTCTCCCTGGACCTGGCATTCGCCAAAAGATCTTCTTTGGGGATTTTGGCGGACGCCAGATCGCCAGCTGTAGGAGTCCCAAATGCTGAGGTAAACCCAAATCGAGATAGACGTAGTTTGCCTAACACAGTTGATTTATCAGTGTCCCACCTCGCAGACTCACAGCTTAGCTTTGACTTAGAAAAAACACTGGATCTAGCCCCGCAAACCTCACCACAAAATTCCTCCACAGAAAAAATAATAGCAAGGGGAAGGAGGGAGGGGGCAATAAGCAAGAAAAGGGTTCCCCCCAATCACCCAATATTTAACAACTCGACCCATATACCTAGCGGCCCACAAGATCGAGCAGATAGAGCAGAACAAATAGCAGTCCCAGTGTTAGTTCATCATTCAGAGAACGAAACACTTCCCCCGATAATTCTGGATTCACCAACCACCACACAAATTCATAAGGGTTCCTACGATATGGAGGATTCTCAGCTGTTACTAGATAAGATAGCTAACTTATTTAAACAATCCCTGCAACCCTTAGAACAACGACTAGCGCAGTTGGAGTCACAGATTTTAAAATTTATAAAAACTCAACAACCCAATCATCCTTTAGGGCCACAAAAAATAGGGGGAAATAACACTAAAACATCACACCCCATAAAGACAATAAATGTAAACCCGAACTTGTCAAATCCCCAAAAGAAGACACTTCAGATAACTATCCCCAGTTTACCCATTATCAACGATACACCGAATTCAGTTAATATATCACATCTAACTACTACCCCGACTATATGTAGTATGCCAACAAACACTACCTTACAGGCCTCGCCAGGACCTCTAATTACACCCGCCCCACATGCAGAGGCATTTAACAAAACCAACAATAAAACTGTCAATAAACCTATAAACAAATCATCGACCAAAACTTTGGTCTCTCAGAATTCAGCCTCAAATCCCTCGTACGCCAGGACTAGGAGAAATACAGCTAAAAATGTAGGATATACAAGAGCCCCAGTAGACTTTCCACCTGAGGCTTCACCATACGTAGCGGTCATGACCGGTGTTCCTGAGCTAATAGATCATAACTCAGAACCTGGCTGGTCCCTAACAAACAAGGCACAGCATTGGCTGCAGACCAATCGACCGATCCCTTCAACCTGGCATGCTAGGATTAGATCTGTTTCCAGGGTTCCTTGGGTGGGCAACACCAGAAAAACGATTCCAGGGGACTGTATAGTGATCACCTTTGAGGACCCACGAATAGCAGACTATATCTGCTCCTGGGAAGACATCGCTTCAACCGGAGGCATTAAAATTAAGTCACTCTCTTTTTTCTATCCTTTCAGGCAAACAAGCGGTCCACCCCAGGAACAAGAGCCCCCCTGGGCTGTTCCAGTGGCCCGACAGGATGACTTACCGAATCCCAGATATTTCGGCCCCCCTAGATTCTACGACCCAGATTATTCCTGGCATACAGTAGGTTCACGCCATCAGGGGGGAGGCTGGGCAGATAGGAGACCATACTCACAAAGGCCGGTGATTAGAGACCAGCCCCGGTGGGATCCATGGCATAACATCCCGTTGTTTAATAGATATAACGGACTCGAAATGGTCGATTGACCATCAAACGAAAGTGTACCAACCAACTCTCCTACACTTTCCTCCCCCAGGAACTTAAATATCTCTTCGGCACCCACGGATGCCAAAGTTGTACCCACACCAGTACAATCAAAAGTAATGAGACCCCCGATTTCTATACTCTATTGGAACATAGCAGGCCTCCGTTCTAAAATTGAGGACGGGACCGCACAAAACTTCCTAAAACCCTACCAAATAATCTGTCTCCAGGAGACTTGGTCAATAGAAGAGCTGCACCTACAAGGCTATAAAACCTACTTTGTTGCAGCAGTAAGTAGCACTATGGGAAGACCCAAAGGTGGGTTAGTAACCTATATAGCGAACACTTTACCCCAACAAAAAGTGGCGAGAGTCGCTCAGGATTCTAACTATCAAATCCTCTCTCTTTCCATTGCCAACAAGGAGACCATCTTCTTAACCAATCTTTATAATAACCTGGACGAAGACCAATTTATAAATCTCCTCAGTAATATACACGAGAGATTAAAACACTCATACCAATGGAGAACTAGTCAGGGGGCAACCCATTTAATATGGGGAGGAGATTTCAATCTCCATCCATGCTTAACGACCAACCCACTCTGCGGTGGGATGGTGGACGAATTTGAGGCCCCATTAGCACACTTCACACATAATAAAGGGGGAAACGCTCTTAATACCGTCCTCTCGGACTTAGATCTGCAAATTGTTAACCACTGAAATGCAGACTCCAACTCATTCAACCCAACCTAAGTAGGCAGAGGCCACCATACAACAGTAGACTACATCTTTTTATCCTCTGGCCTGATAAGCATAGCTAAGGATTTGTGTGTCATTGGCAATCTACTCAGCGACCACTCAGCCTTAATGATTAATCTTTACTTACCTGAGCTCAAACCCCAAAACTCGGCTATAGCAAGTATGCTCGTACAGAATAAAATAGAGATTGGTAAACAGAACGGCTATACAATCAAATGGGGCAAAATCAATCCTACTGCTATTACAAAAAAACTGATAACCCAAGCATACCCAAACATTTTAAAATGTCTGGATCTCTCCTCAAGTCATGAGGAAGTCCTAACGAACTTCAAACAAATCTTGGAGTTCATCAAAGATTTACTCTTGTCAAAACCTATAACAAATCACCCTGAAAAGAAAGGATGGTTTACTCATAACTGTACAACCGCTCTAACCAAACTAAAACTGGCGCTCCATAACCAACCGAGGGATCCAACCCAAATCCAACATCTAAGGCGTCAATACATAGGTGAAAGAAAATTGAGAATCGCACAACTAAAGCAGAAACTTTGGGACGATCTTCATAACAGTGCTGTATCAAACAATAGCGACCTCTTCTGGCGTACAGTCAGAACTCCATACCTTTCTGACACTGGCACCCCTAGAATAGAAGTTGCCATAGATGAGCATACATGGGTTACACACTTTTCTATGATCTTTAAAAGTAATTCACCCCTGGACTTATTCCTCCCAAAAGTACAGTACCCCATTCCGCTTCAGTTTGATATTCCTGATCTTTTGGAAGCATTGCAAAAAAGCAAACCGGGCAAAGCTCCAGGCCCTGACGGGGTCCCAGTGGACTTCTTCAAAAATAATTTAGATCTCTGGACCCCATCATAACAAGAGTGTGCATAGCGGCAACGAACGAGGGACTTTTAAGTTCTTGGACCAAGTCAATCATGGTCCCCATCTTTAAACAAGCATTGGAAATGCAATAGGTCTCGCAATAACGCGAGTCTGAACTATTAGCATTGTAAATGATAATGCCCTTTATTTTTGCGTTCTGGTTTTTGGAACATAAATAAAAGGCTTTGTCATTTACAAGGCCTATAGCTTAAATTTGCGTTAAAACGAGACCTATTGCATTGCAATGGTGGTGGTGCTGCTGAGTTTTCTCTGAATCTGCACTCTGAATCTGCACTCTGAATCTGCACTCTGAATCTGCACCCACAATCTGCACTCTGAATCTGCACTCTGAATCTGCACCCACAATCTGCACTCTGAATCTGCACCCACAATCTGCACCCACAATCTGCACTCCCAATCTGCACCCACAATCTGCACCCACAATCTGCACCCACAATCTGCACTCTGAATCTGCACTCTGAATCTGCACTCTGAATCTGCACCCACAATCTGCACCCACAATCTGCACCCACAATCTGCACCCACAATCTGCACTCTGAATCTGCACTCTGACTCTGAATCTGCACCCACAATCTGCACCCACAATCTGCACCCACAATCTGCACCCACAATCTGCACCCACAATCTGCACTCTGAATCTGCACTCTGAATCTGCACTCTGAATCTGCACCCACAATCTGCACTCACAATCTGCACCCACAATCTGCACCCTGAATCTGCACCCTGAATCTGCACCCTGAATTCGCACCCTGAATCTGCACCCACAATTTGCACCCACAATCTGCACCCACAATCTGCACCCACAATCTGCACTCTGAATCTGCACTCTGAATCTGCACCCACAATCTGCACCCACAATCTGCACCCACAATCTGCACTCTGAATCTGCACCCACAATCTGCACCCACAATCTGCACCCACAATCTGCACTCTGAATCTGCACCCACAATCTGCACCCACAATCTGCACCCACAATGTGTGAGTGGCGTTGCGTGTGTGAGTGGCGTTGCGTGTGTGAGTGGCGTTGCGTGTGTGAGTGGCGTTGCGTGTGTGAGTGGCGTTGCGTGTGTGAGTGGCGTTGCGTGTGTGAGGGGCGTTGCGTGTGTGAGTGGCGTTGCGTGTGTGAGTGGCGTTGCGTGTGTGAGTGGTGTTGCGTGGGTGAGTAGCGTTGCGTGGGTGAGTTGTGTTGCGTGTGTGAGTGGCGTTGCGTGTGAGTGGCGTTGCATGTGTGAGTGGCGTTGCGTGGGTGAGTTGTGTTGCGTGTGTGAGTGGTGTTGCTTGGGTGAGTGGCGTTGCGTGGGTGAGTGGCGTTGCGTGGATGAGTGGGGTTGCGTGGATGAGTGGGGTTGCGTGGATGAGTTGCGTTGCATGTGTGAGTGGTGTTGCTTGGGTGAGTGGCGTTGCGTGGGTGAGTGTGGTGTTGCGTGGATGATAGTGGGCTTGCGTGGGTGTGAGTGGCGTTGCGTGTCTGTAAGTGTTGCTGTGTGGGTGAAAGTGGCACAGAGCCTTTGATGTGGCCTGGCGCAGGAGAAATGCTGCTGCTGCTAATTAAATACAAGAGTGGCCGGGAAGTGGCCGGGAAACACAAGTACGGCCGGCCACATAATTAGGGGAGGAGAAGCCGCACAGCACACGCTGGGAGAAGTCCTTTGATGTGCTGTGCGGCCGCGATGCGCGCTCTGTGCTGGGGGAGGGCCATTAGCCTGAACTCGCGGCAAGATCAAACGAAGGGTGGGAGGGACATTGAGGAACAGATGGCCATGAAAGTGTATGGGCCAAAAGCGCGTGCCTGTGGCCACGTGCACTCGAAGAAAACGCCACGAAAAAAAGCGGTGGTTTCACAATCAGTTCGAGCACTTGAATTCTCGCCATTTCCCATTCCTTCGGAATGGTAAAGGCGAGACCTAAAAAGGGGACCGCCAAGATGTGAAGTGTTATCGTCCCATCTCCCTGCTGGACTCGCTCGGGAAGGGAGTGGGGAGAGTTATCCTAGAGCGTCTCCAGCAGTGGACCGAGGATCGAGGCATTATTTCTGATATCCAGTTTGGGTTCCGTGAAGGTTTTGGAACAGTGGAGCAGGCCCTCAATCTTACCCTAATAATGGGAAAATACATACAGGCCAAGGCAACGAAGATCTACATGGTCTTCGTCGACCTGTCCGCAGCGTTTGACTGCGTTTCGCATGCAAAACTGTGGACGGTCCTACGCCAATTGGGAGTAGAACCATCTCTTTTGGATTTCTTGAGGGAACTCTATTCTGGTGCAACGGCCAGAGTGCGTTTTGGCCTGAGTGGCGAGTTGACGGCCCCGTTTAGCGTAGGGCGTGGAGTCAGGCAGGGATGTGTCCTGGCCCCCTTCCTCTTCTCACTCTATACTAACGGCCTGGAGGGGGAGATGTTGAGGGGGGCTCAGGATCTCCCACGTATAAATCAGCGCCTGATTCCCGCCCTGCTCTACGCGGATGATGCCGTCATTTTGGCTCGCACACCACGCGAGCTCCAGCTCTCCTTGAATAGATATACGACCTTCATGGGCAACCTGGATTTGCGGGTGAACATGAAGAAAACTTTTGTCATGACAGCAGGCAGGGGGAAAAAAGAACAAAGGCCATTTACCTCGAGAACCAAAAGCTGGAGGTTACCCCCCAATACCCCTACCTGGGCATCATGATAGATGATCAACTGACATGGAAGCCAGCAGTAGTTACAAGGGGTCATCTCCTTAAGAGATCAATAGCTGCTCTGACGAGCTTCTCCCAGAGATTAGGAAAGAGGCCCCCAATGGAGCTATTGAAAATTTATAATGCTAAATGCCAGGCTATCGCCCTATATGGTGCGGGAGTCTGGGGATACACAGACACTAGCTCCATTCAGAAAGCTGAAAATGTTTTCTTAGATTTCTCCTAGCCACCCAGAAAGGTACCTCTACCTACGCTATGCACCTGGAATTGGGAATACCATATATAGAGGATCTAATTAAAACCGAACCACTGATGCTGTGGCGGCGCATTTGGACATCAGATAAAAACGCGCTGACTCGGTCCATCATTGCAGACTCGATGGCCCTCGACAAATCCTCTAAAGTAAAATGGCTTACTTATATAAGAGATTTCTTTAAAGATCTAGGGTTAGAGAACTACTTCCTAGAACCAGAATCTATAACGGATATCTCGAAGAGAGACCTCAAACAATTTGCACTAAGACACCTGGAGTCTCTAAGATTGGCATCTGAATCACTAAAAACGGCAGTAGTCCATGCAAACATGATACAAATAACTCATGGCATCCATCCGTATTTGACACTTCAACTATCAACATATGAGAGAATGCTAATAACTAGATTTAGGCTAAATACTTTTTTTAGATTGGTTACGTTTCCATTGAAAAACTGTTGGGAAACTACTCTCCCACCTTGCCCGTGCGATGACGTATCAATACAATCCAATCTACATGTGATTATGCTTTGCAAATTTCATCAACCGCATAGAAAAATCTGGTTACTACCAATACTGAGGAGCTGGGGACTGAGACAATGCAGGCCCGCTCTTCTTAGACTCCAAATGATGGAAACTGAAAACGTCTGTTACTTTGTGAGCAATTTTCTAAAATGTATCATGAAGCACAGGAAAAACTTATAATAGCCCTCACTAATGATATCCCGAGCTAATTTTTGATGAAACCTTTTTCTAATTAATTCTCTTTTACTTTATTAGCTCTTTGTATGAATTTTATTGAAACTGTGTGTTCTTTTTTCCTTCTTATGCATGTAAAAATGTAATGTGTATTTCTTAACTGTATCTTTTATGGTTTTTCCTTTGTGAATAAGCCGAATAAAGAATTTTATATATATATACTCATACCTCTCGATTTCTGCTCCCTTATCCATCCGCCTGTTCCAATTCATCTCCCCACCTCCTACTGCCTGACAACTACACCTTTAGGCCATCCTTGCAACCTATCCATAAGCTTTTTGTGGGCGGACCACCATTCTTACTGCTGCTGCATCCTCCTAATGTGATTCTTGATACGTATGTTCTTTCTGATCTATATTTGTTTGTGTGGGTGCATAGACTTGATTCTCGCCAATGCAGCACTGCCGCCGGGCCTACTGGGGGTGCCTTTTCGCCATTGCTGCTCCACCCAAATATGCTCTCCCAAAAGACCCCCTAGCTGCTTACCTCTGCAATCAACCAGCCTGTCATGCCCTCAGAGATCTTTTTGGCGCCTTTTCGAGTCTTAGTCCCACGCCTCAAGGAGCGACTTCTCCGTTGGAGCGGAGGAGTGTTGCCCTGCTTAAATTTCCCCCCAAAGCCCCCGAGACGAAAAATAAAATGGTAATTTATTACCATTTTATTTTTCATCCTCTGTCCCGTGTCAGGACGGGGGCGGGCCTCTGCTAAGTGACAGCAGCAGGGAGGAGGGTGGGCTGGCTATACACTTTTCAAAGTTTGCATGTCCCCTTTGCATGGCCAGCCATCTTGTGACGTCCAGCCAAAAATAAATTAGAAACCTCTAACCCAGCTGGGTTAGAGTAAGTGCAGGCCTCCAGGACGCTGTGGAGCTCAAAGCGAGGCCGTTCCCCCCCAATCAGGGAGCTGCTCTTGCAGCATTAGAGCAGTGCTAGGATTGGTTAAGGGAGTTGCAGCATCCAGTTCCTGTGGGCGTTGGCAAAAGAAGAAGTCCAGAGCCGAAGACGTCATTCGGTAAGTCTTTCTAATGTAATTCCGTGCACGTCTACCCACCCCACCCTCCGGTAGATTGCAGCCACCATTGCACGCCTCTTTTCAACCACATGGAGGGAGTGTAAGGGGGAGCGTTTTCTTGCCAAGGGCTGATATCTTCGGACTCTTGGCTAGTTTAAATCTCCGATTACCTGAAGGCTTTACTCTTTCCACTCACTGTTAACACGCAATGGGTTCATTCTCCTATTTCTCTCACCATACCTGTTCAACAAATAAAAATTCAACAAATAATTTCGACTTGAGGTACCAGAGAACTGCTGCTGCTTTTAACCCAGTTAACCCTTCACTGTATTGAGGTTTCACCCCTGGACACCCCAGGATTAGAGGTGCCTCCACTCAGCCGTCCAGTCTGCACACAGTAAATGCTAGTGTTCTAACTGATGAAAAGTTCCTCTCCCGGAAGTGTGCGCATTTCTGTGCTTCACATAAGAATCAGAAGAGTGGCATAAATATTGGAGAGAGGACAACCTGCTTTACTATTCTAACCCCAGGCTTCAAATTTGGGGAAAGTATTGGTGATCCTTGCTGGAATTTCGGCAAGCAGGAAGTGTTAAAAGATTGCATTGTCAGATCGAATACATGCAGTAGATTTGCACACACACTACAGACTGGTGCATTGACAGATGACGCGTTTCAACAGATGAAACACTGGCTCCCTGTCTTGCTTGGGGTAGGGGTTTTCCCCCACTCAAGGCTTTTTTAGAGGGACAAAAACATGTCAGGACCTCATATCATACAGACAACATCCCTGGTTTCAGAATAACACACGGAAGGTCTAAGATTTGTGTCTTTTCTACTGAGGCAGCTGCTGTGGCGTAGCAAGGGGGGGGGGGGTGGATCGACGGGGCTGCATGCATTTTGGGGCAGCAAGTCCCAGAAGTCCCCCGCTTTCACCTGCCGTCTCGGGTGGCAATCGCAAGCAACCCCCTCTCCTCAATGCGTCCGCCACCGGGCGGAAAACCCAGGGACCGCCACTGGTGGCCAAATGTCTAGCTATGCCACTGGGCAGCTGGTTTCGCATGTGAAGTCCAACCATCTGTCCATTTTGAAGGGCCCCTCTGTCACTCATCTCCCCTTAATCTTGGCCCCAAAAGATATACAGTGAAACTTAAATAACAACTATATTTGCATAGCCTTTCAATGCTAGCATTTCGTCACAACGTTGTTCACTCTTTTAGCAGAAGGGTAAATACAGAAAGTAGTATTTGTAAAGCAATTGCAACAAGCATTGGCAAACTCAATGCAACTGGAGAAGTGTGGCTCAATGGTTAGAGTGGCAAACCCTGATGCAGACCCTGATGCAGAGGTCTAGCCCGGGACCAGGGTTCAATTCCCCGCCTCGGCGGGTCTTGGGCTCAAAATTCCACGGACCTGATAATTCTCGCCTCGTGCCTATTCCAATCATGGAGTCCCACTCTGCAACTCTGGGCAATAACTTGCTTAATCTCCACAACGGCCCCCACAACGCTAAGGATGCCTGGCCTCCACCTTTGGGGTGCCCAGGAGTGGACACCTCACAGGGAAAGCCAGGATGGGTTCCACAGCGGTATTCGTACAAGCGCCTTGAGCCCTTGCGGGTGAGTAGTGCGCTATACAAGTATCAATTTACAATTTACA
Source organism: Lissotriton helveticus (assembly GCF_964261635.1). Taxonomy (NCBI): domain Eukaryota; kingdom Metazoa; phylum Chordata; class Amphibia; order Caudata; family Salamandridae; genus Lissotriton; species Lissotriton helveticus. The sequence continues at coordinate 1,131,118,695 of NC_136059.1, read as the reverse complement.
ATTTACAACTGGCATCCATGCGTGACCAGATGCTCCAGTCCAGGTTTTTTTTCTTTAAATTCTGAGACTTGTTATTTTGTTTATTCCATTATACAACTAGAACTACAAGTCCCAGAATTCTAGGAAAATAACCTAGACTGCATTAGATCATCATGTGTGGAACTGGAAAATGTGGCAACTATTGTTGGCATGTGTGTTATTTATTTACATTATTTTTTCCCCGTAAACATATTCTATATGCAAATTTGGCAAACATATAAACACACTTGAAAATGAAGGAGTGACCCATCAACCCAAGCACACCAGTGCTGGCTTTGAGGTGCATGAAGCAGCTGTGCTCATTTGTAGTCAAGTAAAATGCCATCACTCACACGGCAAGGCAGACATTGGCTGGAGTGGGCAGAACAATGCGTGTTGGGTTGAAGCAATATGTGTATGACACTTGAACAGACCAATGGGTGTAGAGAAATGATATTCAAATGCACTAGGTGAACCTTTTAAAATAAAAAAATAATAATATATATGTCCCTTTTCTTAGTGCCATTTTGAGTTGGGGTATTTATTTGCAAAATAGGGTTTGGAGTACCACTGGGTACCTGAACTAAAATCTTGTGGTTATTACCAGAAACACATCCTGTGTGCAGCATTTCTCAGTGAGTTGTGTATGCTGCAGTCCAATTATATTTCTAATTTGTATTGATGCATTGACTAAGTTCTTTTGCCAGGGGGTTAGAAATCTGACCCCTGCAGTTAGGTGGTGGGTAGTACATTGGAGCTGCAACGATGTCATGGTACATTGAGGTGGTTATTGTAATGGTCAGGTTTGCACAGTGGTCACTCAACTGAATGGGGTGCACTAGCAGATACCGATTAGTAAACAATATGCTAAATGTCAAGATGGCAGCAATGACCAATTACCGTCCGCTTAGTGCAAAACATTAAAAACAAACATTTGGAGGGCTGTGTATGTTTCCTCCCTACCTCAATGTTCTTTATCATCTAGCTCAGCTTTCTTCTACTGATGGGAAACAGCGCTTCCTATGGGGTATGGGTTTTAGTCAGTAAAGCATGTGAAGTGTGCAACCGCGTTCCATTCACCTGTGATAAATGACACTCTAAGTATGCCCTACCTTCAGCAGATTAATCAACGACAGAACTGTTTGCGTTAGCATCTCCTTTCATTGTGCTTAAATATGTAGCGAGAGAGATGGCATGCTCAGTCTTATTAGAAACATATTTAAGGAACGTACGCAGTTCAATTTGTATTATAAACAGGAAAGGTATGGGGGCAGCGGAGCGTAGCAGCATGCCACTATGGAACAACACCTCATTTGGTGTACACATGTGTTGGGGAGGGTCAGATTAAGTCCAGGAAGGGAATTACGGTGCACTACTTTTAATAATTCTATCGTAAAGCGGCCTTCCTATGCATGATTTAAAGTTGTGCTTCTTTTCACGGGGACCACGACAATGGTGTAACATTAGCCTCCGCTACCCCTGCATTGGGGGAGGGGGGTGCGAGCTCCAGGGGCTCTCTCAGCACAGTACACTGTGTCAGGGACCAAAGTGGTAGGTGGTGGGCCGGGGCTTCTATGTACTTTGTAGGCCCCCCCCTCAAGTTTTGTTACACTAGTGGAACACAGTGTTTCTTTCTCTTGCTTCGCTTGCCAGCGGAAAGGGCAACTCTTTCATGTAGCCATATGCTGTTCAACATGATAAATATCCATCTGGAAACAATAGGTGGCTCCAAGAAGGGCCACTGGAGTGGAAGAAGAAATCTATAAGGTATATGAAAACTACATGTGGCAAACACAAAGGTAGAAATAAAAAAGGTAGAACTGAAGAACAAGTCAAGCACTAACATTTATCTGACAATGAGTAGATGGAATGGGTTCCAGACTAAGGAAGGAGAAGGACTGGATTCACAAACCTTGGCTGTGAGGCAACACCGCACTGAGTACTGGTGCAAGTGCAGTGAAATCCCAACTTCCCTCATTCCAACAGAGTTTTCCTCGTCAGCTGGGTTTTAGAGAAGGGCAAGCCTTGTGCCACTTTCAAGATTCTCTGTGTGAAAACAAGCCGGTACAATCTGCAAGAGCCGCTTTTACAGAAAATATTGTGCATTTGCCTCCGACTGGATCTAGAAATAAATAAGCTCTGGGGAGGAAGAAGCGGGAATGGCATACGGCTGGTGTTTTTTGTGGACAATCTTCCATTTTGTAGTCAGCGCCGCAAGGCTGCTCCACCCCAAAACACATACAATTCTGGTACCAGCAATGCCCTGGACTAAAGGATCGAGAACCCTTTCGTCCTCACGATTACATGATCAGAAGACCAATTTAGGGACTACTCAATGGTAATGCATACCAAGAGTGTCAGAGGAAACTCTAGGACAGATGGCGTGGTTGGACTAGCTGTACAGAGGTTCGAGTGGGGGTTGGCGGGGTGCAGCGGTTGTCCTTACATGGACTGTTGGTCTCCGAGATAGACCTTTTTGTTCCATAGTGTGATTCCAATGTAATTTTTTACAGCTGGTTTGAAGGTTCATCCTTGTATATCTTCCCCTCAGCTCTACCCTGGTCTCTCGCATTTCTTCTCTCTAAAGAGCAGCTAGCTCCTCCGATGTAGCACTTACGCAGGTTGACTGTGGAGAGCTGATTTGAGGTGCCATTGCTTGTCTGGAGCACCCAGAACCACTGATTACAAAGAATAGCAGAGCAGAATTAACACTTGGAATTCCTCTCCACCTGATCATAAATTGGTGGGTTTTTCCACAATCGTTTTCTTTCCAGTTGTGGTAAAACCATGCCCGATTTTTCCAGACAATAAATCCTTCCAGAAAAATAGCATAATGTTTTAGGTGCAGAAGCAGTCGAGCCTCATTCTCCATTTGTCTTTTCTGATGGGCGAGCATACAATGCATGCCCCTGCCAGAAAATACTCTCCCCTTGAAGTTCAGCTGCTTGTAAAACATACTATGAAACTCTAGCCAGATCCAACAGTAGCCCTCTTTGTCTCTATATTCTGTTTTTCTCATAAAGCCCTAGGTTGCAATTTGTATTGGAAGTCCCTCGTCGCCATTTGTCATTTTGTACTAAGTGACCATCATCAGTGGCATAAGAGATCTGACGCCGCGCCACACTTGGAAAACTACTTATGAGGCGTACCACTCCAGGGATGCTTCTGCAAAGCCCAGGCAAGTGTGGCATCATAATATGTGTCAAACAGTGGTTCACTTATCAAACCGGAGCTTTCTGATTGCTATTTGTTTAATAAAAGAACGGGAAATTCATGCTGTTAGGATTAAAGGCTGAAAATCCTAAAACTCAGTTGAAAGGCTTGACGGATCAGCAAATTCTCTCACCTTCACCCATAGAAATGTATTGAAATTCATCAAGACATACTTTTTATTTTCATATTGAAATTTGAAGTCTGCCCCATACTGCTTTATACCATAGGCTGTCTCTGTTTTCACTGAATCCCTCATAATTCACGTTTTTTTGTCTCTGTGGTCAAGCTGCTTTTCTCTCTAGCTTCTCTTTTATCCATATCTTCTCATATTCCCAAACACAACCTTATGAGAGCTTTGGCTGTGCAAGCATCTGCATTATATTTCGGAAGCAAAGGATAGATGTAAGGGACGCTGGACTCTTGAAGTGGTTACAAAATGAATTCAAATGATGTATTTTGAATATTGATGAAAATGTCATTGCTTGTTCAAGCTCACAAAGACAGAGGGCTCGATTCACAAAGGCAAACTTTCACTTTTCTGTAAGTTTACTGGTTTTCACTATTCACAAACAAATTATGTAATAGTAATAGGCCAGTGCTACGTTTTTATGTGCAGAGTTCTCCGCCATCACGTTAGAGTCTCCGCAGTAATACACTTACTCTTAAATCATTTGTTTGTGAATAGCGAAAAAGAGTAAACTTACACAAAAGTGTAAGTTTACCTTTGTGAATCAGGCCCAGAGTGAGTATTTTACCAGTAGCGTCCAATGTTGTGAACGAGTGGTGGGGCTGGCGGGGGTAGGCATAGAGGTCGCCGGTGGCAAAAATTAAATAAATAAAACGTACCTGCAGTCAACCGCGTCACGCTCTTCTGCTCCTTTTCTCCTTCTCTTTTTCGGTTACAGGCTCCCAGCCTACCCTACGGCCAATCCTGAAGCTGTTCTCATGTTATGAGAGCAGCTTCGGGGTTGTCCTGAGTGCCGGTGATTTGCACTCTAGGACAGACTGGGAGTGTGTGCCTGCTCTCTCCAACGCCAGCAATGCATCTGGGGTTGGAGAGAGTTTCACTGCGCATGACGGCTTGGCCGGCCTGAGACGGCCACCCAACCGGTCATGCTCAGTAAAGGCAGGGCACTACAACTCCCCCTCAGTGCCTGTCACGCTCCAGGCCCCTCCCCCAAAACTGGGCAGGAAAGGAAAAATAAAAAAGGTGTTTATTATCGTTTTATTTTTCCTTTCCTGCCATTTTTGGGGGGGTATTTTACCTTGCAATTGAATACATAATGCCCACAGTCAGCAAGCAGCCAAGCGCGTCTTATTTTCCAACATTAAACCACGCCATCTAAAGGCGACTAAGTGGCCACTTTAAAAACAGGTGGAGCACTCTAGCAGGCATTATTGATTTGGAATAGACCCAGATGAAGGTTGGAGTTGGACTTTGGATTTCAATGAATAAAGAGAGTCTGCTTTTAGAAAAGTTTGGTCATTGCTTAATTTGGTAAATAAATAAATGAACAGGCAAAAAGTTTTTCTTAGGGGGCTGTTGCAAGTGCTGCTGAAGCGCAAACAAATGATAGACGGAATGCTGAATAAATCATACTTCACCACCAGTCAAAATATCTGGGCTAAATTCATCGTTCTTCTGCTCACTAGTCCACACCAGTTTGGACCCAGCTATATGCAAATTAGACCTCACGGGAACAGTCCAACCCGAACTGCCAAGCCAGGTCCTCCCTGGACCAGAAACAAGCATCTTGGGACCGGTTTCGAAGTATTACCCCTCATCAGCCAGGCTAGCTTGAATCAAGTGGCAAAGTGAGCAAGGGACCCACATCTGGGCACACCCATCTCACTTAGGGCAAAAAGTTATATGCAAACAAATAATGGACGAAATGCTGAATAAACCATACATTCACGCACAGTCAAAAGATCTGGGTTAAATCCATTGTTCTTCTGCTTACTAGGCTACCCCAATTTGGACTCAGCTATAAGCAAATTGGTCCTCATGAGAACAGTCCAGCCCGAACGTCCAGCCCGAACTGCCAAGCCAGGTCCTCCCTGGACCGGAAACAAGCATCCTTGGACCAGTTTCCGGGTATTACCTCTTATCAGCCTGGCTAGCTTGAACCCAGGGCAAAGTGAGCAAGGGACCCACGTCTGGGCATACTCATTCCACTAAGGGCGAAACGTGATATGCAAACAAATGATGGACCGAATGCTGAATAAATCATACATTCACCCCCAGTCCTAACATCTAGGTTAAATCCATCGTTCTTCTGCTCACTATGCCACCCCCAGTTTGGACCCAGCTATATGCAAATCAGTCTTGACGGTGTGCCTCATGGGAACAGTCAAACCCGAACTGCCAAGCCAGGTCTTCCCTGGACCAGAAGCAAGCATCCTGGGACCGGTTTCGGGGTATTGCCCCTCATCAGCCAGGCTAGCTTGAATCCAGTGGCAAAGTGAGCAAGGTACCCTCGTCTGGGCATACCCATCCCACTTAGGACAAAAAGTGATATGCAAGCAAATTATGAACGGAATGCTGAATAAATCATACATCCGCCCCCCAGTCAAAAGATCTGGGTTACATCCATTGTTCTTCTGCTCACCATACCACCCCAGTTTTGACCCAGCTATATGCAAATCAGTCTTGACCCTGTGCCTCATGGGAAGAGCCCAGTTCGAACTGCCAAGCCAGGTCCTCCCTGGACGGGAAACAAGCATCCTGGGACCTGTTTCAGATATTACCCCATATCAGCCAGGCAAGTTTGAATCAAACGGCAAAGTGAGCAAGGGACCCATGTCTGGGCATACCCATCCCACTTAGGGTGAAAAGTGATATGCAAACAAATGATGGACGGAATGCTGAATAAATCATATGTTCACCCCAGTCAAAAGATATGGGTTAAATCCATTGTTCTGCTCACTACGCCACCCCAGTTTGGAACCAGCTATATGCGCAAATCAGGCTGAGTCAGATAAAATTTTCAAGAGCTGGGTTGGCCAAAAGATTTCGTCAATAGCTGGACTGGCACAGCGAGGAGTTTGTATTTTAATAGGAAAACATGTAGGCTTTAGTTTGGAAGGGACACTAACAGACCCCAGAGGTAGATGGGCAGTTGCATATGGCAAATTAAGAAATGAAAATATAATTTTTGCCACAATTTATGCACCTATTCTTGATGACCCTCTACCAATTTTACAGTTAAAGAATGCTATAACTGGACTTCCCGGGCCTATAATATGGGAGGGTGATTTTAATCTTTTACAAAACCCTATTTGGATTCTTCCAAAAAAGATCGCTGTCAAAACAAACCTCAAGTCGCTATGGCCATTCAAAGCTGTAAATTTGACCTTGATGTTATTGACTATTGGCGTGTCTCTAATCCACTCAAACGAGAATATTCATGTTATTCAGCTAAATACAATTCCGCATCTATATTAGATTTTTGTTTGACTTCCCAGGTTTTAGAGCCACATTATTATGTCCATCTACCAAATGCTTTCTCTGATCACGCGGCACTCTATATGGAGGTAAAACTGGGATTACAAGATGTAAGGCCTTTAAGAAGATGGTTTTTTAATAAATTAAACCTTCTAGACCAACAATGGTGTACAGATGTTGAAGGAAATATAGAGCAGTTTTTTTTTGCAGAATAGAGGTACTGCCCCATTAAACACTACCTGGGACGCATTTAAGGCTACCTTGCGAGGGATAATCACATCTAAAGAAATACCAAAGCAGAAGGCAAGAAAGGAGGAGAAAGCCAACTTACAGGGCGAACTCACTGAGGCAACCCAAGAGCATTATAGGGTTAGATCAACGCTCACTGGGCAAAATTTGAAGGAGGCAAAGTCCAGGATGAAGGACTTCTATTATAATTTAGGTGAAACTACTAGCAATCTCTATGCCCAAAGGATATATGAGGAGAGTGAATACACAGGGAAGCTCATGGCCTGGCAAGCCAAAGAAAAGCAGGTCCGAAATAGGATAGATCAACTAACTGACCCTATCACTATAATTAAATGCTAAGACCACCACCTCCATTGGTGAGCTGTTTTTGAAACATTATGAGGGAGTTTACCAATCAACTGAAGGAGCTACATCTGACTCCATTGGGGAGTTTCTAGAGCCACTTGCAATACCTAAATTAGATGATGGGAGCAAGGAATTCCTCATAGAGGACTTCACAATGATAGAATTAGATGAGGTGATTGCCTCCCTCCCTAATGGTAAGGCTAATGGTGAGGATGGTCTTCCTATTGAATTTTTTAAAAGGTTCGGAGGAACCCTTCATAAAGAATTATTGCTTTTAGTTAACCATCTACTGAAAGGGGGGTTTCCTCCGGACTCTTTGCATTCAGCTGTGGTGGTCAGCATTTAAAAAAAGGAAAGGACAAGGAAAACATAAATTCTTATAGACCCATAAGTCTTTTAAATACGTATTATAACATTTTTACAAAACTTTTAGCGAACCGATTGAATAAAATAGTAGGATCTCTAGTAGCCCATGATCAATGTGGTTTTATTGCAGGCAGGCATCTTGATTCAAATACCAAATTTTTATTAGAGGCACTAGATTTTTTTAAGATCAACAAGGTGAAGGCTCAAATTTGTTTTTAGACGCAGAAAAAGCCTCCGATCTAGTGTCGTGGATTGCCTCTTTGCTATTTTGCACAGTTTTAATTTCCCGATTGTTTTTATTTCTCTTTTAAAACAACTTTATATGAATTCTAGGGCACAAATTATTATTAATAATACTAACATTGGGACGTGCCGGGTCACTAGAGGCGCTATTCATTGAACCTTTGGCAATTGCGATCAGGGATATAAGGTCCGACACAGCCCCAGTAGCTGGCATGACAAATATAAAATTGTACGCAGATGACATTGCCCTTTTTTTAGATTCTAAACCCGCAAGTCAATTGAAAATTTAAAAAAAAATGTCTGACTTTCAAAGACTAGGGGGTTATAAGACCAATATTAACAAAACGGAAATTATTTTAGCCAATTGCACTATAGACACGTTAGTTCCAGAATTTAGGCAGATATATAATACATCCCCAAAGAGATACCTAGGAATATTCATATCGGATAATTTGGAAGACTTGTATTCATTGAACTATTTACCTCTGTTAAAAAAGGTTAGGTCCCTTTTAGATCGCTGGAATCTATTACCCTTGTCTTTAATGGGACGGGCAGCCCTAGTACGTATGTCGGTTCTGCCTCTTTTTAACTTTCTTTTCAGCGCCGTACCTTGTGCTATTTAGCTCTCCTTTTTTAAAACAGTAGACGCTTTGATCTCCTCTTTCCTTTGGGCAAAAAAATCTCCTAGGCTTGCACTTAGCACTTTATATCTTTCATTTGCACAAGGAGGGTTATCTCTTCCGAATATTAGAGAATATTATTTTGCGTCTTTTGCACACCATAGTTTTAGGTTTTTTTTTTTCAGAAACTCACGAGGCAGATAATTTTTTCATGAAGAGGATGTTGTCAGAAAAGATATGGGTTAAATCCATTGTTCTGCTCACTACGCCACTCCAGTTTGGAACCAGCTATATGCGCAAATCTGTCTGGGCCCTAAGCCTCATGGGAACACTCCTGCCCGAACTCCCAAGCCAGGTCCTCCCTGGACCATAAACAAGCATCCTGGGGCCGGTTTCGGGCTAACAGCCCTCATCAGCCAGGTTAGCTTGAATCCAGTGGCAAAGTGAGCATGGGACCCACATCTGGGCACACCCATCCCACTTAAGGTGAAAAGTGATACGCAAACAAATGATGGACGGAATGCTGCATAAATCATACATTCACCCCCAGTCAAAAGATCTGGGTTAAATCCATCTTCCTTCAGCGATGATTTTATGCCCAGATCTCTGTACACTTCCTGTCTTTCGATCTCATTATTTCAGTTTCTATTTCATCCCTCATGTCTCCATTTGTCATCGTTTTCCCATCTTTCTTTTCCTGCTTCTTTCTCCCTTTTCTACCTTTCTCTCTCCACCCAAAACCCTTACCCACCCACTGCATCGGAGCGGCATGAACGGGGACGCCTAGGTCTTCCGGAGTAATGGTCTTTTTGATGTAAGTGTGACTATAAAGGATATGACCCCTCCTTGACCGATGTAGTTGTATTCCCTAAAGTTTAGGGTCTTCTACGTGAACGTTTTTTGAATGGTTACCAGGTAGGATTCACCTAGGTAAAATGGTGTGTGTAAATATTCCCTTACTAACTCCTATATCTGTACAAGTCCAGTGACAAATTTAAGACCGGGATCCTCCAGCCCTTACGAATGCCCTAGACCAGTTAGGCTTTTTGGCGGGCAGAAACATGTTGGCGATTACCAGACAGGTCTGAACCATAGTGCTCATGATACCTGCTGAGCGATTTGTTTTTAACTATAGCCAAAGTACTCACGAATAAAGGTTATAACTGAGGAACTTTGAGGTATTTTTTAGAGTATCTGGATCCCGCTTCTATCTAGTAAATTTTATGTAAGAACTCCCTCCTTCCACCAAGTCTTCGTGGAGGTTTGAGTCCGCCCCGGTAATAACATCTTACCAGGGTGGGGAGAGGGTGTCTATGATGAAGCATGACACTAATATGTGTGTGAGACATCTTCTTCCATTAAGGATGACTTCCCTTATATGATATTCAACACTTTCTCCCAGATAATTGCTACAGATAAGATCCTCTATAATACATAGGACGGAGTCTTGTTTGTGTATCCGCGATACTGGCATCCTGCTTTTTGGGATAATTATTTCATGTAAAGGAGGAACGAGTGGGTGCTCGTTCCTCCCCCTCTCCCTTTGTGATATGTAAAGCTAGTCTTTATACAAGCATCTCACACGAACACAGGATTAGAGCTGTGCTATACATTCTGAAGGGTAGATCCTTGAAATTTGTAGAGCATAACAGAATGCTTGTAGAACTTACCCAATTTTGTCTGATGAATAACATCTTTATTTTTCAAGAACAGCTGTACAGACAACCACACGGGCCAGTCATGGGTACTTGCTTTGCCCCCAGTTATGAAAATGTATTCGTGGGCTGGTGGGAGAAGCAGGTTGCCTGGTTGGGACCAAATGAGATCTGGGTCAATCAGGTTATTAGCTGGTACTCATACATTGATGATTTATTCATCCTTTGAAAAGGGTCCAAAGAATCAGCTAAAGCTTATGTATCAGCTTTGAACAATTATGATGTCAATCTAAGATTTACTGCAGAGATGAGTACTGATTCTGTAAATTTCATAGACCTTAAAGTTTTTGTGGTAGGTAACAAAATCTGTACCAGCCTATACAGAAGGCCGACTGCAGGGAATTCCCTTCTACAAGCTGCAAGTAGTCACCCTAGGGCTCACAAGTGCAGCATCCCTAATGGGAGTTGCTACGCTTGAAGAGGAACTGTACTAGGGAATTAGATTATGAGTCTACAGCTGACTCATTCATACAAATATTTCATCAAAGAAACTATCCGAAGAAAGTACTGACCACAGCAAGAAACAAAGTTAGACATAAATATAGACAAAGTCTCCTAGACAATTTACATGGTAATGAAACCAAGCATGAATTCAGGTTAATTATTGGCTATTTGAATGAGGCTGGAGTTTTCAAGAACATAATTTTAAAAAATGGACACATTTTGAGAACAGACCCTGTAATTGGAAGAGAAATACAAGAACATCCTAGCATCATATTTAGAAAGGGTAGATCCATAAAAGATCAAATAGTCAAAATTCATCTACCAATGAAAGACACAACGACAAGCTGTAGCGGGACGGTCGGATTTTTTCCTTTCAGTAACTGCAAAGCATGCAAAAATAGCAAAAAAGTACTAATGTATGAAGTACAGAGATGTGAAAAACCTAGAAAAAACAATAAATGTATGACCTGTAATACCAGCCACACATTTTATTGTATACTGTGACCATGCCATTGGCAGCACGATACATCAGACAAAAAAAATTGATTCTTGAACATTCAAGAGCTAATGATAGGTCAAATAATGAAGCCTACTGTTGATAATGGTTAACCCTGGGTGTAGTGTGCGTAGCGGGGCTATGCGGAGTGTCACAGAGTTGGAAACAAACTCCGTGGAACTCCGCGTAGCTCTGCCATGCCGCCCACCTCCACCCCCTATTAAGATATACCTTAAGAGTACATTAAAACAATTAAAAACTATTTACCTTAACCGCGGCATTACCGGGCTGCTCTCCTCCTCTCTTCCTCCGCATTCGTATACAGCTTAAGAAAACTGCGCATGCGCGCACGGCCGCGCATTTCTCGCAAAGATTTGGAGCCAATTGTAACTTAAATCCACCTTCACAACGAGAGCACCTGTCCGTGAATACAGTGGTATCTGGTGGTTTGGAGCCAGACCGATATACACACATATAATACTCTTTCCTGTGAAATACTTACATTTTCGTTGTAAAGTCATTTGTGGTAAAGGCATATTTGTGGTTAAAAAAGTTGTAAAAACTTTAATTTTTTAGACTAATTTGTTATTAAGTCGTCATTGTAAAGGAATTTAGTTGTTCCCCTGACAGTGTAGTGATGTAATCTAATGTGCAAGAGTACAAACGTCCAAAATACACTGCTTTAAATTTAAAAGTTCATACCTCAGTTGTGAATAAAGTGGCAGTCAGGTTGGGGGGCAGGAGGTGCAAGGTAAACTAAGAACTGTTGTCCTCCGCTTTAACGACAGTCACTTCAAGGAGTGAGGTCTGGGCAAATTATTCCGAGTCACCCCTGTTTCTAATAGTGCTGTACAGTAGTATGTGGTTGAGGGACAACCTTTCCTGCTGGGCAGTCAGTTCCTAGGAGCCTAATGTCCGACCCTTCTTAGGCTGGACAGCTACCTGCAGGAAAAGCTGCAGGAGAAGCTAAACTTAAACTTAGTAGAAATGTGACCCAACTCCCCATCTTTTCTAAAGGCCAGCTCTACATACACTGGGTGTTCTTTTTAAAGTGATTGCAATCTGCACACCAATTTAGCGCATCCAACAGTCTTTTGCGAACTGACCTATGTACTAATCGGTCGGTTCACAACGTACCGAATCCCAGTGGGTCTCTCTTTGATCTACTTCATGAACATTAATGAAGTAGGTCACAAATTTCCACCAGTGCAATTAGCTGCCATCACAGGGATGGTGGCCTGCTAGTATCATCAAACCAGCATGCCTGTGATTGCTTTTAATAAAGAATTATTTTCCTTTTTTAATGCAGCCAGTTGTCCTTCAAGGAAAACAGGATGTGCTTAGTGAAAAAAGAAAAAAGTTTGCAAAACTATTTTTTTGAGTAGTGTCAGTCCCATGGACCACTGTCTACTCCTAAAAAATCTTTTTAATCATTCACAAAGGGTAAAGATCTGCTGGGAACCCCTTCCAGTACCCCAATGGTTTATCACCTCCTGTGAGGTGTTGGTGAAATATGAATGTTTTGTAACTCCATCATCTTTGCAAAACATGAATACATGGCATAAGAGATAGCTATTCGGAAAGGGGCATATTTAGCGTTTCCTTCCAAATAGCAATTCCTTATGCTTTCCGAAACCCATTTAGGGATTCAATAATGTGTTACCAAATCACTGATTCTGTAACATGTTACCATATCGCTAAATGGGTTTGATACATTCGAAAACCACATTATCTTGCCAAAACACTGCAATTTACCGTATTGCAGGGTTTGCGACAAGCACATGCGTTAGCAGTTGCGGCTGCTCCACAATGGCAGAGGAGCCTCACCCCACTGCCTGGCTCAGAGCCAGCAAATATACAATAAAATGATGTTCTTGCATCATTTTATTTGACATTTGCCGGCTCTTAGCCAGCCATGTTGGGAGGGGCGGGGCCGAGGCATGAGGGGGGGAGTGCTACGTGCACTCCACTCCCTAAGTGCACATATGTGCTTTGACCTGCTGTCTCAGGCTGACCAAAACAAACATGCACACTTAGGGTTTCTGCAGCCCAGCTGCACTGAGCAGCCGGGCAAGAAAAAAAAAACACAAGACTCCCTGGTCTGAGCAGGGCGTCTTTTCTGCCTGCTCAGACCAACCCCAGCTCTGCAGCACAGGGATTGGACAGGTAGTCTGTCCCAGAGGCTGCTGGTACTAGCAGGCAGGACCTGGAAGAGGAGAGGCGGCGCAAGGTGACGCACCGCTGGAGACGGCAAAAGGTAAGTTTGTTATTTTTTTTAAATATTGTCTTCTGCCAGGCGCGGTTCGTCCATTGGGGTGTGGGGGCGTAGCCCCCCTGCCCGACGCCGCCCGCAGCTCCCTCATGACAATCATGTCAATGAATCAACATGACCTCAGACCGCCGGGCGGGCGTCGTGTTGATTCATTGACATGATTGTACAGGCGGCAACACAAGTACGCATGCGTGGGGACGGAGGGTGAATTTTTACCCGTGCCCACGCATGCGCACTTGTGTTTTTGCGGCGTTGCGCATGCCCATCAGGAGCCCTAATGGGCGTGCTGCGGGCGAGATGGCACCTGTGCCCCTGGCGCCAGGATTGGCCAGGGGCGCTGTGAGCCTGTGACGTGTGGGGAGCAGAGCCCAGAGGTGGCGCGGACCGGGACCGGCAGCAAGGTAAGAGTGTGTGTTTTTCGGTGTTCCAGTAAACTAGCTTGCACAAATGACTTGAGATAGTTCAGTGTGTTAAAGCATCTGCTGCAGAAATGTGTGCGTCTATTCCAGGTCACCCGTTTATTTCACGGCATGGGGTTTTGGAAATGTAAAAATTCTCAGAATTTCTATTTTGATAGTTGCAACAACAGCCTTCAACAGATTTCATTTTATAAACATTTTCCAGAAAATGAGTTAACAACTTTGTCACCACAAATGTAATGTACTCTTTGAACTAAGGTTATAAAAGTTCAAAATGTTAACAAACGGTAGAGGCGGAATAGCATGATATATGCATTTATTATTGCATGCATGTTGGTGTATGTTTGTATGTGAATTTGTATAGTACATACCTAGGGCTTACAGGATGGCAAATACATGGGCGGTAGAAGGTTTCCAGCATAAAAAGGTAGGGGTGATGTAATATGTAAACTGGCACATCCTTCAACATCGATCCTAAAGGCTTGTTAGAGTCCATAATTTATTTTTAAATCGTCATAAAAATACATGAATGATGGATGGATGCAGGGTGGGTGCATTAATGATTGTTCGGTGGATGGGTGGGTGGATGGGTGCATGGATGGATGCATGCATGATGGGTGGATGGATGCATGAATGCATGAATGATGGATGCAGGATGGATGGGTGGATGCATGAATGAATGATGTATGGATGCAGGATGGGTGGATGGATGGGTGGATGCATGAATGATGTATGGATGTATGGATGGATGCATGCATGATGGGTGGATGCATGATGGTTGGATGCATGAATGATGTATGGATGGATGCATGCATGGATGCATGCATGATGGGTGGATGCATGATGAATGGATGGGTGGATGGATAGATTGGTGGGTGCATGAATGAATGATGTATGGATGCAGGATGGGTGGGTGGATGGATGGGTGGATGTATGAATGATGTATGGATGGATGCATGCATGATGGGTGGATGCATGATGGATGGATGGGTGGATGCATGAATGAATGATGTATGGATGCAGGATGGGTGGGTGGATAGATGGGTGGATGCATGAATGATGTATGGATGGATGCAAGGTGGTTCGGGCTCGCTCGCTGCGCTCGATCGCTGCGGTGCAATATGCAAATTAGTTTACGCCTCACCACTTTCAAATGTCACCAGCCGCCCCTGTCTTCTGCCCCTCCCCACCTCGCGATGCCACCCATGTGACCCCACCTTCTCCACCACCGTTTGTTTATGGCGGTCGCCGCTGTGTGTTTGTACAACTGCCTCAGAGTTTGAGGCTTTGTCGACAGATTATAAACATCCCAGGAGTACACACCACTAATGTAAAACTAGGGGGGGTCCAACCAATGCAGAAGTGAACCATAGCCACAAACTTTATAGAAGGACTCATGATCGGGCTTATAGTTGGATTTTGAAGTCCCCAGGAGATTGATGTAAATGGCGCAATGTGATCTGCTTTCCGAAATAATGTGCATGTCACATATTAAAATCAATAAAATTAGTTGTGGGAAAAAAACGTTATAAACATTCCACCCTACCTACTACGAATCCGAGACCGTGCTACTCCATGCCTTCACTTCTCCCAGTTTCTCTTTAAGCAGTGCTGCTTGTAAATCCCATTAAAAACATAGCAGGGTTCTGTCCGGAGGAAATCTCTGCAATGCGTCGATTGTGTTTACACGGGATATTTTCTGCACATTTAAACAATCACGCTGTATGTAATTCATTAAGGGGAAGCGGTGGGCTTCTAAGCTTGGCCAACATGAAACCTGGGAGGTTTTTGTGGTGGTGGAAATCCCTGTCTGTTTGGACAGAGAGAATGGAGGGGCCTCTTCGCAGAGTGCAATGTGTCATTAGCACGCGCGAAAGGAATGTGGGGATCAGGCCGAAGGATTTCATTAAAAAGTGCGCCACAGCGCCAGCGAGCTCGCGGTCGCTCCTGCTGCCAGTCTCGCGTGTTTGGCAGATTTGTTTTAATTTCCCTGATTATCCCGCTGAATAATACCATGCGAAGGCCTGCGAATTCTTGAACTGGGCTTTTGTTTGGAAAGTGAAGCTTTTGTGCAAATATGTTGCTGATTGGCTGAGATGGTGGTAAAGGTTTGTTCCATTTTATTTCCCTACCACATGGGAGGTCCAAGTAGTGCCTGTGTTAGTTAGCGGTCAAAGTGTAAAAAATAGTATGGGAACTGTGGGGCTTATTTACAAGAGGCATGCGGTGCCGGAGTGTCCCTTTTTTTGACGCTCTGATGACGCTCCGATGGCACAGGCCTCACTCAATCATACCACCCTGCATGGCTTTGCATTGCCTCATAGATATGGAGTCGCGCTGCCGTGCCTTACTCTGCGTCAAGGAGGCGTTCCTTGGGCGTTGTGGTGGGTGTTCTCCCGCAACAGCCATGGATTTCGATGCTGCCCCAGATTTGCAAAACCCCGTAAACCTGGGACAGCGAAAAAACCTTACACCTCCCCAGAGCAGGCGTAATGAGGAGAAATGATTTGATTTCTATTAGTTTTTTCCTCTTGCCATTTGTTCTGCATTCTGCAGCGCACATAGAATAGGGAAAATGCCTTGGGATTGTTTTTGTGCAGTAAAGTGACCCGCCCTACACAAAAGCAATCCTGTCTGCATCGAAGGCACCAGCCTTGCACCATGGTGCAAGGGTGTCTACATTGACGCTAGGCAGCAAAATGTGCACCAACGCAGGGGGAAAAGACAGGAATGGACTGTATTTCATAAATATGTTGCATTCCTACCCTTTCACATTGGCGTAGGGCTGCTCTGCAAAAAGACTTATTACACTGCTTTACGCAAATTCCTCATAAATGAGTCCCTGTGTTCTTAGGTGAAGTGTGGGAGGAGGTGGGAGGTAGCAAGACTGGAGGGGTGGTCAGTATTAGTAACTGTGGGGTTAATGTCACAGGCATGGCTAAAGGACCTCGGCCTCATGTGCTAACGGTTTTAGCATTCGCAAACCCTCTGACTCAGTAAATCAGAGGGTTTGCTATTGCTAAACCCTCTTTAAAATGTACAAAGTCCATTTAATAATTTGGCAAAGTCTTTTTAAATCATTAACTGGGTTTAGAAACCATTACAAATCGTTATGTAGAAGGGGCGTGTTAAGGGTGTCTCTTCCAAAGACCAATTCCTTATGGTCTTTATTGGTTTGTAAAACATTTCAAATCTATTTTTAGACACTTTCTGTTTTCTGGGATGCATTCTTGAAAAGCAGTCACAGGCATGGTGGCCTTCTGATCTAAGCAGGCCACCATGCCTGCGACTGTAGTAGCCAATGATAGTAGGTTGCAATTTGCAACCTACCTCATTAGTTGTTATGAGGTAGGTCGAGTTACGACCCACTAAGATTCTGTATTTTGTGGACCGACCTATTAAATAGACATGGGCGTAATTTTTATTATGCTGGTGTAATAGGTGTAATTTGGGTAATTCTACATTACTCTTTCATGCAAAATTACTGATATTAATGCGCTTATGCCTGCTCGCGTAATTAAGAGTAATTTGGAGGAAAACAATCTTACCACAAGAGCACATTTAGTGCCGGGAGTGGCCACTCACGCTCGCTATTTGTGTTCTGCAGCATTTAGCACTATTTTTCAATGCAAAATGCATTCTCACTTCCATTTTGAACGCAAGGGTGCATTTTGCACTACGAAAATAGTGCTCGATGCCAGGAGTAAGTTGGGAGGCAAGTTCTACCCCAAATGCACATTTAGCATTATTTTGTAGAACAAAATGCCTTCTTGCTCCCATTTTGTATGTAAGAGGGGCATTTTGTGGTAAGATAATAGCGCTTAGTGCCAGGGGTAAATTGGGTGAAAATCTTACTCCAAGAGCACATTTAGCGAGGGTGAGCAACTTCTCGCATTTGTTGTTCATTTTCTGTTGCGTTTAGCACTATTTCTTAGTGCAAAATGCATTCTCTCATCCATTTTATACACAAGGGGGGGAAATAGTGCTAAACGCAGAATTACTCTTCTCATGTAACTATGAGAAATTTCACTGAATTTTTAGGTAATTCCACGTGACTATGCTACACTGAATTACGCAAGTTACGCCCACCCCTCCTATTAATATATAGGTCGGTTAGAAGAATATGAATGTGTGGTAAATCGGTGTGCACATTGCCATCTGTTTTACCAAATGCAGTTTTCGTACACATTCTTCGTCTGGTACTAACCCTTATCCATGTGCAAACTCCCATTTGCTCCTGAATGGGTTTTATAACTAAGATGCGGCTTTTTTATCGTATGGTTTTCTGAAGAGAAAACCATGTGAAAATTGAGCTGGCAAAAGCAAACTTTTTACCTTTGGGCACATGGAAACGTTTGGAAAACATGCACAGTTAGAACCTTATCCCCCAGTTATCTGCATATTCCATATTAGCTAAATTCTACCCTAGCACGTGCCCCCTATATAGAATGAGGGCCATGGTGTTTTGATCGCAGATACAGGGAAGTGAACATAAAAATATTTGGTCCAATGTTACACTTCACCAGTAGGTAAGCATGCATTTATTTGATATTTAAAGTATAGAATTTTGACACCTAAATACATCCTTAAATTGTGGAAATTTGCAAAACTACACACTACCAATGCATCCAAAGAGAATTCTCGCGAGAATTATACCGCACGACCTAGACGTTCCACTCAAGCTTCTGCTGTGAGTTTACTGATTAACCTTGGGATCCATCTCACTGCGACCAGTGGCGGCTCGCCGAGGGAGTGCTGTGAGGCGGGGCGGGGGAGTGGCAGGGTAGGGGGTAGTAAACTCCGGCATACCGCCGAACAGAGTTAAGCAAATAAATAATTAAATAAAACAATTTACATCGCGCACGCTGCATTGCCGAGTTGGCGGTGCAGCACGCGCAATGTAAATTGCAGGTAGTAGTTGAGTTATAGTGGGGGGCTAGATCTTTAATTCCTCGCTTTCTATTACTCCTCTCACTTGTGTTTGTGTGCTTTGTAGAGTTGATCGAATTGGCTCACTGCTCATTTTTAGAATTGAATCAATTTTATCAGCAGAACACATAGCATGAAAATACATAGCATCGTTGTCTACAACCCTTCGGGCCGGCTACATCACAATCAGAAAAGAAAGGCGGGCCTATGAATCAGATGCTGTCTTTTTAGTTAGTTCACACAGCATGCCGCCTACAACCCATCCTGGGCCGCCCGCGTTTGCTAAAAGGAGACATTAAACGGTCCTGGTTCTACGGAATGTATATAAGAGAGTCTGCCTTTTAACCCCTTCCATGCTGGTGACGAACCCCAGCTGTCACCCTCCACGGTGCTCGTGTGCTGATGACGGCTGGGGTTCGTCACGGCCCCGCCCTGTTCGTGCGGCTGCCGCACACGGGGGGAATCGCGGCCGCACGGAAGGGGTTAAGAGAAGGAATAAAAATCGCATGCCAAACAAAAACAAAATCTAAGTTGAAAAACCCAATACCCACCCCTCCCCTCTCTAGGTGAGCAAGAAACAAGGAAAAAATACTTTTGTACAAACGGGTATGATCCGGCGTGATAGTGTCCGGTTTCACGAGGACCAGGGAACCCATCTGGAATTCAAGGCGCTAGCCACCCCCTTGACTCTCGGGAATCAGTTTCAAGATCCGTAGATAAATGGGAGATGACAGTTCCCAAAACTCCATGGATAAAATTGAGATAAAGGGGGCCCAGATCTTGGTGTATTCGGATTTGCTCCCGAGAGTAGCCATAGACAGTATCTCCATGCCCAAAAGAGACCACAATTGATGCAGCCATTGTGTGTGCTCAGGGATCCTGTCTGTCTTCCACCCAGCTAGAAGTACCCGGTGAGCGGCATTCATCACCAGGCAATCTGCCTGCCTTTGGTAGAATGCAAGGGGAAGGTCAGCGCATTGGTCAGATCCAGGATAGTATAAGCAGGGAATCTAGGGATGGTGGTGTCAAAGGCCTTGAAGATTTCATCGAGGATCTTTTCTCAATATCTCGTGAGCTTCGGGCAGCTTCACAGCAAATGAAGGAGGGTACCTGGGCTCCCGCAGCCTCGCCAGCAGAGGCCATCACACTGAGAGTTCCACTTGGTTAGGCGTGCTCGGGTGTAATACCAGTAAGATACAATTTTAAATGCATTTTCTGTATGGCCCATGGAGTGTGCAGTCTGTCCTGTAGAAGATATCCTCTCATTCTTTCACTGCTCATTTTTAATCCACACTGTCACGCTTTCTGGTCTGCCGCAGTCCCTCTGGGTTGATTGTGCAGAGAAGGCGCTTTTACTTTTTGTATTTGCCACACTTACTGGATGACCTGCCGCCATCTTGTGGGTTAGAGGTTCAGTTGCTAGTCAATAGCATTCATGAATAGACCTGGAAGCACTTCAGTTTTTTCAGTTTGTACATGACCTTATACATAGATTAGGGGACAGGTTGAATCCCATTTTTCTCACTCTATCAGTTCGGTATTGGATCCACCTATTCATCACATGTGGTCTGACCATTGTGCTATACCTTTCCAGGTGTCACTGTCCACATCAATGGTAACATCAAATGCTGGCAAGCAGATTAAAATACGAAAATGGACCAAGGTTACTCCGGCTCGTTTACAGAGGTGTTGGTCGAGAACCGTCCTATCCTGAGTGCCTGTGTACATTCAACTAATGCACAACTGGAGGGATGGGTAAAACAGGCACTTGATCAGATTGCACCTATCATTGACTATACAGTCAGATGCACTAAACCTTCAGTGGGATTGTTTAATAAGGAGTTACTTATGTTAAAGAAGACCTGCAAACGCCTAGAATGTCTTTGGCGTGGAACATTTAACCCAATTGATCAAGCCAATTACAGTAGAGCCCAGAAGGAATACCACAAACAGATCAGGGCTACATGTAGCCATTTCTATATGGAAAAAATTGAGCGGGCTCAAAACTCCTCTCAGGATCTGTTTTGTACAGTGCAATCGTTATCCTCTCTGGACCGCATTTCATCGTCTATTATTCCCTCAGTAGATGTCTGTAACTCGATTGCTCACTTTGTCTCTGACAAAGTTTATGCTGTATATGCTACTTTTCCGGAGGGACTAGGAGATGCCTGTGTCCTCAAGTCTGTTTGAACTATCCACCGATGGGGCAGGACTTTCCAGCCATGGTGGATCTTCTTCCTCTGTTGACAGAGGTTGAATCAGGCTCTCCATCAGACCCTCTCTCGCCCATTATTTTGGGATGAAGGCAATACTGCCCATGCTTTGTGACCTACTTGATAGATCCTTTTAGCTAGGTCAAGTTCCTGTGAGTTGGAAACATGTTATCACAGTCCCACTCCTAAAAAAGCCTTTTCTGGATTTTAAGAAGCCGGAAAACTTTAGGCCCATCTCTTGGCTTTATTTTTTTTCTAAAGTGGTTGAGAAGTATATCAATTATCAGCTGTTTAGTTTCATTGAGGCTAGGGAATTGCTCTATGAAACCCAGTTTGGTTTCCGACTGCAGTTCAACACAGAATCTGCACAACAAGCATTGGCTGCAGTAGTGATATGGCCTCAGTACCTGTTCCATTCACTGTTCCAGATAACATTGTCATCCACAACTTCCCAGTCTCTTCAATTTAAACTATTTTTGCACCAGTGCCATTCAGTGAACCCCAGGGCCGGACTGACTGTAGCGGGCACCGGGCATTTACCCGGTGGGCTGGAGGGGTGGTGGTTTTGTTACAGGGGCCGGTTTTCCAACAGTGATGCAATATCTTCCCCTTGTAACAAAAGCGGGATTCCCCCCGCCCCCCCCCAACCCCCCCGCTCCCAAGGCCGGTTGGTCAGCAATCACTAGGGCTGGTTGAAGCCAGACAGTGCTAATTTTTTTTCGCTGTGAAACGCATCCTCATGCCCCTGGACACGAGGATGCATTTTGCACTAAAATTCTCGTTATGCATTTCAGGTAATTATGTGTAATTTCTGTCATTTTTCTGAAATTTTGCATAACTACACAAAAGCACATTACACACATCCCTCTAATACAGGGCATGGGCCTTTTGCCCACAAACACGATGTTTTTTACTTAAAAAATGCTAAATACAAAATACTGATGGTTCTCTCCACCATGAGAAGCCTGTGTCATAGCTCCCTCTGTTTTTGAGTGCAATCGGAATGATGGGCTCTCAATTATCAGTGAGATCGGACCACATTTTTCTCGATCCGAAAGAATAGGATACGTTCCTGACCATAATCTTTTTCAAAAACACAGTGACCGATTTCCGAGAACATAAACTCTCAAAAGATGCCAAAAGGTGGCGAAACCTCACATCTGGTAGCTACTGTAACGCTCTGTTTCCATTTATGCGGGGGATGTGTTCCTTCCTCCTGGGTTCACTCCTCCGGGATCTGTCCACCCTCCATGCCGCCCCTTAGTTTGAGATTTGGGCCTTTTCTTTTAATGAGCTCTGTTACATTTTCCTGCACTTTACTCACAGCGAAAACATAGAAACCGTGTCCTTTAAGGGAAAAGATTCTAGCATGTATGTGCCTTAGTTATCACATAAAGCAGTGAGCTGGTCGAAAGAAATAGTCACACTTAATTTTGTCACTGACATTTTTATGACAGCTATTATGTTCCAGTTCCTGTTTTATTTAGCTGTGTGACTTATATTTCAAAGGGTGTGTCTGTACATTGTGCCAACTGTGAGTAGGGCAATTGCTGCTCTAGCATTTCTTAAACCAGTTTTAAAAATTCCACAGTGAGTAAAGAAGGCACAATACTCAGACTGAATGAAATGACCTCCACGGGCCTCAGGATGAGGTGTACTGATGAAGGGATAGTAATTCCACACCAGCAAAATTAACCATCCGTTTAACTCTGGGTGCAGAATGAAAGGGGGTGCAGGCAGTGGCGTAGCAAGGGGGGGAAATGTGCGCCCCAGGCGGCACTCATTTTGGGGGTGGCGGCCAGCGCCCTCCCTACTCCTATCTGCATCCTTCTCAGGGTGGCGGTGGCAGGAATAGCCAACACCACCACCGCTCTTAGATTCGGCCACCGCGGATGGCAAACACAGGGGACACCATGGGCGGCCTAAGGCCTAGCCAAACCATTGGGTGTAGAGTTGAACCTTATGGATCACCTGAGGAATTAAGCTTTACCATTGAATTTGGTTATTCTGGGTCCAGCGCCCTTGGCAATACCTCATTCTTCACCACCGTTTTCCCCTTCAAGAAGGAATTGTTAGTTATGGTTGTGCATAATAACACATAATGTCTTAAACTAGAGGCAAATTCTGCAAAACAATTAAATGAAAGCAAATTTAAGCTACAATTTGCCAACCTTGTCATTCAGTATCCAGTCTATCGACATGTTTCTGCTCCACAAATCCAGGAAGGGAGCCCCAGTACAGAAAATGTGAATTAAACATAACAAGAAGTGGCAAATGCAATAATTTTTATTTGGATCCTGAGTCTTGCTGCTGGCCTTTTAATATGTGGCTCTTTGCCAGCTTGTCAAATACACATTTTTTAAATCTGATTATCCTCAGTTGAAGAACCAGCTTCCAATATTTGCAGCATAACTTACAAACATACCCATTGATACTGGAACCCTTGGTTAGGAATAAGACAGCAGTATTTTGATCACTGCCAGGTGCACAAATAACATGGATAGCAGTAACCCTGTGGAAGAGGTAGGAAATTGTAATTCTCTAGAGAAAGAGAAGTGGCTAGTTGAATGTACTGATCATATCTGAAACATTCCAACGTTTTCCTACAGCCGATAAGAATTATCCTTCAGAAAGAATACCCGACACGAATCCCACTCTTCTCCTAACCACCACTAGTGTAGAACAACTCTTGAGTACCAATAGTGGAGATGTGGGAATTGGGATAAAGGGAAACAAAGAAAACAGGGGCATATTCACAAGGAGGTAATGCCACCAGAACGTCACTTTTTCCGACTTTCTGGTGGCGTTAATTCCTTTGCCTTATTTACAATGACCACTGCATTCAGACGTTTTATCGAATTATCATGATCTTTGTACATCCAGAAACTCGTGGTATTCATAATGAAAAATGGGTCACACACCTACAGTTTAGGTTATCAGCTTCCATGAAGGAGGAGGATATTAGGCCTAAGACTTGGACACCTTGGAAGACCATTAACCAGCCAGATCAGGAGTTGCTGCTTTTCCAGCTGACTCGTAGGATTCCTAGCACAGCAACCGGTCAGGGAGACAACCCTGGTGCTGGTAATACCAAGGTTTCTGACCTCATCCATGTCTGACAACATGTAAATGATGATGAGGAGTGGCACAGCAGCAACACATTTCCTTTCATAATGAGGAGATATATAATTTATTATAGTGAGATCCACTGAAAATATGTGATTCTGTGGCCGCAGTGTTTTCTGTACAATTTTGCATTTGCCACATTGATCACATAATCCCTAATCTGCTGCACAATACATATTTTAAAAACAAAAATTGTTTCTAGTGCAACCGGATCAAAAGTTGCTAAAAACACTGCAATACATTTTGCAGCGCAGTTAAAGGCACTTTGCAAAGGTTGTCTGATCACCTTTGAGTTGTGTATTGCTATATTTGAGTGCTAAACTGGTACTAATGAGGTGAACCCTTTGCCCGGACAGTTTTAACTTGTGTAAAAATATCAAAATAATGAAGTAATGCTTTCATAAAATGTGCCGCAGTATGTCGCATAATATGCCTTTAATTGACGTATAATATTGTCACTCATGGCGCATAATTTGGTCCTCCCCTAGTCACATGATTCCAGTGGCCCTGAATATAGCTAGTGAAACCTTCATATAGAAAATTCACTTCTTTCTGCTGTGATATGTGGCGGGTGGGCATCAAACCATAAATGAACTTCCTATTTAAGCAGGGTTCACAAGTAAAGAGAATGTATCACTGCTTCTTTTGATCCACAAATTAATGATTTTGCAACGTTTGAGTTTGTTAGTCAAAGGCAGAACAGACACAAGTAATGTTGCTTATTTTCAATACTTGTATGCTATTTATTTATGCGTTTTTATATAGCGCGATCTTTACCCGAAGGTGTCGGAGCGCTTTATAGCAGGACCTGTTACATTACATAAGGACTTCAGAGTACATGAGTGACATAAAAGATACGAAACAGATAAACTCTAGACTCACATAAGAATGGTAGTAGGTACATATGTCTACTACAGATACTAGGGGTTAGAGTTATATATATACAAGTTGCAAATTCACTCAAGATTACATTTTAAGAAGAGTTGAAGCAATTATAGTTGGACATATTACATGCTACATGCTACAAGTCAAATGATAGCACATAGCCAGTGCAGAGTACTTTCACTGGGCAGCCTAATGTTGTCAGATGTACGGGATTTCGCATTACAAGCCAGTGTTAGCACCTAGGGGGCCGACTTGCTGACATCATGTCAGCAGAACATGATATACCGTGGCGGACATGAATGGAATGGGAACTCGAGCTGCTCACACCCCGCGTAATTTATGAAGTAAATCAGGAACAAGAACTTCCTTGTTGATGCCTTTATAATGAGTCCCTTCCTTTGTGGTGGAGTATCACAGGCTGACTGAATTCCAGAAGACCCAAAAGCAGCAGGGCTCTGCAGCCTCTAACCCTGAAAGGCTACAGCAAGGAATGTGCCTCCCTTGATGCTGCTCAAATCAAGGCCTTCTTCAGGGCTTTGCCGCATGGAAATGGAGTCTGATAGCTAAGTCAGTCAGGGTGGACAAGCAAATTTGCTGCTGAGCTGTGCTTTGGGGAAATCAGTTATTTTGAAGGGATGTTGACTGGTGCACCAATCAACTCCTCTAATACGGGTATCTGCTTGGGTAACAGCAAAGGTAAGGTTAGGATGGCGAACAGGGAAAATCATGCCTCTGACATTCAAAAATTAGGTTATTCTCATAATGATCCCATAGGATACATTATCAATATCGGCTTCATGTATCAGTCTTATGCTGATTTGGATTAATCTGTGTGAGTGTTCAAATATTTCACATCAACAGTTCAATAATTAAAACCTGCAGTCAATAAATACTGGGTAGGTCTCTCCCCATTTATTTTATTTATTTACTTATTTATGCGTTTTTATATAGCGCGGACTTTACCCGAAGGTGTCAGAGCGCTTCACAATAGGAACAGAACTGATACATGAGAACATTACAAGTGAACAAATTACAAAAGCAAACGTTACATTACATGAGGAAAAAGTGACAATGGTGAGCAAACAAAATACAAGAGGTAGCAAACGGTGCATTACAGGAGGAAAAAGTGACATGTGTGCAGGTTACAAAAGCGTACAAAGTACAAGTAGAGGTGTAATCCTGCAATAAATGGAGGACACTCAAACACAAGAACAAACGTTACGTAGACAATGGTGGCACTTGTGCAAGTATCGAAAGCAAACAAAATGTAAGAGGTAGCAAACAGTGTGTTACAAGAGAAAAGTGACGTGTGCATGTTACAAAAGAGTACCAAACACAGTTAAAAGGGTAATACTGCAATAAATGGCAGACTCTCAAACCACAAGAACACACTGGGAAGGCAATTCCATAGTCATGGAGAATAGAAATTTTCTATACTAAAAGGTCTTGCTTCAGATAATAGAGAGGGCATGAGTTAACTTTGGAAGTGTCTTTGAAGGAGGAGAACTTTGAAGTCAGTTTTGAAGGCCTGGGAGGAGGTGGTGGTCCGGAGCTGAGGCGGAGGTGAGTTCCAGCTTGTAGTGGTGCAAGTATTTACATAAATCATAAAATCACTGATACATCTGCGACTGTCACATAATTAGAAATTTGCTTAGGAATCCTCCAATATTCTAATGGATCTCCGGACTGAGTGGATCAAAGTGCGACCCAGAATGTGTCGTAAATATTTAGTAAGTATTTCAACCCTATCTTTAATCCACGGGTCTCATGAGAGCTAATGCCATCTTGCACCACTATGAGCAAGCCAATATTGAGGGCATTCTGGTCTTACACAAGGAGACAAAGTAGTCCCCTAGAGTGTGTGAGACTATTGCCCTGTGTGCTTCTTTAGACCCAAAAATATTTTTGGTTTTAGCCAAAGCTTTTTAGGTCTCGCGCCTGCGATGCATATGGCGTAGCCATATGCATCGCGCAGGCGCGATACTATAGTTGCGGAGTCTGCTTCCCAGGAGACAGGAGATGTCACGCGCACGCTCTGGAAAGCGATCGGCGCCGGCCGCGCGCGCGCGTTCCCAATCTCCTGTCTCTCTGGGAAGCACACAAGCAAGCCCAGCAAGCCCCGCCAAGGCACCACGAGCACGTCCCACGTGGGCGCCTACCACGAGGACAACGGCAGCAGGGTAATGCTTTTTTATTTTTAACATTTTATTTTGTACTGGAATAAATGTCAGTATGGTTTTCTATTGGGCTACTGAGGTACAAAACATGTTCGCTGATGAGCTGGTTATCTCGATGGGCAGACCGAAAGGGTTCAAAAGCACCAACTCCTCTCCTATGCACGCGTGTTTTGAGCCTGATTTAAAGGGGCTCATGTCCAATTCTTACAGGCGGGGGAATTAGCTCATATGGTAGCCTTTTCACTTAGCATGCGAGAGATAGCAGGATCGATACCCGCATTCTTCAAAATACATTTTTGAACATTTCAAGTCAAATGATAGATTATTTGAATTCTCGTAGGTGTACAGTGGGGTGCGTGGCACAAGAGCGAACAAAATGAGGAAATACGCTCAAAAGCCTGAAATATTTGATGGCGCTGCAGCGAGAGAGAACTTTTCACAGCAGTTTAAGTCGAACTTTTTCAGCAATAGGATTTTACTTCTACAACCACGACCCTGCCTCTTCTATTCCCTTTCATAGTTCACACTCCATTCGCAAAACGAACTGAAACCAATTCCAAAATGAAAGGAGAAGAGCGCTGGTGAAAATCGGTGCTAATTCTCGTCAACGGGAGCCTGCAGCACACTCTGTGTGCCACGTGCTAAGGCAGAAGCCTTGTTTTTGGGAGTGTACTGCCCTCAAGATCTGTCGTATACATTTGTATGTCTTTCTTCTGGGATGGGCACATACATATTTTGACTCCCCCCCCCCTCTCCTTTTTAAAAGATTAACCCAAAAACGTGATAGAAATTATGTGAATATGAAAAAAAGACTATACTACTTTTTTCACAGATTTGTTAAAAATTATTCTCACCAAAACATGAGTTACAATTAGGCAATATGAAGCGGGCTGTTTGAAGGTTTGCCACCTGGAGGGAACTTTACCCCTCCAGTCCTAGTCCTAGTCCAAGTTAGGAAAACGTTTAAAAAAAGCATTTACAATACAATAGATCTTGCATTACGAGAGTTTAAGCTATTGGCATTGTAAATGACAATACCTTTTATTTATGTTTTAAAAACGAAAACAAAAATAAAAGGCATTGTCATTTGCAATGTCAATGGCTCAAACTTGCGTAAATGCGAGACCTATTGCATTGCAAATGCTTGTTTATATATTGGCAAGGGCCTAGCAGCTCCCCCAACAATAATGTTTTAGCAAATTGATGACAAAAAAACACGCATTGACAAAGTAAAAAAACTGGCAGTTATCTGCAGACCAGTTGGCTGTGGCAATGCTTGCTGATAATGTATTAGTGTATTTATACCTCACAAGAAGCATAAGGCCTTTTATACGTATCAAACGAACCAGCAGTGTATAAAGGTTATACAAAAGCCTTATGCTGGGCTGCACTTTCCATTTGTTTTTCTTTGTATTTTGATTGGGCGGTCAGCCTCAAACCTTATCAAGAAGCAGCCTGAAGTTTGCATGTCAGTATTGTCAGAGTCGTGCTAAGGGTGTCCTCCTATTCACCTATGGCTCTATCATGAGTGAGGGTGATAGGGGCGAGGTATTTACCACATCAGAACCATACCCTCCTTTGTGGAATTCAAAAGTCAACTCAAATCCCTATTCCCTACCCGTTCCCTTTGTGGTGGACAACACGGGACAGTCGGCATCCATAGAGCTATGTGACCCATAAGAACCTTGAAACCAAAGATGCTCTACATGACAATTATGCTGCTCTATACTATGTCACTCGTTCATTGTCTATCACTCACTTGTCTTGTTTCTGTTGATTATATATTTTGTTCCCACTGTAAAGCGCTCTGATACCTTCGGGTCTTGACAGCGCTATTGAAAACTTCTAAAATAAAATAAAAATAAATAAAACCTAGTTAACACCCATGGCACATGTTGAGGCATCTACTGGGCAGAGTAATTAGCCGCCATATTGGAATTCAGCAGCCCATTAGTAGGAACTTTCCAAGTCACCATCAACACTGACACTGTCAAAGAGAGATGTGGTGCATGGCGCCCCTCAGGTCAAAAAAAGATATGGCATGGTCCAAGCCATCCATGTTTCCCAGACATTGTCCGCCTGCCTGAACTGGGGGAACGCCCCGCCCTCATGAATGGCAGAGGAATAACAGAACTTGTGGTGACTGCATGAATGAAGCAGCTCTTGCTTCCCTCAAACCTCTCACACAAGTGGAAAATAGATCAGGTGTGCCAATAGGCCTCTCATGCAGTGTCTTGCAAAATATGATGTTTCTTTTCTTTACTGTCAGCATCCCCAAATCTCTTTCGCTCCATGTTTGCTTCATGTCAATTTGGAAACCATTTATTTGGCACGCGCAACGGGATTCCCGCTTAAAAATGTAACCTGGAACTCTCTTTCTTTTTGGGAGGGCCTTGGGGCATAGGAGTGAACAATACCATCTGAGCCAACCCGGATTAGTTGTGTGTTCTGGTTTGTGTTTTTCGATCTCTAAAACAAAGCCTGGAGGACAAGGCGGGGAAGCCAGCTTAGCTGTACAGGGTGTGTACATCCAGGGGTGACTGCCTGCTCTTTATGGGAAGATGGCCGGCGGGAATGAATTCATTTATTTTATGATATTTTATACATGGTAGTAAATCCTGCAGTACCATCCCCGCCGCCTCATTAAAAAGAACTAAAAACGATACATTGAAATGTTCTTGTGAACGCCAGTAAAATGATGATTTACAAGCCATTAGGCTGGATGACTGCTCTCATCTGGGTTAAGCGGCTGTGGTAAAATCTTAAACGGGTATAAAGTAGCCACCTTCGGGGTGTGGGATGGAGATTTGTTAGCTAGTTTGAGGGAAATGTGGGTACCACTCTTAACTGGTTGTTAGCAGCATGCTGAGCCCTATAGCAATCAATCAATCAGGGTTGGTAAAGTGCAACCACTCACCTGTGAGGGTCTCAAGGCGCTGGGGGGGTTAGGGGGTGGGGGCTCTGTTGAGCGCTGGGGTCATCAGAAGAGCCAGGTCTTGAGGTCCTTCCTGAACTGGGGCAATGTGGTAAGCAAGGGGCGGGTATGTTGAATTGTTACGGCAGCGGAAGACACAAAACGCTGTTGATTGCTGCCTGGCAACTTCTCGTAGTTCTCTCTCTTGTTATCACCCCACTTACAACCGACTTACTACAGGGCGGTTGTTTAGGAAGGGCATATGAGGAAATTGAAGAAATATCTGCTTAATTTGTGCGGGTGTTTTCCGGTGCTTGGCACCAGCACTCGATTGTCAACACCAGCACTTAAGACAGCCTGCCACATAGTGGCGCTGTCTGCCCACATTAGAAATGAGCTAAACAATAGTTGTTTATTAGCTAAATACAGATTAAAATGACTAATACCTGCTGCCTAATCCAATCTTATAGCTTTTGGGGCACGCCATAGTCTGAATTGTCACACTTGTAGGAGAGTGATGGTCAGTAGTTGTGTTGGTATGACACTGGCAGGGCATAGGTGGTGTGCAATCAGCAGTGGGTTCTTATCAAGGGCCTGGCAGTTATGTTTTTGTGCACATTAAGCACCGGGGCACACTGATGAGGGGAGAGAAGACGAGGTGAATCGACAGAGTCTCCGAGGGTTCTGAGATGTGTAAGCACCACTGGAGGGTAGAGGTGGGCGAGCCACTTAAGGCTCGAGCCAGACTCGAGCCGGTGGCCTGGATCAGCTTGAGGTGCTCTTGTTCCACGAGCCCAAAAGGAGCCGAGCTTCAACGTGGCTTCTGCCTGCCTGCTTTGGTGCGGATGGATTGACAGATTTTGGAATAAGAAATGAAGGCGGGGACAGAAGATGGGAAGGGAACAGAAGAAGGCTGCGTGCTAAGAAAGGCTGAGACAGACGTAAGTCGGTGTGAGCAAGAGGGAACCCTGAGAGAGCAACAAGAAAGGCTGGAAGGGAGAAAGGGAAACGTTGGAGAAAGGTAAAGCTGCCTGGGTAAGAGAGAAGTATAAGAGGGAAGGAATAAAAGAAGTCTTGATAAGAGTAAAGCCGTGTGGGAAAGAATTAGCCTGCGGAAACGGGAAGCCATGGTGTCAAAAAAGCAAGCTCGGCTGGCAGGAAGGAAACACAGAAAGGACTTTATGGAAGGAAGGATGGCTTTGAGGGAAGACAATGTGCACGTGAGCTAAAGAAGGAAGGCTGTGGGGGAAGGAGGGAAGGCTGAGGAGTGAGGGAGTTGCTTCTCCAGTTGTGATCACTAAAACCCTCCTCCGATGTCTAAAGAAGATGATCAGAGATGCTGCTTCCATAATCTTCCCCATGTGGTATACTGATGCTGTCCATTTTATTTCCCTTCAGCGAATGCTTGGAATGTAAGAGGGTGCAGTTCTATTTATTTTTCTGTGTAAGTGTCTATCGTGTTTTAAAACAGTTAATATTGGTCAGCAGGCAGGCGTTACTAGGCCTGATCACTAGCACGTTTTACCAAAAATAAATAGATTTGCAGTATAAACATGAGACATAGGCAGGGAAGGCTAGGAGGGAGGATGGGTAATAAAAGGAGAAAATGATGGTGCGAAAGGGAGGGTCAGTGTGAAGGAATGAAGGCTAGTGAATGACACATGGGAAGGCAAGAAAGAAATCACATGGAGACAATAGGGAGACTAACCTCTTAGAGTGTGGGCAGGAAGATGTCTACAGGGAAAGAAGGAATGACTGCCAAGAGTGACACCCTAATAATAGGAGGAATAATGTGAGGAAGATCTTGAAAAATGTGCAAATAAAATGAAATGAATATAGGGGTATTAATTTGTATTGCGCGAATCCGCTGCAGCTGGCCCTGCCCATATATCGCCTTAAACTGTAGGGATGGTCTAGGAGTCTTAGGTCTATCCTTTTTAAGGTATATTCAATAGTTAAATGCTCTCAACATGATGTCATGAACACATTAAAAAAACTCGTAACATGGTATAATGCATTTGTCATTAAGGTTATGTCTTTATTAGCTCTCCGAAGCATTCTCTTTACTGTGTGAGTGATATATGAAAGCAACAAATTGAACAAATAGAACACAGTCGCTGAGTGCGTGAATTGCGCTGCTTGTATTTTAGGTCTGGCGTGACAAAACAGATGCCTTCTTGACTTATTGTTACTAGTTCTTCAGAGTATAAAGTGGGCTGTGTTTCCACCCAGAGTAGTAATACTCTCTCATTTCTTACTATTTGCTGTTCGATGTATCATCATGCCTCCTGTGGGTGCTTCCATTACAATACACGAGGGACTGTATTATACCTCAAAAGTAGGCATCACAGTTTAGATCTTTTCTTGCCTAGATCAATCCTATACAGAAAAATAAATTTGTTGTGTGTTTTTTACTGTAGTAAGTGACATGATTTGCCTTTGACCCAACCTATCATCTTTCAAAGATATGGTAGAGTAGTGTGCTTCCATTTCCTTCCAATTGTTGACAGTTGGCCAACTGTAGGAGAAGCAGATCGCTATCCTGTTGTGTTTTGAGTGAATCAGACGGTGGTACACTCCAGAGCTGTGCACTGGTGCATGTAAAGGCTCTACTCTGGCATCCTCGCTTGACCTCTTTGAATTTACTTGCATACAGGCGTGTGTTGCCTTTCAGATTTCTGGCGTTGTAATGGGAGAATGATGCAAGGCTATTACTGTCTGCGATTAGTCACTGTGATTGAGCCTGTCATCAGTAAGAATTAAATCTACAATAAATCAATTTCCTCTCGACAGATTGTTGGCTGTGATCACCAGCTGGGAAGCACTGTGAAGGAAGACAACTGTGGTGTCTGCAACGGAGAAGGATCCACTTGCCGGCTCGTCCGAGGACAATATAAATCACAGCTCTCAACAAATAAACGTAAGGTGTCCACACTGTTGCCCAAATGTGTTTCCCATCCATCTACGGTTGCCTTGTAGCCATTGACGAGGCTTCCAAGGTCATCATTACCGTGTGATGCTCAAAGAGTGTCTTCATTGGTCCCTAGCTACCGTCAGTCTTGAGCTCCACCGCAGCCAGTAGCCAGAAGGAAATTAATTACATGAACTAATCACATTATTGGTTCAATAGTTACTGACAAAAAGCGTGGACTCCAGAACACGTCTTTGTGGGTAGATCACTCAGGAAACAATCAGTGCTGAAGAAGTTCACTTGTAAGGTGTAAGCTATCCTGTGATGTTGCACTTCCCGCCTTTAAGAAGTTGACTCAAAGAAATGGCGAGGTTTTTCTCAGCCCAAGCAAAATCATTTTTGTGACTGAAAATGAGCTGCCCCTCCATGTTTCTCTGGATCTCCATGTTTCTTTGCTACTCCATGTTTTTCTGCTGCACTCTCTCCAACCCACGACCTAGCTTCGGCACTTATCTCTGGAGACTGTGCATTTTCTTTTAGTTACTGGGCGCAATGGGCGGGTCTCTTTATCGCATGCAATATATATTATGCAAATAATATTGCATTCACTAAAATGACCCCCTACCATATTTTAGTGTAAGTATCTCTTCACTGCTCATAACTTCACTGCTGCTTACCTCCCAAAGTAAGAAGCGGCGGCGTTCAGAGTAGTAAACATGTACTTACCTTACAATATAGTGGCAGGTTCACCTAGAGGGTGCCATACTTTTTAGGTCGATATGAACGAACTCAATATAGTGTTTTACAATCCCCGGCATTACGAGTGAGTGTGTTTACCAGAGCAAATTAGGATTAGAAATTATATTTAAAAAAAACATGCATTAGCAATGGGATCAAGCAGGAACCATTTAGAAATGGTTAACTTGAAATTCTACCAGTAGGGTGTATGGGGTCTTTCAAGAAGAAAATGATTTCCTGTGGAATTGTGACATATACAGTCCACCTCAAGATACACTTTAAGAACATGGTAACATTGCACATCTGTATTTGTATTTTTTGGGAATGGAAACTTCAGTTATGTTTAAGACTTATGTATTGATGGAGAAAGACTGGTGATAGGATCATTCATTGTACAATGTACACATATTAACCTAAGACTTTTTAGCATTAACGAGGTTTCAGATATACAAGCTGTCCTTTGATGTGTAAACTTTGCCCTGACAGGAAGGAAGCCTCTGCCCTCCTCAGCTGCCACGCCCACCTCACCTAGGTGGGTCTGTGTCCCTTTCAACAGCCAGAAATCATTTCTTGAGCTTTTGCATAAATAAAAAGACATGTGCCAACAATGGAGCCTGGCCGTGCACTACCTCCTAAGCTTTAGTGAGAGATGTATGAGCCTCATCCCACGTGTGGGCTGCTGAAGCTGGGAGGAGGGCGGGCACTCTAAATAAAGCATGGTTGAGATGCCAGACCTCCAGGGCACACCTTCCAGCTGGTTTTTGACCTCCGGCCTGGTGTCAGATCTCGCAGTTTCCTTTAGATAAACAACAGGATTGTATTTTCCGTTGGGAAAATTATTTATGTTACAGAGAATTTGAAACTGAGAGTTTTTTTTCAATTTTCATTTTTTTTTTATCTGTGCTTTGTGTTTTAAGTTTCCCAGTCATTTGTTTGCATTTGTTCCTGGTGTTCAAAGTGGTTGCTTTTCTTTTGTTTGTAACATCATGGACCGCCCTCTCTATTGCTTCCTCTTATGAATCCCCGTATAGGACAGGAAATGCTCTTCTCAGTCAGTGAGTGGTGGCCCTGTCCCCCGCTTCCCCTCATGGGTCCTCTGCTTCTCCTCACGGGTCCCCCGCTTCACGGACGGACTGGGAACCCAAAGCAGCCCTGGCAATATTCTCGGACCCGCCCCTGAAGAAGAACCGCCTGGCCTCTGGAGGCGGAAAATGCTTGTGTCCTGCTTTTGTTACCGGGGGCTGATATTGCAGCACCATTGCAAAACCGTCTCTCATTAACAAAACCGGCTTCCACTACTACCAAACCGCCCCACCACCCTTTCAGACACTCAGGGAAAAGCCCGATGCCCGGTACGTCCAGTCCGACCCTGGCCCGCTTTCCCTCACGGTCACAATAACTTACATCATATGTCTTGAAAAAATGCTGGTCACAGGTTTACTAGCAATGCAAGGCTAGGGGAGAGGAGTTGGCCTAACGGTTAGGGCGGTTGACCTCGAATCTGGGGAACCGGTCCCGAGTCTCGGCAACGATGCTGAATATGTTGTGATTCTGGGCAAATCACTTAATCTCCACCTGCCTAACAAAAAATGAATGTGTCCTCATGTAACACAACTGGTACTATGCAAAACGCTCTGATACCCAATACCTTCGGGCCAAGTTTGTGCTATATAAAACTCCGTAAAATAAACATTTTTAAAAATTAAAAATTAAAAAAACAAAAGACCCAACACGCAATCAAGGAGGACTGTGTTTACAGATGACAAATATTTGACTGTGCAGGTTTTCACTTTCGGTAACCAATGACATTTCCTAATCCCTGCTGCGTTGTTACTTGCAATCTAAGTGAGTCCTGGGCGTAAAGAGTAAACCTTTTGAATACAGTTGCATTTCCAGTAGCAGCTTACTTACAAAGGTGTTTGTAAAGGTCGCTCTGCATCACTTTTGTTTTCATAACATAAAAGTCAATTACCATCAAAACTCCTACTTGAAGTACAACTGACATCCTTTCTAAAACACCTACAGGCACATGCATCAATGTTGGCTTTTGCGATTCCTTAATTGCGACTTTTAAGGAATCGCAAAAGCCTATGCATGTAGAAGTCGCTTAAAAAATAGCGATTTCTAAACATTCCTTAATTGTGACTCGCAAATTGCAAATCGCAATTAAGGAATACCTCCCCATTCATTCCTATGGGCCTAGAGGTCCATAGGAATGAATGGGAAGAGATTCTCAATTTGCGATTCTCAATTAGAGAATCGCAAATTGAGAATGCAAATTCAAGGGTGCCAGAGTGTCAAAAGGACACCCTGTTGCACCCCTGAAATTGATCTGTGCACATATGTTGCGCACACACATGCCCTAAGGGCATGTGTGTGCGCAACATGAAACTTTGAAAAATGCACAAAAGTGCATTTTTCAAAGTTTTTGCAAATTGCCATGAAGTTCAACTTCATGGTAATTTGCTCCCCCTATTTGCGAAATCGCAGACTTTTTTAACTTTATTGCATTGCATTTAAGGAATCGCAAAATGCGATTCCTTAAATGCAATCGCAATTTGAGAACTCGCAATTAATTGCGAATTCTCACATTGCGAGGGCCTTGACCCTTGATGCATCGCAAAAGCTAATTTTCCAATCGCAAACGGCCGATTTTTGCGATTCGCACCGTTTGCGATTGGAAAAGGCTTTGATGCATGTGCCTGATATTTTACAATACTCTGATGGGTCCGTTGTGGAAAAGATGTTCTACAGATGGGCATTAAATTATCTTTGCTGATCAGCAAACTGAAAATTATTATTCAATAGAACCTTTATTCAGCGAATACCATAAAAGTTCACATAAATACAATTCCCTGAAAGACTTAACATCAAAAGAACCCGATAAAAATCATTTAAAACAGCATAAACGACTATTTATAAACAAATCCTAAATTGCAGCAA
Source organism: Lissotriton helveticus (assembly GCF_964261635.1). Lineage (NCBI taxonomy): Eukaryota > Metazoa > Chordata > Amphibia > Caudata > Salamandridae > Lissotriton > Lissotriton helveticus. The sequence continues at coordinate 1,131,082,014 of NC_136059.1, read as the reverse complement.
AATCTGTAAACATTTATAATCGTGAAATTATTCTAAACAGGTTTACATATAATCAGCTTGTGCTCAGATTCCAATAGATGATAAAACACCACATAAAAAAGGAAGCCACTAAGTTGCAAGGTGGAGTTAGACTGATTTTGATTGGTCACGTTGCCAACAAAATTCCAATGCAATACAATATTCTAGGCCCTACACTGCCCTGTCTGGTTCTCCACAAAATGTCTACAAAATGTTAGTTTAATGAAGAAAAATAACGACTCTCCCATTGAGTTGTATAAGGTACCATCGTTGGTTTTACAAAATATTTCAGTAATAAGCTAAAAGAAGCACAAAGCAGGTATACGGGATGTATGTCATGACAACGCGGGCTTTACCCCGCGCTGCCATTACGACGCATCCGTTACAACGACTTGCGCTGTAGGCGCTGGATTGTGGAATAGTTTAATTTTCTATTCCAACTCCATCCCACGTAACAGTAGGGAAGGTGTTGGAATAGAAAATAAAACTATTCCTTTACCAAGAGCGCCCTCCAGCGCAAGTCGTTGTAACGATTTGCGTTGTGATGGCAGCGCGGAATAAAGCCTGCGTTGTCATGGCTGATTACCGGTATACGGGACGATGCTTTCTTGAAGTCCACTTTGCATCTGTCTTTTTTTGCTTGTATGAGACTCTTTCAAGGAAATCCTTCACAACAAAAAGTGGGCAATTTAGGTTGAGTAAAAAAATTAATTTTTGCAAAGCCATTGACTTTGTACCTGATATCTGGAGACATCAGAAATAAACTTTACTAAGTTTGGGGAACAAAATGGATATTATTTCTTGAAAGGCCCCTGCAAGTATGTGACAGAGGTCCTGTTTTAACTGAATTCCTCTGAGCAGGTGAGTGGTATCCATTCCAAGGAGCATGCGGTTGGTCTTTTACCTTGCCGTTGACTGATAATCCTAGCATTCTGATAATTTCTTCCATGATTTGAGTTGGAAGTGTTAATGTAAAGAATGGACATGGACATAAAATCCTCAGGGATACAATTCTCACATCTTTTGATGGAATCTTCCAACTGACCGTCTTGATTCAGATGTTTGAATACTTTTCTGTAGGGTGGTAATCTTTCTTTCTTCAATATCTTTTACCATAAACAGTTATTCTGGAGCGTTGCAACATTCACCAGATGTTTTGTAAACACTGGCGTAACAAAAAGTGAGGGGGCCTCCCTGCACGGTACTTAGGGGTGCCCCCTCTGGGCTCAATCAGGAGCTCTCCCGGCCAGAGTTCAGTGCCGAGGGGGCCCCTTGGAGCTAGGGGCCCCCCGCACTGCGTGGGCTGCTGGGGCCTGTGTTACGCCCCTGTGTGTGAAAGGTATCGAAGGGCAATCAGACTGCCTCAAGTTAATCAATGTGTGCCAGGACTGATGTACAAAATACCCTCTTGGGCTCACATCCCAAGTTGGACAGGTGAAAGGTTTGAAAAAACACACAAGCATCTCTTTTAATCTTTGGTGTTTCCTTTTGTTAGTAGATGCCGTCTTTTACATGTTCAACGATCACCTGGAATTTTCAGAGGTTAAGGCAGTAAAACCCTTTGGTTAAACCTTATGTATCATTTACTGGGACCCTTCAGGGGTGTGGGAGATAAATAAGTTAATGGAGTGCCCCCTTTGAGTTCTCGGTTGCCAAGCAAGGGATGTGGCATTAAACCAGAGCAGCTGACTTTTGAACTCGGGAACCAAGTTCATGGCCCATTGTTGGCTCAACATCTTGTGATTCTGGGCAAGTCACTTAATCTCCTCGTGCATATAATATAATAATCTGAGCTTGAGTGATGTAACTGGTGCTCATGTAAAGTCCACCAGTGCCCTTGAGCTGAGGTCCTGATATATAAACCTGTAAAAAAAAACTGCACGTTTCTTAAGGTGCTGCTCTTTTGCGCTCTACTAGACAAGACTGTCAGGAAAACAACTTCGACAGTCACCAAGAGAAGGTGGGTATGACTGACACACTCCAACTCCAAACCGAACTATGCAGGAAATGGCGCTGGACTTCTTGTTTGACTGTAACATTCCAGCGAGTCCACATAGTTCTAAGATGGCTTCCATCATCCCCTTTTGTATCGCTTTGTTCGCCCTAAGTGTGGCAGGGTATGCTCAGACGTGAGTCCCTTGTTCACTTGGCCACTGGATTCAAGATAGCCTGGCTGATGAGGATTATGAATCCGAAACCGGTCCCAGGATGCTTGTTTCCAGTCCAAGGAAGACATGGCTTGGCAGTTCGGGCTGGACTGTTCCCACAAGGCACAGGGTCAGACTGATTTGCATATAGCCATGTCTGAACTGGGGTGGCTGAGTGAACGAAAGAATGGTGATGGATTAAACCCAGATCAGTTGACTGGGGGTGAGTGTTTGATTTGTTCAAACGCTCCGTCCATCATCCCCTTTTGTATCGCTTTGTTCACCCTAAGTGTGGCAGGGTATGCTCAGACGTGAGTCCCTTGTTCACTTGGCCACTGGATTCAAGATAGCCTGGCTGATGAGGATTATAAATCCGAAACCGGTCCCAGGATGCTTGTTTCAGGTCCAGGGAAGACATGGCTTGGCAGTTCGGGCTGGACTGTTCCCACAAGGCACAGGGTCAGACTGATTTGCATATAGCCATGTCTGAACTGGGGTGGCTGAGTGAACGAAAGAATGGTGATGGATTAAACCCAGATCAGTTGACTGGGGGTGAGTGTTTGATTTGTTCAAACGCTCCGTCCATCATCCCCTTTTGTATCGCTTTGTTCGCCCTAAGTGTGGCAGGGTATGCTCAGACGTGAGTCCCTTGTTCACTTGGCCACTGGATTCAAGATAGCCTGGCTGATGAGGATTATGAATCCGAAACCGGTCCCAGGATGCTTGTTTCCGGTCCAGGGAAGACATGGCTTGGCAGTTCGGGCTGGACTGTTCCCACTAGGCACAGGGTCAGACTGATTTGCATATAGCCATGTCTGAACTGGGGTGGCTGAGTGAACGAAAGAATGGTGATGGATTAAACCCAGATCAGTTGACTGGGGGTGAGTGTTTGATTTGTTCAAACGCTCCGTCCATCATCCCCTTTTGTATTGCTTTGTTCGCCCTAAGTGTGGCAGGGTATGCTCAGACGTGAGTCCCTTGTTCACTTGGCCACTGGATTCAAGATAGCCTGGCTGATGAGGATTATGAATTCGAAACCGGTCCCAGGATGCTTGTTTCCGGTCCAGGGAAGACATGGCTTGGCAGTTCGGGCTGGACTGTTCCCACAAGGCACAGGGTCAGACTGATTTGCATATAGCCATGTCTGAACTGGGGTGGCTGAGTGAACGAAAGAATGGTGATGGATTAAACCCAGATCAGTTGACTGGGGGTGAGTGTTTGATTTGTTCAAACGCTCTGTCCATCATCCCCTTTTGTATCGCTTTGTTCGCCCTAAGTGTGGCAGGGTATGCTCAGACGTGAGTCCCTTGTTCACTTGGCCACTGGATTCAAGATAGCCTGGCTGATGAGGAATATGAATCCGAAACCGGTCCCAGGATGCTTGTTTCCGGTCCAGGGAAGACATGGCTTGGCAGTTCGGGCTGGACTGTTCTCACAAGGCACAGGGTCAGACTGATATGCATATAGCCATGTCTGAACTGGGGTGGCTGAGTGAACGAAAGAATGGTGATGGATTAAACCCAGATCAGTTGACTGGGGGTGAGTGTTTGATTTGTTCAAACACTCCGTCCATCATCCCCTTTTGTATCCCAGTGCACAGAAGGCCTTGGGTTTCCTGGTCTTCTCAACATTCTGATCTGGGAACACCTAATACAGGATTCAAAAGGAAAAGTGTTAGAAGCTGACTTACACAGTCTTTACTGATGGAAGGCTTCCTAATTTGAGCTGATTTTTAGTTGATTTGTAGGGACTTTAAAGGGCCATCCAGTGAAAAAGAAAAATATTACCTTTTTACTTAATCTTATGTCACCAACAATCACAAAGATAAACTTTTCCAGAATATCCCTTTAATTCAGGATGTCTCGTTGGTTTGCAACAGCTGGCGTGCCATCATTCACCAGATGACCCCTTCAAAGTTTCCATCTTCCTCCATGCTTAATATTTCCAGACTCCAATGGATGTGAATGCAAAAGTGATGTATAACCCTATTTCCAGACCAAATTACCCTCACCACAGATTTCGAATGAGGGCAGTTGAGCCTATGCGTATTTATCAGTATAATGTGGACATTGAGACCTATTTATTTTTTTCTTCAAAATCAATGTGTCATATTGTTTTTTTAGGATGTGCTATTCCATGAAATTGTAGAAGCTTGCAAGGATGTTGCACGGTGGTGGTTGGGTGTGGGCGGAAGTAGGAGTTGTGCTACGCTTCAATTGGGCATCTTGTGCAAGAGAATGGATTGGTCAATAGCGACAGAGATGCAGTTTACAAGAGTAGGGTATGACCCCAAAATGAAAAGAAAAACCTGGGAGCTATGATTCCAATATTTCCAGCTATGGCGAATACAGAGTGGCCAGGTTATGAAGACGTTTAAAGGACAAATCGTGGCTTTAGCTCTGGCGTATCCAGAAACTGTCTATTTCTTGCAATGTGAATGTTTCAATGTATATCATTTTGCGTGTGGAAAAAAACTCGTATACAAATACATTTAAAGAAATATAAAACATCCACTCACCGCTGCTCAATCAATATGATGAATATCCTGAAGAGTGTACGTAGAGCTTGCCGGACAGAGTACTCTGTCAATATGATTTTTATACGTAGAATGCCATTGACTATATATTTATGACAGAACATCTGCTACACTTTTTATGGTGTATCCTTCCCTCCAAACTGTAAATAAGACCCTACAACTAGTAAATTCATTATGAACAAAAATGTATAAAATAGTCAAAGATGCATTTCTAATTCCGTGTGTAAGAACTTGCTCGAGGAATTAAACAGTCTTGCATGACCTAGATAGCTGTAATTGGGTCCAAATAATCAGTGACCATTTCCAGTCCTGTATACAGAAGTAAGCTTTTCCGGACCTGTTTTTTTCAGCTTACAGCACTAAGCATGCTGGGACTTGTATGTCCATTCTTTTGAGAAAGTTTGCATACTTATAGCAGGAAAGGTGAAACTACAAGTCCCAGTAGGTTTCACGACGTTGGCCGAAAACACAGGACAAACTTAAAGCCAGTGTCATTAAATAGAACTAGCTGACAGCTATGGCAATTGGATAGCAGTTTGTGGGGCTTATTTAGAAGCCCCTTGCGCCGCCAGTGCTTCACTTTTAATATGATAAAAAGTGAGGTACCGCTTGTAAATAAGCTCCTATATCTTACTGCATGTGGACACAAACTGGACAAGGAGCTCCCTAGTTATCACATATGTACTCACAAGACAGTCAATACCAGCATTCACCATTTTACCTTTTTTTTATTTCTGGATACGTTTTCAGGGTCTTATTTAGAATTTGTCACACAAGATTCACAAACGTGGTGTCCTCTGTATTACAGGTGGGTTATAGCTTGTGCCGCTCGTAAAACGTTGACTTGGATATCTGCCACATATTGACTGAGTATCTCATCCACCAAACTCCAAATAAGGACCTAAGTGTGGTGTAGGGAATTTATTTATCTTTGGTTTACATCATCAGTACACAATGGGAGTGTTAATTAAAGAAGTGGCAACAATTTCAGAAACCCATGGCTCCAGATTGGCGAATATCAACCTCTGGAAAGTGCTCCACTCTCTGGAACTGACCTCTCCTTTTGTTTCCTTCTCTCTTGTCTCCTCTTACCCTTACTTGCTCCAGCGGATGACACAGTGGTGGCTATCCCGTATGGCAGCAGACATGTCCGCCTTGTGCTGAAGGGCCCAGACCACTTATGTGAGTATCTCATGTTTTCTCGCATGTTTTTGGATTAGTTCCCGCTGGTGCTTAATTTGCAAAAATAAATGAATTAATAAATATATAAATTAATAAGTACACAGGTGCAACGGTTTTTTGGGGGGATCTCTTGGCCGGTACTGGTAAGTGCTAAGTTTGCTGACCACCAAGACTGCCTAGTTTTGATTCCACTTTCTACTTTTATCTCCCATTACATTGCTCTTCCTGTCTCCTTATGTCACTCTTGCAGATTCTTTGTCATTACAGCTTTATCCCCTTGTCACTGTTTTCCTATCTTTCTCTTCATTCTCTTTTCTCCTTTGTCTGCTTTTCTCTCTCTTGCTCTGGGGCGAAGTCTGATGACGACAAATAAGTTCCGGTACCCAAAAATGAGTGCCGGCGCCCTCAACCTGAAAATCACCCGCACAAATTAAGCCCTGCTTCTCGCATCAGAATTAAAGCTTGCAAACGTTCTTGAAGCAACCTGTTTTTAACACTTAACAATTTACTGAAAAGTGATCAGGGTTATTAATGGAATACAGTGTTTCATTTATTAATTAAACCCTGATTACACTCTCATGGGATATTTTTTTCAAAACCTTCAAGTACTACCTCCTCCCACTTCCCATTCACAAAGGCAATTTCCGAGTTCAATGTGAGGGTTCTCCCTCTTCCCCACTGTGTGTTCAAGTGTGCTATTACTTCATTGGTGGCACTATCAGCATTATTAGTTCAAATCCAATGCGCAGTCTAGTTGAACTCTTTCGAATTCGATCAAGTGGTCCATTAGAGATTGCCATATTCGGTGAAAAAAATTGTATTGGTTGTCCAGATTGTGCAGTATTTTTTCCATGGCTATTACATTCCAGAGTTTCAGGTACCACTATTGAGTGTGAGTGCTTCCGTCTTTTTCCACTCTGACCCTAAAAGTTGTTTTGCGCTTGTTAGTAACTGTTTCACTAGTGTTCTCAGTCCTTTGGTCATGCCTCACATTTTAAGATTGCTAAGTCCCACATGATTAGCTCTGTGTCTTCAGCAACGGGTGACCCCTATATTCATTTGATGCAGGCGAGGACCTCTTTCTAAAAGTGATGTCAATTATTGCAGGACCACCTTCCTTTCTCTTTAGTACATATCCGCCAAGTCCCCTGCATATTCGGGTAGATCTGCTTGGATGTATGACGTTACAACGCGGTCTTTACACCGCACTACCATTACAACGCAAGTCGTTACCACGACTTGCGCTGTAGGGTGCTGGACTTAGGAATAGTAAGATATACTATTCCAACACCAGCCTACGTACAGTAGGGAAGGTGTTGGACTAGTAAATCTACTATTCCTTAGCCCAGAGGGCCCTCCAGCGCAAGTTGTGGTAACGACTAGCATTGTAAAAGCAGCGTTGTAATGGTAGTGCGGTGTAAAGACCACGTAGTAATGGATGTTCCCCGATCTGCTTCAGCCATTGTGCGGTTAGATACCAGTGGAACATCATCCTTTATCTTTGTTCTCTCTTTATGACATTTTTATGTTCACTCGTTGTATCCTCTCGTAGTTTTCTCCACTCAATATCAGGGATGTGTCTTCCAAGCATTGTCTCCCATTGTGTGTGGAATCCACAACGGTTACGTTTTCTCCATTCTTTACTATCTTGTAAACGTTGCAATCACTCCTTTGGTTTCGGGGCATGCTTTTTGTTGTGTTTATCAAACGCTGTGAGATCTCTCGTTCTTCTTTCTCTTATGTTTTAGTATGTCATCCTGCGCCTTATTTGCATATAGGTCAGTATAAGAAACACGTTATTGAAACTGCCTGTTTTTGTTTGTCATGGACAGGCTACTGGAAGTGTGCGGCCTGGGAAAAATTATGCAGCAGGGTTGACTAAATTATGCAGCAAGAAAAGACAATTTGTACGGCTCAGTACAGCACATTTTGTTAGGCCTATTGCCTTAAGTTGGTCTTCCCCCTAATGCTTTGTCTTCCTCCTCCCATTTTCTAACCTAGTTTTCGCTGGTATTAGGACTTTGTGCACTATACACTGCTACCCAGTGCTAAAATGCTTGTGCTCTCTTCCCTAAGCTTGGTAATATTGGCTCATACTCAATTGGCCTATTTAATTTGCTGAAAATACCCTAGTAAAGTGCACTATATGTGCACAGAACCTGTACATTAAATGCTACTAGTAGGCCTGCAACACTGATTGTGCCACTCGCTTAAGTAGCCCCTCTAACCATGTCTCAGGCCTGCCATTGCAGAGCCTGTGTGTGCAGTTTAAACTGCCATGCCCACCTGGCAAAATAAACATTTTGCCAGGCCCAAACGTTCTCATTTTATACATATAAGCCACCCCTAAGGTAGGGCCTGGACAACCCAGAAGGTAGGAGTGCAATGTATTTAACCCCTTCGACGCTGATGACGAGCTCAGCTCGTCATCAGCGACGCCTGTCGTACGCTGATGACGAGCTGAGCTCGTCATGTAACGCAGGTTTTTTCAAAACGCAGTGCGCAGCGGGAAAACCGCTAGCGCGCATGCGGTTAAAAGGCAGTGCATGTAGTTTTAAGGTTTACATGTCCTAGTAGTGATAAACTCTCAAAGTCGTTTTTCACTACTGCAAGGTCTATCACTCCCATAGGATAACATTGGATTACCTTATTACATTTTATACATTTAATTTCCAATTGGGAAGAGAAAACCCTTCAAGTCTGGTGTCTCTGGAATCACAACTTAAAATCCAAATTATGGTGAAGTCAGATTTTACATTGCAATTCTGAAAATGCCACTTTTAGGAACTTTGCATGTTCTTGGGTTAGCCATTTGGTGCCTGTAGCCTGTCTCTGATCACAGGGCTGGGTGTAGTCGTCAGTTGGGCTTTGTGTATTCCTCCTAGAGACACACACAATGGGAGCTTAGGTGTGTCTCAATGGCCATCTCTAGCAGGATAGGAGGGAGGAGCTAGGCACAACCTCACTTTCACCTGAATAGGATGTGTCATGCCCACACACAAAGGGCTGCATACTCCCCTGTAGTGAGTCTGGAGCCAAGGCAGGAAGGGAGGACCTCTGTGCACTTCAAAGGCATGTCTTTGAAGTCTCCCCCACTTCAAAGGCACCACTGGGTTTAAGTACTGGACTTCAGACACCACCAAGACGGTACACTTCTGCACTTTTAAGCGGTGTACCCCTGAAACAACACGAAGGGGAGGAGAGATAGAAGGATCGCAACAGGGGATGGGGAGCACTGGGATATTGGTTAGTGGCGGGAGGGACCAAGAGAAATCAGTCAATAAAGGGAGAGTGGTTGGGGAACAAGCAGACGAACAATAGAGGGTGGATGGCAAGGGTAAGCATACAGACAACAGAGGGTGGGCAGCAGGGGCATGTAGAGTGGCAACAAAGTCTGTGTGGGGGTCAAGAAGGCTGACAATAGAGCATGGGCAGGACAAACAGAGAGACAATGGAGGGTGGGCTGGGAAAGTAGATGGACAACAGAGGATGTGCGAAGGGGCAAGCATACGGACAATAGACGGTCAGCAGGGTGGGCTGGCACAGACAATAGAGTGGGTGGAAAGAGCGGGGCCAAGGACAGGGACAACACAGAGTGGGTATGAGGCATGGAGGTCACCACACAGACAACAGAGGATCTGCAGGAGAGGATGGTGGCAGGTAGACGGACAACAGAGCGTGGTCAGGAGGGGTGGGCGCAAGCACATGGACAAGAGAAAGTGGCTGGGGCAACCAAACGGACAACGGAGAGTCGGTGGAAGTGGCTGGGGAAAAGCCGACAGTCAGACCATTTAAAATAACCCTACAGTCTTTTTTAAATAGACTGCAGTCTGGGAGAGACAAGGTCAGTGGTAAGAAGACCAGATGAGATACTAATAAGATGCTGCACTTTCAAAGATCAACCAGACTATGGAACAACATATTGAGCTAACAATCATAGTAAGCAGGGAATACCACATGAAATGACGTTGCATCTTTACTGGCCCCCTGACTTTGGGCCTATAACAATTTGGGTGACTTGGTAAGTGTATATTTTCAGATATTATGAACTTTACTTGGAATGCCAAGTGTAATCAAGAGTGCGGGTGAAAGTGAAGGTGTGTAACAATAAATAGGATCCTGATACATTCAGATAACAATGAGACTCCATTATAGGGCTCAGATAATTGCAATTATTGCATTTTCTTTAGTGATCATTGCAAGGCACTTGAACGAGCAACAAAGCCTCGAGCTAATAATACTTGGATTATTCCCACAAGAGCATCCTTAACTTGAATTGACCATGGTATCAGGTTATACGTTTATACTTTTGCCTATCAAAACAAGAGTAGGGTTTTGGCGTGGTAAACATCGTTTACCATGAATCGTTTTCCCCGCAGGCTGTGTTTTAACAATGCATACCATTACTCCGCAAGCCGGAACAATGACTTGCAGAATGGTCAGTACGTGTTGGATTTAAATTCCAACACCTTCCCTACTGTTGCACCTACTGGAGTTCAGGGCTGGACTGACTACCGGGCAGTTTGGAATGCTGCCGAGCTGGGGGCTGCTTTCACAGCGGTGGGGGCTGATTTTGTTCATGGAGACCTGCGTGTGCTTCGAAAAAATTAAAGCAAAGCGAATTTCGTTTAGCACACGCAGGTCTCCATGAACGAAATCAGCCCCCAGCTCAGCAGCATTCCAAACTGCCCGGTAGCCAGTCCGGCCCTGCTGGAGTTGGAATAGTAAATTATACTATTCCAGCATCCAGCCCCCCCCCCCAGAGCAAGTCGTTGTTACGACATGCGGGGTAATGGTATGCGTTGCTACAACACAGTCGTTATAGCGACTGCATTGTAATTGCCTGGGGAGGCATATTCTTTCGGTGTTGGTAGGGAAATGGAGGGGGTCATGAGGTCCTTACGAATGCCTTCAACCTGTAAGATTCAGAAAAGGGGGTGGTGATGGACAGAACATCTGAATTAAGCAGAACACTCATACCCAGTCAAAAGATCAGGGCTTGATCATCACCGTTTTTTAGCTCACTGCACCATCCCAGTTCAGAACCTGGCTACATGCAAATTAGTCTGTCCCTGGCCCAGTGCATCATGGGAACAGGGCAGACCAAACTACCAAGCCAATTCTTTACTGGAAAGGAAACAAGCTTCCGGGGACCGGTTTCTGGCATTGCAGCCGTCTTCGGCCCAGCTTGCTTGAATCCTGATGGTGCAGTGAGCAAGGGACTCATGTCTGAGCATACCCTTCCACTCCTATAGTGGCCAAAACGATTCAGAAAAGGGGGTGGTGATGGACAGAGCATCTGAATTAAGCAGAACACTCATACCCAGTCAAAAGATCAGGGCTTGATCCATCACCGTTTTTTAGCTCACTGCACCATCCCAGTTCAGAACCTGGCTACATGCAAATTAGTCTGTCCCTGGCCCAGTGCATCATGGGAACAGGGCAGACCAAACTACCAAGCCAATTCTTTACTGGAAAGGAAACAAGCTTCCGGGGATCGGTTTCTGGCATTGCAGCCGTCTTCGGCCCAGCTTGCTTGAATCCTGATGGTGCAGTGAGCAAGGGACTCATGTCTGAGCATACCCTTCCACTCCTATAGTGGCCAAAACGATTCAGAAAAGGGGGTGGTGATGGACAGAGCATCTGAATTAAGCAGAACACTCATACCCAGTCAAAAGATCAGGGCTTGATCCATCACCGTTTTTTAGCTCACTGCACCATCCCAGTTCAGAACCTGGCTACATGCAAATTAGTCTGTCCCTGGCCCAGTGCATCATGGGAACAGGGCAGACCAAACTACCAAGCCAATTCTTGACTGGAAAGGAAACAAGCTTCCGTGGACCGGTTTCTGGCATTGCAGCCGTCTTCGGCCCAGCTTGCTTGAATCCTGATGGTGCAGTGAGCAAGGGACTCATGTCTGAGCATACCCTTCCACTCCTATAGTGGCCAAAACGATTCAGAAAAGGGGGTGGTGATGGACAGAGCATCTGAATTAAGCAGAACACTCATACCCAGTCAAAAGATCAGGGCTTGATCCATCACCGTTTTTTAGCTCACTGCACCATCCCAGTTCAGAACCTGGCTACATGCAAATTAGTCTGTCCCTGGCCCAGTGCATCATGGGAACAGGGCAGACCAAACTACCAAGCCAATTCTTTACTGGAAAGGAAACAAGCTTCCGGGGACCGGTTTCTGGCATTGCAGCCGTCTTCGGCCCAGCTTGCTTGAATCCTGATGGTGCAGTGAGCAAGGGACTCATGTCTGAGCATACCCTTCCACTCCTATAGTGGCCAAAACGATTCAGAAAAGGGGGTGGTGATGGACAGAGCATCTGAATTAAGCAGAACACTCATACCCAGTCAAAAGATCAGGGCTTGATCCATCACCGTTTTTTAGCTCACTGCACCATCCCAGTTCAGAACCTGGCTACATGCAAATTAGTCTGTCCCTGGCCCAGTGCATCATGGGAACAGGGCAGACCAAACTACCAAGCCAATTCTTTACTGGAAAGGAAACAAGCTTCCGGGGACCGGTTTCTGGCATTGCAGCCGTCTTCGGCCCAGCTTGCTTGAATCCTGATGGTGCAGTGAGCAAGGGACTCATGTCTGAGCATACCCTTCCACTCCTATAGTGGCCAAAACGATTCAGAAAAGGGGGTGGTGATGGACAGAGCATCTGAATTAAGCAGAACACTCATACCCAGTCAAAAGATCAGGGCTTGATCCATCACCGTTTTTTAGCTCACTGCACCATCCCAGTTCAGAACCTGGCTACATGCATCACCACCCCCTTTTCTGAATCATTTTGTCCACCATAAGCGTGGAAGGGTATACTCAGATGTGAGTCCCTTGCTCATTGCACCATCAGGATTCAAGCAAGCCGGGCCGACGACGCCTGTAATGGCAGAAACCGGTCCCCGGAAGCTTGTTTCCTTCCCAGTACAAGAATTGGCTTGGTAGTTTGGTTTGCCCTGTTCCCATCATGCACTGGGACAGGAACAGACTAATTTGCATATAGCCAAGTTCTGAGCTGGGATGGTGCAGGGAGCTAAAAAACGGTGATGGATCAAGCCCTGATCTTTGGACTGGGTAAGAGTGGTCTGCTTAATTCAGGCACTCTGTTCATCACCACCCCCTTTTCTGATTCAACCTGTAAGAGGCTTCCGGCAAAAGTGAAACATGTTGATCGCCCAACAAAAATATAGAGTGTCTAATTGTCGAATTCATGATCTAACCTTGTGATTGGTAGGCAATATCAAAAAATATTCCTTCTTTTACTACACATGAGTTTAACTGTTACCAGACACCTACAGTGTAAGATACACTTCTAGATACCACAACATTACTTTTTCCAGATCAGAAGTCTTATATATCCAAAATCTCAGATAAAGAACTTGTGTAGAGCCCATCTACCAGCAGATTTTGCTGGTGAGGAGCAATCTCCAAGGATGAAGCATGCCTCCTCCTGTGGCTGAGGGGTCAGCATCCTCTTTAAAATAAATCAGTGTGAAAAATCAGAAGTATAGATATAAGTATCAAACTTTTGGGGGAGGTAGGAAATTCCATGATCTATAATTGGACATTAGGTATACAGTCGGATGGTCAGCAATAGGCTAAATGGCGCTCTAAGGCCTATCTCAAGTATAAATCCGTTATAGCAGGTAATCTGGCACGGTGCATAAGGTAGGGAAAACCACCAAAACCCCACCTGTGTGGCCAGCAGACCACTCTACTATATATACAAATCTTCTTCACACGTTTAAAATTAAATACATAAAGTTTCATAAAATATCACAATGATGCTTGTCTTTGTATTTTCAGATGGCTTTAATTCAAGATCTTAAGCCTTCTCAGCCAACACGTGTTCCGTCGCTGTTACAGGAGATTACCCCATGACTTATTCAGGGCTGAGGCCAGTTTCAAGTAGTCTCTTAGTTCCGGTGATAATTCCAATCCGGAAGGGGTTCCTATAATTTCAGCGCCTGGAGAGGTAGACTATTTAGTCTGAGACTGCTGATTTGCATGGCAAACACACCACAGCCAAGGAGTTCTACGTAATACTGCCGGATGGGGCAGTCTTCTAAAAGAAACTCCCTTGCACTTGGAAGCACATTCAGATATTCGGACACGAGACTAAATAGTCTACCTCTCCAGGCGCAGAAATTATAGGAACCCCTTCTGGGTTGGAATTATCACTGGAACTAAGAGACTACTTAAAACAGTGGACAATTGAGGTCTTTTTCTCTGAGGGGTTCTGAATGATATTAAAAAGACAACAGCAACAACTCTCAAGAAAAATTACCAAAAATTACCTGGTCTCCTGCAACCCACCATCCCCAACTCTGTGCAATGCCATCCCCTTCCAGCCAAATGTTGCACTCTCACATTGAGAAGAGAAAGTCAGCACTGTACTGGCAGTGCCTCTGTGAAAGTCACTGATCAATTCAGCTTCATTTATCCTCAGCGCTGGCTACTGTATACTCAATCTACATCCTGTGACAGGAACACAGTTATAATTACTACTTACACAAGACTCTGGTATTTTTGGGTACGTTGGCTCATTACGTTTTTTTTTTATATGGCTACATCCAATAATGTGGTGCAGCCTCCACCAGTTATGCAGAATCGTGGTAAACTGTTAATGGCATGGCATGAATGGTAGAGGATTTTGGAAAATTATTTGGTGCCAATAGATGCATCTAAATATTCAGCTGTTAGAAGGGAAGCTTTGTTATTCAATCATCTGGGGGGAGCAGGACAACAGGTTTTCGATTATTTACCTGTTGTGGTTGCACTTGCAGGGGATGACACTTGGGATGTGTATACAGAAGTTGTAGCTCATATGTGTAAACAGAATGTGGATGAACCATTTGTCATGCTGGAGAGACACATATTTTTTAAACAGAAGCCAATGCCGGAGGAATCTATTGAAGAATATTTAGCTGCACTTGGGGTGTTAGCAGCTAAATGTGAATTTGAGACCAATTTAGATACATCTTTGCAGGATCAACTGGTTTTTAACTGTTTTAACAAAAAAATTCAAGAAGGCATATTAACTTGTAAAGATCTATCTTTAGATGAAGTCATGGATATTGCGCAGAGTATAGAACTGTGCTGTGATCTCCTCTAGAATTTTGACTGTAGATTGGAAGAGCAAATTTTTAGAAGGTATGGGGGCGATGCAAATAGCTGCTATCAGCAGATGTGGATGATTTTGATGTTATTGCTAATTTACACAAGAACAAAAGTAAGAAAACTACAGATAAGAAGATGACTGGAGCATGCTACAGATGTGGATCTAAATATCATATGGGTAGTAGTAGCACAAGTCCGGCACAAGGAAAAAGGTGCAATAATTGCATGAAAACTCTGCATTTTTACACTGTATGCAAATCTACTAAAACTAAGTGCAAGGTGAACCAACTCAGTGTAGAAGTTGACTCAATATGTGAAGAGTTAAATCCTGTGCTGTTGACTGTTGAAGTCAATAAACTGAGTGGTTCTCGCGAAATTTGTAAGGGTCCAATTTGTGAGGTACAAATTGGTTCAGTTGATTTGGGTGTCATGGCTGACTCTGGGTCGCCCATTACCATTCTTGCAGATATAACATTTAATACATTTGGGTCCAATATGTTATTGAAACTAACGGATGACAACCCAAAGGCTTTTGGGGAGTATGATATTCTTATAAAAGGTTATTTTACTGATGTAGTCAAGTTTAAAGCAAGAGAAATTTATACCAAAGTGCATGTTGAATTAAATGGACGTGATATTCTCGGATGGCAAGATCAAGTTAACTTGGGCTTTATACTTAGACCTGGACATTCGGAACAGGTTATACTGTTAGATTTGCCTGTTAGTAGGCCTGGGCGTAGTTCTCAGAGTTTTGCTACATGGAACTCCGCGAAGTTATAAAAAAACTCTGCGAAGTTCCACGAGTGGCGGAGTGCAGTGTGAACTGCAGTTTGTGCTAGTATTTCTGCCGCTCAGGTAGAAATTCTATAGCGAAGTTACTGTACGCGATCGCGAGCGGGAAAAAAACTCCGCTGCACATCACGAAGCGGAGTTTTCTGCACTCTGCGAGCTACGCGGAGTGCAGAAAACTCCACAAACTCTGCGAACGGAGCAAAGTTAACTGCTCAGTCAGACCTACCTGTTATGTCTGTGGAGCATATGCATGAACATGTTCATGATGAAGATTTGCATAATCTGTTTTCTAAATTTGCAGATGTGTTCAGTGACAAGGTTTGAGCTGTTAAAGGGTTTCAGCACACTATCAAATTGAAGAATAATGTCACTCCAGTTGCACAGAAAGTTAGACAAGTTCCTATTTCAGCCAGGAAGGATCTAAACTAATTATTGAAGGACATGTGTTCCCAAAGTTTTATTACACCGGTATAGTCATCTGCGTAGGTTTCCACTGCCGTTATAGCACACAAAAGTTAAGGTGACATACGTTTGTGTGCGGACTTGAGGGTTCTCAATCAAAATATTATAGTTAGTTGTCATCCTCTTTCTAGGATTCATGATGTGATAGCCAAGTTAGGAGGCAGTAAGTACTTCACTACCATTGATTTACGGTCAGCGTACCACCAGATCCCACACTTTGAGGAATCGCAACCATTGACAACATTTGTGACACAATTTTGAGCCGATATGTACAAACGTCTGCTATTCGGCGTGGCGTCTGCAGCTAGTGTATTTTGGAGGGTGAAGGATCAGATGTTTGGTGGGGAAATTGGAAACCAAGCTTTTCAGGATGATGATCTTATTCACACTGAATGTTTAGATCAGCATTATCTTTTGTTGGAAAAAGTTTTGGATACATTTTAGAGATATGGTATGACTGTCAACTTGAGTAAGTGCAACTTTGTCACTGAGGAATGGAATTATCTTGGGCCTAATGTTTTACGTGATGGTATAAAACCTAAGTTGTCACTGTTAATGGCTATTAATGATGTTCCTATTCCTGCAGACTAGGAATCTCTAAGAGCATTTCTTTGTCTTAATCAGTACTATGCTCCATTTGTTCAAGGTTATGCCGTCATTGGGCAGCCACTAAGATTTTTTTAAAGAAGAACATGAAGTATGTGTGGTCCAAGGAAGCTCAGCATGCTTTTGATAGTGTTAAATGTTTAATTTTGAATGCTTATGCTATCAGGCCTTTTACTCAGGAAAGGAGTATTATGACAGTGGTTGCTAGTTCGAAACGTTTGGGGGCTCTGTTGAGTCAATTTGTTAAGGGGCAAGAGTGGAGAATAGTGTTTGCATCTAGAATGCTTGGTGCTGCAGAGAAGAAATATAGCACTATAGAACGTGAGGCTTTGGCTTGTTCGTAGGCAGTAGAAACATTTCAAATGTATATTTAACAAACAAAATTTCAATTGTTTATTGACTGCAAACCTCTGATTTACATGTTGGGAGATAGGTGTTCTATCAAAACTTCTTCAAAACTTATCAGATTGCTTGCAAGGTTACAAGAATTACATTTTGATATTAATTATTTTCCTGGGGAAACATTTTTTTAGATCTGACTGTCTTTCACATTAGCCTGTGGAGTGTGAAGACATGCATGAGATGTGTATGAATGAGGATGAGTTTGTATTAACTGTATGTGATGTAACAGAAGAGTTTAGAATTACTGAAAATGAATGGTTTATTGTGTGTTGGATGAGTGTTTAACTAATGTTAAAAAGCTTTGGATTCAAGGATGGCCTTGTGATAGAAACTTGTCTTTAGAGATGAGGTATTTTGCTCAGGTAGCATCCGAATTATCTCTAGATAATGACATTCCTGTAAGACAGGACATGTTTGTACCACCGGTAGCTTTAAGAGGCAATATTATTACACTGGTTCATGAAGGGCATCTTGGCATTACAGCTACTGTCAGAAAGATTAAACATAGCTATTGGTGGCCTGGCATCGATGGTCAGGTTAAGCAGTTTGTTGAGAGATGTGCTGAATGCTTGTGTTCCGCTACACATTGGAAGACTACCACTGCGCCTTTGAGTCCAGTTGAATGGCCTGAGGGTGCGTGAGCGAAAATAGGTTTGGATTTTGGTGGTCCATTTAGTGTTTCAGGTGGTGATATGAAATTTCTTATTGTGGCTATTGCCTACTTTTCGAAATGGCTGTATTTTGCTTTTGTTAAGGTTGCTGATACCAGGTAGTGTCATCTAATTTTTGGAACGTTTATTTCTTATTGAAGGCATTACTAAAGAGATTGTTACAGACAATGAGAGTCATTTTGTTTCAGATGAGATGAGCAGGTTTCTTAAGAAGAACGATGTCTTGTGCCAATGTGTAGTCATTTTTCCAATGGACTTGTTGAGAGTGCAAATCATTTGTTGAAAGAAGGGGTGCAAATGGAAATCGCATATAAACTTAATGTTGCAGATTATTTGCACCACAAAGTGTGGAGTTACAATACTACTCCGCATAGTACTACCGGTGTTTCTCCGTATGTGCTTTTGAGGGGGAGAAAACCTATTTCCACTTTGAATCCTACGTGGTTGCTATATAGAGTGGGACAATCCCATAGTTTGGATTTACAGAAATTTTGTGAACATGTGAAAGAGAAGCAAGCTGCCTTCAAAAGAGATTATGGGGCCCATTAGGATGGCGGGTGGATGCGGTGCCGGGACCGGCCGCTAGTGGTGCGGTGGTCCCGCACCTGCAATTAGGATGCCACCGTCACAGTGGCGGTGGCATCCAGCATACATTGCATTGTGGCGGGCGGTGCTGAACCTGCCACATTGTGCATGCAAATGCAGGGGGGTACCATGGGTACCCCCCATGTGCGCCCCCCCAACACCCTGGGGGCCCTCAAAGAAAAAACTGCATGACTTTCCATGGCAGAGTCACCGCCATGGAAAGGCACTACTCCGCCATCATAGTAGTATGGATGGCTGTGCCTGAAAGGCACCGCCACCATATTGCTGTTCTTTTCCGCCCGGTAGGCAATCGGGCGGATTGCCTACCGGCGGTAAACCCGTCTTCCTGTCCGCCGGGGTCCCCCCTGCCATCGTTATGTGGCGGGGAAAAGTCATGCGGGCGGTGACTTGTGGCGGGCGGATCGCCACCGCCATAGGGGCGGTGGCAATCCGCCCGCTACACTAATCACCCCCCTATGATCGGCGTAAGCATGTAAAAGAGATGAACCTGATGTCTGGTGACTGGGTGTTAATCAAAAAGCCAGTTAAGATAGTGAAAGGACACTCTACGTTTTCTGAACTGGTTAAGGTACTTAAAGTGTCCAAAATGGCTGTGTTGTTGCAAGACGAAGGGTGGTGTAATAAGAATGCCCTGTTCTAATTGAGTGAAGAACAGGCAGCCATCCTTAATCACCGGTCTAATGAACAGAGTGTACGGGATAGGAATGATGTTTTGGGTAATGAGTGGTTTAATTTAGGTGATGTGACCTATTCTGCCGGTAACAATGTACGCACTATGCCTGGCATAGTTTCTCCTACTTCTTGTAGTGACAGAGGGGATACTAAATGTATCATTTACAGGTCTCTGATGCAGGGTACAGGAGTTTGTAATGCTCTGAGTGGATATGGTCGTGGTGTGCATGGGGGTGGTAATAGAATTAGAACAGCTCCTATTAGGTTAAGAGATTATATATCTTAGTGATTTTAAAAAAACATTCTGGCTATAAAAAGGAGGATGGTATAGTATGGGTGTTGTGTAATTTATAGGGCATGTTTCTTTAATGCTTAGGAAAGTATGTATTAGAATAGACTTGTGTCATGTTTGTGGGGAATTCTAGATTGGTGAACTGTTTTGGCTCATTGGCTGTGCTGCTGCTGTGGCAAGCGGTTGTGAGTCCTTTTCTGGACTAAAACCTGAATTTGAATACTACAACAGCTTCCAGGAATTGTTCTTTACTTGGACCCTACTACAGAGTGTACCTTTTGTGAGTGGCATCCATGAAAGCGTGTAAACATACACGGTGTACCTTATTTTATGCAGAAATAATCCATTGCCTCTGTGATATTCGCATGCTGTCAATGTGTGCGTGCGGTGTATGTGGTTGTTCAGCACGTGTTTTTGCACAGCTTGCAATGACGTTTCACTGCAGGTGTGTTGCAAGCCTGCCATAGACTAATCCTGTGGTTGCAGTCTCATAGCGTCACCATGCCCCTCTCCCCTGCTGCCGTCCACTCTGTACGTACCGCAGGGCAGTGACACTATGAATCCCACATCATTCTTATGTGTCTTTTACTATATTTGGGAGGCATGTCCTCATCAAGCTGTATCTTGCAACAAGCCTTGGAATGTGACTGTTTCACTCTGTCATTGCATGTGTCAGCATCCACGGAAGAAAATACATATTTCACACAGTTAAAGGCCCCTAGCAAAGGTACCAGCACTTTACATTATTGTTAAAGTAGTGGTATCTTCAAGATTTTAGGGGCCTTTTGATTCTTTCAGAGGTGTGATGTTGTGCCCCTGCAGTGGCTTGATTACAAGTTGTGAATATTTACCTTATGAAAGTTGAAATTACAGCATGTGTTCCTTATACAATTTTTTGTCACAGTGGTGTTATAATAAATTATGTTGTATAGGTTTGACTTAATACAACGTAAATGTACTACTTAGTTTTTCACAGTCATTCATGTCAATTGATATCCTACATACTTTCGAATTTTCTTTCAATATTTAGCCAAGGGCCTTATTACGACTTTTGGAGGAGTGGGCGACATGCCACCGGGGCTCCCGGCACCGCCAAGAGTCGCTGCCACCTGCAAGCCAGATTACAAGTAATTTTATGGTCCAGGAAAGCGGTGTGGTTATGAGCCTGAAATAGCACTGCCGCGAGACCGCCAGTGCACGTTCCTGCACGGGAAGAAATGCACATGCCTTGCATTCCGTCCCGTGCAGGAACTGGCCATGCAAAACCACAGGGGGACACAACATGTGCCCCCTACATGCACCCCCATGCCCAGGGGCAGGAGGGGGCCCTGTCGGGCCCTCTTTTTTGCCTCACTGCCACCCTTTTCATGGTATTGCGACCACCATGAAAAGGACGGTAGAGAGGCAACTCAAAATATGCTTGGCTGTGCTGCTGTGACGTCACCAACATTTTTTGGCCACAAAACACAGCCAGGCTGCCTCAGGAATATTGATCCGCAGCGGTAGCTGTGGCTCAGTGTCAGTCCGACTGCCACACTTATAATACAGCGTGCGGTCCCGCAGTGTGGTGGTGGTCGGACTGCCATAGTCATAATAAGGCCCTACGTCTGGAGACCTCTCAAGTTTATTCATCAATCAACACAACACAACATATGATTAATACATATATTTTCAAAATCATTCATATTAGTCTTTAGCCTTTTTAGACCACAGAGCCATTAACACGTTCTTTCTGTGTTTATATACTCATTCTCCTCATTGTGATATTTGGAGGCCATGGCTTTATCAAGGCTTGTTAACGGGGATTTCTTATTTTGTTTTGTCATTTATGCAAGTGTATGGTTAAAAGTCATATTCTTGGCACCTGGAAGCCGTTGCACATTTCACTAAGTATTAAGGAATAGAAGGATCACGCCAGAGTGGAGGCTGGGTTCTGGGATCGCTTTCACGGGTTGCAAACCGTGCTCTTTGCAATAATGCGGCTCCCTAGGGTAAAGTTCCTTGGTTGTGAGTCTCAGACTATTTCACGACAATTGACTTTGCAGAATAAGTTAGGACAAAGGGCAAACAGTTGAAGTAATCCTGGAACTAAAAAGGAAGGCATATAAAGTTATGATAAATAGCTACGAATAAAGGGAAGTGTGTCCCTAGTGATTGGAGAAGAATGTAGGGAGGGAGGCCTGCATAGGACATCAAACCTCCATTCCTGCAGCTGCATTCCCAAACAAAAGAAGCCTGTGTCCGTTAAAGAGACAAGTGCTGCTTTTTTTGGTCTCAAAATCCTTATTTCGGAAAATATTGTGGGCACTGTCACCCCCATACCCTCCTTAGTCCACCCAACATGATTTATACAGAGTCAGTTTTCCCTTTGAGAATACTTTACATCCACTAACTAGGGTGTCAGTAACTGGTTAAAGGTTTGCAACTGCAATTGTGGTCGCAAACTGTTGATACATAACTTTGTGACTCATAAATAAAGGGGGGGGAGTACTCCTTTCACGCTGTATCCGATTTCCAATTCGGAAGGGCTCCCAAAATGCTTTTTCAAGAAAAAGGGAATTTGTGCATTGTAAAAATCCATTTTGTAAGTACAGATTCTGTGAGTTTGGGAATCACACGACTTGCGACCCTAAAATGGCTTAATACACCAGGCTCTAACTAGGAATGAAAAAGAAACCACGAGAGGAGTTGGCCTAACGGCTAGTGCGGTCTCCCTCGAATCTGGGGAACTGGGTTTGAGTCTCGGCAATGACACTGAACATCCTGTGATTCTGGGCAAATCACTTAATCTCCCTGTGCCTAACAAAAAAATGAATGTATCCTCATGTAATGCAACTGGTGCTATGTAAAGTGCTCTGATACCCGATTCGGGTCACGTTCGCGCTATATATAAAACTCTATATAATACAAAAGTTATGATAAATAAAGGCTTCTGAGAAGTCGCCAGGCTCTACATAGAACCAGAATAAATGTGTTAATGATTGTGTAGCTGTGAGAAGATACCAATTTATGTGTAGGATTTTGTAAATGCACATGCTACATTTACTTTGTATTGATAAATGGATAAAGCAGTGTGAGAGGTTTCCAGACCTAACCATAAACTGAAAGAATGTGCTGGGGTGGTGTAGTTCTGAGAGTGTGTCAATTGATACACAAGATTTTGAAAATATATGATGCTCGTTTAAATCCCATTAGGTCACATCTCAAATAAATGAGTAAAGATGACACGTGGCTGCATAATAAACAAATGGTATCAGTTCATGACTGTGCATAGCTAAAAATACCCAAATAAATAGGAATTATTTTGAATTGTGCTTAGCATATCACCTACACTTCAATGTTATACCGGACCTCCTGACTCCAAAATAGTTGAGCCATCACTTTGGGACATAGCGGTTAGGAAATGTGCACTATCAGTGCGCCTGGTGACGCGGGGGTGGTCGATTCGGGGAACAAGCCAACTTTTAACCTTATTCCTTTAAGTAATTCACATTGGTTGTCACTGTGGTGCAGTTGATGCATGGATCTATTTTTTGAGGTTTCGAATTTGTTGATGGATTAATGAGTAAGCACTTTGTAGTGTGCCATTAGCTGTGTGTTGGAAAGGGAGAAAAAACATATATTGGGACGGGTGTAATAGGAGTAAGGTTGGCTCTAAAGCAGCATTAGCTAATCATGCCTGTCTTTGATTAGTTTTCTTGTATTTTTCATGTTCAAACAATACATGACCGGAGTCCAATGGACTGACAAGTCCTCTGCTCCCCATCACTGACAGTGTTAAAACTATGTCAGGGACAATCGATATTTGCCCGGCGGTATCGCCTCTTTAACCCACGAAATATTAATCAATGAAGAGGCAGGCGCTGGAGACGGGAAGGCAGGAAACAAGGTTTATTCTCTCCGGAGGAGAACACATCAGTTCAGACAGCAGGTATCGTCATGAGGTGCTCTAACCGCATCTCTGAGGCCTGGCCTCTTATACACAGGTTTATTGCTTTATTACATACAACACATTCTTGGCAATGCTTTGATGTACGGAGGGATACCCTCCGAATCTCCCCTTCAGGCCCGTTCCCACACACATTTACAGTTGAAGTCCTCACCCCGGTCACAACAGGTGATGACTACCGCGCAGCTGGACATTCCGCCGATTCATGGAATGTGGGGGTTTGGTCGGATCTCATAGGGTGAGGGCTTTGATCAACTCGGGGGTCCTTTGATGAGGGAAGCTCTCTACTGTACGGGGAGGGGCAAGGAACAGTATCGGCAGAGCTAGGTGTCGGCCTGGGAACGAGGAAGACAAACGGGCACACAGGAAAAGGGGATTTGTATCAAAAAAGGGCCTGGGACCATGAAAGGAAGGAAGGGAGGTGTCGCGCTGGGGACAGGATGGGGTTCTGAGGCAGAGCTGCGCTGAAGAGGGGTTTATGACCCAAGGCATGTGCGAGCGGGGGTTGTCAGAGTGCGGGCTTTGTGAGGGAGGAGGGCTATGCTGGGGGCCAGTGGCATGCAAAAGGGTTGTTCTGATCGAGGCACCTAAAATGGCGGGTGCGCACGACAAAAAGTGTGGCATCAGGGGAAAAAGGCAAGATGGCGCAGATAATGTTTACCAGACCGTACTAATTTTCCACAGTCCTCCCTTTAACATATCCAAGACATCTTGCTGGCCTATTTCCAATTCATGTCGACTGTGGTGGTCATAGGAAAAGAAGTAGGTACCCAGGTGAAGGAGTTAAAACATTACATTTTAAAATCTTTCATCTTAGGAGGCGGGTCTATCGATAAAAACTCGTTTGCAGGAAAGTCATAGTAATGCAATAACAGACAAAAAATGATTCTGTAGTGAGAGCATTGAGTACATTTCATAGCTACTTATGGTCGTTCGGAATGTAAATTGATAGGTCATTACATATGTGAGTTCTGTTCATGTTTGGTTGGAGCATAATTAATACAATGGTGGCTGGGAGAGAAATGAGACGTAGTAGAAACGATAATTGAGGGTGTCAATGTTCGAAGTTAATGAGTTCTCAGCATTCTTTGTCGTCTTTTGTTGGCGCTGTGGAGCACCGGCGGTGGAGCTACGGGTCCAGCTCTATTCTAGGTCCCGCGTTGCAGGGCACGACCTTTTCCTCGCGTTTCTGGTCAAAAAGGTCCTTTTCGCCCTTTGTCCTTTGAGTTGATTGTCAAAAAGGTTCAGATGGAAGAAATGTGCGTGTGAGCAGTCCTTTAGGGTAGGTCGGAGAAAAAGGGGGATGGAGCAGGGCCAGATCGGGAACAGACTAGGGGGACGGAAAATTTCAGGTAGGCGGGCTCATGACCGAGTTTAGAGAGCGGGGACTTTTCGGCATACGTTGAACATCGAGCAGGGGCATCAGGTCAGCCCTTTCCTCTCGTTTTGTCGAAAACAGTGCCTCGTCCTGCAGCTCCTTACTGTCGCGGTCTCGCCTTGGCCAATGTCGCAGATGTTCCATAGTCTGTAGTCAGGCCACGTGCTCCCACATCCGGTCCTTCTTTCCTCCGACAGTCGTACCCTTAAATGAGTTTGAAAAGACAGTCTTTAGAGAATTGGCAGAGGAAGGTAATCACATAAGTCTATTTCTCTCCCAGCTCCAGGCAAAAATGGAAACGTCCGTTATATTAGGGTTCGCAACTAACATATAAATGATTGATGATGGGCCTGCTGGATTTACTATAACTTTCCTTCACAACTATTTCTTTGGTGTTTGTTGGTCGTGGGACGAGATCTGGTACCTTTTATCGCATTACAGTTACGTCAGTTCTTCTGACGGAGACCCACCTTCTTAATACGAGCCTTACGAAGCTATACCGTTCTCCAGGGCCTTATATTTAAAAAGGGTGCTGTGTGCTATCACCATGGTCTGACAGGTATCTTGCTGAGGGACGAACATAGGCTAAACATTTTTCATTCTATCAATGCATCCTGCCTTTCAACTAAACGTTTTCGCTTTCAACAGGGTTCATTGCAATGATTTCTTCGCTTCGGTCTAATCTTTAACTTTGTAAAACATCATTCTGGTTCCTACGTAGCCTCTTACGGCCTGACTACTTAATTAGAAAAGACAGGGGTCTTATGGGAACCAACTAGGGACATAGAAAACTGTGGTAAGGGCGTAAATCGACCCATCTCTTACAACCGGGGGGGAGGGACAGTTTTATAACTCTCGTCTGGGGCAGCTGATATGAAACAGGGGGCGTTCCGTGAACATGAGGATGTTTCGATCACCTTTACTGTTTGGGTATTGCGACAATTCGGGACGGGGAAGGTCGCGTTATCTGAGGCATCTTTTTATAACACAGGAGCCGCTGACATGTAGTTCCCTTATTTCGGGTCAGATTAGGGAACCTCAGTCGTCTTACCTGTCCTTTCCCTTATGGCCAAATCTCGGTTTCATCAATTTTTAGCAGAAAGGAGAGGTAGTGACACGGCGTCAGGGTGATTTTTATTTAGGATAAATTTTGAGCAAATACTTGTGGTATTTGGAGCCAATTGGGTGGTGCACTAGGGGTGGCGGTTTGCCAATTTAGGTGCTAGTCGTTCGGAAGAGCGAGAGAGAGGGAGAGAGAGAGAGAGAGAGAGAGAGAGAGAGAGATATGTGCAACAACAGGCTAAATAGTACACGTGCGACATGGGGAGTGGCCGTGCATTAAGATAGGCTATTCAGCGCATTACACAACATAAGACATTACGGGTCTGTGTTAGAATTTTGAAAGCATGCAGTTTGGGATGGACGAGCATTAGGCCGGGTACAGGGGACATACATTGAGTAAAAAGGGCACCATTGTGTCTCATTTCTTGCATTCTCGGTCCTTTAACCAGTTAAGTCAACGCGTCAGTCATACACAAACATCATCTCATAGTTTCGGACATACGTGACAGGCGTCCATTCACGCAACACGGATTAAGGGTGATCGCTTTCATCATGTCATACAATTTATTGGCTCTTTTGGTACAAGAGCAGTTTGTGGGTGTGTTTAGGTGCCACCAGGCAGTGTTAGTCCGCTTCGTGTATCAGACATGGCGAGGCTTCAGATCTTCACCATACCTCGGTCGTGATTCCGATGTGGCCTGCAGGGGGGGAAAAAGGAGGGGAGGGGAGGGGGACAACATTCGAGCATATCAAAAGCACGGGTACGAAAGTCTTTTACTTACCCCATACTCGTCTTATCTCTTCGGGATAGAATCCCTGGGGTTGTGGTCTATGGAGCCAAGGGGGGGGGGGGCAGTGTGTCCTTATAGGCTGTGAGTAGGAAAACGTTAGAGAATCAGAAGCACTTAGCGCGAGGTTTCTAGTTGGTAGGTGTATTTAGCTATCGGGGTCCTTAAATCTCTTTCAACGCTGTGATGTTTTAAGGTTTATCAGCTCTTCGGTCAACTCTGTTGCCTAGTACCTTTGAGTGTCGTATCTTTATAATATTCTATCATTTACATCGTTTCACTTTACCCATCCTTTATATTCCATCTTTTACACCGTTTCGTTTTTACCCGTCCCCAGAAGTCGAGGTCTTTCTCCATGCGCGAGTCCCTGAGTCAGTCGCATATTTGACGGCAGAGTGTCGTGTCTTAGATTCGATCCTCCATCCGGGGCTGGGCAACCATCTTCTATTAACCTTAAAGAGAGAGCAGAGTAGGGTGCACAGAAAAAACTCTCCCGCCGATCCCACATTTAAATAAAGCATGCAATACCCGTTCATAGTTTCGAAAACCTTTATTTTCACAATCGTTCAGCATGTTGATAGGACAGTGTGATCGGGGTTGGCCGGATACGGCAATGGCTAAAGTGCGTACAGTAGAGGGGGGGGGGGGCTATCTTGTAGGATTAAAAACATGTTTAAAAAGGTTCATTCATTCATTTGCAGTGAACTAAGAACGTCTATCGAATAGTTGAGGGACCAAGGGGCATTCATTTCATAATTGGAAACACAGTTGGACTAGTTGTAATCAAATTCCTATAGGTATACCATGGGAGTGTGTCATAAGCGAGGTTACATGTCAGACATGATAATATCATAATGAATCGTACATTGAAATTTTTTTTTCACGGGGTCCTTTTACATGTTCGTCGAGTGAATCCTCCCTCTTTTTCGTTAAGTGTACAAAGGATCATAACATATCTCGGAACATCGAGTCTTTTTAGCAAAAGAAAACACCACGAGGTGTTCGTAAGTTCCTATTGTTACCGGCGCCATTTTGGGCGGGGCCGGGTTAGTCCGGAAGTAGTATCAAGGAAAAAATGTTTCCTACGACCGGCAGTTGGACCAGAGTCCTTTTCGGCAGTTCGAGAATTCATGCTAACAGAAGGAGTGGCTATGTCATGCTTATTTCGTTAGCGATCAAGGCAGTTGTCCCTCACCGGAAACCTGCAGGGGCCGAGGGCTCCTGTGACTTTTGTAGAATCTTCAAGGCTGTGGGGGTGCTGTCGGAGGTGGGGGCTCGTGCCCCGGTGGGCAAGTGCCCGAGTTACATTGCTGTTCAAAGTTACTCTAGCGGCCGAGACCCGCCTTCCAGCGGACCCAGACGCCATTTTGAGGCCCTGCAGCAGCCCCCTTCGTCGAGTCTGCAAGAGTGGAAGAGACCTTTTGGAGTGAACCCATGTCCAGTGCTGCGGAAGTATGGCCACCTGCGGTGCATGTTCGGTGCTGTGCGGGTATTGGCGCAGCCGTTGCATAATAATAATAATAATAATAATCCACATTTGTATAGCGCACAATCACCCGTTAGGGTCTCTAGGCGCTGGGGGCCGTCGGGAAGATTAAGCAAGCTATTGCCCAGAGTCGCATGGTGCTGGGCTAACCTGCCGCCGGAGCCGGGGATCGAACCCTGATCCCCAGATTCCAGCGTCAGTCGCCCTGGCCGCGGCGCCACACCTCTCCCACTGCATGTTCGGTGCTGCGCAAGTATCGGCACCGTTGCATGTTCGGTGCTGCGCAAGTATCGGCACCGTTGCATGTTCGGTGCTGCGCAAGTATCGGCACCGTTGATCGGCGCCGCCCGGCTGGAGGATTTCGGTGCCGGGCCGGGGGCTGGGAAGCCTCCTACCCGTGGAGGTGGGAGAGGCTCGTCCGCGTCGCCTCTCCCTCCCAGCCCAACCTGGACAAATTTCTGCAGAGGTATTTGTGATGGCCGGACTGGGGCTGGGAAGCCTCCTATCCGTGGAGGTGGGAGAGGCTCGTCCGCGTCGCCTCTCCCTCCCAGCCCGACCTGGACTAATTTTCGCGGAGGTATGTACAAGACATCCCCCCTCCAGAGTTGTCGCAGCCATTATTCAAGAAAGAAGTGGCGCCTGGCGTGTTGCTGCCGCCATTACGGAGGAGAAAAGAAAGAAGTGGCGCCTGGCGCGTTGTCGCTGCCATTACGGAGGAGAAAAGGAAAAAATGTCCCGTCCGTCTCTGGGCCGGGCTTCCGGTGGATGTCGGCCGGACGCCCCTTGCTCTGGCCCCATGAACGGGTTCCTTGTCTCATCGGCTGCAGCCGGATCCAGTTGGCCCCAGTCCCTGGCCATTGGTGGCCGGACCGGGGGAGCATGTGGCGGGACTATCTGCAACTCTCACGTGCCACCGTGGCCGGACTGGGGGAGAGAGAGAGAGAGAGAGAGGGGGTCGAGGACATAGACATCCCCCCCCCTACAACTCTCCGGTGTGGTCAAGGTGATCCCCTGGCTGGGTCCCGCTGGCCCTTGTCTCTCCTCCGGCTCCACCCTATGTTACGATTTCCTGGCCGACTGTTGGCAGCAGGACCCGCCTTATATGGGTTGCTGCCGGCTGGGCGTAGCCGTAACCCTGCCCTACCTTGGAAGGTTCCAGAGTGGGGGGGGGGGGGGGGGGGGGGAATGTTCTGCTGACTTTCATTTTCTAGTTTACCGTTCTTGTTTCAAACGTTTTCTGTTGTTAGGGCATTATTAGGTGTTATTATTACGTACTGTTATTTGTTTCTTGTTCGTTATGTTAAATAAAAGTTCAAGTTCATCAGTGGCCTACGGATTTCGTTTTCCCATTCCTTTCTTTCCAGGTTGTTCCATGCTAAAGCTTCTGTTAACAGAAGTTTAAGTAACACGGAAACACAGGCAGAGGGATGACGCAGATTCATGCATCACGTACACACAAACTCAGACGGGGAGACAGTACAAGTATTATATACAAAAAACCCAAGACAAACATAAAACAGTTATTATTATTTTTTTTGGCCATAATTATCTTTTTCTGTATGCTGCGCATACTTATCGTTAGAGCAATGGGGCAGGCTTTAGTTATATGCCTATAAGGATGCGGAAGAAAGGAGGTAGTAGGTTTTCAGACATTGGCAATATCCCTAGTCCTCTCGGCGAAGGATACTTGTGTAACCCTTACCTCGAAATACCCTAAACTTTTCCCTACTTGGCTAAACGTAAGGATGCTTGATCATGTGTGTACATTATTCTTTCTGCTTTATTCGGGGTTTGTCGTCTGTTAATTTAGAGCTAGACTGGGTTTCCTGTCTTAGCGTTGTCTGGTCTATGAGGACTCGAACATGTCGCTGAAATCGGCCTGGCGAAATCTGTGCCATCGGGCATAATCGAACGTGGTGGTTCTATCTGGCCTGTCCATGTCAGTCTGATTCATCTTTGTCTCGCGCCTTTTCCCTTTCTGCCGGCCTGTTATTCCTGTCGGTCCTCTGCTCCTACTCACGTTCAGTAGAGTCGGGCATTGGGCTTTCCAGTGCCCGGCATATCTACAAAAAGCACATTGGTTTTGCCCTAAGTCTGGCCGTCCTGTGCGTAGTGTCGGGGGATTACTTTCGGGACGTTGTGTCCTGGGGTCGTCCTGTCGATATGTTCCTTTACCTGCTCTGTCCTCGTCTCTTTTCTTTCGTTGCATTGCTTCTTTGCGCCACATACCGAGGCAGTCGAGCATAATAGGCGTTGTCTTATTATCACGAAGGGCTATTTCTAACGTTTCTATTTTATCAAGATCGAAGGATCCTATCAGTGGCCACTGTTTCTCTTGACTTTCTTTGGTATACCTGTGCCACAGTTTACTATAGGCTATGGTAACTAATCCATAGTTTATGAACATGTCTTTATTAGGGGTGCCTTCCAGCGGAGCTAGATGATCCACCTCTAATAAACGGTCCGGGCTGAACCAGCTATCGACCAGTGGGGAGAAGACAGACATGACAGCTCACAACGAGGGACAAAAGTCAGCACTGCCTATCTTATCACTGTGTGCAAAGACTAGACAGAATATTTCTATTCTACGTTGTTTGCAGGCAGTGAATACCTTATGAACCAATATCAAATGAACAAAAAGAGGACCAGTGGGAAGAATAAGTAGATTCGCAAAAGATCTGCGTCATCTACCCTTTCACTATCTGCAAAGGGGAACCTGTTCTTTCCTGTTTGTAGACAGAGAATCTCCAGAAAACAATCCGCGAACAGTAGCTCGGGGTCAAAAACAGTTAATCAGTGGCCGTTAATAAATAATCGATTCAGTGGGGGAGAAAGATAGGCGCGACGGCTGCGTTACCTATCCTTCACTGTTTGCAAAGAGAAAGAGCCTACTGTTTCTTCGTGTGCAGACAGTGAATCTCCAAATAGGTCAACAAAGAGTAATACTAGTATTTTCTGAACAATTAAACAATTATTTCGTTATTCGTCGTGTCTACACGACCTTACCCGGACCGTATGGACAGTTTCCTATCTTCCGAATCCAGCGCCCGATCGTCCTCTTTTCCTCGTATTCCTCGCGGCACTCCTGATGGTTCCCAGTCAGGACCGTAGATCACTCGGGAGAGGTCTGTTCGGAACCAGTGAAGTTCGGATGATCGGCTGCCAGACGAGGGTCTATTGGGCAAGAGCTCTCCCGATCGTTGCAGTCGTTCACTCTGTCGTCAGGACCTCTCCCACTGGATCCAAGAGTCGCTGATGGGCCCCACGCTTGGGACGCCAATTGTTAAAACTATGTCAGGGACAATCGATATTTGCCCGGCGGTATCGCCTCTTTAACCCACGAAATATTAATCAATGAAGAGGCAGGCGCTGGAGACGGGAAGGCAGGAAACAAGGTTTATTCTCTCCGGAGGAGAACACATCAGTTCAGACAGCAGGTATCGTCATGAGGTGCTCTAACCGCATCTCTGAGGCCTGGCCTCTTATACACAGGTTTATTGCTTTATTACATACAACACATTCTTGGCAATGCTTTGATGTACGGAGGGATACCCTCCGAATCTCCCCTTCAGGCCCGTTCCCACACACATTTACAGTTGAAGTCCTCACCCCGGTCACAACAGGTGATGACTACCGCGCAGCTGGACATTCCGCCGATTCATGGAATGTGGGGGTTTGGTCGGATCTCATAGGGTGAGGGCTTTGATCAACTCGGGGGTCCTTTGATGAGGGAATCTCTCTACTGTACGGGGAGGGGCAAGGAACAGTATCGGCAGAGCTAGGTGTCGGCCTGGGAACGAGGAAGACAAACGGGCACACAGGAAAAGGGGATTTGTATCAAAAAAGGGCCTGGGACCATGAAAGGAAGGAAGGGAGGTGTCGCGCTGGGGACAGGATGGGGTTCTGAGGCAGAGCTGCGCTGAAGAGGGGTTTATGACCCAAGGCATGTGCGAGCGGGGGTTGTCAGAGTGCGGGCTTTGTGAGGGAGGAGGGCTATGCTGGGGGCCAGTGGCATGCAAAAGGGTTGTTCTGATCGAGGCACCTAAAAGGACGGGTGCGCACGACAAAAAGTGTGGCATCAGGGGAAAAAGGCAAGATGGCGCAGATAATGTTTACCAGACCGTACTAATTTTCCACAACAGAACACTTATACAACCAGTGCAAAGCAAGGTTAGCATGGGCCTAGTAAAGTTGCCTTTTGGGACTTGTATTTTTTGAGGCTTCCGTCATACCTATGAGTCTACAATCCTCAGAATGCAAAGGGTGGTTTGCTCAAAAGCTAGACCTGGCTGAGATGACGAGCAGTGAACAAAGCCACTTGACATTTGTGGCACAGACTGACTAATTAACATATTATTCTTGACACACCCCTATCCATGAGAGGGCATGGAAACTGGCTAGTTCTGTTGGTGCATGACTCGCGAAATGAGCCGCAGCAGACAAGCCCAGTCTATCTATCTATCTATCTATCTGTCTGTCTGTCTGTCTGTCTCTGTCTGTCTCTGTCTGTCTCTGTCTGTCTGTCTGTCTGTCTGTCTGTCTGTCTGTCTGTCTGTCGATCGAAAGATCGATCGATCGATCAATCAGTCTCTGTCGATCTATCTGTATATCTAATCACTGAAAAAAAAATGGTTAAGTAACGTTACAGTTAGTTGAATATGTTAGTGACAATCTGCAGACAGAGTTACTCTTCTATAAAAAGTTTTTTTAAATTTGCTCAATACATCTACACTCCTATGATCCACTAGGAGCAAATGCGTTTTGTAAACATAACTAACACACTTATTGGATGATGTCATCAGTGATGTCATTTGGGATGCGTTTTGTAAACATAACTAACACACTTATTGGATGATCTCATCAATGATTTAATTTGAGATGTCATCAGTGATGTCAAAAATGATATCATAGAACATGTCAAGTGTGATGTTATTTGTGAGGTCATAAGCAGTGCATGGTAGGGGTGTAAATTATAGTTCGCTCTGCTCATTATAACTGATTAATTTCTAGGGTTTTTAGTTCAAAATGTTAATGTTGTCACTGGCATATTTACCTAACTATAACATTACATTAACCTTTGTTTGTTCAGTGAATTTATAGCTTTTTTAATACAAAGTAATATTTTATTTCTATAGGTAAAGCCAACCCCTGCTGCGCACTGTCTTTGGCCGTGCATGGCAAGGGGTTGTCCGCAGAGCCTGGCCTGTGGCCAGGCACTGCGGCAAACCACCCCACAGGCAGCCCACCCCACCCCACACTTAGTTAAAATCAAAGGCCCCTGGGGAATGGGTCGCGAGGGCCTGCAAAGGGGAGATGAGATTCTTGGGGTCTGCAAATGCTCAAGGAGGGGATGTATGCCCCTCCCTTTTTTCTGACAAGTTGAACCCAGGGGATGGGGTCTGGCTGAGAGCGACCAGATCTTGTGGCGAACCCCACACCTTCTGCATTGCACAGCGGGGAGTTGGCTGCCTGCAAGTTAGTGGCCACAGGGCCTGGCTGCAGGCCTGGCCACAGACCGTTTGTCATTCCACTCTTTCATATTCGAATGCACTCCTATTTAATTCACTTTACTTTTCTAACTCGATTTTTAGTCGCTCGTTCACTTTTTGGTTTAATCTCTAATTTAGACTGCACATTCATTTAGCACAATTGATGTGCACGGTCAAATCTGCTTTCACGTTTGACGCTATACCCTCAATTTGTTCGCCCAGGAGCCAGGAATAGTTGATTGCCAAGGGAAGCAGAGCAGAGGGCTGTGGGTTCACAAATTCCCATAAGCAAGGGGACTTCCTAAGTGAGTGTCCTTCCCATATCTCTACATAAACGTTAGTAAAGTTGTTCCTGTCCACTGCTGGGAGGGCAAGAAAGGGGCAGGGGATGGTTGAGCTGCTTTTGGAAACCTTTCTGCGCCCAATATGAAAAGGAAACGTTTGCTCACAATGTGTGCACCCAATAATGGAAGAATAAGTTTTGAACAGGACACTGTTGAGCTAGTGTGGTATTGCTGTATGCACGCAATATAGTAAGGGCAATGTTTAAGCAGGGCACATTACTGAGGTGATGGTCTTTTACTGCAATGTTTGGTAACACATGAACTACATTTATGGGTTCTACTAAAAGGTATGCTTCCTATGTCATACACTTTATAGAAAATGCTTTTCACCTGTGCATTAGGATACCCAGGCAGGACCACACACCTTCTGTTCTATGAAGCAATCTTCCTAGAATAGTAAATGTGTGCACCTATCCTGCTAAGGACCTAGAATATTGAAGCTTGCCCAGAGTTTAGGACGCTGTTGGTTTAATGAGAGCCAACACGCAGAACTAGATCCGTAGATCGTGCCTTCTCCTACTTCGCCCGTAAAGCGTGGACTGAACTACTGAAAGATAGGGTGAACCTCGGCATATATTGTAACAAACTTCTTGTGGAGATCGCTCTGAAAATAAGTTTGTTGGGACCTCGAATAGGGACATACAGAAGCCCTATTTTGCGGTGCATACACTTGCCTCTTCAGCACATTTGCTGGCCATCTAACATAATGGTGGCAAGTCTGTTTTTCGACAGTTAGAAGAGGTTCCATTTTTATTGAAATTGGGAATTGCCCACTGATTGGTTGAGGATCTTAACGGGGCGAGTTTCCCCTTATAGACCTCACCAGGTCTCATTGAAGGAATCTCCCGAGCTATTTTTACTCCATACTTCAAACTTTGATGTACCACAGGGGAGATCATACATTATATAATTTACAGGCTCTACGTAGTGCAAGAATCACGCACACTAAGGTTGCTTAAAAGGCCCAACACCATACCAATGATCCAACTGACAGAGAATAAGCCTTGAAAAAGTTACATCATTGTTAGGAAACACGTGTCGGCTGCCATCGATTGTTTTGCCATCTACAACAACCAGGAAGGCCCTAGGATTAGGACCTCCAGTCAGGTTATCACTGTTTACTTAGCTTGTAGTGCTCAAAGAATTTGTGATTCATGCACATAATGTGTACGTTACATTAAATTGAACAAAATGATACTTGATTCTCTGATATTCTCTTCTCTGTTTGCTTGAGACTTGTATAATGTTCACCTACTGAAGAAACCATTTTTGTTACAAGATCTGTGGGTATTGGCCAATCGAGTTAAATCTTAATAGCACATTGCTGAAATGACAATATAGAGTGCCGAGGTTCACCCTATCTTTCAGACTTTCAACAACAGGTATTTTATATCTGTTGACTTGGCATAGTTGGTAGTGGGATGCCTTTGTAACCTCAAATGGCACCGTAACTGATTCATTCATATGAATACTGGAAACGGATAATGCTGAATTACTGATACTTTTTGATGTGCGACTGTATTAACCATCACTACCGCCTTATGATATTGTGGACTGAACTACCACTACATGTCAGAGCCTCCTCCTCACTCCTTGAGTTCTACAAGAATTTGAAGACCCGGCTTTATGAATAACCCCACCACCCGCCCTTAGCGAGGCTGGATTCTTTCCCGCTCAGCAGCTGGATACCCTCCTAGGTGATAGCGCGTGCTACAATTTTACACAACATACCAACCCAGGCAGACTAAACAGAAGAAGAAGGAACCGAGAATTGTGGGTTTTGTTTTGGAATCAGCCTGAGAGAGGGCGGGGAGGGTCAGGCTGGAACAGCAGGTTGGTCAGTCTGCGAAGGTCAGGCGAGAACCAGGGGACGTTTCAATGCAGAGGGGTCCAAATGCAACAGGGGCAACACATTCAGGAAGAGCCTGCCTTTCACTGTGCCAAGCGACCATTTTAAGTTTTTGTCGCCAAAGGCAACCCAATACAGTTCTGGCTGTAGGACGTCTGAGTACTTGGCTAAACATATCAGTTTCATAAAAAGTATACTTCTTAATATCATGCTAAGTTGTCGAAATGGTTTTTGGTTCCCTTCTGCTCTATTCTTTTCTGCAACAGATGGAAGACAACAGGTTATTTGTGCTACTTTTTCATTTCATTTCCCATAAAACTTGCACAAGGGAAATCCGCCATTGCTTGTTTCCAATCTCTCTTCCCATCTACCTTGGCAGCTGACTTCAATAAACCGATTTTCCCACAAGTGAAATGCTACTCCGAGGATATTACTTTATTGTTCGCCTAGGTGCACATTAAGCAAGTTATTGTGTTTTTAATGCACAATAAAAAAGCTTTTTGGCAGTGATCTCCCGCAGTGATGGTGAAGTATTTTCTTTCAATATAAATATTTAAGGAGGCTGCACGAGGGATATCATGGTGAACATGAAGATTTCAAAGTGCTAGTTAGCAGTCGTTAAGAGTACTTGACACTAGGGGCTCGCTATCACAATTAACTAGTTGGACGTTGTTTTATCGAGTTTCCCTGATCTCTGGAAATGTAGGTATTTGTTTTTTTTTGTGTGGTTGCTAAATGGTATGACATACCTAGCATACAATTGATTTGTTGATATAAATGTCATCCATAAAGTCAGATAGTGACAAGAGTAAGATCTGGAGCTTTCCAGCTGTATAGGCCGGAGACGACAAGTCAGGAGCAGGGCCAGGCTGGCCATTTTGTCACACTGGCATGTTCCTGGTGTGCTGCAAGCTAGGGGGCTGCCTTCAGAGCAGGGTGGGCCACCATCATCTATCCATGGCCGAATTCTTGCCATGGTTTCTTGCAGTCTCATTTGAACATTTTTGCTAGGACTGATTTTGTTTTCTGTCCGGCCCTGGTCAGGAGGGTGGGATAACTATTCCAGAGGATGAAAAGAAGAACCAGAGGATGGATTGAATAGAGAGGGAACAGACCAAAGACTGGATGCAGAGTAGGGGTACAGATGGGATGCAAAACTCCTGTGTAATGATCCCTGTATTGGATTCCTTTCCCAGTTCACTGACTTGTCCAGGCGATTTAGCTCTCTCATGTACCTGCGGCCTCTGAGTGAGTGTTTACAGGAGCCGGTTCGTCTTAGTGGCTCTCAGCTCCATCTCAGTTCCTCAACTTACCCCAGTGATGAAAGAAACAACGAGTCACACACCACCATGTTCCGCATGCTGGATTTGGTTTAATTTTTTGACTTGAGGGGCCTGCACACCACTGACACAAGACTTGAAGAGGCAGTAAATACCATTGTCAATGCACCTAAGGTCCTGCACAACTTTCCACAGGCTTCAGCGTGTCAGAATTGCCTTGCGGAACCTGCTTTTGTGCCGGTCTACCTACTGCCTGTCCCTAG
Source organism: Lissotriton helveticus (assembly GCF_964261635.1). Lineage (NCBI taxonomy): Eukaryota > Metazoa > Chordata > Amphibia > Caudata > Salamandridae > Lissotriton > Lissotriton helveticus. Next base: position 1,131,044,606 of record NC_136059.1, on the reverse strand, counting down.
GCTTACCAGAGACAAATGAATAACACAGACAGCACTCCGTGTGAGCCAATTTGTAGTTTGTCTGCAGTGCAAGCCTAAGAACCGTCAGCCAATTAATACGCTGCTTACTTGGCTAAGCAGCAGTAGCATAAGCATGCTCCCATGGCCAGTCACCACCGTGGCCACCAGCTCAGCTGGAAGCATGGCCCTTTGCTCAGTCACCCTTTACTGTGTACACACAAACACTACTGAAATTTTGTCATGGATGTGTAGTCTCCAATCCTTGGTTCTCTGGAGGTTGAGGAACGAAATCAAGGAAGCATACGGGCAGGTCGAAGATCCTGAGCAAAGCAGCAATCTGAGCATAAAGCATAGTAGCAACCGACATATGCAGAAATGGCAACTTCCTGCGTCCAATCGCACAGCTCCCTTGTGGCTAAGTTGTGTTAAACGTTTACTTCACACCCTCTTCTGTCCTGATCAGTCTCATAGTATCTGGAAATGGCCAACAGCCAGTAATTTGCACACGATAACCTTCATTCTCATCTATTATAGTTGCTTCCAGCATAAGTCCTTATATACTACATTGTTTTGTTAAATTACCTCCCTGTATGTGGTGGCAGAATTTTATGGCAGTAAATCTGCCGATATACAGCCATTACCCTCAACCATTTTGATCACTCATAAACGAACGAAGAAGGTCCTTGAGGAGGTGGAGGAGGTGAAGGAGGGGCAGAGGGAAGAGTACCCCGATCACAGCAGACACCTGCCGATGAATCACTCATGGTTTGTCTTTGAAAGTTGCGGCCTCTTGGGCACATAGGGCTTTTCCAATTCAGTGGGGATGTGACTCCGGGACCTGAACTCTGCAGCGGCCGTATCAGTCTCTTGGGCTTAGAGAAAATTTGCAGTTGGCACTGGTGCTTGTTCTTGCAAATATTTTAGTTCAGTTCACACAAACTGCTCAATGAGATCAGGGGACCCCCCCTTACAGCACAGGCAACTCTTGGCTTCGCTCTCTGTGGTAGCCAGCTTCCCCTCCTGGACAGACTCTCCTCCCACAGGGTCAGACACATTCCTTGCTTGAAGGCTTCAAGCCCCTTTAGGCAGAACCTCATTTCATCCAGCAGAAACTGCAGACTTCAGGTAATATTCCTTTGCGAGAGAGAAATAGAGAGGAGAGAGAGATATGCACATTCTCTCTCTCTCTCTCTCTCTCTCTCTCTCTCTCTCTCTCTCTCTCTCTCTCTCTCTCTCTCTCTCTCTCTCTCTCTCTGTCTATCTCTCTCTGTCTAGCTCCCTGTCTCTCTCGCGGAGTGCAAGGTTTTGGGGGTTAGTATAACAGTTGAACTTTGCTACTAATGGAAGAGGCAGCCAGGTTTTCAGGAGGATTGCACTGCCAGACTAGTCACTACCCTCTGGGATATCGCCCACCTCAAATGGCCAGCTGCCACATGACCATAAAGTTAAATATTCATACAAGGGGTATGAGAGGCAACATGTAAATACAATAGATTACAGGGTCTAAGTTTAAAAATAAGGAGTCCACGCCGCTGTTTGTAGCCTTGATGTGTCTTTATTAAGCAAATGCTGGGTTTCATAAATGCACAGCCAACGCGTTTTGCCCAAACATACTAAGTCATCTTTCAGGTCCGTGTCAGGATGTAAGAATGGAAATCAGAAGTTGCCTCAAACTAAGGGTAACTAATGGTCCAAAAAGATTCAGCGACCAAAGTTCTCTGTCTCTGCCGCGATTAGTCAGTGTCAGAGGCAAGGGGTAGTTGTAAATAGCGATAAATACGCGATCCGTGTTCGGTGGCATCAGTATTCAGCGGTAACTTCTTATGTCCATTCCTACGTCCTGGCACGGACCTTCAAAGATTTGCGGATCTCACTTTATGACCTTGGCGAGAGTACAGCACCCAGCAATTGCCCTGAAGAAGCCCATGTTTGGGCGAAACGTGTTGGCTGTGCATTTATGAAAACCCAGCATTTGCGTAATAAAAACACATCAAGGCTACAAACAGCGACATGGACTCATTTTTTCAAAACTTAGACCCTGGAATCTATTGTATTTACATGTTGCCTCTCATACCCCTTGTATGAACAATTGAACTGTGCTCGAAAGTGGAAAAGTGGTCAGCAGACCAAACTCTCTCTAACACAGAGAAAAAGGTCTGTTCACTCTAAGGATTCACAAAATACAGTATGCTGAACCCTAAAGGTCACAGAAATGATCTGGAACTCTCATTAACAGGAACATACTCAGGCATCAGCAAAAACGCTAGATTACTGTGTCTTTAGGGCCAAAAAAAAGTAAGGATATCAGTTTCTCATGCAGCCTGGCACTCCGGGCAGGGGTACACCCCTGTTTACCAAGCAGGGGACATTCCTATCCCAATTATAGCTACCTTGGTTTGCACAGTCCTACCCATCAATTACAACAGGAGTGTGTTCCATACTCATTCTCATTGTTGCCAGTATTCGGCCCAGGTGTCCCTCCATCAACGTGGCCCCCAGTATGATAGATTCTAATTCCCGGGTACTTAATATGCCCAGCTTAGAGGTCACACTTCAAAGTCTACAGGTCCACCGTACTGTGCATATTTAATGGGACAATCACAACTTTTTCTGACTGTACCCTCAGACCTGACACTAGTCCAAGCCATCTGCTATGCTCATCATTGTGGTCAGGTTATTTTGGAATTAAAATTTTTCGTTATAACACCTTATCAATTAGATTCTACTTTCAGAAAGCTTCAACTGTAATGAGCGACTGGGAGATATCCCATGCCATCTGCAACATTTTGGAACCTTATTCACTATTCACTAAACCTTCTTGTTTTAGCTAGTGATGGGTGAAACACTCCATTCTGTCCAGCAGGAATTTTGGCAACACTGCGTTACTCTTGTAATGTGGAGGTCTGTCTAAATTCCACCGATCATTCGTAGAGGAATTTTTTCTTGCACGTGTGTCCAGAATGATAAGTTGGTGAGCGAGATTTGGTGTAACCTACCGCAATTCCCGATGATTTTTTTTCAAATGCCTGCGATCTTGACCATTCGCAGTCAGAAATCTGCTCCTCAAGTAGAAAATCTGCTTGTGACACAGCAAAATCAACTGAGTAGCTGCGCCCACTGGAGTGCCGAGTGGTGCTGTTCCCACTGATTTTTCAGTGTGGAACGACTTCCCTGCTCTAAATCACAGCAGCAACAATGCAACGTGCCAATTGCCGCCCGTTGGCAAAACTCAGCAGAATCTTGCAGAGTTTTAATGTAACTCTGTGGAATTCCACTAATTCAGATTCCGTGAGTTCCACCCACCCTTAGTTTTAGCATATATTGTGTTTGGTCAAGTTTCTTGGCTTAGATATAGAATCCAATCTCTCTTCCACGGCCAATGTTAAGAAACCCAAAGATCATGGAAGTCAACAACTATTGCCCAGACCATTTTTCTGTCCCTCTTTGCCAGAGCTATATCCTGTTCACTGTTCCCATAGCCCTGACTCCACTTAAATCTTGCTTACCAGCAGCCGCCTTCCCTTTTAGCAATCAGTGGGCCTCTTCAATCCAACATTAGCACATTCAACCAGAATTGAGCTCTTCAACATAGAGGTAATTGATCACACTAAAGTCAGGAGTAACACACACTTATACACCGAAAAAGCTTTTGGGGAATATGATGTGGATAGAGTTCAAACATTCGCACACTATTGGAATATATGTTCTCTGTCTGCCCTAGTAGTTGGAGAATGTTCTGTTGTCTTGATAATGTTGTTGTTCTTGCCCAGATCTGGAAACCAAAACTCTGCAGGGTATCAAAGGAGAGGACAGGCTCAGCATTACAGGAGCTTTCCTAGTGGACAACACCAGCGTCGATTTCCAGCGCTTTCCAGACAAGGAGATACTAAGGATGGCTGGGCCACTCTCTGCTGATTTTATTATCAAGGTGAGTGATGTCAACATGAGGAGTATTAAAAGGTATTCATATAAATTAATATTGCCATATAACCAATGCAGGGATCATCAAAGAAAGCGGTTGTGAAAGGGCATACGTTTTCAAACATGGTCGAGGTGAGAGCTAGTTCAAATGTCTCAGAGGCCCATGTTAGTGTTTTAGTGTCTAGGGTAGAATTACATGAAACCAAGATGGAAGCCATGCATAAAGGACCTCATTACCTGCAGACAATTCTGTTCCTCAGCCCTGCCCGCACTTCATTTTTAGTCACCAAAAATCTCATGCCACTAATGGTAAACCTGGATGTGATTGTACTACTGAATATTGACCTCCAGAATATTGTTGTGCAAGAATATCGTGGACAGAAATCAAGGACATAACATCGGAAACTAAGTGCATATAGGGAAGAATAGATTTACTATTCCTAACTCCACATCTACATACCTTGAAGATATTTTTGGTGGTTCCGAGGAAAAGGGTCTCCCTGCTCCTTGACCAGGGCTCACAAAGAGGGTATCCCGGTGGCACACTATAAATGTTCCCACCAGCAGAGCAAGATCACAGAACGAGCCAAATGAGCCATACTCGATCAGTCGACTGGTCGAGTTTGGCCTTTTTGGGGATCATACTTTGAAGATATATGTACTGCGTAGGTACATATAAGTAGAGTTAGGTATAGAATATCTTTACTTACTTAACTGTCTATATTTTTTTCGGAATTTTATCCTCAGTATTGTGTCTCATCGATATTCAGTGTGCACATCGTGGGTTCCTGAATGATGCTTTTGTGGATATCAAGTTGTAAATCGGTGCAGTTATTCAAGGATAGTTCTCCAAGTTCTGACATTTTAGTTGTGTTCTATCTATATGTCTAAGGATCCACATCCAGATGTGGTTGCCACCTTGTTAAACAACAATGAACTGTCGGAAGGCGCTATATGCAGGATCCAAATGCAGCTCTCCACCTTCTTTTGACCGCGGGGGGACAATGCACCCAGTGTTGAGTCTCAGGATACTGCATTGGTTGCCACAGAACTGCAGAGTAGCTTTTAAAATAATGTGATTGTTCTAACAATGCCAACATGCCCTAACACCGCAATACAATGAGGAACCTTGCCATAAACTACCGAACAGACCCTCAGCTCTGCGATCAGCTGTTGCACAGCATGACGACTGCCACATTTAAGAACTTAGGAGACAGCTGGCTCTGCATACTTGAACTTCAGCTAAGTAATCCAGTAAATACCTGGTGACCACCCACTATTTTGGCCCACCTGACAGCGGTATATCATTGGCGTCCCAAAAAAACAGCTTTACGTTTGGCTTTTGAAAAGCAAAGGATTGTCCAGTGTATAAGAAAATGTGCATATCTTATCAAAACAGCCCACACTAATTGGTACAAAACACATACTGTATATATTGCCTTAATGAGATAAGTTGTTTATTTGTGTGGTGAGTTGAGAGAGACAGAAAAAAGAGAATGCTTTAGGGGACACTATAGTGGTGCGCCTATATTATAATTTAAAAAGTTGTAAGAACACTAAGTTATTTTCAAGAAACGTATGCAATGCTCAAATGTAGCTAACTTGGAGGGGACTGATGTTCAATTTTACAGGTACTTTCTCTATGTTGAGATACATATTTAATTGTGTACTTATTGCTTTATAAATGTATATGTATCGCTCTGCTTATACTGGTATGTATACGCTCATGAGTAGGAGCAGTTATTGTTGCATGGTGGAATTGGTACCCTCTTTGTTGACCTCTGAAGACTAGACAGCTGAGTCGACCCTTCTAGTGAGCGAAGCAGCCCAGAGTTCTTCCTTCTGAGGTAACATTCCTGCAGGTGGCTACTGTTCTATCTCTTGGGGTGCTCTTGTCGACAATACTTATGCCAACTCAGGACATGATCTGCATACCTTGAGGGAAATAAAAGTATTCCAACCGACTAGGGACTCAATTAAGAAAAGATTCGAAGTGCATTTTTATGCTACACACACACCTGCAGAAAAAATCGCCATTAAATTGGTTCCCCTGAGATTGCGTATCAGTGCACAAACTTGCGGGTGGGCAAGTTAAAGTAGGCCCTAAGCCCGATTAATATTATGAAAGGATCATTAAGAATAACATCCTATGTCCTCTCGAATGCCATCACTACCTTTGCCGTCTAACAACACAGGGTCTGGCTCTATTCAGCAAGGCTGAGCCTCTAATCAAGAAAACAACAAAAAAACTTGCCTATACTGATCCTTATTCTGAGACAAAAATCATCAAGGTAACAACAAACAAATTACTATCAACCTCCTTGAAATTCATTCAGAACATTTTGACATTGGTTAATCAATCAAGGAAAAACCAAGAAAACAGTGTGGAATCGTAGACAGAAAAATGTCTGCACTGTGTCAGTTTATGGACGTTATTTTATAAATCATTTAACCAGGCAGAAAACACATTAATCACACTTGTTTGACAAAAAAATAACAAAAAGGTCGACGCGTTTCGAACCCCGTGAGTTGTCAAAATGTTCTGAACAGAAAAGATCACTTGGTTATATGTTCTGTGTTCTATGTCTTGTATGTGAGTTAGTCGTCTTTGGTGTTGTTTATCATTGGTGTATTGACCTAGAGTCATTTAGTGTTGTTGTTAGGTCAATTGTTTATTTGGTCTTGTGGGTAATGTTTAAAATTGTTGAATTATGATACATGATACACGTGAAAAACAAAAAGATTTTTTAAAAATAAAAATATATTTTTAAATACATTTCTAGGAGGTTGACAGTAATTTGTTTGTTGTTACCTTGATGATTTTTGTCTCAGAATAAGGATCAGCATAGGCAAGTTTTTTGTTGTTTTCTTTATCACTATCTTTGCAGCATTTTGTGCATATGTTCATTTTGTTTCACCCAAAAGTCACCAGATTCGACGATGATGATTTGTAGAGAATTTGGGACTATATTTTGGCTTGAAGACTGAATAAATTTTTTCTCGTGGTCCATTGTAGCAAAGAGCACAAATGTGAAAATGCTGAAACTGAAGGTAGTGATTGCTTTTGCCAATACATCAAACATTTGTTCCAGTAATTCCTAGCAAGATAATGCTTTCAGAAGACTTCTTAGAATCCTCAAAAAGATCACCCAAGAAGTCAACCCTGGGCCTTTCTTTCCTAGTAGCTTCTGTTCTCTGGTCTTTTCCAACAAAACAATAAATAATAAAATTGAACGGAGTCCGATTATCTTCCTACTTTTGTAAAAAGTGATAAAACTTATCATTCGGGCCCAATTCCCGAAAAAAGTACAGTTGGGCATGGAGACCTCTGCCCGAGCTTTTTCTTCTTTTTTATATTCACAAATATTCCCACGAGTTCAGGCCTACCCCGGGCCATTCATTTGACTTTCCATGAAGTCACCTACTTCCGCTGTTCGGAGTTCCCCCACAGCAGAGAACTCCGCACGAAATCCCCTGTGCAAAGGCACTTTTTTCCCTCTCTGTGGAAAATATTTTTTCCTGTGGTGAAAGGTCTCCTGCACATGTCTAGGAAAGCTGCAGGTGATCCCCTCCCCTTCCCACTCTGGAAGGGGAATTACACCAGCCATTGACTGGAGGAAATGTACGATCTCTACCAGGATTGGAATGGGATGTTACTGAGTTTAGGAATGATGACATTATGCATGTTTGTGGTCGTTCCCATCCTTCCAAGTCAAACTGTGCCCTGGAAGGGTCCCTTCCCACCCATTGAATGGATGGGACTTATGGCCATTAAGATCTCTGCCCTCGTGGTCGAGATCTCTGTCCCCATAAGTGGGCATACGCCTGCTTTATGAATTCCTGGCAGGCGTAAAGAAAATATACATTCTGTTGCTTAGGCCCTCTGGTTTAACAGCTGTCATGGTGTACCTGGAGAAATCCTACCTCCCATCCCCATGTGTGGTCTACTCAGTCACATAAATTGAGGATATAAAGGAATACTATTATTTCACCATTAATCTTCTTAGCTTCAAACAGAACATGTTTAGCAAAGCTCTGGTAATCCAACCCCGCCATGTAGCTTGGAGCTGCCAAATCACGTATCTGTTTCCTGACTCGCTACAGAACTCATTCATTGTCATCTCCTGCACAGCCGTCCCGTCTCACCTCTGCTGTCTGTCTGTCTCGTTTTCTCTTTCCTTGCTCACCCTCCCTTTCTCCCCTCCCTCTCGCGCTCCATCTCGCTGTCTTTCCTTCTCTCACTCTGTCTTTTTCTCTTTCTTTCCTTGCTCGCTCTCCCCTGCTCTCTCTCTCTCCCTCACACTTTATTCTTTTATTCCATCGCTTTTTCCCACTTCTCAATCTCCCTCTCTTTCTATCCTTCTCTCTCTCTGTCACCTTTTCCCTCTCTGCTTTCCTTCTCTAGTTGCATATCAATTTTCCATCCTTCAAGACCACCGGGTTTTTGTCGTTATCAATAAATTCGTCAATGGCACACTATCTCCACCCTATACCACCACCCCTGACAATGTCAACTCCTAGAAAGAAAGATGTTAGGTCGTCTATCAAACACAGTAATTTGGGAACTACATAGCGGATGATGCCAGTTCTAGTGCCGTGTAACTGGTTTAGGTATGGGTATTCATTTAAAAATGTGTGGGGCATTCATTAGTCGTCAAAAACGCAATTTTGCTCCATCCATTTCCTCGGCTAGTCTCACAAATCACAGAAATAGCTCTGACCTTTGGCGTAAAAGGCAGCAAAGCTATGTGACTCAAGGTATGTGTTTGACAACCAAACATAAACCCTCTGGCAGGGGCCTTGTACATGTACACGCTCAAAGTTGGACGTGTGTTGTTGACTCACTGGTGCTCCGTGTTAGCTGTACAGGGTCGGAGAATTGGGGGTGGGGGACTTTCTGTTCGTGGCGAATGAACATCTGTGAGATATGGGAGACTCAGGGGCCCCTCTTCACATTCTGCAGGGGGGCCCCATCATTTCTCGTTACTCCACAGGCTCAGAGCTCAGTCTGAGGGAGCGCTCCAGGCATGTTGGTGGCAGCCCTAACCTATCCATCATAGATTGTCACTGGTTTGCCAGAGCTGTGCTCTCAAAATGATATAAAAACGGGGAGAACTGTTCAGAACACGTTTCCTCAAAAATGATAAATATGCTTGGGCCGCACGTGGGCCCAGGGATGGCTGCTGCTGGATTCTATGTAAACTCCTCGAGTGCCAAGCATTCCAGGCACACAGGTTTTTTTTCTGATTCTCAGAATGGCCAAGCCCAAACATGCTTCCCTTCTCTGCTTTTTAAGAGTGTCCTGACAAGCCCTAAACGGATTATTTGGCACAGTCGCCGTTTCCCAGGTGGCGCGAATCCATCCAGGCGAACGCGATGAGCTTTATGTACTGTATTATGCATGTGCACAGAGACAAGCGTTTGGTATTCCTCACACCACCCACCCTTACATGGGCCAGATGTATGTATGTATGTATGTATGTATGTATGTAGTATTTCTACTGCGCGGACCTAGCCAAAAAGCAGCGGAGGGATGTACACGGTCAAAGACAAGCATACGTGAACCGGTGGTAGAAGAGGTAGCTGGTTTGTGGAATGTTGATGCATTGCAATGTAGTGTTCTTTAACCCCTTCGATACTCATGACGGAACCCAGCCGTCATGAGCCACAGGTGACCTGTGCGCATGACGGCTGGGTTCCGTCACGACCACTCCCACGACTGGAATGTCCAGCCCCGGGCTGGAATTCCTCCCGCCGGCAAGGTGTTAAAGACGTGTGTTTTAATTCTTTCCTCAATTGGAGCAGCATGGGGGCAATCCTAATAGATATGAGGATGTTGGACTTGATTACAGGCCGTGGTTGAGGACAGGATGTGGAGTAACGGTCAGCAGCGGTGGATCCTCCTATATGGCGTTGCCCCTCCCACCCCCCACCAGCAGCTGCAAAACTCGAAAAGTAAAACGATAATAACACAAGTATACTATTGTTTTATTATTAGCACGAATTACTCTTGGGGTGGGGCAGGCGATGACAGGCTAGAAGGGGAGTGGTGGACAGGACTGCTGTCAGTGCGCATGTCCGTTTGGTCAGCACTCTCAGGACGGCCAAAACGACATGTGCACTGATGTTGTCTCCAACCCAGCTGCGTTTCCGGGTTGGAGAAAGCAAAGCACAGGCTCCCATTCTCTCTGGGAGGGCAAATTCACAGCGCTCAGGCTAATCCTGATGCTGCTTCCAAACATGATAGCAGCGTCAGGATTGGCCGCATGGAAGCCTGTGCAGTGCCGTTGCAGAAGAGCATCGAGTCTGCGATGCAGCGAGCACAAGTAAGCGGTGTCATTTTTATAAAATGTTTTGTCCCTCCCTCCCTGCACCACCCTGTCCTGAAACCAGCTGCCACTTACAGCCAGAGCTGCTGACTTTGGATTTGGGGAACTGGGTTTGAATCTCGGCATCGGCTTAACAACTTGTGATACTGGGTAAATCACATAAACTCCCTGTGCCTACCAAAACGAATGTGTCCTTGTGCAATGTAGCCTGAGCTCATGCAAAGCACTCCAATACCTTCAGGTCAAATTCACGATGTATAAATCTGCAAAAAAAAACAAATAGAAGGAAAAGGCATGCTACTTTTTGTTTTTGTTTTTTTTACACTTATTGGCCTACAGTCTGACTAGGTCCTGGCTGCTGGTGTGCAGAGAACCACCAGAAATGTTGAGCTTGTCTGCCAAAGCGAGAGTGTTGGTTGTGATGGCTTTGTAAAAGATGCTGCAGCTTTTGGGGATGGTGTGGCTGGCAAGGAGAGCCAATGAAGTTCCATTAGGATGGAGGGATGTGATCAAATTTCTTCATACTCTTGACGAGAAGTGCAAGTATAAGAGGTTGAAGGTCAGAAAGTCCATGCACTCCCAATAGGAACTCCCGGTCAGAAAGCCTATGGAACACAGAATTTACTCTGCACTTCTGAAACCTCATCAGTGCCAAGAAGCCAAGGACTTGGTGAATGCTATACTCCAAAGAAAGCATAAGGTAACGCCATCTGATAATAAATCATGGACATGTATCCAAGGCCATGTAGCCCGGAGAGCTCCCTAGCCTGTCCCAAAAAAGCAGTGCATGGGTATTTACAGGCAGCCTTCTCCATGATATGAATTAGAAAAGCCCTTTTGTGGGCACCCCTGCTCTGCTGATGGAGAAAATCACGAAGACTGTTATGAAAGATAGCAAAATCCACACTTGAAAAAGGAACCCTAAGGCAGATGCCAGAAATTAGCTCCCCATTGCTGCCAAAGATAGAGTTCCTCGTATTATTTATTGTTCTGCTCACACTTGTTATTTTATTGATTGGTAGCAAATGCATCCTATGTTGAGTGAACATTTTTAAAATAAAATACAAATCGTACAATGTAATGCTTTTTTGTATTTTTCACACAGGCAGAAACAAACGCTCGAATTAAACTCAGCAGTACATTGGCCAGATATTACCAGCGCAGCCAATTATACATTTATGTCCAGTTTTTGTAAAAGGCTGCTGTCTTCTCAGGCTTAATAATAATGTGGATGCATTCCACAATATATTTACAGACTAAACTGTACCCCCCACCTCCTTCCTAATGTTTGGTTATAAATTCAGGGGCCTTATTATACATGCAGCGCATTTTCCTTCATTGCGCTGGGCGCACCTTTTAAAAGGTCCGCCCAGCACAATGGAGAAAAATGTGCCGCATTATGATGAGTGCGCTGCTCCACGGCAGCCGCGAGCTCCCACTGACCTGGGGGCAGCGTATTAATCTGAAAAATGGAGCGGCTGCTTTGAAGCCGCTCTGTGGTTTCAGAGTGGACGCGGCAACCTGCCTGCACTTGAAGGGGGAATAGATTTTCCTTTGCCGGGGTGCAGTGAGTGAGTGACTGAGATGTTTTTCCCCCTCCAGAGGGCTACCATCAGTGGGAGCATTGACAGTGTGCCTTCTTTTATGTGGTGCACTGTCAGTGCGCCTCCTGAGAGCTTTTTTGCCTCTGCGTCTGTGTCTGTAATACGGCGCATGCGCAGGGGCAAAGGGATTTCCTCATTTGCATGGGGCACACCCCCATGCAAATGAGGAAACGCCCTCTGAAGATGGAGCTAGCGCTTTATGTGTGCCAGCGTTATCGGTATTACAGAAGGGGCTGCACAAACGTCTACTGCCTGTTCTGTAATACAAAGTGGCCCGGGAGCACTCTAAGCAGGCGCAAATACCCGTTGCGCCCCTGGGGCACTTGTATAATACGCCCCCTGGACTGAGAACAAACATATCAATATCTATACACAATAGGGAACTCTAAGATGGCAGGAGATATTCCCTCCCTATCGCTGTCCAGCAAGAGGACCTTCTTACTTTTCACTATTCTGATTAGATTCCATTGATTGGTAGTTTACCCTTCCAGCATGATTTCCTGCTGAAACAGTTTAAATGAAAGGAGGCCAATGATTTCAGAAAACAAATGTACAAAAATTTCCACCTCCCCCATGTGAATATGCCAGTGGCGCATGTGAGTCAAAAGAATACAACTCAGGTCTGACAAGTGAAGCAAATCTACCCAACTAGGAAAGTGTAAATTCGCACACGAGTTTCACATTCCCGATAGAGTAATGAATCCATGTCTGCTGTTTCCCGTTTGAAATAAGGATCCTTATTTGCTTCATTCACTCATGTGTTGGCTCCTAGTCCGTAAAGTTGATGCTTTGCTCAGGGGGTAGGACAAATATATCAAAACATGAAAAAGACAGAAGCTGTACTTATCCTTATTTTAAATCAGATGGTTCTCTACATTCAGAAGGGCTACATCAATTCAACTGATGACCATTTAGAATTGATATAGTCCTTTCTGAATATCAACTTATCTGTGGCTAGAAAGATGAACATTGGCTAAAGTAGCTGTAAGATAGCTGGGGAAAATGCAATAACCTAAGGTGTAGCCCATGTGAATAGGCAACGAGGTAAAATCACATGCCTTCCTATTTTCAATACTGGCATTTTTAAGGGGTACAGACTTAGAACACAGTGAAAATACATGTGTGAATCTTTGCCAATTCTTCACTGTGAGACATCCTTTGGTGTGTTTCCGGCATTGATCTTGTGTGTTATTAAAGATACTTTACTGTTACCAGACTAAATTAAATCCTTTTTTCATATACAGAATCCCTACAATATATTTCCCTCTCAGGTCCATTTACATTAATGAAAACAACTCCATCTAGTTAAGCCTGATTTCGCAAATTTTCTACTCATTCATCGGTGCCTCCATATTCCTTGGTTCTGCATATAATTTGCTTCATATATATTTTCTTATACTGTTACTTGATCCCATCAAGCTGACATAATTATCATTACATTTGAGGCAGAGCTTCTTTAGCTGGTAGCCTCCTAAAACATATAGTAAAGGAAATGGCTCTCTGGATTTTACTTGTACTGTTTTTCTTTGTGCAGGGGACAGAGACGCCAAGTATTGTCTGTGGATGACATGGTCAGGAGGTAATGTCAGCAGTGACAATGACCTGACTTTTCTTTATGACAAATTATGTTTTTTCTGTTTGGTGGTGTACACTTTTACCACCTAGGGGTTTTGGGTCATTGACTACGCAGAAAGGTTGATATTAATGGGACTTAATTGGGAGTAGGTAGGAAACGTAGTTGCTACCATTGATTGCCATTTGGTATCCCTATCTAAGAATGTACTACTCATGGTCTAAGGGGGCTTAAAAACAGCAGCAAGAACAGAACACATGATGGGCAATACGAGCCCTGTTTACCTTTCATAGTTTCCCGTTCTTCATTCAAATTCATTAACGATAAATGTTCAAGCAAGGAGTGTCGCCCATATCTTAATCTCTTCAAGCTCATGACTTTTGTATTGATCAAAATAGTTGGAAATTCAATCCCAAAAAAGAAACTCTCTCTAACATTATACTTCAGTAATGGAAAGAACCCCTCCCCCTCTCCACAGTCTGCACTGCTTACCGTTATTAAACGGGTACCCTTGGATTGCTTGGGAAGCAGCAGGCTTTCATCTTTGACTTCTTGGCCAATTATCTTCCTTGATCGATTTGTTCCACTGAGCTACTGTGTTCAATTCTATTGTATCTCCTTTCCTTGACAACATTAATCATCTTTACTCAGTCTGCTCCCAGTGTATTTCAAATGGCAGGAGGAAACAATTAATCCCTAGCGCGGAAATGTTGTTACAGCTATTGTCGCCAACGTAGCACATTATAAATCATTCTGTCTCTTTACATTTGGCTTTCATATATGCTTAAATGTGATCATCCTGTCTTTTCCAAATCTAAGATACACCTCATCAGAGGTGCTAACAATCTATATACACACATTCATTCTAAGAGACCGTCACTGGCTTTCCTTCAATCCAGAGTAAATCCCAAGATGCCTGCATCACCCACAAAGTGCTGTCTACCTACATGAAGAATTCCTTACATACATTGGGAGGCTAAAGAGAAATTAAAGGTAACCCCGTTGTCTAGTTAAAAATTCCCAAGTCTTAAAAATCAATATTTAGGCTTCTTGTGGCATGCTCCCAGAATCTAGACCTCATTTCCGAAAAACTCACACTTAGGCTGAACTTGCTACCTTCTTAGAAGAGCTCAAAACCCCACCTCTGCACACTGAAGGTCAAGGTCGAAAAATGATATTACATAGGCTTCCACCTATGACATATGTTTTCTCAACTTTCTACTGTATCTTGATTTTTTTGTGTGAAACACCTAGCAGGACATGTAGCTAAGTCCACTTATATAAATATATGTAATTAATAAATACATTTTCAGGCACAGGAAAGTAATGGAGGGATGGACTTTCATCTCTGCTCTAGGTTCTGAACTATGGAACCCCCACTTGCTCTCCAGTTTGACAGAGAGATGACTACTGCAAGTTCTGAAGAGCCATTCAAATATCCTTGTTCCTTTCTGAAGTTCTAAAGGTTCCCTTTGCTTCAGAAGCAGGGCGGCTCCTTCATTCCTAGCATCAGTTGAGATCTCCAATCCCTTGAGGCCACCTCCTGTCAGGCTGGCATTCACTCAATTTGTTAAAGTAAACAATACTATCCATGAATGGAAACTATTTAAATAAAATCGATGCGGGAAAAGCGCCATGAAGATTCAATATTATTGCTTTAGACACTGGGGTGGGATTGCTTTTTTTCACCTAGTGACTTGAGCCATGTGTTTAAGAAACAACTATATCATTAGACGGCCCTGCATTTCCTTGTGCTGGCAAAGAGACTAAAGTTGTTTCCTCCAATTTGTGCTCTTTTCATTCACAAGGGTAACATAAAAGAGCATGGCCTGAAGCCACAGTATATACAACAATATGGGAACCCTACCAAAATCAAAGTATTTTTTCAGGAAGTCAGAAGAACCTTAGGGATTTCATCTGCCAAGCTCTAAAACATGTTTTGGATCCAGGGCCTAGTTTTCAGAAACTTTTTTCGCATGGAAACTAATGCCAGAGCAAACTGGCTTGGAGGTCACACTTCAGGACAACTGGGAGAAGGTACTGGGAGTGCTGTTTTTGAGATAATGAAGGGTTTTAGCTTTCAGACCTGGTCGAATCGGACTGTTTTGTAACTCATGAACTTTGGCACTGGGTAGAAATTGCTGGGATTAAAATGAACCTAAAGAAAGGTCTTTCTTGTATTGGTAAGATGCCATTTATGTCAGCCGATTTCTTCGTCAGGTTGGATTTCATCAAGTGCCCATTGTTAATAATATCTCATCAGCTTTATCCGATGAGCTTTTGAGCACTACCGTTGATAATGGAGGTAAAAGACCTCAGAGAGGACTTCTGGGAACATGACCCATGCCATCATCATTAAGGAAGCAGTGAATCAATGGGACAAAATGGCACTTAGCAGTAGTCTGGATCATGACCACCAGAAACGCTGGTGACTGGTATTGTCTTTTCTTCTATGCTTTTTCATCACCATAGAAAAGATGGATTCTTGAAACTGTTCGACCCCGGGCATTTTGATCAAACGACCATAGCTCATCATAAGCAGCTGGATGTGAGCTTCAGAGACCTGAAGAATGACATGTGACATGATCTGCCAAAAGTATCAGCATCTGTTTATTGCATAGTGGGATCCAAGCCTTTGTGTGGCATTAGTCAACTTGACCGGTAAAATAAGAAAGCATTGGAAAAGCCAAAAATCAGGCTTTAATCTTCCCTCAAATGTAAACACAAACATTCACAAATGCTGTTTGCAAGTATTGTATGCACAAGGTTGTTTATCAGATTAAAGCCTACACTACTGGCTATGAAGATGCTGGGAGAAAGTAGCAAAAAATATTGCTTTCTGTGTAGAATGGACACAGGAGAAAAATAACTGAGTGTGACAAACAACTGGTTAAGTTAATCGAAAGTAAAATCATACATCCCCATCTGATAGTAGGAGGTGAGAGGGTATTCTCTGGCTGGAGCCAAGGCAAAGCCCACTCTATGCATGTTTCAAAGAATATATCACCCAGAGAGCTGCGCAGTAAAGCCAGACCTAAAAAGCTAAAACCTAAAGTCCGTTACACAAGTAGGCCATTATTACAAGAAATTTAGATTAGTCAAGCGCTAACATGTTGTGTATTTTGTCATTCTTGGCTGTACTACTTTGGAGGTTATTTAGAGTATGTGGCAAACTGTAAGCGAATCAGGCGAAATGTGTGGAAAGGGGTTTTTGCTATGTCTGGGCATAATTTGCGTAATTTTGTTTAGCGTTATTTTGCATAGTTACTACAAAATTACATAAAATTACGTGACGTATCTCGCACTCAAAAAATTAACCAAAGGATTCGTTCAAGTAAAAATTCAACTCGAAATTGTCGTATTGAGTTGATTTCTGGTTACATATGTTCAAAACACTACTGGTTTGCTTTTGGATTTGGATTCTTGCACTCAAAAATTAACCGAACAGTCCACTTGGGTAAAAAATCTTCCTGGAATGCCACTTGTATTAAAAAATTACCTAAATGGTATATCTCACATTTAAATTTCTCCCTGAAATTATGTGATCTAGCGTAGTGGCGTCATCTCATTAATTTCCTGTATTTTTCGTTAAGCAAAACCGTCAAAATTGCACCAATTACTCTGGCGTAATTAACATTTCACCCAGCCTAGTTATCACTGCATTTAACAATATTTTTGGCTTCCCAGATAGCACCTGGTATCTCATCCCCAGACATAACAATACCAGGGGCAATGAAGACTGGGGGATGGAAGTGGTGATAGAAATAACTGATACCACAAGTGGGACCCTGAAGGCCCCTTAGAAATTAAGAATTATCAGAGGAATCAGTAACTCAGTTTCTGATTTTTCCCAGTACTTCACCCTTAAGCTCCATTTGTTTTCAGCAGGCAGATTCCACGAGAAAGCATTAAAAGAGAAATTAGTTTGTAAGGTTCAGGGAAGGGTAATGTTAAGTGGTATTTAGGGTCTTAAGGGGTTTTGTCAAGGGTGTCATTATGAGGTACTTAAGGGGCGTTAGGCTGCAGAGAAGAGTTTGCATTAAGGGGTTATGTAGGGCTTTTTCATTTTAAGGAGTAGTAAGTGGCTTTTTGAGTTCTGCGAAGGGTAGTTTTCAGGGGTAGTGTGGGGATTTTAGAGTTCAAGGCACTTTACATTTTCTTGGGGCCAGGAATTGGTACAGTTAACAGGATAGTAAAGGTTTTTAGAGTTCAGGTAAAGGTAGCACTAAGCAGTAGTAAGGGGCTTTTAGGATTCTGTGAAGGATAGTGTTAAGGAGTAGGAAGGGGTTTTAGGGTTAAGGATTTGGCAGCTGTAAGTGTGGTAAGGAGTCTTCCGGGTTCAGGGATGAGTAGCTTTAGGAGGAAGAAGGGTTTTTAGTGTTCACAGAAGAGTAGTGTTGAGTGGTAATTTAGGGTTCAGGGATATGTAGCATTATAAAGGGTAGCACACACTTTTAGGTTACAGGGATGAGTAGCTGTAGAAGATAGTAGTGGTCTGAGGGTTCACGGATGGGAAGCGTTTAGGGGTAGTAAGATTTTTGTGTTTAGGGATGGCAGTATTGTGGGTAAAGAAGAGTTTATTGGGTTCTGGGGTGATAGTGTTAAGGGGTAGTATGGAGTTTTTAGTTTTCAGACAATCGTAACAAGTAGTAAAGAGTTTTAAAGGTAGAGGGAAGTGTAGCCTTAAAGAGTAGAAAGTAGATTTTAGGCTTCACAGAAAGGTAGCATTAAAGGGTTTTAAGGGATTTCTAGGGATCAGAGATCGGTAGCTGTAAGGGGTAGTAAAGGTTGTTTAGGGTTCAGTGATGGGCATCAATACGGCATAATAAGGAGTTCTTAGGGTTTATGAAAAGGTGGCATTAAGCAAAACTAGGTGATTTTAGGATGCAGGGAATGGTAGCGTTAAGAAATTGTAAGGAGCTTTAAGGTTTATGGGAAGGAAGCTTGATTGAGTAGTATGGGATTTTTAGGGTTCAAGGATGGCTAACATTGAGGAGTTGTAAGGTTTTCCAGGTAACGGAAGGGTAGCATTAAGGTATAGTATGTATTTTTTCGGATTTGTGGAAGGGTATCGTTAGGTGGTAGAAAGGAGTATTGATGGTTCTAGGAAGGGTGGTGTTAAGAGGTACTAAGCATTTTTTGAGTGTAGGGAAGGGTAGCATTAAGCAGTAGTTAGAAGTTTGTTGGCTTCCGATGAGGGTAGCATTAAGGTGTAGTAAGGGTTTTATTTGGGTCAGGGAAAAGTAATTTAAAATTACAGTAGAATAAATAAATGAATGCAATAAATAAAAAGTTAAATATAATAGTATTGTCATTTAAAAAATCAAATGCTAAATTAAAATTAATAAATAAATTACTTATTTGTAAAACTAGAAATAATACTTACAAACTTGCCAGCGAAGTAATTGCATTAGAGATGTAAAAAACGGTTATGTTAACATATTCACAATATACTTATCTTCAGGTAATGATTGCTGATGTAATGGTCGGTGAAGTAAGATTGACAGGACTATGAGAAGGGATTTAGAGAGAAGAATAAGCAAAGTGGATTCAGCGAGTTTAAAAAAAAGAATGTACATGCACATCTCTCAAGCCCATAATCCTTCAAAGTATAAATTAGAAAGAAAAAAACACAAATCTCTTTATGAGTGCCATGTTACCGTATCTCTGATGTTGATGATCGAAAGGGAAGGGCTGGGCAGCACCATGTTCCTCTTGAATGCCCTTTTCCCATGTGTGCTGCTGCCAGAGAAGAAACTGTTGAGGCATGTAGGGCTTTAGGTCAAGCTCATGTTATAGCATAATAGCTTGACATGACAAAGATCCCTAGCACACACAGCTTAGAAAATAAATGATGAAAGCTGCTTGGAGGTTAAGCACTCTTTGTGTGGAATCTCAATCTTTGGTCAAATCAAAAACTGTACTTAGATGAACCAACACCTGGACAGAGCCACAGTTTGTCTCTGTAGCGCTCCTAAAAACCCTTTTTTATTACATCACGTCTAGTGAGAAGTGGGCTGTCAAGCCATACCTAAAAGAAACTCCGATCAATGTTTTAATGGCCTTTGTCTTAAGTGGTGTTTCACCAAACATCGCAAATGAGGAAATACATACATAAATGAACAAAGTAACAATACAAAATAAATAAAGTAAAACAATATGCATGAACACTTGCTAACAATCCTCTCTCCTGTTTTCGGTGGTGTAGAAGTGTAGTCAAACCCCTTCCGTCATCGTTCACAGTCATCTAAAAAAACTTCAGGTTTTTTTTATACCTCTCTCCAAACACGTATACTAGAAATTAATACGTACATAGACATATACGCTTAACCGGATAACAAACTGTGTTAGAGCGAGAGAACAATGGCACATCTACCTCCACATGGACTATGGGAGTGCCAACACTTTGGTGTACGAGGGGAGTTGGACTAGACAATTGCTCCACAGAAAATGAAGGACTAAAAATTCAAGGTGGTGGATTGTAAAAACAGGTGTACAGGTCAAGGGCAGCTGCCAGCGCTCTGCATCCATGCTGAGTCGTATGGTCACAAGGTATGCTAGCGTGGAAATTTGTCTCCTCAACTTTTTGTTGATTGTTCTTTTTAGGCAGCATGATAGCTAGGGGACTCTTCAACTCATTAACACCAAGAGCTGCAGTTGGATTCTGGTTAGTCTGTTTATTGTGAATTTCGAAATAGATTTAACCCCTTCGCCGCGGCCCGAATTTCGCTGCGGTGTGAGGGGGGTTTCGCATGGTGCTCCGGTACTTATGACTGCTTCTGGTCGTCATAAATCACGGTGGGCGTGTGCTCATGACGGCCGGGAGCCATCAGAACTCCGCCTACTGATTAATTCTCCCGCACAGGCAGGGAATTAACCGTGCGTGGGCGAAGCGGCAACATTCTGACGGCTCCCGGCCGTCATGAGCACACATCTACTGTGACTCATGATGGCCGGGAGCCGTCATGAGCACCGAACAAGTTAAATATATCAAACTTAGGATAATAGAATAAAAATACTTCGAGAACAGGATAAAGCCAACTCTCCGGAACCGATTCACCCTATACAACAAAAAGAAAACTACCAATTTGATTATAGCCACCTAGGTTATTAAGAGACAAAAATGTAAGTTAGATTGCATAGAGCTTTCAAAGGAAAAGAAATTTACAGTTCCCTAACTATCCCTACACTACGTAAAAGGGGAAACCTAGACTGAGCATGAAGTGTCAGCTGTCCCTAACTTCATTAGTACAAAAGCAACCATCCACTACAGGCACCTCCTACAAGCTTTGGGTAACTTTCCATTATCCAGCAGCCTTCATCGACTCCTTTCTCTACCTCCTGCTTCGCACAGGTCCTTGGTGTCATCTCCGTCTCCCACGAGAATTCATCCTTTCTTCATTTTCGCATTCCTTACCAGGCCTAGCAATCAACTAAGCATTAGATTCTTCCCTAAACTAACGACGTCTTGTCCACCTGCAGTGAGAACAGAAATATATGCAACATTTCACAATACAAGCAAAAGTAAAACAAAACGCTAGTCTGGAAGCGAGAAACAATATTCAGGCCTACCATCAGGCTAACTTAACATCACACAGGTTACAATACAGCCTCTCAGTGACTCTTAAAGCACCTTATAACATAATTTTCAGCATCATGAATAACCTATTCATCTTAGTTATTATCAGAATTATAATGTGGGATAATTTCACATACACTTTCAAAGGACACGTTATACTTTAGTTGTCATTTTGAGATTTAAAGTAGTCAGTTATATCTCTAATACACATGAAAAATACTGTAGAACAGAGAAATACCTTGACGTCTTGAACGTAAGCTCTTTTAGTCCTAATTTAGTCACACAGAATAAATGTGAGTGCCGACTACTCAGGACTATAATGCACAACTACAAAAGCTATTAAAAGAAAGGTAGATGCAAACATAAAGCGTAAAACTACGCTTCTCCAGGTATGAGTGTGGCTGTACACCTTCCCGGTGTACAGCTGAAGCACCTATTGGAGTGCCATAGTGGCCATATACATCGTGCATTGCACAATCTTTTAGAGATGTTTGTAATCTGACTGCTGATTGGTCATGAAATTGTCATATCACTTTGCATATCCGAGAAATGTAAGGGTACTGAGCTAGGAGTGTGGAACAAAATATAGATTTTATTATGCCTTGCAGACGGATGGACTAAAGGTATTTTAGATAAGCTTCTCCATTGCTTTACTTTCACCACGTTGTGTACAATGTTTTCCAACTTTTTTAGAAACTTAATTCTAAAAAATATTTTATGAAATTCTCTTTCCATAAAACTGTACTACACGTGATTGCCGCCCATTTCACTGTTCTTCATCACATAGAAATCGTGAAACGATTCTGGCTTCCACGTACTGCATTTATCCAAAACATAAGGCCACATTATAGCTCATCTGAGATATTAAAATATTATTTCCATTGACAGGAAATCATAGAACACAACAGTTTTTATTTATTTCTCAAAGAAGAGGTGAAAGGTTCTCTTTGCCAGATGTTTGCTGCACGTTCATCAGATGTTTGTGAATTCACAGATGTGGCTGCACCCCACCTTCCAGCATTGCGTCTGATCATTAGCCAATCAGATCTGATGTATTGGGATTTGGCATATGTGCATTTTGGAATCATTACACCGCAACCTATAATAGCAATGGAGCATGCAAGTTATTCTTAGAAATACAAATGAAAAGACACATTCCTTTCTTCCAGACCTAAATGATTTATCTGCTTGATCAGGAAATAAAAACAGCATGGGAATGCCAAAAAATACATTGAGTAAATCATGTTCATATAAGATATTCATTTGGAAATCATTTGAAATTTTGTAGGACGTCATGTGGGCATATATGATTATTGTCAACTCCCATAATTACCTTGAGAATCATGCATAATATGCTCATTGTGTGCTCTATGTACATACATTTACATTTTTTTGGGCACATTTGCCTTCCCTCTCGAAATTCCTTGCACCGTCTGCAGCTATGTCCCTGGCCTTCAGAGCCACGGCGTGTTATCACTGTGTTTGGGGTCTTTTCTTTACCCCTTTTACTTGTACATAGAGATTGTAATGTATTGCATTGTAATTGTACTTATATAGTGTATATAACCCTCAGATGAGCCATTGAAGCGCTTGATGATGAGTACAGTAGTGGTTTATTTAGTTGTTTTTGGTTAGTGAGTTTAGTCTTGTGTTCACAGAAGAAGAGGGAGCATTTTAGTTCATGTGAATGATTGGTGGGGTAAATACATCGGGTGTAGAATGCTCCCACCAGGGAATTAGATGGCAACAAGAGCGAGAGATTCAGAGGGTGTGTTAGTTTGTGACAATGACTGATGGGGCGAACAGAAAGGGTAGAGGAAGCTTCAAAGATGAATTGCAGATGAGTGAATATCAGTGTGTGACAAGGAAGTAGTTCTGGGCTATGGGTCAAGAGATGGGCAATTTACAAAAGTGAATATAGAAAAGTAATCCAGAGTGCATGCAGGTTTGTGTAGGGGTCAAATAATGAGAAGCAGTTTGGAATAGGAGTCAGATAAGGGGAGCAGGGCCAGAGGCATAGTTAGAGCCCCGAGCTTGCCACCCAGTGACGGCCGTGCCAGGTAAGAGCAGAGGGCGTTCGACAGATGACGACGAGGGAAAATACAATTTAAAAAAAAGAGAAAACGACTTACCTTGCGCTTGCCAAAATTGCTCAACTCCCGTGAAGCGCCCTCCCCTAGCTACTCCACTGAGCAGGGCATACAGATGAGGGTAGATATTCAATGGTCAGAAGTCTAACTCTTTTTTTGTTTGTGCATGAATTACGCCATGTAGTGGGAGGGCTCGCTGTATTTCTTGCAGTCTTAAAGTGGTGACAGGAGAAAGCATTTAGATGTTTTACAGTACATTTATTTTGCAAATTATAAAGGAACGTATGTAGGTAGGATTGATTGAGCTCTTGCATACGATCTTGACGAGGTTGGCTAGAGCTTCTGTTTTGTGGACAGAATAGGCTGTATTCCTGTGTGTCCCATTTTTGTTAAAGATGGCATGCCAGGTCATCCACGATGGTCAGGCTGGGAACAGCCAGCTCATAACTAATCTTCTAAATTCCGGATGGTTGTCTGTGGCTATTATTGTTCAAGGAAGAGAAATCCATAAGTTGGCAGTCAGTCTGTATGGAGTGAATGACCTTTCATGGTACACACGAGGCAATGTGGTAAAATGGGATTCATCCTGCTTCGGCTGTTTCAGCTAAAACAGCAGCATGGCACATATTTAATCGTTTTCATTTTCAATCTTAGCCCAGCTCTTCTCTGACCTCTGAGCCTTGTGAAAAACACCTTTTAAATATGTCTCTGCAAGTTAGCTTTCTTTCTGATCTCTGTCTGATGCCTTCCCACTCTTCCCCTTCCACCTCTATTAATACCACTCTTACTTTTGGCACGCGGTCTTTGATCTGAAACAATAGTAGTCAAAAGGAGCCATTTCCTGTCCTAGACAACTCCTAATTCAGGCTCTCTGGGTGTTGGCTCGAGGCAGCAGAGTTAGTTGATTCATTCTTCTGGGT
Source organism: Lissotriton helveticus (assembly GCF_964261635.1). NCBI lineage: Eukaryota > Metazoa > Chordata > Amphibia > Caudata > Salamandridae > Lissotriton > Lissotriton helveticus. The sequence continues at coordinate 1,131,020,590 of NC_136059.1, read as the reverse complement.
ACTGCACTTCATGCCTGCCCTAAGGGAGTGGAGCCCTTAGTTATCGAAGAGCTCTGGCCTTGGTTTTACACCCAGTGGCAGGTATATGCTGGGCATTTTAAAGACATTAAGGTAAATACATGGCCCAGCCCTCACAAAGCTTCAAAAAGCAACTTCTCAGGATGTGTTGGGTCATAAAGCAGCAGATCAGCCCCAATTCCACTCCCTAAATGCAAAAAAAGCTAAACTCCCAATTTCTCCTTACTGCATGGGCTTGTCACCCACCACTATACAAATTGGGTGTCTGTAAAACTGAAACACAAAGGTGGCACACATTGAAGGAGTACAATTTCAGCGAAATTAACAACAACTATATGTAAGTTAAACTTTTGACTGACTTTATTGGGGTGTTATATGTTTATGGCTTTGTACATTCTGCTTTGGAAGCATTGATAACTCAGTGATGATTTGACTTTACAGGTCCACTATGCTGGAGCTGCGGACAGTGTGGTTCAGTTCATGTTCTATCAGCCCATCATCCACCGGTGGAGGGAGACCGATTACTTCCCATGCTCAGCATCATGTGGAGGAGGTAACTAGGCCATGCACCCAAAAGCCACTGTCCTGAGTTCAATAAGCCTGTAGTTAAAGAACTACCACTTACCGTAAACATCCACTGTACAGACTTGTATTTACTGTACTCATAAACACAGATGCACTCTATGTACTGTTATTGTCTTACAAATGAGAAGTGGAAGGACTCATCTGAGAGATTCCTTTGCTCTAGAGAATACACAGTGGGGCAGGACAGTACACATCTCTGCACCAAATTACATATTTGACAGATCCTGAAATAAAAAAATATATTTGTGGAAGGTTGCGATTGATCTCACTGGCATTGCAGAATCTGATTGAGATGTAAGGAGGTCATTTTCACCTGCTTCCCAATATAGTTCCAGGTTCTAATCCCCATATAGAATGACTGTATTTGATAAGGCCAACTAACATGAGCTAGGCTAATTAATGTATCTGTTACATTGCAACTAAGAGTTGCTCAGAATGTATAAAAAGCCTTTGAAACTCACTGTATAGATTGAGAGAGTGTTGAACAATACCTTCGTAATATCGACTACAAATATATCATCTAAGTAAATATATGGTAAGTTAATGCTTCCATATATATATTTACGCACATTATATTTTGGGAGTAGATGGCAGGGATACAGTATTTTTGTAGGTCAATTTTTAAATCTCAATATTGTGACGTACAAGCACTATGACGAAATCTGGATCAGCTTCCTCTTCGCATTTGTGGATACGTGTTAAGTTCCTTGTGAGGTAGCTTTTCCTGCCTGTTACAGCAAGCATCCTGAAAGGGGAGTACTGGCTTCATATTAAAATGTTCAAGTCACAAACAAATGGTAGTCAAGCAACTTGTACAATGTAATAAAAAGTTATTTCATGCTTGAATTGTGCGTAGAGAAGATGATGAAATAAGTCGCTACATCATCCAAAATGGAAATATAAGTTGACTAGTTAAAAATGGTTTCTACTAGTTCCATATGGTTTCATTTGGGTTTGTGGCCATACAGTGAACCGGTATGACAAACATTCCCGGTGATTCCAGTTGCATTTTGAACCATTTACATTGTTATGGTTTTAGGTTGGATTTTTTTTCTAACCAGTAGCACCTACCTTGTTGTATCTAATGGACATATAAACGCAGTATCCAAAACCCATATGCTGCAATTCTATCCAGCATAAGCGACTTAAAGTGGTTATCTGGATATTCGACCAGGATCAGAAGTCAGCAGTAACATTTCAAGCTCCAAATGTATGGACTTTTGATTGATAACATGCTTCAATTTTATCAAAAAAATAAAAGTGACTGGGGAACAAATGGGATCTCTGTAACAGAATGGCATAGATATCTAAGTGATCTTCCAAAATTAAGTGTTAGATCTACAAACAAATTTGGTGCTACAAAAAATACCACAAAGGTTGTTTTAAAATCTTCATAAAATGAACAAACTTAATTTTCTGGAAAGCGGAAGGTGATGGAGATTTCCCTTCATTGCAGTTTGGTGGAAAGAAGAAAATGTTAAAGTGACATGTTTTTTAGCAGAAGCACAAAGCTGACAGCAAGGAACATTCTTTTTAATGGCACAAGCTGGTGACCACACTCTGGAAAAGGGCAGAAACTGCTTCGTAGACAGAAAGGGTATTATGATGGCTAAAGAAATAGTCAAAAAAGTTTAAGTCAATCATCAAACCTCAGTTGGAACATGAATACTCAACGTTGAAAATTTGCAACCACTTGAAAAATTATAATTTAAGGTCACGGGTCAAGAAGAGAAATTGAAATTCAGATGGAATGACTGCCTGGCGCTGGTATTTCTTGTCTCAATTTTGGTTTGACACTTTCAATCTAACATTGTATGATATTGAAACACAAACAGCATAATAACATACTTTTGGGTGGACATGAGGTGCATTACATTTGCAATTTGAAATCCGTGTTTAACACCTTCATTGACGTCATGGAAGGACAGTGTGTTACTCTGTTTATTAGTAGCATAATTTTTTTAAACTGAAACATAATATGAATTGAGGTCATTAGGTATAACACAAACAGCCTCAAAAGATATGTAGACTTTAGAAGGAGCTTGTTCTCTAGCATTATCAATGTCTCTATTCTAAATGTAATTGATAAGTCGACAAAGGAAGTTCGGATTGGTAAATCTTAAATTGAGTTAGCATTCATATACTCTGACGATCTGTATTTGTTTATTTTACACATACAGCACTTTGATGTATCTTCTTTACAAATATATAGAAAAACATGATATCTGTAAAATATGACTAGCTCTGTCATCATGTAGCCAGAACTACTACTACAATTACTATGTCTATGGTAATACTAATTCGGGAAGAAATGAGAGGTTCATGCCACAGTTCGCCAATGAAAACTTGGTGGAATTTGGCCACAGTAAAATTTTCTAAATTGGGAAAATATTTGTAAGACAGTGCTCAAATATGGATTTCTATAGTAATTACCCAATCATCAGGGTAACCCGGAATTGATACCCTTAATGGTGTGGGGACACTGCACCTGGTAATTACTATAGTACACTGTAATTCCGAATGCAGTATTACATCAGGATAACCAAATACCATGCAATAAGGGCCTTTGACATGTACCCTCTTGTTTGTACCAACATAATTTTATAAGCTAATAAAAATACCCAAAAAATCGATGGTTGCGCCTAGCACATGTCTGAGCGAGAGTAATCACTAATCTTTCAATCAGCGCAAGATTCAGATGAGGCAATCTCACAGAGATAGCTTGGTTGATCATTGGTTGTAAGTTGTAGTGCATTCTAAATTGTAAAGTTTAAATATCACTTGCATCCTTAAGAAGAACATAAAACAAGCACATGTTGTACAAGATAATGGCACCTTGCATACCTTGTTTGCATAGGACCTTGGAATGCCATTAGGAATGGATTTGGCATAGAAGGCATGTGTTAATGCCAAGTATTAAGCTGGGTGGTTTCAAATATTTTCTGTAGTGTTGCACATTAGCTCAAATACCGTGAGATCATTATTTGGCTACAAGACTTAGATTCACAGAAAAAAAGCACAACAAGTTCTGAATGTTCTTCTAATGCGCTTAATGTTCACGATAGGGTTAGAAAAGCTGCTATGTGGAGTATAACAAAATACTTTTCATTATACCCCTACTAGTATTCATCTGCTGCCACGAATGGCATAATTCAGTATGTTGAGCTGAAACTGGGGATGTCAGAAATATCTGGATTTGCTTCATGAGGTTTAGTGAAAAAGGTTTACTAGCTTCAAGACAATTAGCACACACCCAGCTACAAGAAATGCAGCAGGGAAGAGAAAGAGGGGTTAGCTATGGGGTGATGTTGCACATTTTAGTGTGTTGGTGAACAGCAAGTTTGAATACAGGGGAGCCAGTGAGTATGAGGAGCTGGAGAACAGGCAGGCGGCCAGTTCCTAGTAAAGAATAGGGCAACAGAGAGCAAAGATAAAAATATAATAGGCTACAGGCCCTGAGGGGAGGGTGAATGGCAGAGGGGATTTTGATCAGGGTGTGTGCAGATCTAGGGGTTGCAGTAGGAAGAGGTATTGCTTGAATATATAGTTATTGACTCCTCCAAGAAGTAGAGAAGTTGTGCAACCTCCTGTATCTGGACCGCGATTGGGTGCTAGATCATTAGTGCATCCTCCCTGCATGTTGTTTGGCCTTGAGCCTGTCTATAATGTCTCTGCAGGTTCTGTGCGAACCATTGCAGGTCTTCAGCTTGACGGCCAGTTAATATGCTGAACAGAAATGTACCAATTAGTAGACAATGATGCCAGTTTTACATGTGATGCGAGCCAGCAGAGCGGGCCAATTGAATTCTCTGTGAGCAGATGTGACTCTGCCATACGTCTGAAGTACTTTAATAAGCACAGTTGGAGCATGAAGGGGACTTTTCAGAAGGGTCACAGGGACACCACTAACAGACTGTTGCCTCAATCAAGGTGAGAGGGAATCAAAGTCCGAACAGCAGTCCTGAAAGCCAGTTTGGGGTGCAGCATATTAGTTGCTGCCAGGCAGCGTAGGGCACTGAAGCTGAGCTCGGTGTCTGTGTTGAATTGAGGGGCTTAGAGCTGCCAGCAAGTCAATGAGCAAAGTTTTTAAGAGTCACTGAAGAGAGCAGATTTTGCGCTTGTTGAGTGCAATTGCTGGAATGACCACAAATCTGGTCCTTGTAGGATTGAGAATAAAGCTGGTCTTTGACATCACTGTTTGAATGGTGGCACGAGGATCTTCCTTCGGTTCTGGTCGTGTGTATCCATGGGACGGTGGCCAGGGGAAGCTGGGCCAAGCAGAGTTGTTTGGTGAGTTTGTGGAATGAGAGGTGGTGGTACAGATTTGCTGGTTCTGCGTCGTCGAGAGCTTTGTCGGCATGGGTGAGGAGGATGAGATGGCATCATCTTGATGAAATGTCCATTTCCACATTGTCAGGTCATGTAATTTTTGTTTTTGAGGACGTTGCTGCTTATTGTACATTTAACTTTGGATTGGTCAAGTGAGGGTGTGCAAGGGTTTCGCTCAGTGCTTTATTGCTTAGGCAGTGACCACCTCTTGTTGGTGGTCGTGATGATGGTGGTTGTGTAGCGGGTAGCCTTATTCACTATAATTTTTGTTCATAAACCTTTTTTTATCGGGTTTCTAGCAAGGTATACATCAATCATGAAAAAACGTTAATCTTTGCATGACATTCATTATCCACATTGACATGACAAATGAATTCCAGTCCATCGAGGCCAAGCCTTATTCACTATGATGGGCTTCCTTTGCTGTGAGAAGTTCAAAAGTCCTATAATCATCAATTCTTCTTGGCACTTGAGGGCACTGTCATCCAATGGTGTGTTCGCTTAGGTGAGCTCCTGGTCATTTTAAGGAGTAAAGGACCTGATATTCAAGAATCAAAGTGTGAGTAGGGTGTGGTTGCCTGCATGTCAACTGGAAGGTATAATTGAGATCAAAAATCAACATATCAGGATCAGCTTTGGAGTTAGATGCACTAGGGATGGCAGCGGCTGATGGAGTGTGTTGGCAGGCAACCTTTTTGAATTGCCTGGGTAGTTTCCTTGTTAATTTGTATTGTTGGGTTTAGTTATCTGCAGCTGGTGGGGGTGGGGAGGGAATGGTGCAGATGGAAGGGAATGGTTGCTGTTGCCTGGTGACTTTAGCTGAGGTATCTAGGGGGGGTGGCAATCAGGTTGGTCATAGTGGAGTAAATCAAGTTCAGGCGTTTCCACATGGTGTGAGTTGTAGTGTACAGAAGATTAAAGAAGGCATCCTCATGATCTTGGTTGATGCATTGCCTGGCCACTTTAAATTGTAAAGAAATATGTTATTTGTACAGGTAGCTGAGTCTGCTCTGATGATGTCTGATATCTCAAAGCTCAATGCTGAGTTAGTCCCTTGAAATGAGTTGAAAAGAAATGGTCCAAGTTACTGACATTGTGATCTGCCAGCAAAGGACCTCACAGGAACTAAAGGATGGCTGTTCTGTAGAATGCATTACGGCAATGGAAAGCAGACAACTGGGATGTCTCTTCCTGTTGTGTTTGGCCAGTCGATGTGTTGGGTGCTACACTTTTGTGGGACAGCCCTGAGGGTATCAGTGGGATATTTTTGTCACAATAATAGAGTTTTCAGGAGACAAATATCTGCTAATGTTCTACAGTAATTGAATACATAAAAATAATATTTGCTGTTTTCTTCTCAACAACATAAGTGAAAACCGCAAAGGACGTTTGCATTGATTCTGCTGACAATGCCTAAAGCAAACTACAATTAGAATTTTTTAAGTTTGCTGAAAAAAATGTCACATCTCGTTTATGGCCGTTGAAAATATTTAGTGCTGTCAAGCTTAGTCCAAGTTTGTTTGAAGGCAGGTGTTACAGCCGGATTCTTATCAAGATTTTATCTTACCAATCTTTAAAATCCTTGGTCGACTGGACCTTTGTTTTCTGCTAAGAAGTGTAAAGGGAAGATTACCAAATTCATAACTCACGACAATTTTCTAAATGACCGAATCAATCCAATTTCAAAGGACCAATTACTACGGAGTAAAATTTAAAAGATTTATGACAAAGCCAAAAATAACTGGACATACAAGCACCTCAGCAAGAGGTTTAGAAAATAGACCGGTACTAATACAAACATAATCCTACGCAAGAGTCTCAGACGACTCAATATGAAGATCAGCGTAAGCTCCAAAGCATCAGGCAAATGATGACAGTCACTGCTTGAAGCCTTGACTGCATTTACTCAAAAAGGAAAGAAAAGGTTAATCTGTCCCTACATTAACTCTAAGGTGACATCCTTACTTAGCATCCCTCCCAGGCAAGAGAAATGGTGTCAGCAGTGAAGACTTCCTAAGAAGTACACTCACTTTCCCCAGTAAGTAGCCTAAGCTACCGAACTCGTTCTCAGATGCTCCTTCCTGCTTCCCTCTCCTCCTAGTCTGCCTCAAGTCTGCTCTAAGACTGCGCTCTGCTCTCCACCCTCGGTGTGCTGTCCCTAATACAAAATCCCCAAAACAGTAAACACGCCCAAAACACACCCCTTCAGGCAGGTACTTCCTCCCGGATTTTTCCACCAAACTCCATCTTCATCCAAAAACCGTTGTTGTGTCCTTGGGTCCCAGGCACCTTCTCCGCCAAATGTAACATCTTTGCATTCCGATTCACTCTCACCGTACTTGCTTCTACCATCCTAACTCCTAAAACAAAGGATTATTCTACGTAACGAAGCAAGTGTCCTTGCACCTGCAACAGAAACGTGTGAGAAAGCAACCTTGCACATAAACAAATCTACAATTCGAAATTCACTGAGAAAAGGATCCTTCCCAAGGAAAATACATTTCTGGGCTACAGCGTTTAGTCAAGCTAAGAAAAATACAGCTAGGCCTCTTCTGGCGTTTTTATGTTACCAAACCTTTACACGTTTAAATGCATTTCTAACATTACATCATATGAACTACATTCAAAGTCATTTTAAAAGCATTATTTCATTTCATTTCTAAAGCATTACATTTTCTCATGTTAGAACACACTATTTCATTAATAGGCAAACCTACACAGGCACTTTAATATGGCACGTTTCTCTAATACAACATTTTACACATGAAACGATAATTTCTACTTTACTTAAGGCATATTCTCGGTTAAAGCACTATATTAGTCTTTTAATTGTTATGAGCACACTTCTACATTTTGCAATACACTCGATTTAGTTCTACATTCCTAATGATCACATGTTAATACAGTCCTCTAAATATATGGGTGCTGACTACTCGGGATTATGATGCACCCCCACAAATTTCAAAATAACAGGGCGCTCTATCACAGATAACCTGAAAATGGTGCTCCCTTCAAACTATAATCTGAATATTTATACGCAAAACAATCTGTTATTCTTTTGAAGTTGCTGTGGCATTTATCTTAATTAAGGTTTCACAAATAGATAATCGTTTGGCCTTCAAATGATGGTAGTACTTAGGTAAACACCTACAAACGTGATTGAAAAAAATACATACAAATAAATTGTGTCCAACGTCGGACCCGGTTCATAAAAATATTTTGCAAAATACACAAACTTAGAGGAACATTCACTACTTAATCAAATCAGGCTCTTTTGTGCTTGCCTGCTCTTTTTTTGTTAAATTGCTCATGAAGCTTTAAAGTTCCCAGAGTCTGAGAGTATAAACAAAATGGAAGATCCTTCCACCATGATAAGTCGGCATGCACGAAGATCTGAATGTCTTTGTCTTGGAAATCACAGCCGGGTACAGCCTGTGCTGTCCCTCGCTGCGGTCTCCGATATGATGATACATTCTGCACATTGTGTCCTGTATTGTTGCTATTCACCAAACACAGCAACGACATCTTTACATGGGTATTTTGAGCAATATGGAGTCCCTTAGCATGCAGTGTGACTGCATAGTCTTTTGCATTATTTCCTTTTTTGGGACCGTCTGCTTCATGGGTTGGTCTATGCTATGACTGTATGCTCACTTTAGTTTTTTTTGTGGCACTTGCAGTTACTTGAACAATATGGCCCTACAGACAAGCTGCAAAAAGCCTCCACTCACTGTCATTTATGTTGCAGGATACCAGCTAACCTCTGCAGAGTGCTATGACCTGAGAAGCGGCCGGGTGGTGGCCGATCAATACTGTCATTACTACCCTGAAAACGTGAAACCCAAACCAAAGCTCCAGGAGTGCAACATGGACCCATGTCTTGCCAGGTTAGCCGTCTTTGTCATTGGCAGTAGTCATACTTCGCATACATGAAACATGTGTCACATGAAAAGCCTTTAAATGAGTGTTAAGCCTTAGCCCTTCAGCGATTAACTTTTTATTTGCTGTTTCTTAATTGATATGTTAAGTCATCTGCATTTGTGTAGCACACCTCTTCCATTTCTATGGCCCCATAGTGCTTTTGGAATCTGGATGCATTTTCATATGTTCTGAGATATTCATGAACTGGCTGGGCTTTAATAGAAAATCTAGGTTTGTCCAATGTGTTGTTAAAAGTTGGCTTTCACACGTCAATGTGAAGAATAAATCGTGGGCTGAGCAGTTGAATGTGCATGCAAACGAGCTTTGACTTTTACTACATTACACTCGGGTAAATGGTTGTCAAATATCTACCTGAGCATTTGAAAAAGGTGGCATGGTTAGGATGAAATGGAGCTATTAAGCCAACTTATCCTCCTATGAATGGCATTGTCTCATCAGGCATATAGGGAATATATCAAAAGATATTATGCAAATTCACAAAGGCGTGGAAGAGTATATATGTAAAATTACTTCCATGTGAATAAATCCCTTAGTACTGTGAGGAGACCCCAACTTAGATTGTTGGGTATCACAGAAAAGATATATAGAAGCATTTACATAGATATCTGCTTCAGGGCACCTCAGTTTACTTAGACTTCTCTAATTTATTAGGGACATTTCTAAAGCATCCACCCAGGGCAATACAAAATGTGAGGGCTGTTCAAAAACAGGTGTGCCCTTGGAAGCATGACTAAGAAACCTTTCAAATTGGTTTAGTGTGGTGTCCAAATACATGTGTACTAGAATGCCATTCTTGCCACTTTCTTAAGAAGAGACTTTCTTGACAGAGATAATCACCAAAATCAGCTTGCAACACAATGCATAACATTTCATGTATGACATATGTCCATCATCCATTGACCGGGTAGACTAGACTTGTACTCCAAACAATTCTCATTTGCCGACATTGTGTGTTCCCAACTGAATGCATCCCTTTTTTCTATACCTTTGCTTGCAGCTCAGTATATGAATGAGTAGCAGTTTCAAAATAACTTCACTGCGGGCTGTATATCAGTGGGTGGGAGATATTTGGTGAAGAGGGACTTCAAAGGACATGTGTAAGCAACTTCACATTTCCATTGTGACCAAGGATAATGTACAGCTGTATAATGTAGCCAATGGATCATCTAGGATTATTATTATTATTATTATTAAATTAGTTTTGTAACACGCGCAACTACCCAAAAAGGGTTTCCCGGCGCCTAGCACACAAATTGCTAGAAAAGAGCAGTCAAGAACCATTTGTTACTAAAAAAGCCAGGTTTTAAGATTTCTTCAAAAACTGAGATAGGACGGGTCATTCTTCGGGGACACCGGAAGAGAATTCCAGATTTTAGGGCCAAGACAAGAAAAGGAACGGCCTCCCATTCTTACAAGTTTAAATCTGAGAATCACGAACTCTCCATGGGCTGTAGAGCGCAGGGGACGAGAAGGAATGTAAGGATGGATGAGCTCTTGCAGATACGCTGGTGCCACCCCTTGTATGATTTTAAAGATGTAACACAGGGTTTTAAATGTAATTATTTGATCAATTCGAAGCCAGTGAAGGTCACGTAAATACGGCGAGATGGAAGCATGTCTAGGAACTTGACAAAGAAGCCGTACTGCAGAGTTCTGGACAACCTGTAGCTTTCTCAATACCGTTTGGCAGCTACCGAGATAGAGAACATTGCCGTAATCGAGGCGAGTGGTGGTGAGTGCCTGGACTACCATGCGTTGGGTTGAGGCAGGAAGCATCCAAATGATCTTACGAAGCCACCTCAAGATCGTGAAACAGATGGCAGCAACACTCGCCACCTGTTGTCTCATAGAGAGACTATCATCAATAATGATGCCCAGATTACGGACATGGGTGACAGGTAGGGGAAAAGAACGCATTTCCTGAGGCCAGTGGTGAGGGCTCCATAGGTCCTTGTGCTTGCTCAGGATGAGGACCTCAGTCTTATCCCCATTTAACTTCAAAAAGTTAAGGCGCATCCACTCTGTTACTTGCCGTAGGCCGTACTGAAGTGCAGATGTCGTAGCGTCTTTAGTGGTGGACAGCGAAAAGGCAATCTGCGTATCATCCGCATACGAATATAGGGAAAGACCCGCCTCTTCCACAATCTCTGCCAGAGGTCTGACATTTTCCCTGAAATCTACCCCTGAGGCGAAAAGCCGGGGGCCACGCAGCTTAACTCTGAGAGCGCCTAAATGATTTTAAAAGTTGTAAATATTTTAATGGTGTGTTTTAGCCGTACTTGCATGCACGTTGGGCGAGATTAGCATCGCGCCAACGACCTGAGGCACTTTCTTGCATCCTCGGTGCAGCCGATCTAGGGACTGCCACCGGAAATACACATCCCTCAGACACCATCTTGAGGGGAGGAAACGGACGCGCTCCAGTTGTTGGACGCTCTGCGCCCTCCTCAAACTTCCCCACTAACATGCATAAAGGTAATCAGTCATCTCGGCCGCGCAGCGGACGGGCACAGCGGGCGCGCCAAAGGCAAGCCCGTCTGCGCCCGTCCACGACCATACGCGGCCCGGGGCCCGTCCCCCTGGTCAGAACACCATAGACTGGAGTGGGATGGTAACCTATACGAGGCAGGCGCTACTACATCTGCGCAAGATGCCTCTGCCGGAATGTTTACACACGCTGTACGTGGAGCAATGGCTTTCTAAGTGTGAGAGTTGTGGCTACACAATCCACAGAGACCGAGAGACGGGTATGGAAGGTAATGAACTCTCTGCCTTGCTATTGAACTGTCGATCATTGAAATGTCATAGCATGAACATTTATGACATGCTGATGGATGACAACCCGGACCTGGTTTTCTTGACAGAAACCTGGCTGGATGAGCAATCCCTCCCTGACATTAGAGAGGCCCTCCCCTCCGGTTATAACATTCTCCAAATTAATAGAGGGATCCAGAGGGGGGGGGATAGCTATTGTCCATAAAACCGAGCTGCCATGTTCACTTGAACCGGCTACCATTAATAACTGTGAAGCTGGGCTATTTTCCATTTCGGCTGGCCCGAACTGTACCATTAAGGGTTACCTTATCTATCGCCCTCCTGGTATGGCTACCACGTTCATTGAGAGTCTCCTGGAGGCCATAACGCAATCTGCTTTACGCCATAATAAGTTCATGATTGTAGGAGACCTCAACGTGCATTTGGATGATGTCAACTGCCGAGAGGCTGTGTCCCTGGTCAATTCCCTTAGAGCTCTGATGTTTGTTTTGGCTGATAATAGAGCCACTCATCAAGCGGGGCATTTGCTGGACCCAATTTTTGTAAATTGGGAAGATATAAGAGTATCTGCCCCGATTAAGATCCTGTGGTCGGATCACTATTTGATCCCTCTTAAAATTGGAAGACTGCCCAAAAGGGTGCCTTTGCAGAAACCCCCCGCCATCAGGCGCAGGGACTGGAGGAAATTCAGTCACGATGTTTTCAGTCAAACCCTAGGACAGGACCCCCCTAAGCTCAGTGACAATTTGGTTGAGGTATGCAGGAGGTATGATGATTGGGTTGGGAGTGCACTGGATAAAGTTGCCCCCTGGACTCAAAAAGCTATGGCACGGAGCACGAAATCCGCTCCGTGGTTTACTGCCGAGTTGCGTGACGCTAAAACTAAATGTAAGACTTTGGAGCGTAGATGGAGAGTGGAATATGCCCCCTCACTACGTGAAGTCTATAAGAGTGAATTAAGGTCATATCACAGTCAGATTAGGAAATCGAAAAGAGATTACTATCACAAAAGGATTGACTGTTCAGAGAATACATCTAAAGAGCTTTTTATGATTTTGAAGGAACTATCCGCCCCTCCAGTGAGTTCAGGGGAAGTCCCCCCCTCGATAAAGTCATGCAATGAGATTGCGGACTTCTTTGTAGGGAAGGTAGAAAAGATCTATGCATCTTTTCAGATAAACTCAGAACCCACAAGTTCGCCAGATTCCAGCTGTGAGAAACAGGCAATGAAAAAACTTAGGGAGTTTGTGGTCCCCCGAGCAGAGGAGCTAACTAATATTCTATTGGATATTCACTCTGGCTCCCCCTTGGATGCGGTCCCTGCGAGGATTCTTCGCAATCATCTTACCCAGGTAGCGGAGCACATAGGTAACATGGCCTCACTCTCCTTCCATGAATGTCTGGTTCCGGACAGCTGGAAACTGGCCCAAGTTGTCCCGATAAAAAAGAAAGCCCACATTAGCATGACACAACTGGACAACCTAAGACCAATCTCCCTCCTTCCCTATTGTGCGAAGGTAGTAGTGAAATTGGTTAACCGACAGCTGGTGAGCTTTGTGGAGGAAAATAAGCTCCTCCACTCGTCTCAGTCGGGATTCAGGGCCAAACATTCGACGGAGACCGCCCTTCTTCTATCCACGGAATTGTTGCGGAGTAGGGCTGATGAGGGTCACACGGCCGCACTGGTCCTATTGGACTTAAGTGCGGCGTTCGACACCGTATCACACTCCGTATTACTTGGCCGTCTAAGTGAGAAGGGAATAACTGGTCCTGCTCATGAGTGGTTGGTCTCCTTCCTCATGAACAGGAGATTTCAAGTGCACTGCCCTCCATGTAAATCCAGTATAAGATGTCTTAGACAAGGGGTTCCACAGGGCTCGATTCTGAGCCCCACGTTATTTAATCTGTACATGGAACCCCTTGCCAAACTGGTGGAGTCATATGGTGTTGATATTGTCTCATATGCAGACGATACACAACTGGTGATCAATCTGTCTCGTGATCCAGTTGTGGATGCTGAGAAATTCTCGACCTGCTTGGTGGCACTTGATAGGTGGATGAAGCAGAACTACCTCCGCCTCAATGGTAATAAGACTGAAGTTCTTATCGTTGGTCCCTGTCCATCCATCTGGACTTCCGCCTGGTGGCCCGTAGAACTGGGCTCTGTCCCTGCCCCGGTGGACACAGTCAAAAACCTTGGCATACTTCTGGATTCTAATCTAGCCTACACTAATCATGTTGATAATGTTGCCGGCAAATGCTATGGCATTTTGAAGGTCTTGAGGAAAATCCTTGACCTACTGCCTCCTAACACCAGAAAAACTATGGTTCATGCCTTAGTCACCTCCCACTTGGATTATGGGAATTCCCTCCTATGTGGACTCAGTAAAAAAGGCCTAATGCAGTTGCAACGCGTCCAGAACGCAGCTGCTAGGCTTGTCCTGAACCTCCCTAGGAGGGCCTCTGGGAAACATGCATTGCGTTGCCTGCATTGGCTTCCAATTAAGGAACGCATTAAATTTAAAACTATGTGCATCACCCATCGCATAGCTCACAAAAAGGCACCTTCATATCTCCAGGATTTGCTTCCTATCTATCGTCCTTCGCGCCTTCTCAGGTCGATGGGCAGCATGCTATTAGTGGTTCCTCGGATCCACAGAGCAAGGATGGGAGGACGGTCCTTTAGACTTCTGGCCAGTAAAGACTGGAATGACCTGCCCATCGAATGGAGGATGGAACCGTCTGAAGCGAGGTTCAGACAGAGGCTGAAAACCTTTCTCTTCCCCAAGGCTAATTAGTTTAGTTTTTCCTCCCGGGCCTAGTGCTCCTCCTCTCTGAGCTAGGCTGATATGATGATTATTGGGATTTTCAGCGCGGGGACGCACTGTTCTTTGTGCAACCATGCGCTTAACAAATGTTATTATTATTATTATTATTAAGTTGAAGAGCAGGGGGCTTAAAATGGATCCCTGTGGGACTCCATATGCTGATACGCAGATCTTAGATGATGCCTTAGCAGAAAAGACTTGAAAAGTGCGACCATCAAGGAATGAAGCAAACCAGGATAGGGCAGTGCCGTCCAGCCCAAGAGACCTAAGGGTGTTGAGCAAGAAGTTATGCGACACAGTGTCGAATGCAGCGCTCAAATCTAATAGAATGAGCGCCGCAGTTTCCCCTTGATCTAAATGCTGGCGCAGTTTCTCAGTGACCCCAAGCAGAGCGGTTTCAGTTGAAAAGTTGGCTCTGAACCCGGATTGTGAATAATGAAGAAAGCCAACTTTGTCTATGTGTTGTGTCAGTTGAGTATTGATATGTTTCTCCAAAATCTTGGAGAAACCCGGAAGCAGAGATATAGGTCTAAAGTTAGATAGTACAGAAGGATCTGCTCTAGCCTTTTTCAACAAAGGGATGACCATGGCTCGCTTCCACTCGGGGGATACCAAGGCCTCCCGCATAGAGGCGTTAAGAAGATCTATAAGGACGCCTTTAGATGTGGCAGAGAGCTGACAAAGGATGTTAATAGGCAAAGGATCAAGAGGAGACCCAGATTTAATACTGTTTAAACAATTTTGGAAAGACGTCTCTTCAAATGGGTGCCAGGAAACAATCTTGGCTATCTGGTCACAATTACTGTGATATGTAGGGTCAAATGCAGAAGCCGTACTACACAAGGAAGGGGAAGGAGCAGAGAGTGACTTGTAAATGAGTACGACCTTCTGGATAAAGAAGTCAGCAATGTTGTTACATTGATTTTCATCAAGGACAGGAGGGGGAGGGATGGTATTAGAGCCAGCTAACTTCTTCACTACCGAAAATAGAGCCCGAGGACGATTGGATGACTTAGTTATTGTGTTAGCAACATAAAGAATACGTGCCTCTTTACACGCCGAATGATAACTTTTAAGAGCAGCTTTGTAAGAATCTTTACAAGTTAAAGAATACGATCTCCTCCATCTTCTTTCTAGTGCTTTACATTTAGACTTAATAACTTTTAGATCGTTTGTAAACCATGGGGCTTGGGGGTAATCAGTAAAGCTGCGTTTGGGTACAGGGGGCAGACAGATGTCAATGGCATTGGTTAGCCAGTTTGAGACAGCAGTATTTAATGAAAGCAAAGGTAAAGTGACATCAGGTATGCTAGTAGACAGAATAGTGTTAAAAGACTCCATATTCAACTTGCCCCAAGTCTGAGACTACCTGAGCTAGTAGGAGGGGCCACTACCCTCGATGTAGAAGGCTGCAGGTTGAATGGAATTATAAAATGGTCAGACCAATCTAACTGGAGCGCAGGAGCACTACAGTCATAGCACAGATTAGACAAAATTGGATCCAGAAGGTGTCCCGCCTTATGAGTAGGGCCCTGATTGCATAACCGTAAGCTTAGAGCCTCCAGATCAGATAAAAAAAGTGTGTCAGATGTTATTCTGATTATCTTCTAGGTGAAGGTTCAGATCACCTAGGATTGTGCAATTCGCTGCCTTTAAAATAAAAGGAGCGATAAGGTCAGGGAAAGTGGAGGCCCAGGGGCCGGGTTTCCCCGGAGGGCGATAATTTAAAATGCCAGACAAGGTCAAGTGAGGGGATACCAAGAGTTTAAACAAAGCCGCATCAGACTCTGTGATGGAAATAGCTTCAAATTTACAAAAATGAGTAGATTTATAAATTATAGCTATCCCCCCAACTTTGCCTGTATCATGATCTTTCCTAGCGATGACATAGCCAGGAGGAAGAGCAGTGGCAATGTCGGGGCATGAACTGGCATGAAGCCATGTTTCGGTCAGAAAGAGTGCATTTGGATATTCAGTACTAAGAAGGTAAAAAAGATGCTGCTTATTTTTGGCCAGAGAACGACAGTTAAGTCTTAAACAATACAAATTCTGGCGACATGCCATTGTGGCAGAGGTGGTGCTGTGACAGACCGGAAGGCCAGTTCTGAAAATGGTGTTTATAAGACGCATAGGACACAATGTAAAATTGCATTGAATGCAAGTAAAGCCGCGATAAGGAGGAGTACATACAGCGCATTTAGGAGAAATATATTTACTAAGTCTGTGAAGTTGCGCAGCTGAGTATGTAATTCTCTTACTTACAGTGATCGCATTTTGACCATAATTTCTGGCCGCTGAGCGCGTCAGGGCGCGGACGGGCGCACACGGGATTGCCTCTGGCACGCCTCCAGCACGCCATCGGCACGCCTGCTGCGCGTGTGCGCTGCGCGCTGGCATCTGTCCACTACAATAAAGTCAAGGACCATAGAGTGCGGCTAGAATGTCGCTCGAAATTATACCAGCGAGAGGTGTCTGTGCGGCTAGAGAGGCTGAAAGTCAGGGGCGGCCATACCATAGAGTATGGGATCATGCAGAGCCAGGCAAACACTTAAAACAGTGACAAATTTAAAAACGATTTTAAAGCAAGAGCATTCCAAATTAAATACAACAAAAAAGTATATATAGAACTAAGTTCTATGTGAATTAAAATTTTAGTGTGCAAGTATGTGAAAATGAAGGTCTTTTTAAAAGAGAGAGAGCACAAAACTACAATTAAAATTTGCTTTTGACAAGCATTAAGTGAGAAAAATGTAACTGACACTCACCGGCTGCGCGCTTGCATCTGTCCACTAAAATAGAATCAAGTACCATAGAGTGCGACTAGAATGCCGCTCAAAATGATACCAGCGAAAGGTGTCTGTGCGGCTAGAGAGGCTGTAAGTCAGGGGGCGGCCATACCATAGAGTATGGGATCATGCAGAGCCAGGCAAACAGTCAAAAACGCACAAAGGCAGTGAGGGAAAACAATTATAACCGCACTTGCTTTTATATCACTCCTAATTAATTTGTACTGCAGTCTGGCTCGTGCCCTCCTTTGTAAGTCCACTGCCCCGGAACTTAAGTTAAGAATATACACAAAAATTGCACAAAGAGGCACGAAGAAATGGCATGCAATATTCACAACAAAAAGACACAGATTAATGTGAGAAACTTGACTTCTTGAAAAAATCTTCTTTTATTCTTTGTTCACACAGCCAACGCGTTTCACCCCAGCGGGCTTCATCAGGGCTAATTGTGGGAGAATCAAAAAGCCACGTGCTGGCAAGTTGATGGAGCGTAATCAACACTTTCTCCTTCTCAAAAGATCCCTCTTAGTCTTGTATAATCTCTCAGGTGGTCCGTCGTATCGGATCCCATGTGTGTGTATCACAAAATTCCAAGCAGGTAATAAGGAGAAAACAGAACTCGAACATCAGCGAGTTCAGAATTCACTGTAGGCTTCGCTCCGAGCAGCCATCCGGGATGTGATAATCTCTTCAAGCAACGAAATACGCCGAGCGTGTCTTTTTGTTGTGCATATTGCATGCCATTTCTTTGTGCCTCTTTGTGCAATTTTTGTGTAGAGCCAGGCAAACAACTACCACAGGTACAAATTTTAAAACGATTTTAAAGCAAGAGCATGCCAAATGAAATACAACAAAAAAGTAGATATAGAACTAAGTTCTATGTGAATTAAAATTTTAGTGTGCAAGTATGCGAAAATGAAGTTCTTTTTAAAAGAGAGAGAACACAAAACTACAATTAAATTGACAAGCATTTAGTGAGCAAAATGTAACGACACTCATGTCAGTTACAAATGTGTTTGCATTTTCTGGTGAGTTGGCTGGTGTGTACTTAGAGCCATAGCTTTAGTAAGTGAGGTATCAGTGTGTCCTACACATGCTGATGAAACTAGACAATGGGACAATCACCTTTTCCTGCTCTGTCATATTTATTGTTCCTTGTGCTAGCTTTTTCCTACAGAAGCCCTGTAACCTACTAAGGTACTGAGCATCTTGTATCAGATCAGAGCAAAATCAATGCTTAATAGAAGAAATAAAAGTGAAAAGCAAACATTAAATTCATACGGGTATTATGATGTAATACATGTTTGATAAGTAAAATACGTATGAAAGTATAGTTTGTCAGTAGAAATTAACATCTGTCCATGCTCCATAGAGAACAGTGTCACTCTTGGTACCCATGCAGCATTCCACACTTCTCATAGTAGGTTTACTCCATAATTTATAATTCCCTTGCTCTCTTTTTTCATAATGATATCATGTATAATTTGGTGACAATTTTGTTATTACACGGGGGTTTGAAATTGACCGATTGTTTCCAGGGACCTCTTTTTAATTCAAGAAACAGATAAACCTTTTCACAGTATCAAGTTTTAAATATAATTGTGAAGAAAATATTAACTCCAGAATATCAATTACCACTACATCCTGAAAATAAGGATATATAGGTAAGTATAGATTAACTAATCTTATCTTCACACATATGTACTTTGATGATACATATATATACTTTGATGGTGATTGTGGGTGGGAATATCGATGAAATAGAATATCATTACAACAATATCGAGGGACAAAATATCCAAAGGTTAGTGCACGGGGGGTAAGGATTTACTATTCTTAATTCCACATCTATGTACCTTGAAGCTATATATCACCAAGGTTTGTATATATAGAGTTAGACTAAGAAAAAGTATAGAAACTTACCTTTCAATGTTTTGTCCCTCGATATTATAACCATGTTCTATCCCGTTCATATTCGAGGATCGATATTCCGAGCCTACACTCTTGAAGATATATAGATGTGAAGCTAACAAAAATAAACCTACACTGATCAGTATATACTTACCTTCATGACACAGTAGTAGTTACAATTCTGAAAGAAATATTTTCCTTCACGATATGGTAGTAAGTGGAATCAACATTTTCATAACAATATATTTTGTCACCCGATATTGTGACATTGACCCTTTATGATATACTGTCTCAGCTGCTGTTTCAAAGACTTTCCCATTAGCTGGAGTGGTGTGTATACTGGGAGTCTTGAGGCTTCTCACTAGCCTGTGTAGTTGTATTCAGACAAAAGCAGTACCTGTTTGAAACCTATATTGCATTTTTGTTTAATTAACTGATTTTACAAATCTATCATGTACAAAATTAACTTTTCCCATTTTTTAAAATCCATTAATTGACCTCCTTGAGGCACCCGACTCTTTGAAACAGGTCGCAGATACCGCAGACCTACTTTTTAATGTTTACTCATTGGGATATGCACTATTTTAAACATGTGAAAGTCTCTATCCTTTTTATAAGTATGTGATGTTGGAATATCTGTTTGAACCAACTTCCTTTACATTTCAAAGAAGACCCTTTTTTGTTCAGAGACTGAGTTCCTTTCCTCTTCCAAGTTTCTCAGTTTAGGGGCAGAGAGGTTGCAATAAATGGGCTGGTCTACAGTTAGACATGAACCCTGAGGAGGTTAGAAACATATACCATGGGCGTAATCAGATAGGCAGTAGCTGTTTCCTATTTCAGTTTTCTTGACTCAAAGTCAGGGCAGTAGATTCCAGGTGGGATGTCCCTTTTAGAACTATACTCTCATGCCTGCTGTTCATGAAGTAGAATGGCCTCTTCTCTTACCTTGCCATGTATCCTGGTCTAAACGGAATGGTGAATTGCTGTTTATTTCTCATGAGGTTTAGGAAATTCACCATTGCCCTATTTCATTTCTGTGTCCAGATGCAGATAAAGCCAACCATGTTGTCTCCTTAGATTTTACATTGGATCCTTTAGTGTCATTATAGCTGTGCAGCAGTGGACCTTATCTTAAAAGGCAGGCACAGGCGGCTAGTACTCAAATCCATTTTACCACAACTTACAGAATTTACGGTTAGTGAGACTTAGTGAGACTCAATCACAGCAGAGATTCCAAAAACTGAGTGGTTTAAAAGCAAAAGATCTCGGGGAGCTAAACAGGACAGAGCTCCATTCTTCATAGTGACATTCCTCTAAGTCATGGCTGACTAATTTGGTTATGTTAAAGATGTCCCTTAAGGATCTTTTGAAGATGACATTTTCCTGACCAAACATCTCTTTTTAGAGTAGGTTTTTAAACCCCAACCAAAAAGTCCCATAAAAAGCAAGAATAATGAACAAATATTTTAAACTTCTGTCCCAAAACAACTCTTTTTCTTGGAGTGACAGCCACCAGACGTTTGCTTGGTCCTTGAAGAAAATGTTTTGAGTGTAGTTGCAACAAGTGTTTCAAACAAGTGGAGTGTTTATCCCTCTGCCAGTAACTCAGTATCTCGCATTTTGAGTCTGTGATGCTTTTGTGGAAAACTAAAAGGTGATGGGTTGAATGCTTCAATTTATTGTTAGCCAATGGGAATGACACACTCCGGTGCCTTGTGTTTTATGCCCACTGTTCCATTACAGAACCATGTAAATCAGGCTCCGTCCTGCTCCAATAGGAGCAGTGTAGTCTGAACTCCCACTCTAGGTATCCAATGAATGAAAAGCGAGCAAGCCTAGACCGATTTCAGGCTTTTTGGGCATCATCAGTGATGTCCCACTTGATTCTCAATGCATAGTGAGCACAGGACCCATGCCTGGCCAAGCCTTTGGCACTGAGGGAAAAAAGTAATGGGTTGAAAGCTTGAACTAATCTCATGCACTGGTTAAAACTCAGAACCAAATTCCAGTATATTGTTTTTTTGCCCATACACACACCTTGCTTAATTGGTACCAAGTTTTGCGCAGAGGGCCTTTTTGAGATTCCCTTGCAGATCACCATGATGAATTTATCCGCTATTTGTGCAGCCCACCTTACCCAACCTTATCATCTGCATATAATAAGGCTACCGGGTACCTCATTGTGATAAAGTACTGTGTCCCAGCCCTGAACCAGTGTATTCTTTTCATTGTGGTCTTTATTCTTCCAGCAGTGAAAGGAAGTGGACTGATCTTCCAGATTGTAAGGATTTGTAAAAGGAAAGTAATCAGTGCTGGTAACTGACCAATGAAACATCTTCTCATTAAAGACACCAACAGCAGGCCCTAGGCACAGTATTACGCTCCTCCAGCAGCTTCACTTACCGTCGCAGGTCTCCAAGGTCTTCTAGCCTCTTCTTATAGGAATCCATCATGGCCGCCAGCCTGGCCTCCATCATGGCCACCAGCATGGCTCTACGGAGGGATGGAAAGCAATGATCCTCTAAACTAGAATGTTGTGTAGTAGAAAATGGCGCGGGGAACTCAGTTAATGACGTATATGGGGATGAGGAAATAAAACGAATGACTAGTTACGCAGGCCTCTCGTGAACTGCCGGGGAGGGCGGTCTGCCATGAATTGCATGGCTGGAGGGCTCCTCACAGGTGTTGTTGCCACTGTCCATCACAGGATATATATGCATCCGCGAAAGAATTAAACTTCTACCTGCTGAGCTGTAACTCAGGTCATCCCAGAAAAAGATGTTTGCGGTGTGTGGCTTTAAGAATCAAACGCCCAGCTGGTCGGTGGTGGCCATTTTAGTTGCTTGGCACATTTCCCTTTTTTATCTGACCAAGCACAAACAGTTTGCTGGCATGTAGCCGTGAATGGAACACTTCGACGCTATCTCTCGTCAGACCCACTTGTTTGCGCCAATCCTCGCGTGTTAATTTTAATGCAGGCTCTTAGCCTATCGTTAAACGGCAGAGGTCGCTCCAGTGTGGCCTCGGGCAGAGTGGACATGTTAACACGTCGGAGTAACGGAAGCGCCCGGGAAAAAATGGAGCCCGAAGGTTAATACGAGCAGCACCGGCCCGAGCCAGAAGTTTCCGTTTGTCTGCAGAGACAAGGGAGGGAGGTTCCCGAGGCACTGAGCGTCCAAACATGCTCATTAAAATGAAGTGCTTGAGTGAAAGTCGGGCATTATAGGGACGTAACCTTAAAAACCCGAGACGCAGTGATTGACTTTGACAGAGGACTTGTTTTAACCTTATGCGTCAGGCCTTGTTAGTCTGTGCTTGTCTGGTCTGCTAGTTTGGGAAGGAAAAGCCCATTTCCAAACCACGCAGAAACTGTCTATAATTGTGCACTTCATTACAAAAAAATAATGTCTGCCAAGCGTGACTCTGTAACCAGGTCTAACATCGTTTTTCACATATTTCTACTTGAATAGCTCAAAGAAAAGTGTGTTCCAGTCATGGGTTATAATCAGGGCCGCTGCAATTATGCATCTGGGGAGGACCACAATATATAGTAGGGTTGATTAAATTATGTGACATCAAAACGCAAATCGTGCTGCATAAAGCTGTACATTTTTTATAGTGTTACTTCATTTTTTCCATCTGTACTCATGTTGACATCCAGATTAACACCCAAACACAGCAATTAGCAATTTTAAAGTGACTACTCAATGTGAAGGGCTTTGTCATTGCCCCTCAGCATGTGTTGCAGACTTTTTTTGTAACTTTTAACCTGTTTGAGCTAGAAACAATGTTTTTGTTAAAGTCTGCATATTATTCAGCAGATGATGGGTTATGTGGTAAATGAGGCTAATCTATAATTATACTGAAAACTACGTGGCTGTAGAATCACATAATTCCAGTTGTCCTGGTTACATGCCATAGAATGGTAGCTCTTTTATGTTAACTTCTCTCTGTAAACCGGATAACCTGCCCACTTGTGTGAGTCTTGGAACACTTTCACCAAGTGAAACCATAAAGGAGGCAGCGTATGCGAATGTCTTCTCAAGCAGAATATTCAGGCCATGTGCAAGGAGCAGCTATGAAGTGCATCATCTCCTTGTGTTTGCTTTGTTCGTCCTGAATTGGCAGGGTATGCCCAGACGTGGGTCCCTTACTCACTTTACCACTGGATTAAAGCTAGACTGGCTAATTATGTTAATTATGTTATGTTAAGGCCGTACTTTTAGAGCGCACGGCTGCCCAAAAGGGCGTCCCGGCGCTTTGGCAAAGAGACCAGACACCTAAAAACACAAAAGGCAGCAGCACTACAGTCTTAATCATTACGCGGAAAAGAGCAAGGTCTTCAGCTCTTTCCTAAAAGCCAGGAGACTCGTAGCTTTACGCAGGGAGAGAGGAAGCTCGTTCCAACATCGAGCGACCACAAATTGAAAGGATCGTTCTCCCATCCGGACACGCTTGGCCGGGGGCACCTCCAGTTTAGCCAAATCGGCAGATCGTAACATCCTTCGCGGCACATAGAAGACAGTCCGCTTCCTAATATAATTAGGGCCGATAGAATGAAGGGCTTTAAAGGCCAGCGTGAGAATTTTAAATCGGATTCTTTTAGAGATAGGCAGCCAATGCAACTTATTCAAAAGCAGTTGGGCGCTGGCTCTCCTCGGCAAGCCGAAAATAGCTCTGGCCGCCGAATTTTGAACAATTTGCAATCTGGCCAGGAGATACTTAGGCAGACCCGCAAAAAGCGCATTAGCGTAATCTAGCCTAGATCCCACTAACGCCTGAACTACTGTCTTCCGATATTGAAGGGACAGCAGAGGAAGAAACTTCCTTAGCATCTTGAGGATGCCAAAACATTTCCCAGATATCCCCATAATGTGTGGGCTAAAGGAGAGAGCATCATCAAGCATCACTCCCAGATTTTTCACTTGGGAAGATGATTTCTCCGGGGGGAACATGTCCTGGGGCCACCAGGACTTCCAGGCCGGGTCAGGGGCACAGCCGAAGAAAAGCAGCTCAGACTTATCCGAGTTGCACTTCAGGCTGTGCCGCTGAAACCACGCAAAAACTGCGCTCAAACAGCCCTTAATCCTGTCACCGTCAAAAGCCTCACCTTTGCTGCAAGTGAACAAAAGCTGGGTGTCATCAGCGTATGAGATGACCTGGGCTCCATAGGCCTCCGCTACAACCGCCAGAGGAGCCATATAGATATTAAATATGGTGGGGCTCAGAATGGACCCTTGAGGAACCCCGACCTCTAGCGATTGCATTTCGGCGGAGAAGGGAGGAGCCCAGATCACCTGCCGGCGGTCCGATAGGAAAGAATGGAACCACTCCAACACCGTCCCCCGCAAGCCGATCTCCCTGAGTCTTAAAAGGAGACCAGCATGAGGGACGGTGTCAAAGGCCGCCGACAAGTCCAAGAGGACTAACATAGCCTTACCCCCAAGATCAAGCGTCTCCCTGATGGCGTCGGTCACCTCCACGAGGGCCGTTTCCGTGCTATAATTCGCACGGAAACCAGATTGAGAGGCATGGAGAATGTTATTCTTCTCAATAAAGGTGGTAAGTGTGAGTTGAACATGCTTCTCAACCACCTTCGCCAGAGCAGGGAGGAGGGAGATCGGTCTATAGTTAGCCAACTGCAGCGGATCTAACTGAGGCTTTTTGATCAGCGGCAGAATAAGTGCATGTTTCCAATCACGAGGCACCACTCCGGAACTCAAGGATAAATTGAGCAGGGGGTTCAGCAAGTTGTTGAGTGCCGGAGCCACCCTGCCCAAACACCTTGCTGGACAAGCGTCCAGAGGTGAACCGGATTGAAGCCGGGACAAGAGCTCCAGGGAAGTTGCACAGGACAGCAGTGGGAAAACCGATAATATGGGCTCACCTTCTGTTTCTAAAGATGGTACCTGTCCGTTATGGACGAAAACATCAGCTGCCCCAGGAGAGTCCATAAGGGGAAAGGAATCCTGAATAGTTTTGATCTTTGTGACAAAAAAGTCAGCAAGCTGTCGAATCCACCCTTCCGTGTGAGAGTGTGGGACAGCTCCTACAGCAGGATCTACAAACTCCTTGACAATTCTAAAGAGTTCCCTACCCATATTGTCTGCCCGATCTATCCTACGCTCGAGATATTCCTTTTTGGCTTCCGCAATGTTTTTATGGTAAAGTTTTATGGCATCACGATATTTAGATTTCTCCATTGGATCGTATTTGCGACGCCAAAGACGTTCCGCCTTTTTACAATCTTGGCGCATAGTACGTAGTGTGGCCGTAAACCAAGGAGCAGAAACGTGGCAGAAAGTAGCTCTCGCTGGCTTCACAGGGGCCAGCTCCACGAATCTAGTTCGCAGCCATTCCTGAACCAAAATCAGATCGGTATCTAAGATCCCTGTCAATTTACAAGGGTATTGGCAGAGAGCAGCGGATAGCATATCTGCTGTCACTAAGTGAAAAGCTCTGGATTGGTGAGGCACCTCCTTCTGTGTTCTTTGCCTAGGCCTAATCTCATATGACATAACAAACTTTATTAAAAAATGGTCAGACCAAAGGACTGGAAGCGGCGGGAATACTTCAATCGGCGCCGTAGAGAAAAGTAAGTCTAATGTATGTCCTTTGACATGAGTGGGGCTATCAATAAAAGCTTTAAGCCCCAACATTGCAGTTGTATCCCGCAGTTTTTCCGCATTAGCGTCAGATGAAGAGTCCAAATGTAGGTTTAGATCACCCAACAACATACAATGCGCAGAACGCATGCAGGGTACAGAGAGAGCTGCCTGTAGGTCCTCAATAAAAGTACCAAACGGGCCAGGTGGTCTATATACAAGAATCCCTGTGCACGTCTGGGAGGGCGAGAGGTTGAGTGTAAAGCCTAAAGCTTCACATCCCGCGATGTTCTCAACAGGAAAGGAGGAGCAACCCAAGGCCTTCTCCACTATCAAGGCCACTCCTCCTCCTCTGCCTCCGATCCTGTCTTTCCTTAGGATGGTGTAATTAGGCGGCAAGGCACAGGCAACATCTGGTTCGGAGCCCGTCCCTAGCCATGTCTCCGTTAAAAATAGACATGATATATCGGAGTTAGCAAGCAGACTCCAGATATCCGTCGCATGACACGCCAGGGACCTTGTGTTCAATAGAGCACAGTGATGGTTCTGGGTGAGAGGTGGACGAACCGGAGTAGGCGAGTCCGTAGGGCACCACCCACAAGTGGGACAGCCTTTCCCCAAAAGACGCCCACCGGGGAATAAACATTTACACCCCAAAGGATGAGCGCGCATGGATGTCAAAGCATCCGCGCTATACGACAACACCCCGGACAGTCGCGCGCGACACATCCCCCAAACAAACAAAAACCCCTGCTGAAGATGAGTCGTCGCCCAGAGTCCCGCCTCGCACGCCTCCGAGACGCTGACGAGCGCAGACGGGCAGGACTCTGGCACGACTCAGGCGCAGGGAGGGCGCGACCGCTGCGCGCGACCGCTGCGCGTAGGGTGTGAGCTTTAAGTAGTACTCCCCAAGGGCGTGAGGAGCGCTAGACCGCTCCCTCCTGGAGTGACTCGGCGTCCAGACCACTCCAAGATGGCGCCCGTCCTCTGACCACCGCCCGGGAACCGGACCCGCGAAAACGCGGTGAGAATTCCTTTAAGGTGCAGGTAAGGGGCCCTTAATAAAACAGTTTAAGATCAGGGGAAAATATAAAGCAAAAAATAAATAAAATGGAAAAAAGGAGAGTTTTAAAACAGCGTGCTAAGCGCTAAGCGTTTTAGGCAGCAGAGCGTTGTATAGGCTAAAGCATCATTGCCAAGGGCTTACCGGCAAGTGCTCGCCTTAAGTAGGACTCCCCAAGGGCGTGAGGAGCGCTAGACCGCTCCCTCCTGGAGTGACTCGGCGTCCAGACCACTCCAAGATGGCGCCCGTCCTCTGACCACCGCCCGGGAACCGGACCCGCGAAAACGCGGTGAGAATTCCTTTAAGGTGCAGGTAAGGGGCCCTTAATAAAGCAGTTTAAGATCAGGAGAAAATATAAAGCAAAAAATAAATAAAATGGAAAAAAGGAGAGTTTTAAAACAGCGTGCTAAGCGCTAAGCGTTTTAGGCAGCAGAGCGTTGTATAGGCTAAAGCATCATTGCCAAGGGCTTACCGGCAAGTGCTCGCCTTAAGTAGGACTCCCCAAGGGCGTGAGGAGCGCTAGACCGCTCCCTCCTGGAGTGACTCGGCGTCCAGACCACTCCAAGATGGCGCCCGTCCTCTGACCACCGCCCGGGAACCGGACCCGCGAAAACGCGGTGAGAATTCCTTTAAGGTGCAGGCAAGGGGCCCTTAATAAAGCAGTTTAAGATCAGGGGAAAATATAAAGCAAAAAATAAATAAAATGGAAAAAAGGAGAGTTTTAAAACAGCGTGCTAAGCGCTAAGCGTTTTAGGCAGCAGAGCGTTGTATAGGCTAAAGCATCATTGCCAAGGGCTTACCGGCAAGTGCTCGCCTTAAGTAGGACTCCCCAAGGGCGTGAGGAGCGCTAGACCGCTCCCTCCTGGAGTGACTCGGCGTCCAGACCACTCCAAGATGGCGCCCGTCCTCTGACCACCGCCCGGGAACCGGACCCGCGAAAACGCGGTGTTACCCCAAAACCGGCCCAGGATGCTTGTTTCCGGTCCAGGGAAGACCTGGCTTGGCAGTTCGGTCTGGACTGTTCCCATGAGGCACAGGGTCAAGACTGATTTGCATATAGCTCGGTCTGAACTGAGGTGGAGAAGTGAACTAAAGAACGATGATGGATTCAGCCAAGATCTGTGACTGGGGGTGAGTGTCTGAAAAGTTTCAGCGCTCCGTCCATCATCTCCTTGTGTTTGATTTGTTTTCACTAAGTTAGTATGGTATGCCCAGACATGGATCCCTTGCTCACATTGCCACTGGATTGAAGCTAGGCTGGCTGATGAGGGGTGTTACCCCGAAACCAGTCCCAGGGTGCTTGTTTCCGGTCCAGGGAAGACCTGGATTGGCAGTTCCGTCTGGACTGTTCCCAGTCTGGACTGTTCCCATGAGGCACAGGGTCAAGACTGATTTGCATATGGCTGGGTCTGAACTGGGGTGGCAAAGTGAGCTAAAGAACAATGATGGATTCAACCCAGATCTGTGCCTGGGGGTGAGTGTTTGAAAAGATTCAGCGCTATGTCCATCATCTCCTTGTGTTTGCTTTATCAAGTTTTGGGTGCACCCACTGTTACTTCATTCTTCTGACTTTGTTCAAAGATCCTTCGACTCCTCTGACTTTGATCACTGTTGCTTGCTTAGACCGATCTTCCCTTTGACTGACTGTAAGTGCGCTATTTGACTTTCAGTCAAATTGGCTAAGATTGGATTAGAATAGTAAATTACCAGGTCAGAGTATAGATCAATCAAAATAGTAAATTGGCTTGGGTAATACTATTTTGCGTATTGCTATTTGTGTAGTACGCATTGTGTGATTAGATGCAGCAATGGCTATCAAAGTGTGGTGGGCAAAGTGATAGCATAACTGGCATCCAGTTTTGGTGCCAGGAGAAGAGGAATAAAGAAATTTACAGTCAGTTATGGATAGTGTGTTTTGAGAGAAAATCTTGTGGGGAGACCTGCTGTTACCAGGTGAGTAAATATTTCTTATCGCCCATGGGGTTCTCGCCATGTGCCTCACCCAAATAGCAGAATTAAAAGTAGCTACTAAATGCACCAAAAAGAGCTTCACTGTGGTATGCCCCCAGGTCGCCTATTTATAGTTGAGTATTTTATTGGAAGGAGGTGCAGGTAGCCCGAAAGACTGTGGTAGGGAATATCAAACCTAAAATATGGACGAGTCATAATATCGCGACCATAATATCGGGTACAAAATATCCAACAGGTAAGTTCACATAGGGAGGAAGTATTTACTATTCTTAACTCCACCTTTATGTACCTTAAAAATATACTTTTTGATATTTTGGCCCTCGATTTTGTGGTCACAATATTGTGACTGGTCAATATTTTGGATGCGATATTCCCACCTCACACCTGCCTGAAGAAGTAGTTGAATTACTTTGTTCAATGAAAGTTGAAGGGTAGTTGTAGCTATTTGGTGCAGTTCTATCTGCTTTTATTTACAAAGGATGATACAGTTAAGTAGCTAAAGACTTAGGGCCTGATTAGGATGGAAGGTCGGGACCGCCCGACAGGCTGTCAGCGGTCACAACATTTCCATAATGATGCGACCGCCACCACAGCAGTCGCAGTGCCTATAGTTTGCATTGGGGCGGGTACTGTTGGCTGCAGCACCCGCCGCAATGCAAAATAGATACACTGCGCCTATCCCTGCACTACGTGGCTGGCACCATGCAGTGACTGCCACAGGGTGCAGTGACATCTAGGGGGGCACCTATGGTGCCCTCCAGTGCCCATATCATAGGGACAGGGGGAAGGGGATGCTCACTACGGGCCCCCAAAGTCCCTTACTGCTTGCTTTTTCATGGTGGGTTCACCGCCATGAGAGGGCCGGCTGAAAGGAACATCGTAATGCCTTCGGCGATGCCTGGTAGTCACCACCACCATTGTAGGCATTACTCCACCTCCGATGGACCGACGGGATCCTTTAGCCTTTCGGATCTGTCACAGTCGGTCTTTCCGACCGCCACACAGCCACCTGCCATCAAAATGTGGTGTGCTGAAAACCTGTTTGCAATGGCAGTGGGACCGCCACTGACGGGCTGTCGGTTGCAGGCTCACCGTCACAGTAATCAGGCCCTTAGTCAGCCACAGGTCCAGGCCCCAAGACCGGTAAACTATTTTTATGCTGATTCAAATGCCTTGGATTTGTTGTCCTTAGTAAATGGAGGACAAATGGTCCTAAATGACAGTTATATGGGGACAGGTGGCAGCTGGAAAGTCCACCGAATAGAGAGGCGGGAAAAATATTGAATACATTTTTTTTTTAAGTACAAAAGTACAATTAAATGCATTAAAAAAAAAGGTACTTACCATTTTCCAGAGGCACGACCTCCTCACTCCTGTCGTTGTCTTCTCCTGACATCACCGACGTCACCTCATGTCCAGCTGGGCATAACCAATCCTAGCGCTGCATGAGAGGAGTGCCAAGATTGGAGAGAGCAGCATCTCCAGCCACTCCCGAGGACAGTAGAGGCCTGTACAGGCTTACAACCCTGCTGTCCGAGACAGCCGGGTTGAGAGAGTTATAGTGCGCATGTCAGGCTGGCTGTCGCAAGATTGCCCGCCAAAGGGACATGCTCAATATAACCTCTGCCCATGTTCTCTTCACTGCATGAATGGTGGCCAATGTCAGACTGTTGGCTCTCCCAGAGAAGTGAGTGAACTCATTGAAGAGGAGCACATAGGAGTGCTTGTGGTAGTCTTACACTGAGAGGACCACACAAAGATTGGCATGTGTTAAGGAATGCCCTTTACCAAAGAATTGTTTGGCCGCAAAAGTATCTAGCTAGATTTACAAAGGGATTGTGTAGCTCCTTCATGTCACAAGTCATCTCTAGGCAACACAAGCCCTTTAGTGGGATTTACTAAGCCATGTAAGGTCACCTTGTGCAGCTCTGTGTGGTTAAGTGACTCCAAAGAGAGGCAAGGTAGTGCATACCGCTGCCTTGCATTACCTTGTGGCAGAAAGGAATTCCATGGGTGGAGTATGGGTGTTCTCATGCATCCATTCATCTATTTTGGCGCATTCTCAGATTTACAATGAGTTGCAAACCTGAGAATGCATCAAAATGCCACAGACCAAGGCGTAACAAGAAGAAATATCTTCATTTCTCTTTGTTACTTCCTTTTTAGGTCGAGCAGACCTACTCTCAATGCGTGAGCATTGAGAGTGTCTGCTTCAGACCTTTTGTGGCCCGTATTTAGGAGAGTGGACAGCTACCAGACGCGCGCTTTGACGATGTCAGATTTCACCTCGGGAGCGAGCGTCTGGTAGCTGCGCATGCGCGAATCAAATCCCTTGCTCACACACACACACAGGCAGCCCCCACCCCTCTGCATGCACGCACACACACACACACAGGCGCGCGCATGCACACGCAGGCATACGACACACTTACAGGCACACATACAGGCACACTATCCCCTACCTCGCATTCTCTCTCAATCACACAGTCACGCATGCGCACACACATTCCCACACGCACACACGCGCGCACACACTCCCCCTCCCCCTCCCCCACCCCTCCCAGGCATACACACAGGCACGCACGCACTTCACTTCAGCCCTGGGCCCCACTCACCGACTGCGCTCTTCCGGCGGGCTCCTCTCGCGCTCCGCGCCTCACGGCGCGTCTCGTCTCCTCTTCACAATCGGGGCTCCCTCAGGTCCGAGGAGCCCCGCAACAGACGCCACACTCCTCCTTCTCCCCGGCCCCCTCCTGGGGACCCGGGCTGATTCGGACAGGCAGGGCGCTCCATGCGCCGGCAGCTCGCGGACCTCGGGAGGCGGGACTTCCGGTCGGCCGCGACCGGATTGGCCGGCCGGCCAAGAGCTTCCGGGTCGCCGCGGGACTTGTTAACACTACCGTCCCTGGTATGGCAAGGGTGGTAGTCCACATAAATGGCCACCGCAGACATAGTTCGTATGTGTGGTATTGTTTGGGTGCGATTACATGCAGCCCTCGCGTGTACCTCCGACATGCTAACATCGCGTGCGTCGACCAGGGGGTGGTGCTATGTGTGCTTGGAGTGTTTTTTCCTGTCAGGGGCATGGATGCGAATACAGAAAACGGCATTTTTCTTGTGACACCCCCGCCTGTTAACACCGTGAGAGCGCGAACGGTTGCCCACACAGTAAACCTATACCACCGTCTCCATTACGTGCGGCCTCCGGTCATACCTTGAGAGAGACGCCACGCGATCCTGTCTAACGACCCTGGCATTATGTGGGAGTATTTGGGGAACGGGACCCACGATTCTCGCACTCTGGACGTTCCCAACGATGTGCCAGCAGTGGCACGTGAAGCTGCAAAAAGCGCGTTCTAGTATCAAAGAACGGTTAGGTGGCGCGAGATGCCGACATTAAAAGACCGGTGGGCGGGGTCATAACGATTTCTGGGTTACCTGCTAATTAGAAGCCCTTCAGCAGGGTTTTATACGTGTTGTGTATAGCCTAATGTGTCCTATTCTGGATACCGTAGTTTTCCATGTGTGTCCCTCATGAGCTCTTCACAGTACGGTAAATGTCAATGTTTTCAATTGGGCAACTGTCCGGTCTTCTCAACTTCTTTTTGAGGAACACTTTTTAAAGAAGGGGCATGGCGCCCAGGTGCTCATGCAATCACGCGCTCTAAACTCCCTCTTTAATTTGGGGGGCATTTTACCTGCAGGACGTGACAGGCTCACTGTAATAGGGAAATAAAAGTAAAACGATGCAAGTGAAGTTCGTATTTTCAGTTTATTGCAGGAACATGCAAGGGATCAGTGCAGTTCTAAGATCAGCCTTATCGTATTTCATAATCGGTAAATATTTCATGAGCAGCTGGTATTACGACAATATTCGAGTACATTCTTGCTCTCCCAACAGTAATTTGAACCCAGGTTTCCTGAGTTGAGCTCCAAAGTTTCCAGCAATGTTGCATAAACCTTAAAGCAATTACCAGCACCGGTAACTAGAAGTGCTAAATGTCAAGATGCACCTCTGCTGACTGTAATGCAACAAACGACAGAAAGAAAACTATGGCCCGTTCACTGAAATGAAAGGAAACAAGCACTGGCAAAGCACATAGGACCGACTTTCCAAAGAAGCATGCGCAGACCGAAAACGCTGCAGCCAGAGATACACATGCTCCAAGCACATACACACAGGCAACATGTACAGGCACAAAGCCACCAACGTAGCAGACGTGCCGCATGCATACAGGCACCCCACCTGTGCATTACAATGTGTTCAATGACACCAGTACGCGCTGCCTGTGTTTCCATGTTGTATGTGTGCTTGTGTTGCATTGCGTGTATGTATATCTGACTGCATGTGTGTTACACAGATTAAAGACTATGTGGAGCCTTGAAATTTTTTTCCATATGGTGACTCCTGTTGTGCATACAGACTAGGGTCATGCGTCATATGACAGTAAACGTGCTGCTCCGAGTGCGGGCGCGAGCCTGTCCCGGCTCTGAGCAGCACACTGGTGAAAGACAGACCAGATCTTTGAAGACGCCAGTCAGCATCTTGCTGCATACAAGGGCACCGCCGGAGTTTAGAAGAAGGATCGCACCACAGGTGGGTGCCATTACTCACTGAGCCCTGCTGTGAAGAATGCCTGGGGGCAGGGCTTTAAGTGGACTGAAAAAACTGGGGGGGTCTCTCAAAGGGGCGTGGTCAGTGTAATTGGGGCGTGGCTTTAAAACACTTACGCTAAACATCTGTCTTTAGCATAGTGTGCCACCCAACTTGTATTTTGCTGTTTCTGTCATTGCATCCAGATATTTGATGCAACAAGTAACATCATACCTACAACAAGTAAGGACTATCGGCTTTGTCAACGGTTATTAGCTGCAACTATGGCTTGTTACATATAATATTGAAAACGCTTCCAATTAAAGCTCAGGTGAACCTACCACAATGTTGCTGCTCTTGCAGTGTCGTGTGCTTGGCTTTTTTATAAGTAAAATTTAGCAGAGCGTCTTTCAAGCATATTGCATTAGAAATGCTATAGGCGTTGCATTTACGATAGTTATAACTATTAGCATTGTAAATGACATAGCTATTAATTTAGCTATTTTCAAAAACAAGACATAAATAAAAAATGTGTCATTTACAATACCAATAGCTCAAACTTTCCTAATGCGAGACCTATTGCATTGTAAATGCTTGTTCTATGTGTGATGCATTCTGCAGTTCACATAGAATAAGGAAAATGCCTTCAAGGATTGTTGTAATGCAGGAAGGTGCCCCTTCCTGCACAAAACAATCCTGCCTGTAATCCAGGAACCCTAGCACCATAATGCAAGGGTTCCTGTGTTGGCTCTAGGCAGGACACAAGGCACCAGGGCAGGGAGGCAGCAGAAAGGTGCCGTATCTTTGTAAATATAGTTAATTTCTGATCTCTCCCTTTCACACAACGCAGCACTGGAAGTTGCCTTGCTACGCAGCGTTGCGTGAAATGTTAGCAAATATGGCCCCCAGTAGGGTTGATGGTATGGCGTGATGTTTTTTCACCACCTTCTGGGAAAATGCTAAAGAGAGAGTTGATAGAAAGGAATGTAGACTTGCAGAACAGCCTAAGTCATACCAAGCCAGTAAAATTGCTGCTCAGAGGTTTCAGAGCATATAGATGACACACACCTCTGGGATCTGTGTGAATTCTCCATAAGTGTGGAGCTATCAGATGAGGAATCACAGCCTACTAACTGAGTACTGATGATGTCTTCACACATAAATGTACTGTGAGTCAATCAAAGCTTGATTGGAGTCAGAGGGGGTGGGAAGCAAGTCCAAACCTTAGATGAGGTGGTAGCTTCCTACCCCCTGTGGGTCTGTGAGGCTGCACTAAAAGGAATCCTTAATTCAGAAACTTTGATCTTGAACTCATAGGGCAGGACTAAGGTGTTGCTCTTTTGCTATAACTCAAATCATCTAGAAACCTATGAGCCATTAGCAAATTTGTACATATCTGCTTTACCCATTAAATACCATACCTAAAATAACAGAATTTATGCCGAATGCAAATATTTTCTTTGCATTTATTGAATTATATGTAGTCAAACGGCTAGCCAGAAGTGAATACTGACAGTCCTACGAAGCACGCTATACAACGCAAGTTTTGTTACGTCTCTGAGCATCGTCTGCGGACAGGAGCAAATGGAGTAGTACTGTGGTTTAATTTCCTACTCTGAAGATGGATGCTGGCCTCCTAAAGTTGATAGGCCTGTTATCTGTGCTTGTACCAAATATTGTCACTAATGAGCTATTTGACCAGATGCTTCGTTAAGAGACATACTCCCATCTTTATAGTTGAGATTTCAAATCACAATGTAAAACCAGTTTTTCCATAGCAGTCAACAATAACACACATATCACTGTGGTATCAGAGGCAAACAGAAGGAGAACCACATTAGATAACAAATAATACAAGAGGAACAGGAATTTGTAAGGGGGAACAAACAAAGACGGGACGTATTTGGGTGAATGAAAAAGTGATGACGCAGGCCTGAGACCATTTACAAGCCTTTAAATAGACCTGGACATGGTTTAAGTTCAATAAAATAAACATCCCAGAATTGACAAACACAACAGTGCCCTTGGGCCTGTAGCAGTCTTCTAAAATGACCAAATCAAGAGGGAGCTTAGAGGTATGGTATGTACATCCGAATATCGTTAAGTGTAATGACCCCCATAGACCAGTCAGTATGGTGAGGTAAAGTCAGCAAATCTCAGACTCCCAAGTATGGGTCTTGTACTTGGGCAGTTTAAGATCATCATTCGCTATATGCGGGAAGGGCTAATGGTGCTTCTAGGCTGAGAGGTGTCTACGACTTGTCACACTTAAGGAATGGACCCCAGATTCTGGAATCTAGTCCATTGATCTTGTGTTGTGTATATGGCCTTCTCATAGAAGGTCATGTGGAGGAGCTCCTCCAGTCTTTTAACTGGGATCTTTCACAGGGATCATTACTGTCAGAGATCTCCAAGATCTCATGATGCAGACTTCCGGCACTGGGAGGGAAGTGACACCCCACCACCACCAGTGAGCTGCGGAGCTGCTCACTTCTGGGGCGTCCTACAAGGCCAGTCTCGCCGAGGGCTGAAGTGAGCAGTTGCTAACTCCATTCTGGGTATCCCGAATGGCTGACCAATAAGAGTTAAGACACAAGTATGAACACAATAAATGTGGTAATAATAATAATAAACCACATCTGTAAAGCGCGACTGATCACCCGTAAGGGTCTCTAGGCGCTAGGGGCCGTCGGGAAGATTAAGCAAGCTTTTGCCCAGAGTCACATGGTGCTGGGCTAATCTGCCGCCGGCTCTGGGGATCTAACCGTGATCCCCAGATTCCAGCGTCAGTCGCCCTGGCCGCGGCGCCACACCTCTTCCATGCAGCTGGGTGACATCTACAGAATGAAGAGTCAGGACTGAGGCCTGCATTGTAGGGTTTGGAAGTGATCCAATACTATTTTCGCAGACTTATAACTACACTTGAGCCTTGCTTCCTGAAGGCCCTCGTACCGGAAGGCTTGTAGCTTGACCATTCCTCATAAAAGGTCAGTAATGGAAAGGGAAATGTATTTGGCGTATCCTCTGCATAATTTGGAATCTACATAAGTTTTCAATCTTTCAATCCGTGAACAATACAATAACAATCTTGAAAAAAAGTCAGTAAGTAGAATTTAAACAGGAAATACATGAGAAGCACAAAGTATTACTTCCAGGTTTGTGAACAGACATCAGATTAAACAACATCTATTGCATCTCTTCCTGGACTAATTATAGGCCCTTTCCAATACTCTAGTTGTAGCTCCGAGCAAATTGTTTCCATCTGTATAGTTTCCTCAGTTGAAGCACACTATTGCTATGCAAAGTATATTCAGTCATTCAGGAAATCCTCTCCTGGTGTGATATATTCTCCTATCACTTCCCGCTTAGTTCCAAATTGTTCTCATTGTTCATTGTCAAATACTGAACTCTACTTAAAGAATACCAGTGCCTCTTGTTGCCGAAGTGCTATGTAAGACTGTTTAATAAATCCATATAAATAAGAAGGGAAACAAAGTTCACAAACTTTCTGTTCCTTAAGGAACTGAGGGCTTCATTTATGAAAAGTGTTTATCCGCTTCGGTAAAACACTGATGCAACACTTTTCAGTGCGCCCTCCTTGCGACTCAACGGATGCATCGTATTTACTGTATGGCGCTCCATGTCGCAAGGATTTTCAGATACATCAGGAATCCTGGTGTATCTGTCGGCGCAAAAATGGCGCATTGCTGGAGTGTGTCTGGAAACAGAGCAATTCCATCAATGTGTCATTTCACATGGGGCCAGCCCAGTGTGAAAAGGCCTGTATCACCCCTTACACCTGCTTCAAGCAGGCATAAGGATTTGACACAGTGAGACCGTAGAAGTGTTGCAGTGAAATCTCAAAGATTTCACTGTAAAATTTCTACGAGCCTTTTCTGTGCCAGAACGCCCACCCTGCCTTCATTATACCTGTTGCAGGTATAATGTAGCGCAGGGGTTAACAAAGTGACGCATCTACCTAGATGCATCATTTTGTAAATATGGCGCTGTGCAGTGCATTTTTTAAGCTGCCGCAGTGTCACAAAAACCGACGCAATGCCGGCATAAGGGCCTTATAAATAAGGCTTGAGAGATTTCCTTACCATCTAGATATGCAATAGTTAGTACCTCAATGACGAGTGACTGGCAAAGGTAGATAGATACCTGTGTGGTAACAATGCTGCACAACCTCTTGAATGCAGAAAACATCTTTGAAACAATTGAAAGGCCCTTCTAATTCAAGACACTCCAGAAAATAAGATCTTTGAAAAAAATCCTAAAATGGGTGAAACTTTTCTCAACATCCCAATGTGAAGAATTGGGATTCCAGGAATGTTGTTGATGTTGCTTCTGCTGGACAGGAAGGCAAAAGACAGGGTTGCCTTATTGGACCAATCCTATTTGCACTGGCTTGCTCAATGCAGGTGGACCCCTCAATAAGAGGGCTAAGGTGAACAGAGGACTGGGAGGACTGCATATCATTGTATGCGGATGACCTGTATACTTATACTCGCCGGATACAGAAATGTCACCGGAAAGGCTGTTCCACAGTCTCAAAATATATGGCCAATACTTGGATTTAATGTGACCTGGGGAAAATACGTCATGTTTCAGTAGACTGAGGGGTCCAATAAACAGACCTGGCAATGCCCGCTGCAAGCCAGAGCCACAATGTTTACATTTCTTTGAATACATATCACTAAAGATAGACAACTATCCGTAGGCTTAAACTTAAACATGGTTCATGCAAAATGTAGGCAGGACATGGAACATAGAAGAATATTTCCCCTATCACTGTTAGGTTGAGGATCCAATTTTAAAATGCACATGCTACCTAAATGTCTATAGTTGCTGCAAAATTTGCATTTCTAGGCCCTGGGACCTCATTTTGACAGATAGAAGTGTGTTAAGCTCCATGCTTTGGGATGGGTGGGACTCCCAGAATTTCCTTAAAGACACTAAAGAGAGAGCTATATGACTGTGGGATAGCGCTACTTCATCTGGGAGAATTGCTGTAGGAGTGAAGGGACCTCGGCGAGGTGGGTGTTAGTAAATGGCACATAAGAGGATTCACAAAAGTAGGAGGCATGTGGGCACAAGATAGATTAAAAAACATTTGAAGAACATAAATAATAATAATAATAATCCATACTTGTAAAGGACGGCTATATCACCCCTTCAGATTTCAAGGAGCTGGCGGCCGTTGGGGAGAATAAGTGAGCTATTGCCCAAAGTCACATGATGCTGAGCTGAGCTGCCGCCGTCGATAGAACCACAGTCGCCCACATTTTATATAAATACATGTGATTTAAACATGTACTAGCATGCCACTGGAAAGAAATGGAACATCAATCTAGCTCCCCCACTGAATTCAAAGAAATACCCTTTATGATTCATAAAAAGCCAATATTCAGGACGCTCATTAACAATAAAAATTAGGATTGAGGTGGGGAAAAATCAAAGGGCGCATTGATGACACAAATTGGGATGAGGCAGATTGAATCCCCCAGCCCCCCTCACCCAAACACTTACAATAAGGTCTCCATTTTGATTGGTACAACTGAAGATATTAGATGCAGAATAATATTTGAGAAAACCGATGAAGATTTTGGTTGAGAAATTCAATAATTGAGAAACTGCGGTCAACCATTATCTGGCAATGTCCCACATTTACTGACAAATGGAAAGATGTCACCAATTTATGGGTGCAAGCAGTGGTGGCTGCTCCCGAGAAGCGGGAGTGGGTTAAAAAAAAAGATTACTTACCTGCCGGCTGGCCGGTTGGCCAGCCGCCGCCTCTCCTCTGTCCTCTTCCTTCTGTGGAAGCAGGAAGCACACAGACTTCCCTACGCCAGCGTTGTGATTGGTCTGAGTGCTGTGGTTCCGGTGCTCAGGCAGGGAGCATGGGCATGTTCGCCACCTTGGCTGTAAAATACAGCCGGTGGAGAATGTGCTAAGTGCATTGACAGCCCGGCCCAAGACAGTTGGCCAAACAGTCATGCGCATTTAGAGAATACCACCACTCCTCCCCCTGCTCTGCTCAGTCAAGCCCCGCCAAACTGCCCCCGCACAGAAAGAATGATAATAGCTTTTTCGCTGTGCTGAAAGGCAGCGGTGCAATGCTCCTCTGCCTTAGCAGAGGAGCCGCACTTGGGTGAAACATGAAATTCTGACTTGGAGGGCCGTCAAGAACAGTGCTGTTAGGTATATGGAGTGATGCTGTACATTCTCAATGCCAAAAGCGTTTTTATGATAAGGGCTTTATGGTGGTAACGAGTGATACAGCTAGAAGATGAGGAGGGTCAGAACCTTCTACTACGCACGAATCAGTGGACATGGACAATATGCATTGGTGGATGGTGATGGTGGCTGAAAGCTATGTGTGTAGAGGTTTTCAAAGAAATTTGGAAAAATGTGGGGAAAATAGAAGTGAGCACATGGAATGGAATAGGTAAAAGAGGGATCTGTGATACTTCCATATGATTAAGTTACAAGCAGGCCCTAGGACACCTGCTCTAGTTTGTCATAAGGAACTTGTATGCCTTAAACCTGGTAGCATGCACATTTTGTTCAGTATCAGGAATTGAAATCACCTCACGCATTAGTGGATACTACTGCTTTTCATAATTACATGTATGTGATAAAAAATCAATAACACGGTAAATAAAAAAAATGGTACATTACACTGTGTGCATCTGCAAGAGAAGTGACACACAACCTCAGCAGTTTTTGAAACTCTGCTACAAACTGGAAGAACTCTCAGTCAATGGCACCACAAAAAAACATGAAACTAGGAAGGTGGTTCTACCTAACTCTCTTACCAGACTAAAAAGAAGCATACTCCATCTACCCGTTTGACTGCCCTGAAGAGCAAGGAAA
Source organism: Lissotriton helveticus (assembly GCF_964261635.1). Classification (NCBI taxonomy): domain Eukaryota; kingdom Metazoa; phylum Chordata; class Amphibia; order Caudata; family Salamandridae; genus Lissotriton; species Lissotriton helveticus. The sequence continues at coordinate 1,130,980,304 of NC_136059.1, read as the reverse complement.
GTACTGTGGTAATTCTTTTGTGGAAATATAAGCCAGATGTACCAAGCCATTTAGTGGTAGCAAACCCTGCAATTTACAAAATTACAGGATTTGTGCCCACCAAATGGCCTATAGGTAAGTGTTAAACCCGTTCAAGCCAGAAAGGCTTTCTGGCTTTCAAAATGAATTTTGCTACAAATAATGAATCAAAGTTTGAAAGTGTTGTGAAATGGGTGTCCCTAACTAATTGGGATTTGGTGTGGCATCAATCAATAGTGTGTGGCCACAATTGCATTCGCAAGCCATTGACCAACCACCGGCACCTCAAAGGAGGTGGTAACTGATTCACAAACGGGAAGGTGTCTCCGTGGACACCTTCTCCTTTGTGAATGATGTTGTGTGACCTTGGAGGTAGTAGAAGTTGTCCCTGTTCTATGCGAAGTTGTCCATTTGGGGATGCACACAGAGGTCTGCTGTTCCTTGAGGACACTATCTCTGTGTTTGTAGCCAATCACTGGGGATCGCAAGTAATGACCTGCCCAAGTAATATTCATTAGGTAGGTCATTCTGCGAGCCCTGAGACTGGAGCTTTCGTGATTGGTTCTATTTGGATAGAAAAATCAAAGGGAGGTTGCAAAAAGTCTGCACAATTTGTGACCACTTTTCGCATGCTATACTCTGGAAATCTGGAACAAAGAAACATAATTGTGTACACATATCACCAACAAGGCTAGTATTTAAGCTTGGGCATGCACAGTTCCACCTTTGCATTTTTATACCTTTAACCTGTTACCATGGCAAACCAGTAACGATTACTACTTGTTGCCCACCAACCCGGCAAATGTTATGAAGTATCCACAAGCTGCCACATTAACAGCTCTGTAATACTCTCAAGTCAGTAAAAAACTATAATTTAGCAGAGCAGTTAAGTTGGCGTGATCTGAAAGGTCCCTTCTGCACCATAGCTCCAAGGAGACCTCCTCAGTCTGACTTCTACAGTGGCTTGTTTCTACACCGTGCTGGTGAATTAGATTTTAAATTACACGCAACCAATGTGTGCTAGCTACGTTAGCACTACTTGGTCGCCTCTGGCCTATCAGGGGCTGTATTACACAGGGGCGCCACAAAGACACTTTGGTATTACAGAAACGACCCACATAAAGCACCAATGCTATCTTCAAAGCGCGTCCCCTCTTTACATGAGGGCACGCCCCATGCAAATGAGGGAATCCCTATGCCTCTGCACCCGTGCCGTATTACAGATTTAGGTCCAGATGCAATGAAGCTCTCAGGAGACGCCTCTTAAAAGGTGCGCCCAGAGCAATGAAGGAAAATCATAGTGTTGCAGCAAAGTAGGTTGTAGTAATGATCCCCCTCCCCCCGCCACGTGAGTGAAATTGCTTCCCGTAATTGCAGTTCTTTCAAATGATAGAGCAATTACAGACAAGCTGGTTGGGTTTAGATAATATACAATGACACCTGGTTTGGTTTATTTGGCTGTTATTCTCCTCCTCTAAGGCACAGCAATCATTCTACTAAGCATGGCTAATTTGAAGCGAGAAGCCTGTAAGTATCGTAGATTCGTGCAAGCGCCTCAGGATAGTAAAGTGGTATCAGGCACTTTCACTAGTACAACCTTTTTCAATAGAAGTGACTTTTTTTTGATTTGTTGTTTTTTTGTGCTTGTACACTGCTTCAAAGTTACCCATTGACTGCTCTGTAAGGCTAATAGAATGATGTCTGTGTGATCGCGTGGCATTCTTGTTAGTGATTGTACCTTCTACTCAAAGACTTGCCTTCTTCTCGTTAACAGTGATGGATACAAGCAGATCATGCCTTACGACCTCTACCACCCGCTTCCTCGGTAAGTAAAACAACTGGTTGGCCGCTCCCCTGTGGATTCATATGCGTGTTGTTCCTCCTACTCTTTGTTTGATACTTGACAGCCTGCACGTGCAGCTTTTTGGCTTTCACTTGCTTTGACCTCTTTCTCTGCTGTTTCTCCTTCATCAGTTTAACTTACCTTTGAATTAATGCAATGATTGATATTTGGCAGGGTTGTTGTTGTTTCTGATATTTGGCTGGGCTGTTGCTGTTTCTGATGTTTGGCAGGGTTGTTGATATTTCTCCTCTAGGCTTCTTCAGGCACACTTTTGCTTGAAGCCGCTGTCACTGAATTACCCGCTTCTCCATAACTCACAGATATTCATTGACTTAGGGCTGAATGGGGCCCTCCACAAGTGGTTGAGGCACCCCTTAAAGTTTGCCATCGGGCTGCTGAGGCCTGTTTTAATCTCTGTGAGTCAGCTCTTTTAATGATATCCTACGTGCCCTTTTTAATATTCCTTGTAGAGTTATATACTACAACTTTTAAACCTCACACCAGGCCTTTTAGCATCTCAATTAGCTGCAAGAACTGCTTATAGATTGATTTGCTAAACCGCTAAGCAAACATTTGGTACAAAACAAATTGATCTAGACTGGCAACAACACAGTTTGGCATTTCTGCATGGCTCTAGTGAGCTAGTGACTGCTAGTCAATTGGCATTTTATCTCACATTAGGTCGAATTTAAAGACTAAGAGGTCGGAATTGTTTATGGTGACCTTTCTATCTGGGATAACCAACCTATCGAGAAACCTTTTCTGATTCTAGGAATATTGGTTTGTACAAAAGCAACAAAGATGAATCCTTGGGGGATCAGAAGAGTAACTCAGACCCCTGCAGTCCCTGCAATGCAGGAGGGCCCCCAATCCTCAGGGGGGGCCAATGCAGCCCAAGTGCAATGATTATTTGTAAGATATGGGAGACTTAGTAGCCCTTCGTCACATTCTGCAGTGGGCCCCGCCATTTTGCCTTACAAAAGGTTGCTCCAACCATGCTCCAATTCAGCAAAGAGTCCAGGTCGCACCTCTTTAAAAAACACTACATAATAATGCAGTAACAGAGCACAAATCAAATTAATCACTTGTTGACTGTATCCTTGCCATTAACCCTGTACAATGCTCCTCAGCCTTTGGTCAAGGTCACACCATAGAGACACCACATACAAACATAACACATACATACTACTGTGTGTGGGAGTGAATGGTAGGCAGCTATGTGCATAAAATGGATCTAACCCGTGCCACGGGTAAAAATCATTTGATTGAGAGATCTAACCCCAATTATCTTCTTTTGTAAGATCCAATTAAACACTTAGCAGGGCAGCCCTGAACTATCTGGCTCCTTAGGGCGCAACGTGTTCCAAGTAGGTTAAGCACCATTCTCACTTGGGCTGATTAGATTTTGTACTTGCCGACATTATTTCATTGATTTTTTTCATGTTTTGTTCCAATCAATCAAACCTCAAATTTCTAAAGCGCTACTAATCACCCACAAGGGTATCCAGGCACTGGGTGCCAATCTGCTCGGGTGGGATCAGTTGAACAACCAGGTCTTAAGTGCCTTTCTAAATTCCTCAATTTCTGAAGAGAGGATGAGGTTCAGATGTTTAATGATTGCACCTTCACTGTCTGAGCGTTTGGAACCTGCTTACTTTTCCCATCCCTCCTTGGAAACGTCCTTTGAGGGCTTGAATGAGTGAGTGTGGTTTTTTTGAAGACACTTGGGAGACCATCTTGAAATGCCCATAATCTGAATTAAATTAAGTCAGTGTGCTTTGACATCCTGTTTTTTGGGAAATGTATTCTACCCTCCTCCCTCCATTATGACTGCTTATTTCATTGAGGTGTTTGCACTGATACCAAGGGGAGGTCCAGTGAGGGAATATAAGATATTAGGCAGGGCCACTGGATTTAAGCGGCCGTGCTGGACCAAATTATGCAGCAGGGTTGATTAAATTATGAGGTAAGAAAAGGTAAATTATACAGAATAATGCAGCACATTTTGGATAATATTAGTTTATTCTTTTTTTTTTATGAGAGGCGTCGCAGCGTTTGTAACACTACCCCCCTCTTTATCCGATCCCCCAACCCATTAATATTCCAACACAGTAGCCTCAGCCCCCTACCCCCCATCCCAGCCATCGATGAACTCCCACCCCATGTCGAACACAACACCCAGGTCCAGAATTAAAACAATACGTTGCCTTGAAAAAGAATGGAACACACCCAATACACTCCCCCCCTCCCCCCAGTAGAACCCCGGTACAACTCCCCCCACCCTGCACCCCTGTGTTAGACTCAAAAGCCACCCCAACTTGCAGTGTGCCTGTCGCCCCAACAAAAACTAATCTACACAAAGAAACCCAGAGGAGGAAAGGGTCCCATTCTCCCCCGCCACCTCCGGGTGTATACTTCAAAGCATACGATCATAAAAGTCAGCAAACCACAGTTGTCTATTGTACGCATTGTACGGAACTCGGGATCCATCACTCATTCTTGTTCCAACAGGCCACCTTCAGCTCCGCCTGAATGTTTCGTGTGATCGCGCCGGGTAGGCAACGTATCCAGCCAGTCACTCACCCCCTCGGGGCGATCAAAAAAGAGCGTCCGATCATCATACTCAACACGCAAACGGGCCGGGAAAAGCATCGCATACTTCAAATCCATATCTCTTAGTCGCCGCTTCACCCCCTGAAATCCCAACCTTTGCTTCTGAACGGATTGGGAAAAGTCTGGGTAGAAGTTCATCGTGGTGTTTTCAAACTTCGTAGGGCCGTCCACCCGTGAAGCCTGCAAAATGGCGTCTCTGTCCCTGAAATAAAAAATTCTGGCGATGAACGGCCGCGGGGGGAACCCGGCTTCGCCTTCCCTCCCGGCACTCTGTGTGCACATTCCACCGCAAAGAATTTACTCAGTCCCTTGGGTGCGAGGTGGTTGAGGATGAGGTCTTCGACAAGGAGATCAGTGGCAGTGTTCCAGAATTTTCAGGGACCCCAATAATATGTACATTATTGTGTCTCGCTCGACCCTCAAAATCCTCCAGTCGACGAGCAAAAAGATTGTTAGAGGATCTCAAATTGCGAACCTCTGTCTGCAAGTCGGACAAATCCGTCGTGAGGCTGGAGGTCTTCAAGTCTAAGGATTTGACTTTCTCATTAGTCTTCGATAAATCTGTTCTGATGAGATTGACATCAATGGCCATGGTGTCAAGCTTCAGGGCAAGAGCCTCGTATTGCTGGCCGATGGATGTTTTGATACTGGCAATGGCGCTCATGACGTCTTGTAATGTTAAATCTGCCAACACAGTAGGATCTTCAATTGCCTCTTCCCGGGCTCTAGGTGTACCACCGGGGGACCCCCTGAGGTGGGTATAACGATCCATGACATTTGTTTGAGTTGCACCCCCCCGGAAAGCGGTCTTGACTTTTCGTTTCTCACCATCGGGCTTGCTTGTCATGGTGGGCTGTGTGCCCCGAAGGGGCGTCTGAGATCTGGTCAAAATGGCTCTTCAGAATTCACCCACGGGGACACCAAAGGCAGATCAAAGCCAGTGTATTGCTGCAGCCACGCACTCGTTGTTCCCAGGCCTATGTGGAAGTCATGGGATCCAGTTGCGCCCAATGTCGGTCTCGGGGAAGAACAATGCCAGTGAGCAAAAACGAAACCAAAAGTCAACTCTAGGCCATGGTCGGGACCCCACCAGCCAATGTTGTTGAATTACTGCCTGGGCACAGTAACAACTCGAGGCCCGGGTGTCTCCACGGGATAGGCCGCAGAGGTTCGAAGTGTCGTAGCTTAGGAACCCGAAGTCCAAATCAATTTCTGGAAGCAGCTATTATATCAGCTGGGCCGCGTCATCAATAACCCATCTTCGTATTCAGGATATAAATCAGGATAGATGCGGGAGGCGGCGAGGGTCTCGGGAGCCCTGTGCTCCATCTAGGATGCGCGCGAAGCTCCTCCCCCATTGGTTTATTCTTTTGTCCTTTTGACACATGCTAACACTGTTTGGGTAAAGTTTTTTCACCATTGGTAACAGTTTAATACCCAAATACACCAATAAGCAACAGAAATGTGACAAGCCAACCGTTATGAAGGAGCTTCCATCTTGCGGCAACACAGGGAGCCATATTTTTTAGTAACTTTTCATCTTTTTGATCTTTTTTTTTGTCAAAATCTTCAGATTATTCAGAAGCTGATAGATTATGTGGCAAATGCATCAAGTTTATAGTTCTTTAGAAAATCCACAGCTGCAAACTTGCATATTTCCAGTGTTTCTAACAATAGGTGCTGGTATGCTGGAGTGCAATGGGAGGAACTTTTCTTTGTGGGACTTTGCTTGTAAGTTTCTAACCCCACTGCGGCTTTGACATAAGAAAGAAGGTGGGTAAATCTGCACTCAGCAATAATAGATTGGAATCTCTCATAGGAATAAAAGCAGAGATACAAATACCATGAGTACCCTTGGGATGGGTAATGAAAGTAATATGCTAGTCAGGTAAAATCAAAGCAAGCTTTATTCGTTGTGCAGGCTTTGGAGGGAGTTCATCCCCCACTCTCCCACTGACTCATAAATCCAGAGCCTTCTACAAGCTGGGCCTGCAGAGCACTGCTGTGGACACTGAGGAGATCTGTCAGCCCATCTACGGACACTCATCTATGAAACAAGATGCTGTTAACCACAGGATGTTTCTAGGCTGTGATATGTATGTGAAAATATGTGAAACTGAACAACTTTGTTTCATTTATACAGAATAAGGTTTAAATGGCCTGTGCATGTCAATAAGGTTGATTACTTTCCTAGTCCTTTGGTAGCGGGTGGGATGTTATTGGCTACACTATTGATCATGCCTTGAATTAGTAATGGAGGACAGGGGCATGCAATGCTGAAAATGTATGTTTCTGTCCCCTGGCAGTATTACTCTGTCCCCTGCAGCCGCCGTTTGCTACCTCAGACACAAGGGCAGACAGGCCTTTGATTCCACTTGGCATTTCCCCGCTGGACTGGAGCCCTTTGTTTTGAAAGCCCACGGCCATTCCTGCTGCTTGGTCACTTTCCCCAGCTGCCTGCATTTTTCTTTGGGTGAGTTTTATATAGCGCAAACTCAACCTGAAGGTATCAGAGCACTTTACATGAATACCAGTTTTGTTACAGACGGACACATTAATCTTGTTAGGCACATGGAGATTAAGTCCTTTGCTCAGAATCACAGGATGTTGAGCGTCCCTGCCAAGGCTCGGATCCGGCTCCTCAGCTTCGAGGTTGACTGCTCTAGTCGTTAGGCCACATCCTTTCTCTCCTCTTAATCCTCTTACTTGCAGCAAGCACGAAGAGGCTTCAAGAGAGAAGGAGGAAGACAGGAAAGCATGGGGAAAGTAGAGAGAACTCAATGAGAGGGAGAGGAGAAAGGAGAGGGGGGATGGATGGCTGGAAAGAGAGAGAGAGCAGGGGAAGTTAGCAGGCGGTTTGAGCCAGGGCTGCTTTGGTTGCCCACTTAGGTCCTGGTCAAGACTCCCATAGGGGAATGGAACTGTGCCAGAAGCAGACTTAGAATATACCCGTGGGAATGTGGCATGTCCAGATGTCTCTTCCTTACACCCTCTCCACCTCCAGATGGCACAATTTGCAATAGTGGAAAATGTAGGTGAGATTTGAAAAAAGCACACCCACTAATTAATTTCTTAAATTGGCGCTTGCACCCAATTCAACTTTTCCTTATGAGGAAAATGATTTTGTAAAACCCCCCAAGCAGATTTTAACATATAGCAATCCTTCAACAAATATATGACCTTTTTAACATATACGTAATCTCAACCCTTCTGTTCATTATTAATAACTATTACTATATATTTCATTTATTAAAGTAAAGGTTACAGAGGGCTAAAAAATTACAGATTGACTACTACATTACTGCGTTATGACAGTGGGAGTAGGGTGTAAACGAGCAACTAAAGGCCAGGCAGCAACTGGATTTTTCGTACGATAATGGGGATTATTAAAATTGAATAAAACAATACAAACGCTTCAAGTGAGGTTGAACGCTGATAGGATGGTGACCTGAGCGTGTAGAGGTGATGGAACTGATGTATGCGCCTGAATCAG